>NC_086373.1:44457398-45099726 GCF_036588685.1 Mytilus trossulus
ATAACTCTTAAATAAAATTTTGAATCATCACCAAAAAGTATACAGATCTTTTGATTAATATAACTAAGAAGTCCTGTAACTCAAAAAGTTTTGATCTAATTTTCACCAAAAAGTATACAGATCGTTTGACCATCAAAAGAAACAACTATATTAAGTTTCATGAAATTTGGATAAGTCGTTCTCAAGTTACAGTGTGACATGTTTACGCCGGACAGTCAGACGGACGCCAGACATTTGTATACCATAATATGTCCCGTCAAAATTTTGACGGGTGTAAAAAAACAAACCCTTGTTTTAGTTATAAAGTCCTGGAAATCAAAAAGTTTATTTTCACCAAAAAGTATACAGATCGTTTGACCATTATAAGAAACAACTAAGTTTCATGAAATTTTGATCAGTGGTTCTCAAGTTATGGTGAGACATGTGGATGCTGGAAAGAGAGACGCTGGACATTTGTATACTATAATACGAGGCGTATAATAATAGCAAAGAAAATGATCAAGGGTAATAACTTCTCAAAAGGACAGTTCAGTGTTCTCCTCAGAAATTTTGGATAGCATCACATTTGAAGTAAAAAAAAATAACTATTTTTTTCAATGTCATTTGTTGTGTTGCGGCGATGCTCTATTTCTTTTATGTTATATATGTTATTGTTTATTATTATATTGTTTGTAGGTCCTCATTTGTTGAATAAAATATTCTATTCTATCCTTTTCTATGTGTTTATAAATAACTGAGAATACAACAAGAGTGCACACACTGAAATATCTTGCCTTCTTTACTAATCATAGATATTATGTTGATAGTCCTAAATATAAAGCTTTATTACAACTGTCACATAAACTCAATATTAACCAAGAAAACTTAAAACATTGATCAATGAACCATTAAAATAAGATCAAGGTCAGATGAACCATGCCAGGCAGACATGTACAGCTAACAATTCTTCCATACAACAAATATAATTGACCTATTGCTTATAAATTAAGAAAAAACGACCAAAACACAAATACTTTACACTTAGCAATGAACCTTGAAAATGAGGTCAAGGTCAAATAAAACCTGCGCGACAGACATATAGATCATAATATATTTCCATACACCAAATATAGTTGACCTATTGCAATTAGTATTAGAAAAAAAGACCAAAACTCAAAAACTTAACTTTTGACTGCTGAACCATGAAAATGAGGTCGAGGTCAGATGACACCTGACAGCTAGACATGTACACCTTTCAATTATTCTATACACCAAATATAGTAGACCTATTGCATATAGTATAAGAAAAACAGATCAAAACACAAAAACTTAACTATAACCACTGAACCATGAAAATGAGGTCAAGGTCAAGTGAAAACTGTCTGACAGGCATGAGGACCTTGAACATACCAAATATAGTTATCCTATTACTTATAACAAGAGAGAATTTAACATTACAAAAAATGTTACATTTTTTTTCAAGAAGTCACTGAACTATGAAAATGAGGTCAAGGACATTGGACATGTGACTGACCGAAACTTCGTAACATGAGGCATCTATATACAAAGTGTGAAGCATCCAGGTCTTCCACCTTCTAAAATATATAGCTTTTAAGAAGTAAGCTAACGCTGCCGCCGGATCGCTATGTCGAGCTTTCTGCAACAAAAGTTGCAGGCTTGACAATAAACTATAACCAATCCATGATGACAGTTTTTTCAGTTAATGTTTTCTATATTCATTTCTAGTTATAAAATTATTTTTTTCTCTTTTGCCAAATAAAAATATATGTGTGGTTCCAGTTACTCTACCTACCCAACTAAATGAATGAATAGTTTATCAAGTTATAGTCCAACCTGTATATGTACAATACTAAATATCTAGAAAAAAAAACACCTTCTTTTTTTAAAGGAAGATAAAGTATCATAAAGCAGTAAATTATAAAATTTAAATTAATAAGACTTTTTTCTTTATCATGTCTATGAAATATACTGTTTCGTGGTACTCAATGAATTAGTCCCAGCTGTTTCTTTATATCAAAATATTTATATATATTTTTAACAAAGTTATCAAACACATATTCTGTTAATGCATAGTTTTCTCTTTAAGTATCATTTTTCTTGTCTACTGTGCCTTTTGTGCATCTGTGGTAATTTTCGTAAAATGCGGATTTTTATCATATCTGGTCCGGTCCCGATCAGTAGTTTACACTAAAATATTCAATGATGGCCGAGGCCCAAGAAAAATACAAAATTAAACAATGTTTGAAAAGCCATTGGGATTGAATATGACGCTTTTAATGCATTAAATGGATGAAACATAAACAAAAGCCAAATATGATCACTTTCTAAAGAAAGTAATAAACTTATTAAGCTCAAAATTTAAATTTTCTCTCTCGATTTTCAAGAAGTACAGCAAGAGAAAGAAAGTATTTTTTTGGAAAGTCATGAACACATACGACCAAACTTCTTTTTAAAAGAGAAAAATCGTTTTTATCTTTGAATTTCCATTATGCAAATGTATTTTTGATTTGTTTAATGATTTTCTGATTACATTTTCTCCATGTCGAAATTTGCGATTGCAGACAACGTGGTATTAATCATGTCGCAAGTGTCAGCTTGGGGTATTCGTATACAAACAGTTATCACACAAAGGGCAATTAACACCTATTTAATCACTCTAAATTGCCTCTATTGTCCAACTTGAAAGAATTTTAATTAAAGGTGATATATTTTTATGATGATAGGCGTTAATAATTGAGGACATGGATTTGCGTATAGAAACAAGAAAAATAGCATCGCGGAAATTATTATAGCATCACAGGAGGAAAATAAAGCGTTGCGGTACCGCGACGCTAAAACAGCCTGGGGAGAACACTGGGACTCAATTGCATAGTTTTAAAAAACTTTACTTTACTTAAATATGGGATTAATGTAAATGTACTCTTGGGTCTATGTTTTAAGGCAATTAATGTTAACTAATTATACCTTTGCCCAGTATCTTAAAACAACAGCCATTTTCAGGAATCGTTGATCACATTCTGCATACAACTTTAATAACAGACTGCAATTCCTGGCTGATTCATTGTTTATTGTTATTCTGTACTGAACGTTGCTGACAGTAAAATAAATACATGGCACTTTTGAACTAAAATCACTGATTACTTTTTCATAATTTTCTGTAAGAAAAAAAAATGGAATAATACACAATGTACATCACATGTTAAAAACATATACAACTAAATTGTGCATACATGCATAGTTTAATCATTATTTCATACAGCTTACTTTTGTTCACTTGCTTTCAACCTTTTTCTTAAAATTAAAGATTGTTTGTCATCCCATTTCTTTATTTTCAATGAAATCTGCTGTTTAATCAACTTGGTTAAAATAGAAAATTGCTGCTTTGATGGGCAGTGCTTAGGGTACATATTAATGTCAATTCTGTTGTGGTTAATAAAACATAATATTAAGAATTGGTGCACATGGCACAAATCACCAAATAGAATCAGCCCTGATAGACATGTTATGTGAATCACACAAACAGCTGTTTCTTAATGTATTGATTGGAATTTGAAAATCTCAAAAAGAAACATTTGGTAAAAATGCATACCACATTCTTTCATTGCTCTGAATGCTGCTGTCAAACATTTTGCGTGGTCCTTCTGTACATCCAAATCAACATTGACATCACTACTTTTTAATCCAAGACCAGTAAATGATGATCCAAATATATTCAGCTTAGCATCTAAAAATGGATTACAAAATTCACAACCAACTACATAACATTGCTGAAAAAAATAAATAGTTCTATTTCAAAAAAAATAATTCTCGCAACCAAGTTTTAGGTGAAATTTCAAATGTTCAATCTTGATAAGGCTGGCACATGTTAAAATTTATTGATTAAGTGCCTAGGCCTGGAGTCAGTTTTACAAAAAAAACTACTTACAAGTAAGATTGACTTTGTGTATAATATCCTGACATTGTGTGGTACATGTATATGCACAAATTGTGTCTTCATCATAAACAGAGATATTTTCGTGATCTTGACCTGCCCCTAGTTTACAGGCATATTTAACATCAACCGTTAAAAGACTTGTATAGTCTGGGGTTTTATTCTCCAAAATTGGACCTTCCAGACGGTGTGTGGACTAAAGAATACAAGTAGCAAGAAATAAGAGAACAAGTTCAAAATTCGCAATTGAGTAGGTTTGTTTACGTTCCGCCATGTTTGTTATTGATATTCTAATGGGCGCTCTTATCATTTTTCAAACTAATAATTTAACTCATCCATATAAATAAGTTATTTTTATTCAATATCAAATTAATACTGATAAAGGAGTAAGTTCGGTAAGGGTCATATTTGGCCCCACTTATATAGATCAAATCTACAAGATCAAAATGTTTTAAGTTGCCATAAAGACATGAGAGAAAGTTTAATAGAACAATTTCTGTCATTATTTTATTCTAAAGCGTTGATTTTTACATCCCAGTTAAGTCAAAATGAGGGATTTTGGCGAAATTTGACAAAATCTGCAGGATCTTAGCCAAATGTAAGTTCAGGAAACATAGAGTGCAGCCGTCGACAACCTTAATATTCGAGCTAAACCTGTAAACTTTCATTACAAATATCATTGTCAAAGATGTTTTTTGTCGACATATGCGCTCTATGTTTGCTGTTCAAATATTCAATGGAAATTTACACATTTTCATTGTTTTTTCATGGAAAATTAAAATGAGTACTATTTGTGACGTCATGAATAAAACACAGGAACGTGAATTTGCAACAAAAAGATGTATTTCCTATCTAGTCACTGTATTATCTATTATCCATTGTGATATTAGTCAATAAATTCCAATTTGAAATTTAGGCTACCTACTCCTTTAAATCTAAACGAGCATTTCAAGTTTTTCGCTTCTTTTCAATGCTTTGTTAAAAATAATCTGGTACCTGCTTGATGGAAACTGTACAAAAAAAGTAAAAAAGACAAACGTTAACCAGCTTACGATTTGTAAACTACAAAACGTAATCAGTTATAGTTCGTTCTGTTTTGGTGGTCCATAATGACTAATATGGTTTGTATTAGCCTAAAACCCTTCAAACACTTATGTGATGTGTATATCAAAGACTGTTTTACCTAAGGATGGAACTTTTTTACTTCCAAAGTGGTATTACAGTGATATGTATTATGTACAGATTTCGCCTCTCACCGTTTTTTCTTCTTCTGTTACATGTGCTATTCAAACTTCCGGTTTTAACATTCACAAGTTTCTAAATTGTTTTTTGTGTGATATGCCATTTTTTTGCTTTCAGGAGAGTCTTCTTTCATAACAGGGGGTACAATATGTTTAACCTATCATTCAGAAACCCCCCAACAACAGAAATGAATGTAAATCGGGACCACCACCCTCAAAAATAGAATTATGTTGATTTCACTCCACCCATTGAAAAAAATATCGTCTGCATTCCACCCCTCCTAGGTAAATTTTACTGGAATAGCACTAAATAAGAAAATTTATTTGAATAGACCAGATGTTTACACAGGTGTTAATTGAGCTTCCTCTACAATGGTTTACTTTCCTGTTTACTGTTTACAGAAGTTCTATAGATTTGATTGACATCTGAATGGATAATGATAATGATTGTCAACTGCTGTCAAAGAGCCTACCTTATGCTCAGAGTTTCCTCATAAGAAAAAAAACCCTGATCCCGTAATGCAAGATATATTTATTGGCAGTTCTTATACTGTGGATTCATAATCATTTGATGGATACCAATTTTCATGGTTTTTGTGGGTACAGGTGAACCATGAATTAAAATGTTCAATGAATGACTAATTTTGACATAGGTTGTATGCAGGCTTTTGCAAAACCACGAAATCAAATATCCATGAAAAGACAAGTTTTCTGCAATCCACAAAAATTGGTTCCCACGAAAATAAATGAATCCACAGTATACACGATATATAAATGAATCAGGGTTGGCAAAGTATTGCCCACCTGGGAATTCCCGGGTGGGAAAACCCAGGGTTTTCCTTGGCTGGGAAATACTTCCAGAAATGGGAATACTGGGCATTACTGGGCAATATGATTTTCTAAGCTTATTTTAACACAAAATAGTAAAGTCCTGGTGTAGTTTCATAGTATTACAGCTAAATATATAATTTTTATACAGATAACCATTGACCGCATTTCTAATAGAATGAAAAATTCAATTGCATTCCCTTCTATGCAGACAGAATACAAGATTTGCACATTTAAGGAAACCTTATTAATAACCAAGCATTGTTTCAATAATCCATACTTTGAAAAAAAAAAATTATTGCAATGTTTAAGTGAATTGTTAATTTCAAATGTTATACATTCATATTGCTAAATAAACACCCTAAGGGGTCATGCCATTAACACTTGATTATTCTTTAAAGAGCATGAACATAAGAAATTACTAATAGTGTTCACTACAAATTGTTTCAAGATATTAAAAAAAAAAACATTTTAGGAAATTCCAATAGCCAAAAAAAATTAAGCATCTATATTGAAAACAAAAATAATCCTTTAATTAATCCTTTGCTGAAAGTAATATTTTTTTATCCCAGTCATATGTCTCTGATCTAAAACATTGATCTTTTAAAAAAAAAGGGTGGGATTTTAACTTTCGGACCCCCTAGTTATCCAGAGGCTGAACCCGGGGCAGGGTCTCCATGGGTTGGACCCAATTTAAAAGATCAATGTATTTGAATGATTGGAACCCCACCCCCTTTCTGTTGAGTTAGGAAACCCCAGCTGGATCAGCCCCTGCCCCAAAAAGAGAGAGTTACGAAATATTAAATCTGTATCTTTGTATGATTGGGAATAAGAACTTTATCATGATTCTGGGATCGGTGTTTTTAAGCTCGGGATTTCGGGATTGACCCTTTTGAGATCCTGGAATTATTTTTTTCGAATTTCGGGATGTCAGGATTTAAATTTATTTAAATTCAGGACCTCAGGATTTTGTGTTTTTAAGCCCGGGATTATGACCCTTCCTAACCCGCCCCCCTCTTCGTATGCTAAGCTTGTCTGGTAATTGGGTTTCTATTACAGACACTCTTAACCCTTTGGAGGTCCGAATATGAATGTTTATTTATTCTCGATAAGTGGGGGCTTTGTTTCCTATAAAACCGCTAGATAAAAAAGTTATGATTACCTTTATTAAACTGATACAGGTAATAACTTTTGGTTAAAATATTGTCTTTATCTTTAGTCTCTTCTACAAAATCCAACGCTTGCCAAAAAATGTCGTCCGTCTCTTACCCTTACATATTGACAACTGTATACAAGGACCATGACATATTTTTTGTTTGTAATAGGAATACACGATACAGTCAACCTTGACCTGCTGATCCATATTAACCCATGGATTTAATTGGTATATGCAAAACAACCTTGACATTGGTAAAATATACTCACTTGTCAAAGTTTGAAAGAAGACTTATATAACCAAAAACTAGAGGCTCTAAAGAGCCTGTGTTGCTCACCTTGGTCTATGTGAATATTAAACAAAGGACGCAGATGGATTCATCACAAAATTGTGTTTTGATGATGGTGATGTGTTTGTACATCTTACTTTACTGAACATTCTTGCTGCTTAAAATTATTTCTATCTATAATGAACTTGGCCCAGTAGTTTCAGTGGAAAACTGTTAAAAATTGACTGTAAAGGACAATAACTCCTTAGGGGGTCAATTGACCATTTTGGTCATGTTTACTTATTTGTAAATCTTACTTTGCTGAACATTATTGCTGTTTACAGTTTATCTCTATCTGTAATAATATTCTAGATAAAAACCAAAAACAGCAAAATTTCCTTAAAATTACCAATTCAGGGGCAGCAACCCAACAATGGGTTGTCCGATTCATCTGAAAATTTCAAGGCAGATAGATCTTGACCTGATAAACAATTTTACCACTTGTCAGATTGCTCTAAATGCTTTGGTTTTTGAGTTATAAGCCAAAAACTGCATTTTACCCCGGTGTTCTATTTTTAGCCATGGCAGCCATCTTGGTTGGTTGGCCGGGTCACCTGAAACATTTTTTAAACTAGATTCCCAAATGATGATTGTGGCCAAGTTTAATTTAATTTGGCCCAGTAGTTTCAGAGGAGAAGATAATCGTAAAAGTTAACAACGGACGACGACACCGGACGCCAAGTGATGGGAAAAGCTCACTTGGCCCTTTGGGCCAGGTGAGCTTAAAAGGTTACTAGTGGGGTTTTATGTAATAAAAAAAATTCTTATTAATATTTTCAATAAAATACATGCTATAATTTTTTTTTGTTCATTTAATAATCAATGTTAACAATATAGAGTTTGTGATGGGGTGTAAGTTAGTTATACACCTTGGGATTCAGCGTGTCTGGATAAGAAACCCCTCCGGCGGATGGGGTTTCTTATCCAGACACACCTTTCCCTTGGTGTATAACTTTTACATATACATCATTTAAATGCAATTTTTCTTACATGTAATTGTTAATTCTTAATAGGAGTTGTATTTATTTAAAAAAAAAAATTTTGCTTTATATTTATTGTTATACCAATCCAGACAAACAAAAAAGGTTATATATATCTTAAATGTATAACAATGGTGTTTGATTACTGAATCCTATATAAAATTCAGACCAGTATTTTATATTACCCAGTATTGCCCAGTATTACCCACCAAAACCCAGTAAAATCCGGGTTTTCCCAGTATTTCCCACTGGGCTGGGCAATACTCATAAAACCTGGGTTTTTGCCAACCTTGAAATGAATTTTATTTAGATTTAAATATCCAAAATCTTAATATGTTTAGATTCAGCATATCCAAATACAACAAGAAATTATTTTTTTTATTAATGGATAACATTAGCTTAGTCTTTACAGGGGTTTGCTGAATATGTAGCATCCTGAAAATTTATTTTACCAAACTAAGATAACGACAAGATGCTGATGTCATAACAGCAGGGATCTCCATGACCTGTTAAATGATGGCGCCCCACCATCGTTCAAATATCTTCCGCCATTGTCAAATGACCCGCGCCATCGTTAAATTGTCTTGCGCCATCGTTCAAATTTATTTCGCTCTACGCCATTTTTTTTTAGCAATTATAATCAAATGCATGTAATTGCATAACCCTTAGGCTGTTTGTATTATAATCCAATACAGTTCTAACGCCTGAGAGATATCCGGATTAAGATCACTAATCACTTGTACCTGAGCTTGTACAGGTAGATCGACTAACCTGACAGGAGAACACTTTCTGAAGATAGACGATTAATTTATCGAATTATTCAACTGAGTTTCAGCAAATGCTAATGATAATTTAGATTAAATAAATAAATTTATAATCCAGTAACAAAGAAAACAGTTAAACAAGTCAAACACGTGCTTTTATATTGACTTACGCTATCAGCATCCCCTTTTTCAAGAAGAACAAAAAAAAACGTATAACATTAACATTATTTCATCGCAAATAATTTGAGTACTGCTGCAACGATAATTTAGAATTACTTTAAAAGTTAAAAAGTGAAAACTTTAAAAAATATTTACTGTTCACCCAAAGAAATAACGTATCGTAATTCCGAATGCATTTCGTAGTTTACAATCAAATTGATACATCCGGTTTACATTCAGACTCGAAAGATGCATGTTGCATAGCATCAACTCGCTATATAAAGTCATTAAAAACCTTTTCATTTGTCAACTTTTGCCCTAAAAATCTCTTCAACCTTTTACATAACCCATACGAATCGTTTTGTTGTTGCTGCAAATCAGCAATACCGGTAGTCCGAGATTACTCTGACCCCAGCCCCAGCTTGTCTGGCAAAACAGCCGTTGGACGTCAGAGTAATCTCGGACTACAATACCGGTAATGGGTTCATCATCATGACTTCTGAATTTGACAGTGTCCGTGAAAAATAAGTTCCACATGATTTTTAACCCCCATAACAATTACCAAAAATTTGTAAGGGTTCCGCGGAACCCAGTGTCTCGCCTACTTTGGCTGTAAATCACAGGCTAAACAAAAATGAGGAAAAAAATCAATAAAAATATTCCTCTTGATACTATCTTATGATTGTAAGAAGCCTCTGTCCAAGTTTGGTAAAAATCTAGAATAATTAATGAATCTAATAAATGTTTTGAAAACTTTAACTGCAGACTGTATGTAATGTTCTCTGGAAGAAAATCTAAGTCCATTTAAAAGTGAAATACAGAAAAAATGGAGTTGTCTTTTTACAAAATTTACTTCTGGATACTATCTAATGATCATAAATAAGCTTTTGTCCAAGTTTAGTACAAACCCAGGAAAGTTTAAGAAAGTTATTAAAATTTTAAAAACTTTTACCACAGAGTGAATGTTATGTTTCCCGCAGAAAAACTAAGTCCATTTAAAAGTAAAATACAGAAAAAATGGATTTATTTGTTTACAAAATTTACTTATGGATACTATCTTATGATCATAAACAAGTTTCTGTCCAAGTTTGGAACAAACCAAGGATAGTTTAAGAAAGTTATTAAAATTCTAAAAACTTTAACCTCAGAGTGAATGTAATGTTTCCCCGCAGAAAAAACTAAGTCCATTTATAAGTAAAATACAGAAAAAATAGAATTTTATTTTTACAAAATTTACTTCAGGATACTATCTTATGATCATAAACAAGCTTCTGACCAAGTTTGGTAGAAATCCAGTATAGTTTAAGAAAGTTATTAAAATTTCAAAAACTTTAACCACAGAGTGAATATTTGTGGACGCCGCCGACGACGACGCCGACGGAAAGTAGGATCGCTTAGTCTCGCTTTTTCGACTAAAGTCGAAGGCTCGACAAAAATAGCAAGAAAACTACATGGAAACCTTCATGACAGCTTTTGTCATTCTCGACTAAGGGGGACCATGAAGGCTTGGCATTTGAATGGTTACAAATGGCAATTAATGAAAATATTGATACATGTACTTGTATAATGAATAATTTAAATAAGCAATGTATCAGTCTGTTTACCATCCCTTATATGCATTCCTTACAGGGATGGATGAAATACTTTCGATCACGCTACACTGTACGGCGTAGACACGGTTTGTGATGGTGAAAGTTCCTCCATGGTTCAATTTTCATCCATGGAGATCCCTGAAACAGTACACAACAACAAATGTTGTTGTCATATAAAAATAAATAAAAATAAAATTAGGAATACAAAGCCCAACAACTCCTGGAATAATTGTCATATTACAATATTGTTTTTTTTTTTTTATAGTATTGTCAACTACACAATCCTACAAAGTAAGGATAGCTTTTGCATACCTGGTAAACTATTTTTCAAAAATGTTTCTAAATGTTGAACTGTTTCATGTCTTTCCTGCATCATTGCTTTAGTTAGGTGATGTTCATTAAATGTTCTCTCCAACAAAGATTCTACAGCCAGTATTTGTTTTTCTGATGGTTCAGTTAATCTTTTCAATACATCCTGTATATTGATATTCTTAACAAAAAAGATAAATTAAATATATACATGATATATAAGACAGATTAATATGCAGTAATGCAGTTTTAACTTGAAACTTATCTGAAAGGCAAGAAAAAGTCACATTTTTCTGATATTCTTGCAAACAGAAACTAAAATATATGGAAACTTATAAATTTGTATGTATGTAAAAAGCTAATCATAAATAAGTTTTGATATATATGTAATAATGGAGGATATATATATAAAGGTTGTGATGTGATTTTTCTCTTCCTTAATAAGTTGATCATGCAAAGCTGATCATTTTTTTCAGCTTATATTTTCTCTCTATCGTCAAAAACAACAACCAGATGCTCCACAGGGCGCAGCTTTATACGACCGCAGTGTTCGAACCCTGAACAGTTTGGTCAAATGTAGACACAACATTCAAGCTGGATACAGCTCTGAATTTGGATTGTGATTAAAAAGTTGACACATCATAGGTTTCTGACACAGAATAAATGTGGTCTAATGAACTTAAAAATATTTTTTTTTGCTATTGAGCAATACACTATGCTGTTGAATATTAATCCCCTAAAAAAACAGGTGCTCTGCAGGGCACAGCTTTAAACATCCGCAGAGGTCAAACCCTGAACAATTGGGGCAAGTATGGACACAACATTCAAGCTTGATACAGCTCTGAATTTGGATTGTGATTAAATTTTGACATAATATGAGTTTCTGACACAAAACAAATGTCAAGATCTTACAAATCTATTGCGCAATATTGTGCAATTAAAGATTTCTTCTTAGAACTTTTCAAAATTTGGAATTAGAGAAATTTGGGGGGAAAAAATTGAAAACTACTTCCCCCTCCCCCCTTTTATTGCAATTAGTCCAAAACCTGACATTCCTAAAATACATAATTTACAAGAAGTGTAAGGGAGATATATCTGAACATTGTATGTTAAATGTTTTTGAGTTACCTCCCTTACACTGCTTTTAAATTGTCTTAATTGTCCATTGACCTGAATAACCTAGTTTCCCCCCCTTTTTTGCTCCTCATTCCAAAACATTTTGAGCCATAACCCTCCAAAGTCATTACTAACAATCCCTTCATGGTATGGAAAATTGTGAATTAATTTCAGAGAGATTCATACACTTAAACACAGGTTATTGTGTGAAAACTGCAAAAATGCTCATTTTGGGCCCCTTTTTTTACTGAACTATTGGGACCATAACCCCCAAAATCAATGCCAAACTTCCTTTAGTGGTATATTGAACCTTCTGGTAAAAATTTATAGAGATCCATTCATTAAAACTTAAGTTATTGTCCGGAAACTAAATGCGTCTTCAGACCACAATGACGACAAGATAGCAATATACGACACCAAATTTTTTTTTGCGGTTGTATAAAAAAATATTTGTAGAAAAATTCTTTTTAATTTCTGAAATTTGAAATGAGAAAAATTTAACACCCCACTCCCACATTTTTTTTTCACCTCCTCCTATTCCTTATAATTAAAATAATAATCTCATTTCAAATTTCTAATGGAGTTGGTAACAATAACTACTGATTTAAATACATCATAAAATATTGTATAAATATAAAATGACATATTAACTTCTAAAAATAAATTTACATCTACACATCTCAAGACAATCATCATTTCTTAATACATAATTTTCAAGCAGTGTAAGAGAGGTAATCAAGTAATCAAACATATATATAACAGTTTTCTTTAAATTTTAATTGGATTAACTCCCCTTCACTGCTTTTAAATTTTCTAAATTGTCCTTTAACCAGAAAAAACCTTGTTTTACCCTTGTTTGTCCCTAATTGCTTGATCATTTGAACCATACCCCCTCCCCCTTACCATCCCTTTGTAATATGGGAACTTGTGGTATAATTTCAGAGAGATTTATACACTTTAACACAAGTTTTTGACTGTAAACTGTGCCCCTTTTTTGGCCCCAAATTCCTACACATTTGGGCCAATAACCCCCAAAAAACAATCCAAACCTTCTACCTGTGATATTAAACATTGTGGTAGAGTAATTGAAATGCTTATACACAATTTGATATCCTGAAAGTAGAAAAATGCTTGTTTTGGGCCCCTAATTCCAAAACGGTAGAGACCATCATCAACAAAATCAATCCCAACCTTCCTTTTGAGGTATTGAACCTTTTTATAAAATTTCATAGAGATCCATTCACTTTAACTTAAGTTATTGTCCGGACAACAAATGTGTCCTCGGACGACGACGCAGACGACATCATACCATTATACGAACGCAAATATTGATTTGAATTTAGACCTAATCACAAACTAATACATCTATAATAAGCAAAAGTTTCAAAGTCAATAGACCATTACTGAGGGGGCAGGGCCAAATAATCCCCATGACAATCAGATGTGCCAATGCTTATACAACTGCATACCAAATATGATTGACCTACCACTTTTTGACTAAGCGAGACAAAAAGAACACTCCTATAAGAAAGCATCGGACAGTCATATAACAGAAGGTAGATCTCAATATTCTGAACAATTTGACCCTTTCAAGTTATCTCTATATGCATTTTACCCTAGGTTACCCAAATGTGACCTACTGAATTAGACCACACAGAGAGTTATTGGTGTATAAAACAACAAAATTAAGGAGTCATCTTATTTGTTCATCAATAAGTGATTTTAACCCTTGATAAAAGTGTATCTGTGAATCAGAAATTTGAATGACAAGAACATGCTGATTTTTAAGGAATCTGGGGACTAGTTTTTGAAGGAATGAAAGTTTGAGGATTACAGTTCTTCTATAAAAGCATGCAAAGCAAATCATTGATCAACTTGCTCACTATGTTTGTTTGGATGTTTGTAAACAACAGGTATGTAGTCTGTTTACTATATACTGGAATTTGATTGGACAATAAACATTTACTTCAATGCATGTCAGTTTTCATTGTCCAATCAAATCCCAGTATAAATTGAAACTCTGCCTACCCATTGTTTGCAAACATAGCAAACAAGTCGATCAATGTTTTGTTTTGCATGCTTTTATATAAGGGCTGTAATTTAAGAATATTTTTTTTTAAATATTATGTGTTTCCTATACAGATTTGCTGGATAATCTAAAATACCTTTGAATAACAAGTAAACATTGTTGGAAATAAATTCCTTTTTTTCAAAGACTTCAAATAATTTACATGTACATCATATAAAGAATAAAGCTTCTTACTTCAACTCTACGTTTATGACGATGATCTTTGCCATGCCTTCTCACATCATCTAGGGTATCCATATGATAGTCACAGACACGACAGAAATATCGTGCTCTTGGAAACCTGACAGATTTCTAAAAAAAATTAATTAACAACTATGTACATATATTCAATTTTTTAATCAATCCTGCATATTTATCAGATAAACTTAAGAATTTAGCTAGCAATCAATGATGAATATCAAACTGTTGCAACAAAGATTAAATTTTCTTAATTTTGTCTCTTCTTTACAATACATGTACAAATAAGTTTTATAGAAATTTGAGTGCACACAATGGTTTAATCTAATCACATTTTGTGCCTATACCTATAGTATACATATCAAGACAATGTTTTTGTTGTTCATCTTTTATTATCTAATTATTTGTATGTTTTTTGTTGAGGAGTCTATTTGAGGGTATGGTCTGTTGTTTTATCTGATACACGAGTCTATTCGAGGGTATGGTCTGTTTGTTTTATCTGATACATGAGTCTATTTGAGGGTATGGTCTGTTGTTTTATCTGATACATGAGTCTATTTGAGGGTATGGTCTGTTGTTTTATCTGATACATGAGTCTATTTGAGGGTATGGTCTGTTGTTTTATCTGATACATGAGTCTATTTGAGGGTATGGTCTGTTGTTTTATCTGATACATGAGTCTATTCGAGGGTATGGTCTGTTGTTTTATCTGATACATGAGTCTATTTGAGGGTATGGTCTGTTGTTTTATCTGATACATGAGTCTATTCGAGGGTATGGTCTGTTTGTTTTATCTGATACATGAGTCTATTAGAGGGTATGGTCTGTTGTTTTATCTGATACATGAGTCTATTTGAGGGTATGGTCTGTTGTTTTATCTGATACATGAGTCTATTCGAGGGTATGGTCTGTTTGTTTTATCTGATACATGAGTCTATTTGAGGGTATGGTCTGTTGTTTTATCTGATACATGAGTCTATTCGAGGGTATGGTCTGTTTGTTTTATCTGATACATGAGTCTATTTGAGGGTATGGTCTGTTGTTTTATCTGATACATGAGTCTATTTGAGGGTATGGTCTGTTGTTTTATCTGATACATGAGTCTATTCGAGGGTATGGTCTTTTGTTTTATCTGATACATGAGTCTATTCGAGGGTATGGTCTGTTGTTTTATCTGATACATGAGTCTATTTGAGGGTATGGTCTGTTGTTTTATCTGATACATGAGTCTATTCGAGGGTATGGTCTGTTGTTTTATCTGATACATGAGTCTATTTGAGGGTATGGTCTGTTGTTTTATCTGATACATGAGTCTATTTGAGGGTATGGTCTGTTGTTTTATCTGATACATGAGTCTATTTGAGGGTATGGTCTGTTGTTTTATCTGATACATATTTTAAGTATTATTTATTTTAGAATGTTTATTTATACTAAGTATTACAAAGCACACAGACTGTTTCCAAGTCTACTACATTGTATTTCATAAATTATTAGAATACCTTTTTCAATGGAAATATTTTGTCTTTTTCCAAAATCTGGTGTACTTTTTCAAGTGGTATATCTTCATCCAAACCTGCAATTATAACCAATGTTTATATGTACATAGATGTAGTCAGATAAATCAAAACAAAACAGGCTAATTATACACTTCTGCTTATCATTATGTAACATGGTATTGTAGTTTTCTTTATTACAAATAAAATATTTGACATAAAATCTATATATTGGTGACTTTTCATATTCAGGTTAGAAACAATTGCTAGTTTGTCTTTCAGAAAGAGATTAAATTTTAGACTATGGTGACAATTTTGGAACCTTAACAAGGAAATGGAAATGTTTGTTGTGAGCTCTAGATCTAGTCTCTGGGTGAATAAAAGTGTAAATGTGGTTTGTCCTGAAAAGAATATATTATGGGCCCTGAATTTCCCAATTAATATTAAAATATTTCACTGTTATCTTGTATGATTTGTATCACAATATAATTGATGTTTGAGCTATTTGTATATCATGTGTATATGTGTATAAATTAAAGATAGTATATATGAGGTTAACATCAATGAGTCAGACACCCAACAACAAAACAACCAAGAAATCTAGTGGGCAATTTTGCAATGTTTTGTCCATTTCCTAGACCGACCCCTGTTTTTTTTTGCTGTTTTCTTACATTTGACAAGCTTACTGAATTGCAGAACATTGATGGTGACAGGTCCACCTTGTGCACAAATTTAATTTATTTTCAAAAGTTTCTTCACTTGATCAGAGCAAGGGAAAATTTGTATTCATGAATAAACTTGTCTTAAATTCTGACTTCTGTTTTTTTTTATCTCCTTCATATTCCCCCTTCTTCACTTCTCTCCTGCTTTATACATCTAAATGTTCATGATTATAAATATGACAGCTATATATACATGATATATAACTCATGACTTGTGTGTGATGAAATGAGCACTATGCTGACATTTTTTCCCCCAACCAATATCCAAGGGAAGTAATCAATTATTAAAAATATGGTAAACATGGACAACTCAAAGCAAAGCAAGACAGACTACTCGGACTCGAAATCATGTTGCAAAAAATAAAATAAATGGAAATACCAACCTTCCTACCCTATTTTTTTTTTTTAAGATGTAACCTTAAACAGATTTTTTGATTTTTTTGGTCTTATCCATCATCACTGAACAATAAATTATTGACAAATTAATTGAGGGACCAAAAAAATTATTTGTGACCTTAATCCCATGCTACTATTTTGGATTAGGTCACATCAAACAAATTGAATGTTTCTGTTTGAGTAAATTTACGTATTGCTATTGTGAACTCCTCTGCTACCTGCAAATCAATTCCTGTTTAGTCTACTTTTGTCTTGAGCATGTTTAGAGACTTCCTATTTTAAACATGATAACAATACATGTAGTTACAAAATGTCTCTCTATCCATTCAATTCAATGGGAAATTACACAGCATATAACCAGATGCTCCGCAGGGCGTAGCTTTATACGACCGCAGAGGTTGAACCCTGAACGGTTGGGGCAAGTATGGACACAACATTCAAGCTGGATTCAGCTCTAAATTTGGATTGTGATTAAATAGTTGACACAGCATAGGTTTCTGACACAGAATGAATGTGTTCTAATGAACTTAAAATTTTTGTTTTCTCTTACAGCAATTCACTATGCTGTTGAATATTAATCCTCTCACATCCCCCTTTTCCTTATTCCAAAACTAATCTCAATTAAAATATTCTAATGGAGTTTGCAACAATAACTTCTCATTTAAATACATCATAAAATATTAAGATGTAAAAAAAAACTGCTTGTTATCACTGAATGGTAAGGCCAGGATTTTTTAATTTGTTGGTTTACGGATCCGCCGACCCGATTTTGCCGATTTCCAAAATAAAAATAAAATCGAATTTTCAGGCTTTTTTTTATTCTCGCCGACCCTAAGAAATGCATTATCGCTGAAAAATAATTAAAATATCCTTTTTTATGAAATAAAATGCAGTAATCACTAACAGAAGTGATGACACTTTCTGTTCTGAAAAATGAAACTTTCAGTTTACGTTTCTAAAAATAGACAAATCAATTATTAATGACCTTGAGGTTGTTTGCGCAAATAATTTTGCGGAACGAAACCTGTGTTTAAAACCAATTACACAATAAGTTCGTTTTCCTTATTTGTCACCAGTCCGTAAGATGCATGTTCTCATATAAATAGACTTGTCCAAATGTGGACAGGTGGAAGTTCAAGACATCAAGTTAAAATACTGAATTTTAACAAATCATTTGATATTTTCTTGTTTCATAGATAATAAAAAAATATCGTCCATTTGGATAATAAACGGGAATGCATGACAACAGATTATTTAACCTGATATTCTCGTTTTTCCAATGGACGAGTCTATTATTACGTTTTTGACACGTGTGTTGAAACTTATTTTCGTACGACGTTTTTACTTTTTTTTTCTTTATCAGTTTTCGTGCTTATTATTTTTCACCAAGTTTTGATTAAAAGCTAAGTCAAATAACTGACGTGAATCTGTTTTTCTTGTTTGTGAATTGACGATTTAATTTCGTCCTTTTTTTACGGGAAATTATTAGACAATGTCATGCGATGTTTACAGCTGAGCAATAATAATTATCAAACTAAAATTTTAAGAACGATGAAAAAATAGTATGACAAACATATATTAGAAAGGTGAAATATATTTTTATTTTGCCTATCAGTTTTCTGTCTTGAAAGATCTTTTTTTCTTTTTTTTTCCGACCGACCGACCCGACTTTTTCATGGAGAAAATCCGTAAACCAACAAATTTAAAACCCGTGGCCTAAAGATTATTTAAATTTATCAGTTGGTAGTAAAAAGTGAATAAACATTGTATATTGTATATAACAAAGATTTAATTGATTCTGGACAAAGAAAGATAACTCCAATTAAAAACAATTCTTGCAATAAGATATTTCTTGCTTACTATTCTGGACAAAGAAAGATAACTCTAATTAAAAAAAAATTTGCTATTTCACAATATTGTGAAATTAGATATTTCTTGCCATTGCACAATACTGTGCAATTGAAAAGACTTGCTATTGCACAATACTTAATATAATAATTTTAGATCCTGATTTGGACCAACTTGAAAACTGTGCCCATAATCAAAAAACTAAGTACATGTTTAGATTCAGCATATCAAAGAGGCCCAAGAATTTATTTTTTGTTAAAATCAAACTTAGTTTAATTTTGGACCCTTTGGACCTTAATGTAGGCCAATTTGAAAATGGGACCAAAAATGAAGAATCTACATACACAGTTAGATTTGGCATATCAAAGAACCCCATTTATTCAATTTTTGATGAAATCAAATAAAGTTTAATTTTGGACCCAGATTTGGACCAACTTGAAAACTGGACCAATAATCAAGAATCTAAGTACATTTTTAGATTCAACATATCAAAGAACCCAACCGATTCCTTTTTTGTCAAAATCAAACTAAGTTTAATTTTGGACCCTTTGGACCTTAATGTAGACCAATTTGAAAAAGGGACCAAAAGTTAAGAATCTACATACACAGTTAGATTCGGCATATCAAAGAACCCCAATTATTCAATTTTGATGAAATCAAACAAAGTTTAATTTTGGACCCTTTGGGCCCCTTTTTCCTAAACTGTTGGGACCAAAACTCCCAAAATCAATACCAACCTTCCTTTTAAAGTCATAAACCTTGTGTTTAAATTTCATAGATTTCTATTTACTTATACTAATGTTATGGTGCGAAAACCAAGAAAAATGCTTATTTGGGTCCCTTTTTGGCCCCTAATTCCTAAACTGTTGGGACCTAAACTCCCAAAATCAATACCAATCTTCCTTCTGTGGTCATAAACATTGTGTTTAAATTTCATTGATTTCTATTAAATTAAACTAAAGTTATTGTGCGAAAATCAAGAAAAATGCTTATTTGGACCCTTTTTTGGCCCCTAATTCCTAAACTGTTGAAACCAAAACTCCCAAAATCAATCCCAACCTTTCTTTTGTGGTCATAAACCTTGTGTCAAAATTTCATAGATTTCAATTAACTTAAACTAAAGTTATAGTGCGAAACCAAGAAAATGCTTATTTGGGCCCTTTTTGGCCCCTAATTCCTAAAATGTTGGGACCAAAACTCCCAAAATCAATACCAACCTTCCTTTTATGGTCATAAACCTTGTGTTAAAATTTCATAGATTTCTATTCACTTTTACTAAAGTTAGAGTGCGAAAACTAAAAATATTCGGACGACAACGACGACGACGACGACGCCAACGTGATAGCAATATACAACGAAATTTTTTTCAAAATTTGCGGTCGTATAAAAACAGCATGAAAAGGATGACTGAAAGACATGTTTGTGACTGTCAGACCTGTTGTTTCCATATGAACATGTACAATACATAGTAACCTATAAAGAATTTATGGTACTCTTAAACTTACAACCCATACATATGCATATACATGTACATGCACTTCACTTTTAAGCATTGTTTATGATTATACAAATAAAGTAGTTCAGCAATGCATATAAAATAGAGTTACCACAATGATCCCTATTCTGTGCACCATTTTCATTTTCTTCCTTACTTCTTCCCATTCTCATCTTTTTGTCTTCCATTTTGCTATTCCAAAATCTGTCTGAAACTTCATCAATATTTGGATTGCTTTGGGACTCTTTTTTATTAAACAATTTTTTATCTTCTTGCTCTTTATCATCCCCTATGCCATTATCTGGTGTTGACTTTTTCACCTTCTTATTTCTTTTTGTATATTCCTTTTCTGAATCAACTACAATTTTCTTATCAGAAATGGTTAGGTCTGGGTTATCTTCCCCTCTTTTTATACCCATTGCACTGCCTGGACTATCTGATAAATATGTGGTTATCTGTCTTTTACTTTCCTTATTAACAGATATTATTAATCCTGGTTTTAGGAAATCTCTTTCTTCTGTCTGATATTGTGACATTCCTTTTGATGACTGTTGACCTGTTGACTGCTTAGCCATGTAACTCTGTTTATCTTGTTTAAAATTAGAGACATTTTCTGTGACAAGCTCAGAAACCTTTTTTTTACTTTTTTTACTTTTCTTTGTTTTACTTTTGGACTGAGCTTTTTCTGATTTTGTACTATGATGCTGATCTTCTAAAGCTGAGTTTTTTTCTTTTGCTGAATTTCCTTTTTTTGTACAATCCTGATTATCTTTCTGATCTAAATTTGAATTAGTATTCAAATTTATATTATTAGGATCATCAATGTTTCCAAAATTTATCAGTTTCTTTATTCCAACCTCTATTTCCTCCTTGCTTAATGGGTCAGCACCTTGTTCTTCAGCCATAATATTTGTTCTAAAAAACACAATGAATCTCTGAATGAGTTTTTCTACAAAGGACTACATTGTAAATGTAGGATTCATATTAGGCCTGCACTTGACATTATATTTTACTATTTTTGACTGAACATGTATGATTGTCATAGTTCTACATACTCAATCAGCTTAATAGTTTTTTTTCAACAAAATAAATACAGAGTATACTTAACAGTTATTATTTAATCTTTTATTATGTGATCCGCAATGTTTGCTTCAGCTTTAAGTCAAAATTTTTTGCTTTACTTTGCATGGGTGAGATAGCTGCGGAAAGTAAAACTGATTTTGGGGCACATGTTATACAAATATCTGACGTTTCAGTTGTCAAATTTGACCACAAAGAAGAGCTTTGTCTGTGTATACGTAGTTTCAAAACAGATCAAAAACATGCTTCTTTAACTTTGATTATTAGTGAGCAAATCGACAAATCTTTGCATTTTGTGTCCCATTCACTTACTAAAGAATTTTTACAAATTCGATATCCTTCGTCTGGGAGTAATTTATACATACATTTTGATGGATCAAGTCTCACTCGTATTCAATTTTCGTCTATTTTACAAAAGAGTTTGTCATTCTCAGAAATCAATGGACATTTCAGAGCACATTCTTTCAGAATCGGGGGAGCAACTGAAGCTAAAAGGCTAGGAGTAGATGATGAAACATTAAAGAAATGGGGTCGTTGGACATCGGATGCTTACACAAAAAACATCCATTTGAACATTTAAACATATAGGCTATACTTTTTAAAACGCAATAGCTAATAAAAAAAAAAAATAATACATTCATCAATTGTAGACCTGTGTCAAATCAATTTGGTTAAAAGGATTGGTTAAAAGGATCATCCATAGTATATTGGGCCAATAAAGAAGCTTCGTCTAGACCTGGGGGACTCCATCTTGGCCTTCAGAATACAGGTGCTCATATGGTTTAGATTAGTCAAAGGGATAGGAAGTGGGGTGATTTAAATAGAGTCTTTGAACAAAGGTTGCTTAAATCGCTCCCTTTCGAGTTTCCTTGTTATTCCACTTGGGTCTAATGATTTGGGTATATTGACATCAGAGAAATTATTCAGTGATATAGAATGTGACCTGCTTCGTAACATGCATTGTATCCAGCTTTAAAAATAATATGGTCAGACATACTAATGAGACAGTACTGGCACAATACCAATTGTGGTCAAGCTATTGAAAAGGCTCATAAACGAGTAAACCTCCGGGTCAAAATCTTTGTTTTGTGCATCGGTGGATGTGCAATTAGGCACAGTAACATAAGTGCTAAAGAAAGTAATTTGTTTAGATATGACAGAACACATTTATCATGATTGGTAATGATATTTATCTAAATAATTTACAAGGAGCACTTGAAAAGTTCATGAGATCTGGAGGACCAGCTGTTTTTCCTCAGTGAAATTTGATATTATTTTGAGAATTGTCATAAATTTAGATTAGTTTAATAACAAGTGAAACACGGTCAGGACTTTAAAGGGGCACCAATCAGTTTAATTTGGGGTTGTTTCAGGGGTAATTTCTTTGGCAGTGAGTGGGGTTATATTCTTCTGTGTTCCCACAGAAATTAGATTGGGTCTTCTTTGAATTTACCAAAGAGACCGGTTCCTGAATTGGTCCCAGTTTGGAACTTACGGTGTTCTCTTTGAATTTAATAATTAATAAGCTGCAATGGAAGTCAAAGAGTTCTTTGGGGGAATATTTGCTACGTATCGGGGTTCATTTTTCATATGATCTCTCTATTTAGCATTTAACGTAGAGGATTGTAGCTTTCATTGCCTACCAGCTGTGAAGCACAGGCTTGCCAAAAATAATGGTTAGGCGGTTTGTACGCTCATCTTGCTTTATCTTGTCTGTGCAAAAAATTTAATACTGTAGCCATATCATTCCATATTCTTTGTTGATTATTATATTTATCTTTGAAAAAAAAGGAGCCGGTTTTACATTTCACACATACTCCTATGGTAAAGAAAGGGTTTGATTGCACATGAGACATAATTAAGAAGAAAGGAAAAAATTTGCAAGGGTTCAGCGGAACCCAGTGTCTCGCCTACTTTTGCTGTAACTCCCTGGCAGGCTCAACAAAAATGAGGAAAACAATCAATAAAAATATTCCTCTTGATACTATCTTTTGATTGTAAGAAGCTTCTGTCCAAGTTTGGTAAAAATTTCAAAATAGTGTATGAATCGAATAAATGTTTTAAAAACTTTAACTGCAGACTGTACATGCTGTATGTAATGTTAACTAGAAGAAAAACTAAGTCCATTTATAAGTAAAATGCAGATACACCGGTACCAAATATTAACAAAAATTTCCTTTCTAGATACTAGCTTTTGATCATAAGCAAGCTTATGTCCAAGCTTGGTACAAATTTAAAATAATATAAGAAAGTTATTATATTTTTTAAAAATTTTAACCACCATTGACCACAGAGTGAATGTGTTGTTTCCTGGCAGAAAACCTAAGTCCATTTAAAAGTATAATAGGGAAAAAATGGATTTATTTTTTTACAAAACTTACTTCTGGATAATATCTTATGATCATAACCAAGCTTTTGTCCAAGTTTGGTACAAACCCAGGATAGTTAAAGAAAGTTATTAAAATTTTAAAAACTTTAACCACAGAGTGAATGTTATGTTTTCCCACAGAAAAACTAAGTCCATTTATAACATTTATAAGTAAAAAACAGAAAAAATGGAATTTTATTTTTGCAAACTTTACTTCTGGATACTATCTTTTGATCATAAACAAGCTTCTGTCCAAGTTTGGTAAAAATCCTGTATAGTTTAAGAAAGATAATCAAATTTAAAAAACTTTAACCACAGAGTGAATGTAATGTTTCCCCGCAGAAAAACTAAGTACATTTATAAATAAAATACAGAAAAAATAGAAATTTCATTTTTTACAAAATTTACTTCGAATACTATTTTATGATAATAAATTAAAGTTTCTGTCCAAGTTTGGTAGAAATCCAGTTTAGTTTAAGAAAGTTATTAAATTTTCAAAAACTTTAACCACAGAGTGAATATTTGTGGACGCCGCCGCCGACATGTAGGATCGCTTAGTCTTGCTTTTTCAACTAAAGTCGAAGGTTCGACAAAAATGGTTGATCGCCCATGAGACATGTATATAATATGAAGCAGTTCGGATCTTTGATTTAAGTTGACCATAGTCTTTGAACAGTACATGTACCATGTGTACAGCTGAAATAAACATGTTCAATAGACCAACCTCAAGCATTTTTTTATGAATGAGTTATACTAAAATTTACTATTGTTGATCATAGTCGTTGAACAATTGGTTCTTCCTATGACCTAATAACATGAATAACATACATGTAGGTGACAAAGGTAATGCAATGGAAAGTGCACTCACTAATTTGAATGTCGCCTATGTCTAGTAATGTTATATCTTCTTGGTTTATTAAAAGCAAATGGCATTTGAAAGTAATAGAGAATGGTTGGCTCATAGTCAGAATAATGTGTCTGGGTTGGGTGACATATCTTCTTGTAGACTGTTACCTTGCAAACTAGCATGTTAAAAAAACAGACACAGCAATTTGGTCTAGAACAAAAGTCATCAATCATTATCTGATATCATGTTTTGTTTAATTCTTGTCCTGAATATGCATTTAATTTGCAACTGGGTGTGAAACATAACTGTTACTTCTGTCCATCCATCCAAATTTGAACAATAGGTAAAAAGCCTAAGTGTCAAGTAACTTAGTTTCAAGCAATATCCGTGAGACTCACACATTTTCATGTTCATTTGGCAGGATTTTCCTTAGTCCGAGATTACTCTGACGTCCAACGGCTGTTTTGCCAGACAAGCTGGGGCGTGGCACGTCAGAGCTCGTCCCATATCAAAAAGTGGATATTTGCCCACCCAAAATAGATGTGCTGCTTCGTCGCTTCTGGTGCCGACTGACGGCCTTGGAATTATATAAATCGGGCATAAATCTGCTCATTTTTCATTTATCTCTTCATTTATGTAAGTTTCACCTACCTGTCAACCTTTATTTTCTCATAATTATACAGTTTTCACAGTGACCCATCAATTTCGGCATTTGCCTTTCATTTTCAAAGATTATCACGTGACCACGAGAAAACAGTGATGATTTATGCAAATGACCATAATGCAACACCTCGTTCATTTACAATGCAAGTTATCTATATGTCCGAGAGCTTCCAATTGTAATGTGGTCGGAACTAAATGCTTCATACCGATCTCCTGTAAATGAGGTGAAAAAATCGTGGTTGGCTACTAAATCTTAAACATCCATCTCCTACAAAGGAGGTGAAAAAATATAAATATTTGCATATTTTGAGTCTCGAGACCACGAACTCTCTCGTAACTTGACGTCCATTTGAAAGTGAAAGTCAAAATGCTGAAATCGATGGGTCTCTGTGAAAACTGTCTAATTATGAGAAAATAAAGGTTGGCAGGTAGGTGAAACTTACATAAATGAAGAGATAAATGAAAAATGAACAGATTGATGCCCGATTTATATAATTCCAAGGCCGTCAGTCGGCACCAGAAGCGACGAAGCAGCACATCTATTTTGGGTGGGCAAATATCCACTTTTTGATATGGGACGAGCTCTGACGTCCCACGGCCCCAGCTTGTCTGGCAAAACAGCCGTTGGAAGTCAGAGTAATCTCGGACTAGATTTTCCTTTGATTTATTGCATTTTTCTTTTAAATCCTTACAAATATTGCCATATCTCATGCATTTGCTTCATGAAATTTGACAGCCCTGTCAGACAGGCTGATTTACTGCATGAATACATATAAAAATAAGATGTGGTATGATTTCGATTGAGACAACTCTTGTACAATGTATGTAAATTCTAATTAGAAGCTGCAACTTTAGGTAATCCTTGACATCAAGCGGCATTCAACATTGAGCAAATCCCACACCACACATTCATCTATAAAATGCCCCTATATAAAAAATGAAAAACAATCAATATGAGAACACTTACTACCTGATTTTATATGAACAAAAAAGATCAAAACAATGAACGTAAAACAAAAATATATGATATACATAATACAGCAACAAACGACAACCACAGTCAATGACAGTCTGTTGGCACTTCGTCCGTTTTTCGTAGAATAATAATAGACAACTTCTGAAAAATGAGTATTGAAAGTGATAACGAGGCTTGGAAGAAGACGGTCGCACTGAAATTGCTCCTGACTTAGAGGAAAATTTTACCAAATTAACATTGTTTTAATCTATCCTCACCTGTGTATATATTCATTGGAGTATTTTAACAAAGTAATATTGACTTTTTTAAATAGTAACACAGTGCAACAAGCCGTTGTACATATTATTTTCAAAGCATACCTTCCTTCCCGGGTCGGCCATATTTGATTTTTTTTGGCGCCCTATTCAAACATGTAAATATCTGTCACCCTGGTGTATGTGACCCTTCACTGATATTTTAAACATAAAGAGGTTTTAGCTGTACATATATATAAAAGACTTTTACTGTTTATGACCATTTGAACTTTCCATTCATAAACTATTTATGTCAGAGAAAAAACTTTTGGACTTTTTGCAAAAACCGAGGCGCCCGCTGGTAGGGACGAAACGCTTCACGCCTGCTATTTTATCGGACAGCAAAGGATTGCGCCTGGCTAGTCAGGTAGTTCATCCGTTTGATAAGAACATTTTATGGTGGTGTGC
This sequence comes from Mytilus trossulus, assembly GCF_036588685.1. NCBI lineage: Eukaryota > Metazoa > Mollusca > Bivalvia > Mytilida > Mytilidae > Mytilus > Mytilus trossulus. Next base: position 44,484,658 of record NC_086373.1, read on the forward strand.
AAGTGGCAGAACAATTCAACAAGGTTATGACTGGCTAACAAAAAACATCGAAGATAAGATTAAGCTTCACGGAAATCTGCACATATACGTCTGGCTAGGCACATGTAACACAACCACAAGAGATAAAAATAGATATATCTCCTTAAAATCTCAAGAAGCAGATGCTGCCCAAAACATCATCACTTTATTGCAAAACTTTGACTCCATTACAGAAAATCATCCTAACTGCAGGCTAACATTATTAGAAATTCCCATCTACTCAATTTATGAATGCAACAAGGCAGCCAACCATCCTAACCCTGAAATTTTTAAAGAACAGGATATTCAATTACAGAAACAAATAGAACAAATTAATGAAAGTATAACATACATAAATAAGAATTCTGATTGCCACTCGCCTCACTTCAGCCATCACCTTTATACCAGGAAGCAAGTCAAAAGGGGGAAAAATAAACCCTCAAAGAAATTTTACAACTTTAAATTATATGCTGACGGGGTACACCCAAAACCGCATCTGGCAAAAGTCTGGCTTATTGAAATAGCAGAACATATACAAAAGGACTGCTGGTTCTGACTCTACTTGAAATATAAAAGTTTATGTATGCACTCAGAAGGCATGGAATGTCCAAGCCACGCTGTTGCTGCATGAAGTAAAATTAGTGCAAGAGATCGATATCTGAATTCAAAAACTTTATTTTTTATGTACGTATTCAGAAGGCATGGAATGTCCAAGCCACGCTGTTGCTGCATGAAAGAAAATTAACGGAAGAGATCGATATCTGTTTTCAAAAACTTTATTTTTTATGTACATATTCAGAAGGCATGGAATGTCCAAGCCACGCTGTTGCTGCATAAGTACGCATTAAGAATTCGAACCGCTGTACTATTATTTCTGAATCATATTATAAACAATAACAATGGAAATAGCTAGAAGAAAAAGCGATAGACTACGCACAAAAAAGGTCCTTTTTACACCTAAAAGATCATTGGCAAACAAAAGTATAAAAGCTCAAGACCATCATGTCACTTATACTCTAAACAAGCCAAAGGCAATTGCCAAGAAAATGGAAGCGGCCGAAAGAACATACTCTGTAACTCCGCAATTCACAAAAGGAAACTTAGTACTAGTTTTTTCTGCTGCGGCGTATGAAGAATTTAAATATATAACTATAAGCACTCTACAGACACAGGATACAAACATTAAATCCGTTGAAACAAAAGATACTAATGGGTCTGTAATCTCTGAGTCGTACACTATCTATGTAAACAATGAAAAACTTTTCGTATTGAATTTTTACAACTCAACATCAAAAGTCCTGTTGAATGGCAAGCAAGAACATGTACTAACATTCACAAAATCCTATTTGATGAACATACTAGAATTACTAGATAGAAATGCAAATTTTACCTCAATTAATTCCATGATACGACAAAGCTGTAAACAATATCTTGACATGGAAAATATGAAATCACAAAAGGCTGTATCTAAAAACAAAACAAGCATAGACAGTTCTTCAATACAATCAAAAGAAGGCCGACTAACTCCGCAACAGGAAGAATTAGGCAATAAGGAACAGATATCTTCTAACATGGCAATAAACCCATGTATCACAAACTCTACTCTGCCAACCTGTCCAATATGCAATAAAATGTGTACTAACAATTGTAAAGCTGTGGGTTGTGACACTTGCGACCAATGGTTTCATTACGAATGTGAGAATTTAAGTGCGGTAGATATTAAGATTATTGAAGAAAATGGGGATGACAATTATATCTGTAGAACTTGTAAGATTCAGTTAAATGCCTTGATCGATAAGTCAGACAATGAGTCTCAAAGCAATCTTGATTCACCAACCAATGTGAGGCCAGCAAACTATAATGTATCAAGCCCACAAAACACACTGTTGCAAATTATATCACCAACAACAACAGAAAATTATAAAAGGAACAATGACAATGGCAGCTCTGCTATGCAGCATCCCAAAATCATGGTGCCCGGCATGAGTAAAACCCCAACAACTCAGAACCCTGGAAATAATGTAAATTACGCCAAACCTAAAAGATTACAACTACAGGCAACCAAAAAACATGGTACAAATACAACAAATACAGACAACGTTGGCATAACCAATGGGCAACACATAGGGAATGATAGACCTATTCACCAAAACAATTCCAATAGTTCGCCAAATATAAACCATGCTCTATACCAAACCGAAATTAATCAACTGAAATGTGAATTGGAGGCCAAAGACAAAATTATTAAATCTAAAGAAAACAAAATCTGCAAACTGGACTCAGAAATTACAACGCTCAAAAAGCAAATAGCCACAAACAGGTCATTTACCATCAATTTAGAACAAGAAAAAAAGGACGTAGAACACTCTCTGGTAATAGCAAGAAAGAGAATTGAACAACTTGAAGGTATTAACGGAAAATCCCATGAATCAAGTCACACAAATCCAACAAACGTAACATCTGACTCAAACTCCACAATGAATGAAATGAAAATATGGTTTTTGGAGCAAAAAGTGCGTCAAATAGAGCTAGACATGCATAAACATGACACGAAAATAATGTACATGAATGAAAAAATTCACAACACTAATAACACCAGAAAGGAAGAAAATCACCACGCTCCAAAGGAAGCCAGAAAACGTACTTTTCAATCAAACAGTACCAAAAACCACACAAACAATTTCCCAGATGATGCAACAGATCTATATACCAGACTGGACGACCTGATAGTCAACATGCGAGGTGACGAAACTGACTCTATTAATGATGAGGGGGCCAATAGCTTCAATGAAAATGAAATAAATCAGGACCATTTTTTAGAAACTCCCATTCCAAGGAAGGTACGGCTAAAGGAAGCAGAACAAATTCAACCCCAACTCGGAAACTTCAAAAACAAACACATTCGATCACAGACTTGCAATTGGAAGAGATCAAACAAGCAGAGATATCAGAATCACAGAAAACCAGCAAAGGAAACAACATCATCCAACAAACAAACGTGCAGTCAGCAACCGAACAGATATCAGCAAATAACACCACAGCATCAGATCCAGCCCCACCCGCATGTCCAACCAATACCACAACAACACTGGATACATCATCCAACAGCAATCCAGTCACATCCTCATCACCAGATGCAACATCAATTCCAACTGCAAAATCCGTACGTCAATCCAACAAATGCACCATATCACTTCTAACTTTTAACGTAGAAGGATATAGATCCAACAAACTATATCTTGAAAAAATAAGCAATAGAGCAGATATAATCTTTGTGCAAGAACATTGGCTTTATAAGCATGAAAAGCATATAATTGGCACAGAATTTTCGGACTTTCAATGTCATGTTAAGTCTTTTGACGAGGATAAGATGATTGAACCAAGGGAACGGACAAGAGGACATGGGGGGGTGGCTATATGCGTACGCAAGAAATTTGACCAGTTCTCTGAATTACTCCCAGATGGTGGAAACAGAATTATCGCTATAAAATTAAAGTACGAAAAGCCATTAATACTTATCTGCGCTTACATGCCAACAAGAGGCAGCAATACACAGGATGACTATCAAGCCATACTGGATGAAATAGCAGAAATTATGGAAAAATATAGTGCTACCGCTGACATTATTCTGGGTGGAGATATGAATGCTTCACTTCACAGAAAGGATGGGATTTCCAGAGATAAAACATTCAAAAATTTTCTAGAGGAGCAAAAACTATTCATTCCAAATCAATGTCGTAGGCAAAATACATTTTATCATTATAATGGGAGGGATGAATCTCAAATAGATTATATCATACAGAGTAAAGAAATTATCTCTATGTACACAACATTTATGAGAGAACCAGAAAACTGCTCAACTCATGACCCAGTACTGGTGTTACTCCAGGGTGCAATACCAATACAGGATACTCAAAATATAAGAAAACAGACTAAACGAATCATCTGGAAGAAAATAGATAAACAAAAATATGCAAAGGACGTAGAAGATGACTTAAAATTATTTAGCTCAGATATCACCTGTGAAAATGCTGCAGAGAAAATACAACAACTCTGTACCATACTAAATAAAAACGCAGAAAAGCAATTTAAACAACCCGTCAAAAAGCGTAAAAAGAGAAAAATATGTTGGAGCCCGGACATAGCCGCAGCAGCAAAAACAAGCAAAGAGTGCTATGGAAAATGGAAGTCGTTAGGAAAGCAAAAAGATCCTACTCAGAGTGCATATATTGAACTAAAAACTAGTAAGAAGGTACTCAGAAGTACACAGCGTAAATCGGCTGCACAAAAGCGAAATGAAAAATACGAACGAATTATGGAACTAAACGAAAATGATAGTGAAGGTTTTTATCAGCTTATTCGTAAACAAAGAGACCCTGGGAATACCTGTGCATCAGCATTCATCTTTAAGGAAGAAATAATCAACACAGACCCTGAAATAAGAGAAGCATGGGCGGACTACTTTTACGATCTCGCTACACCATCTGAAAATCCAAACTTTGACCCAATCTTTAAAAACCATGTAGAACAAGATGTACAAAACCTACATAAATATTTTTTAGAAGAAAATCAACACAATATAGAACATGTATCAACTGACGTTGTGGAAAAAACAATTTTATCTTTTAAAAATGGGAAATCACCAGATGAACTTAATATATCCGCTGAACATCTTAAATATGGTGGATCTTCATTAATATCTATTTTAGCTTTTATTATAAACTTCTTGTTTAAACATGTACATATACCAGCACTTATCAAAAGTGGAATAGTGTGCCCGGTTTTTAAGAGTGGTGGAAAGCCAAAGGATGACCCAAACTCATATAGAAAAATAACAATTACAAGTTCAGTGGGCAAAGTTGTGGAGAAGATACACTTATCTAGAAATGAAAATAAAATATTAGAAAGACAAAGTAGTCTACAAAAAGGATTCACAAAGGGTGAAAGTCCATGTATTGCGGCACTTATCATTACTGAACTAATAATGGAGGCAAAGAAAAGGAAATCAAGCCTTTACATTGCTCTGATGGATGCCAGAAAAGCCTTCGATATACTATGGCATTTAGGACTCCTAAGAGAAATGCACAAAACAGGACTTGAGGGAAACAACTGGCTATTTTTTGAAAATTGGTATACAGAATTGACATCAAAAGTTAAATGGAAAGGAGAACTCTCCCATCAAATCATAGAACAACAAGGAGTAAGACAAGGAGGAATATGGTCCCCGTCAGCATATAAGATATTCGTCAACTCCCTACTAACAACATTTGAAGAAAACCAAATCGGAGCCACCATTGGCTCAATATACTGTGGTATTCCAACTGTTGCTGATGATGTCACATTAATTACAACCGACCCATATGAACTTCAGACCATGCTGGATATCCAATCGAGTTTTGCAAACAAGAATAGATACGAAATAAGTGAACAAAAGTCTGTGGTACTTACCTTTAACGATTCTTCAGAATGTAATTGGCATTTAAATGGCAAACTTATGGCTACCCCAACGTCATCAACACATCTAGGAATTGAGAGGGACAATACCTCAAATACAGGCACAAAACTAGTCGTAAAAAAACGGATCATTACAGCAAGGAGAACAGTATATGCACTGATGGGTGCAGGTCTTCACGGACTTAACGGAGTAAACCCAAAAGCTGCAATTCATCTGATTCAAACATACGTTCTACCTCGATTGTTATATGGGCTCGATGTCATCACACTTACTACTGAAGACATGAAAAACCTCTCCACTTATTTTCGGAAACTCTTGCGACAAATTCAACACCTGCCAGACAGAACTGCAAACGTAGCTTCACATCTTCTTCTTGGACGGATTACCATTGAATCAGAAATACATAAACGAATACTAAAAACCTTTGGAAATATCATAAGAAATGAAAACTCAATTGAAAGAAAATTAGCTATCAGACAGCTAGCAACAAAATCTCTACAATCTGGTAGCTGGTTTACAAAAACTGTTGAAATTGCCAATATATATGACCTACCGTCGCCATATGATATTATAGATAACCCACCCGGGAAACAACTTTGGAAAAACCTGGTAAATAAAACCGTCAATGATCACTGTATAAAACAAATGATAAGTGAAGCAAAATCGAAATCTACTCTGTCTCGCCTAAATTATGAAAATGTCAAAGAAGGGAAAATACATAACATATGGAAAAGCTGTGGCACAAATCCATATGCCATCACATCTGCCTCCTTAAAGGCAAAGTTAGCAACAGGGACAATATACCTGCAATATCATCGAGCTAAATTTAGCAATGGACATGTGTCGCCTATTTGCCAGTTATGTGCAGAGGAAGAAGAAGATATACTTCACTTCATATTAAAGTGCTCTAAGCTACAATATATAAGAGTTGATTTTCTACATATGATAGGCGAGGTATTGACAGAAAACCTAGATGATCAGGATCTTATCCAAGAATTAATAACCAATGACGAACATTTGTGTCAGCTAGTTATTGACTGCTCAAAATTTAGATTTTTAAATGAGAATGCACAGAATAGAATAGAAACATTATCGAGAGGTCTGTGTCATAAATTATTCCAGCAACGGGCAATATTAATTGAACAGTGATAAAAAGCGTGTAATACCGAGATGAAAAGAAGGGTTATACCAAAAGATAGAACATTTTGTTGTATATAGTGTATTTACATTTTTCCGTTTTTAATATGAAAGAAACAACTTTTATATTTGAATGATGGATGACTTTTTATGCATACCAGAATAGTGTAAATATTGGTGATAGGGTCACATCCCCCAGACGAGATAAATTAATATCTCTTTTATAGTTTTAAAGGTTTTATATATCTTTTAAACATAATCTTGAGGATTTTAACCGCGAGTGATATTACACCGATTCTAGGATTGGTGGTTCTCCTGACATAGGAGGGAGTTGCAGTACAGGTAACAGGTAACAGATACCTTACATTTATTTCAGTCTGCTTTCTCTTCGTTTTAAAATTTTCTCCATAAAATTTATCGACATCTTTAAACTTGGAATGGTGGGAATTGGAGGGTGTTGCTAATTTCAGTCCACACGTACATTTCCGTACCGAGTCTAATCAAAGTACTGAAGTACTGAACATCGGATGACCGCAAGTTCTGTTGGATCACAACTGATACCACTATAACACATGTGTTATAGCAGTCTCAGAACACAAGCATGCCTCTAAAAAAATCATATCAAGCGGCTCTATACCTGAAAGTTGAATAAAGGTATAATTAACTAAAAAAAAAATCTGAGACAATTTCCGATGTGGAATGCCAAATTTCTCATCATCTCTATATAATATGTCATCAATAGAAACAAGTAATCGATTCTCAAGCCTAAGTGAACATTCATGTATGAGTCCTGGAGAACCAAAAGCAACTTCATCTCCGAAAAAGAAAAGTTATAAACCAGGTAGAAAAACACCCAAACATACACCACTGACTTGGAGGTGACCTATAGTTGTTAATGTCTGTGTCATTTTGGTCTTTTGTGGATAGTTGTCTCATTGGCAATCATACCACATCTTCTTTTTTTTATATTAACATAAATTTTCAATCAATAAAAAACAAAAAACTTGATCTAGAAGAGATCTTAGGCTCTGTTAAGCCAAATATAATATTTGGAACTGAAACTTGGCTAGATAAAGAAACATCCTCCTATGATTACTTTCCAATATCAGACTACAATGTATACAGGAAAGATCGTCCACCAAACGAAAAAAATCAAAGTCATGGTGGTGTCCTAATTGCCATATCAAAAGACATCATATCTGATGAAATCTCAGAGCTACAAACAAACTGTGAGAATGTATGGGCTGAAGTGAATATAGCCAACTCCAGAAAATTAATTCTTGGTTGCTACTACAGACCACCTTCAGACACAGGTTCTTCACTAGAAGAACTTAATACATCTCTAAGCCGTACAAATGGGAACCGAGTCAAAAGCTACTATAATCTTAGGGGGGATTTCAACCTTGGTCATATAGACTGGCAAATACCATCAGTAATTCCTGGAAAACCAGATAACAAACAACACCAAATTTTAATTGACATAATAAATGACCACTCCCTGGAGCAAATAGTAGACAAACCAACAAGAGGTGAAAGAATACTCGATCTAATCTTAACAAATGCACCAAACATAAAAAAAAATAAACTGGTATTAATGCCACCTATTGGTAATGCAGATCATGACATCGTATTCACTGAATGTACAATATCACTGAAAAGGAACAAAAAACCAGCAAGACAAATTTGTCAATTCAAAAAAGCAAACTGGGAAAACATTAAATCAGACATACAAGTACCAGAAGAAAAGATAAAAACTATATACAATACAAGTAACACCAATGAACTTTGGCAAACATTCAAAGAAGATCTTATAAAGACCATCAATACTAACATACCACAAAAACAAATAACACATAAAATGAAATTGCCTTGGATCACAGACCAACTAAGAATCAAGATTAATAAAACAAAACGTCTGCATAAAAAATCTAAACAAAAATCATCATCTACAAATTAGATACAAACATATGAAAAAAACATTGCAGGCAGACATGCGCTCAGCTTATTGGCATTATATTGAAAACATGATCATAGACCTCCCAATTGAAGAACTTGGAAGCACCAACAAAAAGCACACACCAAAAAACCTGTTCTCATATATCAAGAGCATGAGGAATGATAATTCAGGTATAGCTGCACTAAAAAAGGATGGATTGCTCGTAACAAACACCAAAGATAAGGCAAACATCCTCAACCAGCAATTTCAAAAGGCATTCACTACTGAATCATCCGCAGATCCAATGCCAGTAAAAAACTTATCACATCCACAAATGAATGAGAAAAGGGCGTCAACAAACTACTTCACAACACTAATCCGAATAAAGCCACAGGCCCTGATGAACTATGTGGAAAGGTATTAAAGGAAATGAAAGATCATCTTAGTCCTATCATCACATTCATCTTTCAAAAATCAATTAACACTCATAAAATACCGACAGACTGGAAACATGCAAATGTCTGTCCTGCATTAAAAAAAGGCGACAAAAACAATGCCATAAATTACAGGCCAATTTCACTAACATGTATACTTTGCAAAATAATGGAGCATATCATAGCTAGTCAAGTAATGGAACATCTCGAAAAAGACAATATTTTATTTGATTTACAACATGGTTTCCGATCAAAACGCTCTTGTGAGACACAATTACTATCTTTCATTCAGGACCTTGCAAGAGACAACAATATTAACATACAAACTGATGTCGTTGTGATGGACTTTGCCAAAGCTTTTGACAAAGTCCCTCACAAAAGGTTACTTTACAAATAAAAAACTACGGCATAGACAATAATACCTTGGAATGGATTGGTGACTTTTTACACCATCGTACACAAACAGTCATGCTAGATGGAGAACAATCAGAAAAAATTGGGATAACATCTGGGGTGCCACAGGGCACTGTCCTTGGCCCAATTTTTATTCCTCATTTACATAAATGATTTCCCAGAATATTTACAACACAGCACCTTAAGATTATTTGCCGATGACAGCATCATCTATAGAAACATCAAAAACATAGATGATGCTGCCAAACTACAACAGGATTTAAATTCAGCGGCACAATGGGAAAAAGGCTGGTTAATGTCATTTCACCCAGACAACTGCTCCATACTTAGAATTACACAAAAAAAGAAACCAGTCAACCATGACTACATCCTTCATGGTCACATCCTCCAAACTGAAACAGCTACAAAATATTTAGGCATAACCATCCAATCTGATCTAAAATGGAATAAACACATAAATAATGTAACAGCTAATGCAGACAACTTAATTTTCTAAACTGACGTAAGGGGACGACCATTTGATATTCTGGGGGGGGGGGGGGGGGGGGGGGGGGGGGGGGGGGGCAGGAGGATTTGTTTTTGATCGGTTATTTATTTTTGTTAACTGAGAGGACAGATTATTCATTTTCTGCACTATTGAAGCAAGATTTTTCATTTTTATTAAAGCAAGGGACTGATTATCACAAGTTATTTTTTACCACTATATTTATGATATTCGAAAACATACAATTTTTTAAATATTTGTTAATTAAGAATAATTACATATAGGAAGATGTGGTGTGAGTGCCAATGAGACAACTCTCCATCCAAAAAAACATTTAAAAAGGTAAACCATTAATACATGTATAGTCAGGTCATTGTGTACCATTTACTCAGAATACTAGAAGATCATTATCCCCTTCAGAAATTTTAAGATTCAAGATTTCATTCATAACCTCAGTCACATACTTGTGTACAAGAGGACAACATATACAAACATTTTAAGATAGTACATATAAGCGAGAAAGGACAAACGAAACACAAATACATAGTAATAAGTATATTAGTAATGACAATTGGTATATAATTAGATTAAGTATTTTATAATTTTCTTAATGAACTGAATCATTTATATTCCCAAGCAATATACACATATTGCATACATACATAGTATTAAAGTTAATTTAGTTTGGTTTTACCTAGCCTCTATCAAAAGTATTGTAAAACATATATCGCCGAGCGGAGCGATGCAAAAATTTTTTTTAAGGGTTTTGGAACCGCTGAAGGCCCAATAAGCTATAGACCTGCTGAGTTATTTATTTTCAATACATTGCAAATCGGGTAATTTATTTTCAAACTACCACAGAACAAACCATTTATTTTTGTGATTATCAAGGCTGAGTTATTTATTTTCAAAATCCTCCTGCCCCCCCCCCCCCCCCCCCCCCCAGAATATCAAATGGTCGTCCCCTAACGTAAAGTTTCATCCCAAAAAATCAAAGAAAGGGCATACATGTCATTAGTCAGGCGGCCTAAGCTTGAGTACAGCTCTTGCGTCTGGGACCCTCACACCAAAAATCAAATCAACCAAATTGAGATGGTCCAACCAGAGACATATATACACGTATATATGTCTCTGGTCCAACGAAGAGCTGCTCGCTACACATGTAATAGATATCACAATACCAGCTCTGTCTCAAATATGCTTGAACACCTACAGTGGCCTACATTAGAATTGGGACGTATACAAACAGGACAAACAAGACTAGTGGTATTCTATAAGATCATACACCAACACATAGCAATTTACCCTAAAGATCTTCTTGTTAAATCAGACAGTAGAACAAGACATAAACATACCAACCACTTTAAACAAATTCAAACAAATAAAATTCGATTCTTACAAGTTTTCATTTTATCCACATACAATAGTACAATGGAACCTACTTCCTACATCAGCAATCCTTTGTACAACAGTCGACGGCTTCACTGAAAGAGCAGATTTCTATATCTGCTCTTTAACAAATATTCTTAAAACTGCATAACACTGATGTACACAGTTTTACCAAGAAATATACATAGGATAACAATCGACAAAAAAAATAAAATTAAATCACTGTTATATTTTTACTTTATTTTTTTCTAAGCACCAATGCAATGTAACGTAATATTACTGCAAAAGATAGATAGATAAAGTAACTATAGGTTCAATGACTGGCAGTGGATGATGAGCGAATGACAGGAAATTCAACCTCACCGTAATAACTAGATATTAACTTGCCACTAATGCAATTTCCACTGAGCAATATTACCAAAGTCATGTAAGTAAGTAAATTTTATTTAGAGTCGGCATATATATACACACAGGCACTTGTCTCTGATTTTTTTTTCCTATATACCTTATTATAACAAGGTATATAGGAATTTTTTTTCTGAGACTAGTGCCTGTGTATATACATAATAACAGACAAACATGAGCTCTGGTCAAGGACGTATATATAAGTTATACGTCCTTGCTCTGGTGAACTCAGTCTCTTTGTCCGATCGTAACGATAGGTCGGTGTAAAGCGATACCTAAACTAGCATTATTTTATTGACAAGGGGAATAATCCAATTCTTTGATTTGAGCAAGTTGTGAAATGATAATAATTATACACATTCGTCATGTTTTCGACTGCTGGTTATTTGAAAGGACTCAACTGTCCATTCTTTATCAGTGGACTTTGTGAACGACCATACTGTCATTTTAGACATACAAAATCAGAACCAGAGGAAGGTAATGATAATTTGTTGGAAAGAGTCAAATTATACACAAATTTCAAAGCCAAATTTTTTTATTTTTTTTATTGCAAATGACTTACACCAGGAATACATGACATTGTGTGACATAAGAATTTTACTGGAAAGTGCACAAATGAAAACAATGCCTATCAGGGATATTTCGGATTAAAAAGTAGAGGGTGGATAGGACCTTTATCGTAACTCCGAGATCAGGTGTTTTTAAGCTCGGGATTTCCCCTTTCAGGATCTTGGAACCCCCCCCGTCATTTCCGTCAAAAACTCTGGTTTAAGTGAACATCATTCCTGTGTTTAGGGGCATCGTCACGTTCGTCCCAATGTTGAGCGAGTGGGTGGAAACCTATTATACTATAATGCACAAATTATTCGGCAAATTAAATTCTCATAATTGACAATCAGCACTGCTGTCATTAGGGAATTGTGATAAAGTACTTACAAAACAAACTTTTTTTCTAGTTTATCCTGCACAATGACGATCTCTAAGATGCTTGATGAACGTTAATACATGTGTAGTGCAGGGATACAGGCAATCCCCTCTATCTGGTAAATGACGTCATAAAGGAGCGCATAATTGATGAGTTTTTTCCGGTGACGGATGAACTCGAAAGTGGTCTATTGCAAGAATACAATTTCAATTTGGGAACTGATTAAATAAGGATGAAACACAGTGCTGTAAATCCACCCATCTAAGCCAAGGCTTCATGGCTTTGATCATATATTTCTTGTTTATCATATGATGATAATATATTGAATATTTCTTGTTTATCATATGATAATAATATGTTGTATATTTCTTGTTTATCATGTTTATCATATGTAAATTGCATCAAATTTGATTTGAATCCATTCCATGAAAACTCAAGTTTACTTTTAATGTTTCAATTTTGTCGAGCCTGTGACTTTTGTCGCAGAAAGCTCGACATAAGGATAGTGATTTGGTGGTGGCAGCAGCGTTAACTTACTTCTTAAAAGCTTAATATTTTAGAAGTTGGAAGACCTGGATGCATAATACTTTGTATATATAGATGCCTTATGTTACAAAGTTTCCGTCTGTCGCATGTTCATTGTCTTTGACCTCATTTCCGTGGTCCATTTACTACTTGGAAAAAAAAGTTCAGAATTTTTGTAATATTGATTTCTCTCTTATTATGAGTAAAAGGATAAGTATATATGGTATGTGCGTAGTTTGCAAGGTCCTCATGCCCAACAGACAGTTTTCACTTGACCTACATTTGTGTAGACCTCATTTCATGGATTAGTGAATAAGGTTAAGTTTTGGTGGTCAAGTCCATATCTCAGATACATGTACTATAAGCAATAAGTCTAGTATATTTGGTGTATTGAAGGATTGAAAGGTGTACATGTCAAACTGTTAGGTGCCATCTGGCCTTGACCTCATTTTCATGGTTCAGTGGTTATAGTTAAGTTTTAATATGACTGCAAAATATTTTTGCATTCGTATAATGGGATGATGTCGTCGTCTGCGTCATCGTTGGCGTCCTCCGAAGACACATTTGGTGTCTGGACAATAACTTTAGTTTAAGTGAATGGATCTCTATGAAATTTTATAAAAAGGTTCAATACCTCAAGAGGAAGTTTGAGATTGATTTTGAGGATAATGGTCCAAACTGTTTTGGAATAAGGGGCAAAAAGGGGCCCAAAACAAGTATTTTTCTACTTTCAGGATATCAACTTGTGTAATAGTATTTCAATTGCTCTGAAATTGTACCACAATGTTAAATACCACAGGTAAAAGGTTTGGATTGATTTTTGGGGTTATGGTTCTCAAAGGTTTAGGAATTAGGGGACAAAAAGGGGGCCCAAAATAATCATTTTTGTAGTTTTCAAACAATAACTTGTGTTAAGGTGTATGATTCGCTCTGAAATTATACCACAAGATTCCATACCACGAAGGGATGGTTAGTATTGATTTTGGGGGGAAATGGCTCAAAATGTTTTGGAATTAGAGGCAAAAAAAGGGAAAAAAATAGGTTTTTGGTCAATGGACAATTAAGACAATTTAAAAGCAGTGTACATGGTGTAAGGGAGGTAACTCAAAAATATTTAACATACAATGTTTGGTATGTTTGGATTTACCTTCCTTACACTAGTTGTAAATTATGTATAAAGAAATGTCAGGTTTTGGACTAATTGCCAAAAAAAAAGGGGGGTGGTAGAAGTTTTCAATTTTTTTTTTCCAAATTTCTCAAATCCCAAATTTTTGAAAAGTTTGAAGAAGAAATCTCTAATTGCACAATATTGCACAATAGGTTTTTAAGATCAAGCATGAATGTTGTGTCCATACTTGCCCCAACTGTTCAGAGTTCGACCTCTGCGGTCGTATAAAGCTGTGCCCTGCGGAGCACCTGGTTTAGTTTTGGTCTGTTTTTCTTATACTGTATGCATTACAAATGTAGGTCAACTATATTTGGTGTATGAAATGATTGTTAGCTGTACATGTCTGCCTGGCATGGTTCATCTGTCCTTGACCTCATTTTCATGTTTCATTTGTTAATGTTTAGTTTTCTTGGTTAATTCTGTTTCTCAGTAACTATAAGCAATAGGTCAACTACATTTAATATCTATATTGAATGATTGTAAGGTGAACATGTATTTCTTGTTTGGTTTATATGACCTTGACCTCATTTTCTTGGTTCATATAAAAAAGATGATGTGGTATGATTGCCAATGAGACAGCTGTCCTCAAGAGACCAAAATGACACAGAAACAAAACAACTAAATGTCACCGTACGGCCTTCAACAATGAGCAAAGCCCATACCGCATTGTCAGCTTTAAAAGGCCCTGATAAGACAATGTAAAACAATTCAAACGAGAAAACTAACGGCCTGATTTATATAAAAAAATGAACGAAAAACAAATATGTAACACATAAACAAACGACAACCACTGAATTACAGGCTCCTGACTTGGGACAGGCACATACATAAATAATGTGGGGGGGGGGGGGGGGGGGTTAAACATGTTAGCGGGATCCCAACCCTCCCCCTAACCTGGGACAGTGGTATAATAGTACAACATAAGAACGACCTATAAAAATCTGATGAAAAAGGCTTAACTCATCAGATGGACAAAAATACAAGTGGACGTGGCCGGGAACTTATACATTCCAACACAAAAAGACACAATGAACAGATCTGAGAGTACTCGCAGTTATCTGACAGCTAGTTCAAAGCCACTAACAACTAATAAAACAATCATGCATCTAAGACTAAACTATCAATCTGTACACATCCAACATCCAATGGATTTAGTGTAAAGACGTCATAAACAGCCAGAGAAAAACATGACCTTGTGCAATGCCAAGTTACATGTATCGACAGATTGTAGATCCATCAATATGTATATGTATATAACATACTAGTAATATTTAGTTAGCTTTTAATTAACTGATAACAAAATCAATATTTATACCAATAAAAACAATATTCAATGATCTTATTACAGTGTTGAATAGGTAACCTTTTAGAATAAGTTTATTTATAGGAGCGACAAGTTTACATGGATCATTTCTAAATTTCCGGGCACGGTTTACAACATTTCCGTAAAAATGAGGATGTGCTATCCCGTTTGAAATAAGTGTTCTGCAGGTACAACCAAACTTCAAAACCAAATCTTTATGTCTATGGAAAAATTTAGTAAAGGTTTTAAGTAATTTATGGTAAAGATATCCCTGGTTTAATAATTTACCAGTAATACATAGATTGCGTTTGTTAAAATCAAAAACGTCACAACAGACACGGGCATAGGGAACGAGCTGTGAAATATAAACACCGTAAGATGGTGCCAAAGGAACATCACCATCTAAAAATAGAAAATTAACAATAGGGAACGAAAAATCGTCTCTTTTGTCGTAAATTTTAGTGTGGAGTTTCCCATTTAAAACCGAAATATCTAAATCCAGGAAAGGACAGTTATTACCGAATAAATTTGATTTATTTAAAGTAAGTTCCTTGGGGTAAATTTCAGCAGTATAATGAGAAAATTCTTGATTATTTAACGAAAAAATATCATCAAGATAACGGTAAGTGTTGTTGAATTTATCAAATAAATGCAATTTCGACCGGTCTTTACTGAGTTTAGTCATAAACTGTGATTCGTAACAGTACAAAATCAAGTCTGCTATTAAAGGGGCACAATTAGTGCCCATGGGGATACCTACAACCTGTCGATAAACTTTGTTGCCGAAATGTACATAAATATAATCAAAGAAAAAATAACAGCTTCAATCATCTCATTACTCCTTCAGTAAGTATTATCTAGCATATTTACCTTTCTCATTAGAGAAGATGGCTTTAAATGAGTTGTAGCAAATATATTTGCATTCAGCTTTACCAAACGACTATTTTTTTAAATAGGAAAACTTTTGTTTGATAAGATAGTGTGGAAGTGTAGTGTAAAGAGTAGAAAAATCAAAACTGTCAACAGAATCAAAAGGACCATCAAAAGCACGTAGTTTATCCAAAACATCCAAAGAATTTTGTCCTGGACGATATTGAGGTCCCCTGTAATAACATGGCCATAGGGAACATATCTAAACTTCGACGATTCATAGTTTCAAGTTAAGGGAGTATTAATATCTATTTATTCACGTCTGATGTAACCGAAGTATAATTAAAAATTAAACTTCTGCTGGTTTTTTTGTATGTGTATGAAATTATAGGTGGTTATATATTTTCAAAATAGAGAGGCATAAAGTTTTGGACGGTAGAGTCATTAAATATACTAGATAAGTTGACAAAATCAATACCTCTGCTAATATATTTAATTTTCAGAAAATGACGTTTATGATCTTCAGGTATGTCGATATGCGGGAACAGCCTATGGTGGCAAAAAGCTGTAATTATACGAGAATATTCATACAGTGGGCTGAAGAATGAGATGGTGTCACACTCTTTGAAAATATCGTGTAATTTACTAATGGGTATTTGACCCAGTTTACATAATAATTGATGCCTACCATTGTTTTTAAATATAGATAAGAGATTACCAATTGTATAATTTATACGATTTTTAACTCGTTGATTTCGATTGATACGTTTCCCATGAGACGTATTATTTTGTTGTTTTTTATCAATGATATTCATGATATCAATAGAAGAAGTAGTCGATATGTTCCCTTGTCCAAGTATATTGTCATTTAGAACCAGAGGATAAGCTGTTAACTTTATGTGATAGTTATAAAGCTTTATATTTAGGACTATCAACATAATATCATTGATTAGTAAAGAAGGCAATACATTTCAGCATGTGCATTCTTGTTTCTCATAATTGAAGGCTGTACAGTTTACCATAATTACTTACATCCACTTCATTTGAACTTAGGTGGATAGTTGTCTCACATATCCTTTCAATGTTGTGTAGAAATTTTAAGAGTGCATTCATCATTTGTGTTTTATCAAAATCTTTTTTTTTAATATTTAAGTTATTTTGCTAATGATGCTAATTTTAACCATTTTGGGATTGTTTCTGTATTAAGGCGGGGGGAGGGGGGGAGGGGTTCATTTTTTGAAAAACAATTATTCCCTTGGTTTAATCAGTCAGGGGACTAAGTAGCAAATTAGAAATTTTGTAGTTTTACCAAAATTTAAAACATAATGACATATACACGTATGTAAGTTTAGATTATATCTTATATATAATCTATACTATTAAACGAGAAGACCTCATTTTGTGTGTTCGCTTCTCTTCCTTCCACAATGCATTAATCATCATGCCTCTGTGTTCTATAGATAACATGCATAGTTGCATTTGTCATCCATTCTTATGATTATTCAGATTGAGTTATTTTGGGAGAAAAACGACAAAATAGGTGTCCGGATATTGTTTCCGTCATCAGACTGACTTTTAGTCATAGATAAGTCTTCCGGTTTTAAACATGCACAAAAACAACCAATTGTAGGATAGATTACAAAAATGAAAAATAAATAAGCCAATCAGAGTGTTCTCCATATCATGGTTTTTAGATCGCAAGAACCACAACTATTATACCTCCTTAGAGACAATTAATTTTCACGTTTATCCACATGTAAGCTACGATTATACAACTATAATATATAGAGACTCTCTGTAGTCTGTCTACTGTTTTCTTATTATTATTTACTATCTAAGGGGTCATACCAGTTGCATAAATTTTGAAATAAGTAAAACACATGGAAACAAAAATGTGTTAATAGTATACGGATGCCACATCTGCACTATCATTTTCTATATTCAGTGGACTGTGAAATGGGGTAAAATCTAATTTGGCATTAAAATTAGATAGATCATATAAAATCATAAGGAACATATTAACTAAGTTTCGAGTTGATTGAACTTCAACTTCATCAAAAACTACCTCGACAAAAACTTTAACCGGAAGCGTGACAGACAGACGGACGGACAAACATACTGACACACAGACTAGAAAACATAATGCCTATAAATGGGCCATAAAACATTGTAGTTGAAAGTGAAAGTAGTTTTTTGGCCAAAATGAAAGTAGGGTAGAGATAAGAGGGAGGCAGGACTTTTCGGGACGTTGGGATCAGGTGTTTTTAAGCTCAGGATTTCGGGATTGATCCTTACGGGATCTGGGAATATTTTTTTTTGAATTTCGGGATGTCGGGATATGAATTTTGTTAAATTACGCACCTCAAGATTTCATGTTTTTAAGCCCAGGATTTCGGGATCAGGCCCCTCTGACCAGCCCTCAAATTAGCTTTAATCATTTATACAAGATTCAAATCCTACCATTGGCATGTTAATAGGGCTCTCAAAAGGAAAAGCACTGATGGATTGATAATATATTAATTACTAGCTACATGTATGCTACTAGGAAAAACTAGTTAAAATTAAAATTGTATTGCATGTGCTCTAAAGCCTTCATTTCTCATAGATAATTATTAATTGTTTAAATTAAAAGAAATATCGTATTTTTATATGCCCATTTACGGGACGTATTATGGTATTCTGTTGTTTATCTGTCCGTCCGTCCGTCGTCAACATGTCGGACATTAACTCAAAAACCCTTTAACCAATTTGCATATATAACTTTGGTGAATTGTTCATATTAATTGATGTGAGCTCCCTTTTGTTTTTATAAATTTTAGATTTGACGTTTCTGAGTTATGGGGTTTTATTCATTTAAAAAAGGGGGATTTCCAGCTTTTAGACAATAACTCAACTCAAGCATGTCAAGAATGCTTTCACCAACTTGCAAGAAATTGTGGTGAATTGTTATATCTATTGACATGAGCTCCTGTTTGATTTTTATAAATTTTACATTTTACATTTCCAAGTTACAGGGTTTTATTGTCGAGCCTGCAACTTTTGTTGCAGAAAGCTCGACATAGGGATAGTGATCTGGCGACGGTGGCGGCGGTGTTAGTTCACTTCTTAAAAGCTTTATATTTTAAAAGGTGGAAGACCTGGATGCTTCATACTTTGTATATAGATGCCTCATGTTACGAAATTTCCGTCTGTCACATGTCCAATGTCCTTGACCTCATTTTCATGGTTCAGTGACTACTTGAAAAAAAAAGTTAACATTTTTTTTAATGTTAAATTCTCTCTTATTTAAAGTAATAGGATAACTATATTTGGTATGTGCCTACCTTGCAAGGTCCTCATGCCCGTCAGACAGTTTTCAATTTACCTCAACCTCATTTCATGGTTCAGTGAACAAGGTTAAGTTTTGGTGGTCAAGTCCATTTCTCAGATACTATAAGCAATAGGTCTTGTATATTCAGTGTATGGAAGGATTGTAAGGTGTACATGTCCAACTGGCAGGTGTCATCTGACCTTGACCTCATTTTCATGGTTCATCGGTTATAGTTAAATTTTTGAGTTTTGGTCTATTTTTTCTAAAATACTATATGCAATAGGTCAACTATATTTGGTGTATGGAAATATTTTATGATCTATATGTCAGTCGCGCAGGTTTTATTTGACCTTGACCTCTTTTTCATGGTTCATCGATCAATGTTTAGTTTTCTTGGTTAATGTTGAGTTTATGTGACAGTTGTAATAAAGCTTTATATTTAGGACTATCAACATAATATCAATGATAAGTAAAGAAGGCGAGACATTTCAGCGTGTGCACTCTTGTTAAAAAAAAAGTTGTTTTAATTTATTGATAATTTATAAAATTTTCATTTTACATAAGTTTATGAGTTATGGGGTTTTATTCATTAAAAAAGGGGGGATTTTCCCAGTTTTCAGACAATATTTCAAAAATGCTGTCAGCAATTCTCATGAAACTTTGGTGAATTGTTTATATCTATTGATGTAAGCTTAAGCTCCCTTTTGATTTTCATAAATTTCTAATATGACGTTGAGAATTAATTTAACTTTATTTGTTTATAGTCTGACAACAGAATTACTAAGTTTTGCACAACAGCACAGTGTATTGTACAACAGCACAGTGTATTGCACAACAGCAACAAATCTTTAATTGAATTTATATATAACCAATTTCAACTTCTTTGACTACATTTATTCAGAAACCTATAATATGTGTCAAATATTCAATTACAATCCTGTATCAAGCTTGAATATTGTGTCCATTTTTAACCCAACTGTTCAGGGTTGGACCCATGCAGGCGTATCCAGCTGTGCTCAGCGAAGCAGTTTATTTAAGTTTTTGCCTTGGATAAATCAAATATGTTGCAATGGGGGAATTATGGAACTCTGTGTTTTTATTGAACTGTTGCATCACCTTCCAAGGTTAGGGGTTGGGCATCTGCTAATGGGTTTCACCCCACCACATTCTATGTGTGCAAGTCCAAAGTCAGGAGCTTGGAGCTGTAATTCAGTGGTTGTCATTTGAATTCTTTTACATTTCATGGCCTTTTATAGCTTGCTATCTAGTCAGGGTTTTGCTCATTATTGAAGTACCTATAGTTTCTTACTTTTATGTCTTTCTGTGATGGCGTGTAGTTTCATTGTCATTCATATTAAATCTTCTTATATTTACGTTGACAAGCATCAATTTGTCAAACAAATTAACTATTTATAAAACTAATTAAAATGAGTTTTCTATTTGTAGGAAAAGTGCAGAAATCTGCAAGCAACTCAGTATATATTGATAGCTTGGTTGATAAACCTTGGTCTTCAAACTCTTCTATTCAGAGCGATGTTAATAGCAAAAAAG
Source organism: Mytilus trossulus (assembly GCF_036588685.1). Classification (NCBI taxonomy): domain Eukaryota; kingdom Metazoa; phylum Mollusca; class Bivalvia; order Mytilida; family Mytilidae; genus Mytilus; species Mytilus trossulus. Next base: position 44,505,982 of record NC_086373.1, read on the forward strand.
GTGAAGGTGATTCTTCTAAGGACACACCAAGGAACATAATTGGCTACAACAAATATACAGGAGATCCTATATATGAGGACTTTAAACAAGAGACCTATGAAGTTGAAGGGCCAAGTAATGGTGGTGATTCAGCTACTATCAATAAATATACAGGAAAGCCTGTATACAATGGATCTAACACAACAAGTATCACAAATAATGTTCCGGAATACAATCCAACTCCTATTGCAGAGTTGAAGAAAAGCAATTTGGACAAAACTTCAGAGATAGAACATTCTCAAATTGAAAATTTGAACCAGTATGATCCAGAGAAAAACTTTTCTACAAATCAAGTAACTGCATCACATTCATTGCCTTCAGCTCCAAAGAGAATATTAAGTTATGAGCCAACAAATATTCGTCCAGCAAAGCTTGCACGTAAAACTAGTTATGAATTTGATGTATCAAAATTTAGTAGTGGAAGTGAAGAAAGTGAAAATGAAAAGGATAAAATTGAAGAGCAGTATTCACCTACAGAGAGCAGTTCATATCAAGGAAATTGTGACAAAGATATACTTTCTGAACAAAAATTAACTGCCCCAGTCGGTGAAAATGTAAAAGATGACCTTCTATCTGTTGATACTAATGTGATGAAAGATGTTAAATACTTTGAAAATCTTTTATTGAGTAATCCAGAGGAATCCTCATTTGATGATTTACAGAAGAGTAGAACAATATGTTTAAACAAAGAGGAAGGAAATGATGAAAAAAATATAACAACATCCGAAAAAAAAGAGAAAAAAAGTGGAAATAAGTCACTAACAGAGTTAAAACAGACTAAAAAAAATTCTGATAGCAGTATTCATAAAAAATCAGATAGTTCCCATAAACATGATAAATGTGATAAAGATACTGGAAAACATTATTTATCAAAGTCTCATAAAAGTAGGTCTAGTTCTCAGAAATCTCACAGCTCTCAAAAGTCTTCTAAAGGAGAAAAATCTTCTGATCAAAAACTAAAATCTAAAACAGCTGATAAAAGTGGGGAATCAGACAAGAAACCTAGTTCTAACAGGAGTTCTAGTAAGAATAAATCAGAATCTAAACACACCACAGAACAGCCAAATTCAAATAGGAAAGTTAGTGGTCATAGTCATGATAGTGGTGAAAAAAGTAAAGATTCAAAGTCAGAAGTGAAGAACCATTCTAGTAAGTCTCATAAGGATCATCATTCTAATAAATCTCACAAAGACATGAAAGATAACAAATCTGGCAAACATTCTCTAGCAAATTCTCATGACAAGTCTAAAAAATCTGACGAGAATCACTCTGAAAAAAATTCACATCGAAAGTTAACATTGGATGTACAACAGCAGAAGTTAGCCAATAATAGCAAGGAGCCAAGTATTAAAAGAAAAAGTGATGAACAGAAATTCAAATATAGTTCAACAGGAAGTAAGAAATCTGAGGTTCTATGTAAAGTAACTGCACAAAGAACATCAACAGACAGTCAACAAATTGTTGATATTAATGTGGATTTGTTTGGTGAAGACAGTGATAAAGAAATCCTCGATGATTCTGATTTAGAGCACCACCCATTGATACATGCAGAAGACTTGTCAGATGATGATACATATGATGAATGCTTACAAATATTTAAAGCATCAGAACATTCAAACACAAAGCGCAACTTAAAGGTAGTATTGAATCTTTATCTTATCATTCAATTCTCATTCAGTTAAGTACAGTAAACTAAGCAGTTAAAAACTAACACTCACTTATTGTAGAGCCTGCAACATGTTTTAGCAGAAGTTAGACATAAGGATCCTACATTCTCATGACTCTGGCATTGTTGGTGTCAACATAGATATTTTCAGTTTGTGGTTATAGGTCATCTGACCAAAAGCTTTTACAATAATCTTTAATACTGAAACTGCTGGTCAAAATTTAACCAATCATTGCCACAATCACCACAGGGGTATCTAGTTTATAAACATGTCCAATACTCTGCCTGCCAACCAAGGCATTTTTGCATAGAACATATGGGTAAAATGCAAATTTATCAATTATTATGAAAACTGTTGTAAATAATAAAAATTGACATGTTAAGAAGGTTGAGATCTATCCATTGACAATGTAGTTAGTTCTTCCATCCCCTTCGTCTGGCAAATAAGTTTTTGTACACTTTTTTCTTCTTACTTGAAGATATTGCTTTGATAATCAATAATAATTGGTATATATAGTCTTATCATGTCAAGTAAAAGATCTAGTTTATAGAATTTTGTTAAGATTGTCTTGATATTGTTTAGAATTATGGTCCATGCCAGCCCCCTACTATTTGCTTGCGCTTGTAGGCTACAAACATGACAAATGAAGTGGATAGTGGTGCTTGCTTTAGTCAAACTCTAGTCTCTAGTAAGATCTTTGAATATATTGTCTTCAATGGTACTAACATACATGACATACATGACATAGATTTTGTTAATAAATTAAAGCATAATTTGTTTATAACTATATAGCTATACATGATTTGTATGGCTATATAGTTATAAACACTAGCTGTCAATACTTACATTCTGTCATTAATGATTAGACAAGGTCATCTGTTTATGATGTATTTATACTAAATATATTGGATGTGCATTGATTGAAATTTTAGTATGGAAACAGTGAAATAACAAAAATATTGAAATCCAACTTGTCCAACGGAAATTCAAAACAGAAAGTCCTTAACAAAATTGCAAAATCAAAAGCTCAAACACATCTAAGGAATGGAAAACAACTGTCATATTCCTGCCTTGGTACAGGCATTTCCTAGTGTTGAAAATGGAAGATTATACTTGGTTTTGTAGCTCGCTAAACCTCTTTAAAAACATGGTTTATTTATTACTTGGAATTAAGTTTGAACTTTGAACTAGACCCATTGGTGATCTTCGGCTGTTGTCTGCTCTTTGGTTGAGTCGTTGTCTATTTGACACATTCCCCATTTCCATTCTCAATTTTATTTAGTAAACTTAAATTGTTATTATACAAAGAAATAGGCACACTGCTCTTATGAGCATTAATATTTTGTTTTCAATAAATTTCTTACACCTTGTGTACGTGTTATAATGGGCAATGAAAATCTGTAAAAATTTGTTCAATTGATCATGTTGATGGAAATAAAGTTTGAAAGTAGTGGAATCCAATGCTACATATATATGAAAGCAGACTCAAAGTAAAAACTTACTATTATTTATTATATAATTCAAACACAATCAAACTTCAGTTACAGAATGATTATAATCCTAACAGAACCTTAATAAATCATGTACTTACTCGTGTGTGGTACATAGAACGTTGTCACAGTAACAATTACATTTTTTTACTAGTAACAGTTTAACAGTTTTGAATTACTAGCGGATGTATTCATTTATTTAATACTAATTATAACTGTCACTATACAGCTGAATGCCATGTTAAAAAAATGACAGAATACTTAATTTTGTTATCATTGTTTACTTTTTATTATAGAAAACACCTCCTGAGACAACAAAGAATGAAGAACCTATGATAATTTCAAGTAAAAAAAGAGTAGCTCATAGTACAAACTCAAAAGAGGTAATCTATTAATATCTATCAATAGAATTACTAAGGAGATAGTTCAGGGCTTGTACTTCTAATAATGAATTCCTTGATAGTGGGTTGCTGCTTATAAGGAAGCAAGGATTCCAAATTGTAAACATGGTAAGGCCATAAAAAAGATATGTTTGTTTGCTCTAACCCTACCTTCCCAAAAAATAGCTGTCTACTCAATATCATTTATTGTGTTGATGTAAAAAAGTTTTTTTTTAATCAGATAGGCCTGAAAACTAAAAAAACATTTTACTTTTTACTTTCTCTTTGTTAAAAAAAAGAAGAAAATGACTAACTACCCACTGTTTCAACCTTTAGGTAGGGTTTGGACAAACCAAAATATTTTTAAGTGTGGCCTTTGCACATGGTAACCAATGGTAAAGTTGAGGTAATTTCTTCAAATATTTTAATGACATTATCATGATTATCGTGATTAGTTTGGCTGTTGTGGAGTTTTCTATGGAAGTGTTTTAGGGGCTGCTGTTTGTTTTCAACCATATTGTTTTCTAATTTTGATACTGTAAATTCAGAAATTATTGGGATTTTTGGAGAATGGACTTGAATTGCAAGGTTAATCATTGCAACATCAGGAAAAGCTGCAATATATGCACCAGATATCAGAATATGAGTTCTTATTACATGTATTGCCATACTCACCAAGTTGCATAATCACATTGATAAAAACCTCGTTATTATTTCTGAATTTACAGTATTTGATTGCTCCTTTTTATGCCCTACCTACGATAGTAGAGGAGCATTATGTTTTCTGGTCTGTGGCTCTGTCCGTTCGTTCCTTCAATCGTCCGCAGGTTAAAGTTTTTGGTCAAGGTAGTTTTTGATGAAGATGAAGTCCAATCAACTTGAAACTTAGTACACTTGTTGCTTATGATATGATCTTTCTAATTTTGAAGCCAAATTAGACTTTTGACCCCAATTTCACGGTCAACTGAACATACAATGTATAAAATGAAAGTGGGATTTTCAGGTTAAAGTTTTTGGTCAAGGTAGTTTTTGATGAAGCTGAAGTCCGATCAACTTGAAACTTAGTACACTTGATGCTTATGATATGATATTTTTAATTTTATAGCCAAATTAGATTTTTGACCCCAATTTCACGGTCCATGGAACATGGAAAATGATTGTGCCAGTGGGGCATCTGTGTACTTTGGACACATTCTTGTTTACTTGGTGTCCACCATTGTCTGCTGTTTGTTGTCTGTAAACTTTTAATAAATCTTCTCTTTTTGAAATTCTTGGCCAATTGGAACCAAACTTAAACATAATCATCACTGAGGTACATTTATCTATAAAAATGTGTGTCATGATCTCTTGTACTAACCAACTTGGTCTCTAATGCAATAGAACACCTACGGTCAAATGGCTGAAATGCAAATATTGTCTAATTTGTTGAAAACTGTTTTCATGGTTATAGATGTAGAAATTCAATTTTGTTGGAAACTAGAAAATTGAGTGCATTGTACATGTAACAGGCTCTTCAAATGCTTTGGTGGTGTTTGTGTTGCTCAGTCTTTAGTTTTCTCTGTTGTGATTTGTACATGTAGGCTCTTGTTTGCCTTTTGGTCTTCTCCTTTTTGCTATGGTGTTGTTGGTTAATTTTCGACTTTTGAGTTGTTATGTCCCTTTGGTATCTTTTACCTTTTTTTATGGGAACAGCAAATATTTCCCTACACAGTCATGACAGTGCTGTGATTCGAAAGAATTGTCGTCTTTGTCCTATTAGTATAGAAATGAAATAATTTATGTGAGCTGAATTGATTCAAAAACAAATATCTGATATTTTATTTATATTTTCCTTCAAATACAGGTTAAAATAAACAGTTCATTCCCTCTATTCCCACTTTTTATAAATCTGGTAAGAAAAGGTAAAATTTCATGTGGGAATAGGAGGAAAACTTGTGCAAACAAAGGATTATACTATACAAACATTTTTTAATCAACTGTTAATTGACCAGTGTTTTTTTATTAGAACAGGTAATAAGTTATTTTTGCATCTATGAATTCTGTTTTTTTTAACAAAATAAATATGAAAGAAATTAAAACAAAAAATAAAAAGTATAAGTAAATTATTTTTATTACTTTTATAACACAAATTTAACTAGATTCAAGCAATCTGATGTACAGTAGTTGTCGTTTGTTTATGTAATATATACATGTTTCTCGTTTCTCGTTTTGTTTATATAGAAGAGGGACGAAAGATACCAAAGGGACAGTCTAGATACCAAAGGGACAGTCTAGATACCAAAGGGACAGTCTAGATTAGACCGTTGGTTCTCCCGTTTGAATGGTTTTACACTAGTAATTTTGGGGCCCTTTATAGCTTGTTGTTCGGAGTGAGCCAAGGCTCCGTGTTGAAGGCCGTACTTTAACCTATAATGGTTTACTTTTTAAATTGTTATTTGGATGGAGAGTTGTCTCATTGGCACTCACACCACATCTTCCTATATCTATATAATATAAAAATAAATTATACAACAGCACTAAATAAAATCGCACATTGTAGCACAAACATTAGACAATCACTGTATACAAGTCTATTAAAGTTTATCAATCTATTCCACGTGAAGAAGGTGGGAGGCTGCATCACCAAACTCTACTGTTGTGACTTCCTTGTTGCGGTGTCTAACCTTAAGTTGGTCTAATCTGTTGTTGATTTCTACATACTTCTTTTAAAGAGCCACTCTCTTCCCACTGGCTGCATACTGGATCATGGTCAGGGCGTTGAAGGCTTCCTTATGTTTCAGAAGTTTAATTTGTTGAAAGATGTTTGGATGTGGATGCGTGACATGTTTCTTCAGCTTGCTATGCCATCCCTCTAGATGATTTGCTGTCCTTGGTCCTTGTGTTAAGTAGTGGTTCCAAAGGTCACTGTTCTGTTCAACCCAGTATGTTGTTACATAGTCTGTAAGGCTGTGTAGTTGATGTTGGTATCAATCTGATCTATGTCTGTTAGGGCATTAAACCACACATCTTCAACCTCAGCAAAGGGTATAACTGGAAGTACAGCGGCACGAGGGCATTAAACCACACATCTTCAACCTCAGCAAAGGGTATAACTGGAAGTACAGTGGCACGGCGTACAAGTTGATGAATATTGTTGTTATCCTTGTATGGAACCTGAAGTCCACTTTCTTGTGCTTTTCTCCAGATGCATTGCGTGTAGTGGCAGAAACAGCCTTTTGCGTTGATGCCAGGAAATACAGAGTATACTGAATTTCAGATGGCGACTTTGTAGTCCAGGAAGATAGTGGTAGGCTGAAGTTTTAGTTGGTGTTGGTGGCAGAGATCTTTAAGTACAGTCAGGAACCTTGTATATGGTGATGATACATTTTACACCTGTCCGAGATTATAACTATACACTTTTCATGCAATGGTTGATGGAGCAATGTATCCACTCATACACAGTTTATTTCCAGCCAGGGATGGGGTAATCGTAATCTGTAATCGTAATCGATTGTAATTGATTACATTTTTCCAAGTTATCTACAGTAATCTGTAATCGAAGACATTTTCAATTACATGTAATCGTAATTTAATCGATTACAGCAAAAAATTGGGATGTAATCATCGATTACTTTTCGATTACATTTCGATTACTTTAGCAAAATAGTTCGATGAAAAACAACCTATTTCAGAGGAAAATATGTATGTTATCACTTTGAAGTACAGATAAAATATTATGCATCAACAATACTTGAGAGTTAAGCAACTGCTTTATTTCTAACTATTGTCTCAAGCTGCATATCAGCTGCTTACCAGTTCAATTTGATTCATTGATTGTTGTTTGCTTACATCCAGAAGCTCATTTTTGATGTTGATAATTATTTATTATAATTTAATTGTGTTAAAAAAAAAGAAAGTTTATCTGCAAGTAGATATAGGAAGATGTGGTGTGAGTGCCAATGAGACAACTCTCCATCCAAGTAACAAATTTATAAAAGTAAACCATTATAGGTCAATGTACGGCCTTCAACACAGAGCCTTGGCTCACACCGAACAGAAAGCTATTAAGGGACCCAAATTACTAGTGTAAAACCATTCAAACGGGAAAACCAACGGTCTAATCTATATAAAAAAACGAGAAACAAAACACGTATAAATTACATAAACAAACAACATCTACTGTACATCAGAATCCTGACTAAGGACAGGTGCAAACAATTGCAGCGGGATTAACATTTAAATGGTACTAAGGCCTTAAAGAGTGATGTTTCTAATTTGTTTGGAAAGGATGACTTTCAGACCATCTTATGACCTTAACTTCTAAAATTCAAGTACCAAGACTCTCACAGTAACCATTATAGTGTTGCTGATTATCAAATCACTCGTTTTACAAACTTATAATCTCTTATTCATGTTATTCTACAATAATTCTTGTCTCACTTTCACCAAATCCCTAAAATGTGATACTTGAGTGTTTTGTTGGGTAGGTTAGGCATTGCTAGGTCAATAATATTTGGTATGCATTTGTATCAGAAATTGTCTCATTTCCTAGGAGAATTTCGGCCAGCCCCTCATTCATGATCTTTTGTTGGTTGTTTCAAATTACAGGAATTAGCCATCAGATTCAGAAAGTTTACTTAGAACTTAGAACTTTAAACTGTTGTTGGGATTCAGATAAAAAGAAGTCTTTGCAGATAATTTGGATTTTTTTTTTCATTTGTCATTCAAGATTTATGTGACTTTTAACATCAGATTTAAGGCAATTTGTCAAAACATCACATGCTAAAATCATTTTGTGCTGATGCAGCATAAAGAAATTTCAAATTAATTTATCACTATATTGCTTACTAACTACTTTATGCTTCAGTTAGATTAATTTTCTCTAACCTTCATACTATTATTCTAAAGGAAACACTCTTCTGATTTTTAATATTTTAGTTTGTTATTCTAGAATTACTGGTCTTTGACTGTCAGACGAATTTTGATTTCATCCAGTAAGTAGGACAAAACAAACTAGGCTTATGCTTTTTTTTTATAGGTCAAAAGAAAAATTCGGGAAAAGCCTTACTCAAAGCTTTCCCCAGCACAAGTCATGCACAACAGATTTTTGGAGATGAGAAAGAAAGCATTAGAGGAGGCAGCTAAATTACATTCAGCATCAACTTCATCATCATCATCTTCATTGGTAAGTACAGCCTATATGGTTAGTTTAAACATATTTATTACGGGTGGATTGGGAAACAAGTTTTGCAACTTATATTAATCCCTTTCCACTTTGCGGGTGCGAGTGCTGCCTTGTAGCGGCATTAGCCTACTCTTTTTCGAAATCTACAAGGGTGTCTTTAACGTGCAAGAGATATGGCTCTCTCTTAACACGGGTCAGCCATTTATCGTCCCCTTCCGACGGACTATCATCGTTTCCTTAAGACCATACTCGCAAATGGTGTCAAGAGAGAGCCGAAAATTGAGTTCCTGAAATTTTCATCCGAAACGGGAATCGAACCAGGAACCTTTGTGTTAGTAGTCCGATGCACTAACCACTACACCACGGCTCTCTTAACCTATATGGTTACAGTGGTTTTTTTTTATGCGTGCCAGTTTAAAAATTTATATTTCTTTATTTGAAGTCTTTTCTAGCTGGTTTTGGTTTCTTTTTTTAAATTTGATTTACTGGAAAAATTCCAATTATTGCTTGGGCAGAAAGTGACTGATATAGTTTATGTGCAATTACTAAAGAAATTTCCATCCTATGGTTTTTATACGCCCGTCAAAATTTTGACGGGACGTATTATGATATACAAATGTCCGGTGTCCGTCCGTCTGCCTGTCCGGCGTAAACATGTCGCACCGTAACTTGAGAACGACTTATCCAAATGTCATGAAACTTAACATAGTTGATTCTTATGATGGTCAAATGATCTGTATACTTTTTGGTGAAAATAAGATAAAAACTTTTTGAGCACCGTATCTCAAAAACGATTCTTGATTATGGCTTAAAACTTTAAACACTTCTTAGTTATATTAATCTTAATATCTGTATATTTTTTGGTGATGATTCAAAATTTTGTTTTTGAGTTATTGAGTATTTTGTAAAAAAGGGGGAGGGGTTTTATACATGTCACACCATATCTCAAAAACGATTTATGATTATTGCTTAAAACTTTATACATGTCTTTGTTATATTAATCTAAAGATCTGTATACTTTTTGGTGATGATTCAAAATTTTATTTTTGAGTTATTGAGTATTTTGTAAAAAAGGGGGAGGTTTTTTTTACATGTTGTGCCGTATCTCAAAAACAATTTATGATTATTGCTTAAAACTTTACACACTTCTTTGTTATATTAATCTAAAGATCTGTATACTTTTTGGTGATGATTTAAAACTTTATTTTGGAGTTATTGAGTATTTTGTTAAACAGGGGAGGTTTTTTTTACATGTTGCGCCGTATCTCAAAAATAATTTATGATTATTGCTTAAAACTTTACACACTTCTTTGTTATATTAATCTAAAGATCTGTATACTTTTTGGTGATGATTAAAAATTTTATTTTAGTGATATTTAGTTTTTTGTAAAAAAAAAACAGGGTTGGGGGTTTCACATGTCCCGCCGTGTCTCAAAAACAATATATGGTTATTGCTTAAAACTTTCTCAGAAACTATTTATGATTATTGCATAAAACTTCCACACAAGACGTTGGGCGTATCATGCGCTCATGGCGCAGCTGTTTATTAAATTTAATATGTTGTTACCGGTGACTGCCATTGACCTAATTAAGGTCAAGGATGATATTGACTATTTTCAATTTTACCTTTCATGAGTTATATTTCTTGATTACAATTACTTAAAATTGAAAAAAAGATAAGAAAAATGGTTTGATGATTGTATGTTGAGTTAATGTGCTGTATCTTATTGTAGTATCCAGGGTCAGGGGGAATGAACCTCTTCACATTTGGTTTTTAAAAATGTATGCTCAATGTACATTTTTTTTATTCATTAATGTAAAATTTCTGACTTATTATGAGTGATTAGATAACTATATGTTGGTTTATGGGATCCTATCTCTCAGACAGGATTCACCTGACCTTAACCTCATTTCATGGATCAGTGATCAGGTTACGTTTTCTTGATCAAGTCTTTATCTTAGATACTATAAGCAATATGTATACTATATTCGAGTATGGAATGATTCAAAGGTGACATGATTACCTGACAGTCCTTTACCTCATTTTCAAGGTTCATTTGTCAAGGGTTAAATTTTTATTGTTTTGTCATTTTATTCGATACTATAAACAATGGGTCAATTATATTTGGTTTATGGTATGATTGTGAGTGTGTCTGACATGGTTCATCTGATATTGTTGTTATTTTTATCAATCGTTAGCCAGTGTTTAGTCAGTTACCATAGTAATGTCTTTTTAGCTCACCTGGCCCATCACTTGTCATAGGACATTGTCTGTTAACTTTTATAAAAAAATATCTCCTCTGAAACAAATGGACCAAATTTAACTTAACTTGGCCCAATCATCATTGGTGTATAGTCATGTAGTTGTACAGATGTTTCAAATGACTTGACTTTCCAAACCAACATGGCTAAAAATAGACCATTGAGGTCAAATGCAATTTTTGTCTTATCTAAAAACTACCACAAAAAGAGAAAATCGGACAGGGCAAAAATTTCATAATGTTGAAATTAGCAACTTTAATTTGAGGAGATAAATAAACTCATTATAGATACCAGGATTGAAGGATTGAAATTTTATATTTGTTGTAGATGCAAGTTTTGTCTACAAAAGACTCATCAGTGATACTCGACTAAAAAAATTGTAAAAAGCCAAATAAAGTAAGAAGTTGAAGATCGAGAGCAGTCATGAGGAACAAAAATTCCTAAAAGTTTTGCCAATTTTTTTATGTGAAACTGGAGCCTATTTTCATAAATACATTATTTTGCATTTAACCCTTTCTTGTCCACTTCGTGCCGATTTAATTTCACAATTTTCAAATAAACTTGATATATCTAAATAAGGAAATATCCTAGATTTACAACATATTTGCGTTATTTTCTACTCACCAAACTCACAACCAGATGCTCCGCAGGGCGTAGCTTTATACGACCGCAGAGGTTGAACCCTGAACAGTTGGGGGCAAGTATGGACACAACATTCAAGCTGGAGTCCGCTCTAAATTTGGATTGTGATTAAATAGTTGACACAGCATAGGTTTCTGACACAGAATGAATGTATTCAAATGAACTTAAAATTTTTATTTTCTCTTAGAGCAATTCACTATGCTGTTGAATATTAATCCTCTCAAAAAAATGTTTGAAGAAATTTTCTTTTTATTTATGAAATTTCAAATGAGAAAAATTGAACCCAATTTTTTTAAATCACATCCCCCTTTCCCTTATTCCAAAACTAATTTCAATTAAGATATTCTAATGGAGTTTGCAACAATTAATACTCATTTAAATACATCATAAAATATTAAGATGTATAAAAACTGCTTGTTATCACTGAATGGTAAAGATTATTTAAATTTATCAGTTGGTAGTAAAAAGTGAATATACATTGTATATTGTATATAACGAAGATTTAAGTTGATTTTGGACAAAGAAAGATAACTCCAATTAAAAAAAATTCTTGCAGATATTTCTTGCTTACTTTACTGGACAAAGAAAGATAACTCTTAATTAAAAAAAAAATTGCTATTTCACAATATTGTGAAATAAGATATTTCTTGCCATTGCACAATACTGTGCAATTGAAAAGACTTGCTATTGCACAATACTTAATATAATAATTTTAGATCCTGATTTGGACCAACTTGAAAACTGGGCCCATAATCAAAAATCTAAGTACATGTTTAGATTCAGCATATCAAAGAGGCCCAAGAATTTGATTTTTGTTAAAATCAAACTTAGTTTAATTTTGGACCCTTTGCACTTTTATTTAGACCAATTTTAAAACTGGACCAAAAATTTAGAATCTACATACACAGTTAGATTTGGCATATCAAAGAACCCCAATTATTCAATTTTTGATGAAATCAAACAATGTTTAATTTTGGACCTCGATTTGGGCCAACTTGAAAACTGGGCCAATAATCAAAAATCTAAGTACATTTTTAGATTCAGCCTATCAAAGAACCCCAAGGTTTCAATTTTTGTTTAAATCAAACTAAGTTTAATTTTGGACCCTTTGGACCTTAATGTAGACCAATTTGAAAACGGGACCAAAAATTAAGAATCTACATACACAGTTAGATTCGGCATATTAAAGAACCCCAATTATTCAATTTTGATGAAATCAAACAAAGTTTAATTTTGGACCCTTTGGGCCCCTTTTTCCTTAACTGTTGGGACCAAAACTCCCAAAATCAATACCAACCTTCCTTTTATAGTCATAAACCTTGTGTTTAAATTTCATAGATTTCTATTTACTTATACTAACGCTATGGTGCGAAAACCAAGAAAAATGCTTATTTGGGTCCCTTTTTGGCCCCTAATTCCTAAACTGTTGGGACCGAAACTCCCAAAATCAATACCAACCTTCCTTTTGTGGTCATAAACATTGTGTTTAAATTTCATTGATTATTATTTTCTTTAACTAAAGTTATTGTGCGAAAACCAAGAATAATGCTTATTTGGGCCCTTTTTTGGCCCCTAATTCCTAAACTGTTGAAACCAAAACTTCCAAAATCAATCACATCCTTTCTTTTGTGGTCATAAACCTTGTGTCAAAATTTCATAGATTTCTATTAACTTAAACTAAAGTTATAGTGCGAAAACCAAGAAAATGCTTATTTGGGCCCTTTTTGGCCCCTAATTCCTAAAATATTGGGACCAAAACTCCCAAAATCAATACCAGCCTTCCTTTTATGGTCATAAACCTTGTGTTAAAATTTCATAGATTTCTATTCACTTTTACTAAAGTTAGAGTGCGAAAACTAAAAGTATTCGGACGACGACGACGACGACGACGACGACGACGACGACGACGACGACGACGACGACGACGCCAACGTGATAGCAATATACGACGAAATTTTTTTCAAAATTTGCGGTCGTATAAAAATAAATCGCTCTTGAAAATTAGTTGATTTACATTAATTTGTAGCATGATATTCACAGACACAGTATGTGAGTTTAGTGGAATTTTATGTATTGGTCATCATCATCATCAATTATAACAGCCACTACATTTCAGCATCAACCAACTCTGTCACACAACAAATCTAAGGGAGATCACATACAACAGTCCAGTTCAAGTAATTCAAGAATTACAGTGGTGTCTACTGCATCAAAGACCAAGAAACGCCAAGCTAGAATTCCAGATGTGGTATTATTTATTTTTAACCCTTATACCATAAATCATTACATCTCATTTAATCTTATGTTCATGAACTTAGAGTTATTTAAACAATACGCTTGATTCTAACAATATGCTTGGTTCTAATCGTTATGTTTCCATCAAAGTGGAAGGTTTCAGTTGATTTTATTTGACCTCATTTGTGTATTTTTAGTTATTTGACCTCATTTGTTGCTTTTTTAGTTATTTGACCTCATTTGTTGCTTTTTTAGTTATTTGACCTCATTTGTTGCTTTTTAGCTCACCTGTCCCGAAGGGACAAGTGAGCTTATGCCATCACTTGGCGTCCGTCGTCGTCTGTCGTCTGTCGTCTGTCATCTGTCGTCTGTCGTCCGTCGTCTGTCGTCGTAAACTATTTCAAGAATCTTCTCCTCTGAAACTACTGGGCCAAATACTTTCAAACTTTAACTGAATGTTCCTTAGGGTATCTAGTTTGTAAATTGTATCCGAAGTTTTGATCTATCAACAAACATGGTCACCATTGCTAAAAATAGAACATAGGGGTAAAATGCAGTTTTTGGCTTATAACTCAAAAACCAAAGCATTTAGAGCAAATCTGACATGGGGTAATATTGTTTATCAGGTCGAGATCTATCTGCCCTGAAATTTTTAGATGAATCAGACAACCCGTTGTTGGGTTGCTGCCCCTGAATTTGTAATTTTAAGGAAATTTTGCTGTTTTTGGTTATTATCTTGAATATTATTATAGATAGAGATAAACTTTAAACAGGAATAATGTTCAGCAAAGTAAGATTTACAAATAAGTCAACATGACAGAAATGATCAGTTGACCCCTTTAGGAGTTATTGCCCTTTATAGTCAATTTTTAACCATTTTTCGTAAATCTTAGTAATCTTTTACAAAAATCTTCTCCTCTGAAACTACTGGGCAAAATACTTTCAAACTTTAACTGAATGTTCCTTAGGGTATCTAGTTTGTAAATTGTATCCGAAGTTATGATCTATCAACAAACATGGTCGCCATTGCTAAAAATAGAACATAGGGGTCAAATGCAGTTTTTGGCTTATAACTCAAAAACCAAAGCATTTAGAGCAAATCTGACCTGGGGTTATATTGTTTATCAGGTCAATATCTACAATGTATCTGCCCTTAAATTTTCCGATGAATCAGACAACCTGTTGTTGGGTTGCTGCCCCTGAATTGATAATTTTAAGGAAACTTTGCTGTTTTTGTTTATTATCTTGAATATAATTATAGATAGAAATAAACTGTAAACAGCAATGATGTTCAGCAAAGTAAGATCTTCAATTAAGTCAATTTGACCAAAATTGTCTATTGACCCCTTAAGGAGTTATTGCCCTTTAAGGACTTTTTTCGCAATTTGTTCATCATGTTGACTTACTTTAAAAAATCTTCTTCTTTGAAACTGCTGTATCAATTTCAGCCAAACTTAGGCTAAATGAGTTTCAGAGTATTTAGTATAAATTTTATATTTTATTTCCTTGTATGTCAAGAAACATAGCTCCTATGGCTAAAATAGAACATAGGAGAAAATGATTATTTTTTTTGGCTTTTGAAGAAAATAGGATGATCCAAAAAACATTTAAATAAATTGAAAAGCCAAAATAATCATTGATGAGAGATTTAACCAAAAGAATTAAGGTGAGCGATTCAGGCTCTTGAGAGCCTCTTGTTTAGTTGAAGTTATTTGAGTTCATTTGTGCTTTTGTTGGGCATAAAATCTATGTCAGTATGTTGAGCAAAGGGATGAATACTTGAATGTTGATAATATCTTTATGACTGTGATAAAATTTATGTATTTCTTTAAATAGGGTAGAATTATGAACAGAAGTATAAAGATGTATGCTTGAAAAATATCAAGCAGGCATAACAACTTTGTCACTTCAAATATGCAGGGATCCAATTAGCACTTAAATCATTTGAATGACTTTACATTTAGGACATAGAAAAAGATTTTTTCTGGTACTACAAAATGTATTTGAAGGGTATTAAAGCTAAATTGAGTCTTTATAAAGGTTCTCTTATTAATTTTATTTGTTATATTTTAAAGCATTACTGAACATGATGTATTGACATCTATACTTATGGTTTTTATACGACCGCAAATTTTGAAAAAATTTTCGTCGTATATTGCTATCACGTTGGCGTCGTCGTCGTCGTCGTCCGAATACTTTTAGTTTTCGCACTCTAACTTTAGTAAAAGTGAATAGAAATCTATGAAATTTTAACACATGGTTTATGACCATAAAAGGAAGGCTGGTATTGATTTTGGGAGTTTTGGTCCCAACATTTTAGGAATTAGGGGCCAAAAAGGGCCCAAATAAGCATTTTCTTGGTTTTCGCACTATAACTTTAGTTTAAGTTAATGGAAATCTATGAAATTTTGACACAAGGTTTATGACCACAAAAGAAAGGTTGGGATTGATTTTGGGAGTTTTGGTTTCAACAGTTTAGGAATTAGGGGCCAAAAAAGGGCCCAAATAAGCATTATTCTTGGTTTTCGCACAATAACTTTAGTTAAAGTGAATAGAAATCAATGAAATTTAAACACAATGTTTATGACCACAAAAGGAAGGTTGATATTGATTTTGGGAGTTTCGGTCCCAACAGTTTAGGAATTAGGGGCCAAAAAGGGACCCAAATAAGCATTTTTCTTGGTTTTCGCACCATAGCGTTAGTATAAGTAAATAGAAATCTATGAAATTTAAACATAAGGTTTATGACTATAAAAGGAAGGTTGGTATTGATTTTGGGAGTTTTGGTCCCAACAGTTAAGGAAAAAAGGGCCCAAAGGGTCCAAAATTTAACTTTGTTTGATTTCATCAAAATTGAATAATTGGGGTTCTTTAATATGCGGAATCTAACTGTGTATGTAGATTCTTAATTTTTGGTCCCGTTTTCAAATTGGTCTACATTAAGGTCCAAAGGGTCCAAAATTAAACTTAGTTTGATTTTAACAAAAATTGAAACCTTAGGGTTCTTTGATATGCTGAATCTAAAAATGTACTTAGAATTTTGATTATTGGCCCAGTTTTTAAGTTGGCCCAAATCGAGGTCCAAAATTAAACATTGTTTGATTTCATCAAAAATTGAATAATTGGGGTTCTTTGATATGCCAAATCTAACTGTGTATGTAGATTCTTAATTTTTGGCCCAGTTTTAAAATTGGTCTAAATTAAAGTGCAAAGGGTCCAAAATTAAACTAAGTTTGATTTTAACATAAATTAAATTCTTGGGCCTCTTTGATATGCTGAATCTAAACATGTACTTAGATTTTTGATTATGGGCCCAGTTTTCAAGTTGGTCCAAATCAGGATCTAAAATTATTATATTAAGTATTGTGCAATAGCAAGTCTTTTCAATTGCACAGTGTTGTGCAATGGCAAGAAATATCTAATTTCACAATATTGTGAAATAGCAAATTTTTTTTTAATTAAGAGTTATCTTTCTTTGTCCAGTATAGTAAGCAAGAAATATCTGCAAGAATTTTTTTTTAATTGGAGTTATCTTTCTTTGTCCAGAATCAACTTAAATCTTTGTTATATACAATATACAATGTATATTCACTTTTTACTACCAACTGGTAAATTTAAATAATCTTTACCATTCAGTGATAACAAGCAGTTTTTTACATCTTAATATTTTATGATGTATTTAAATGAGTAGTAATTGTTGCAAACTCCATTAGAATATTTTAATTGAAATTAGTTTTGGAATAAGGGAAAGGGGGATGTGAATAAAAAATTGGGTTCAATTTTTCTCATTTGAAATTTCATAAATAAAAAGAAAATTTCTTCAAACATTTTTTTGAGAGGATTAATATTCAACAGCATAGTGAATTGCTCTAAGAGAAAACAAAAATTTTAAGTTCATTTGAATACATTCATTCTGTGTCAGAAACCTATGCTGTGTCAACTATTTAATCACAATCCAAATTTAGAGTGGAATCCAGCTTGAATGTTGTGTCCATACTTGCCCCAACCGTTCAGGGTTCAACCTCTGCGGTCGTATAAAGCTACGCCCTGCGGAGCATCTGGTTAACACATGTTTATACTTTATTTTAAATTGCACAAGGTAATCCTATCCTCAGACTACTTACTACTATGGCGTTCATTATCACTGGACTAGTATATATTTGTTTAGGGTCCAGCTGAAGGACGCCTCCGGGTGCGGGAATTTCTCGCTGCATTGAAGACCTGTTTGTGACCTTCTGCTGTTGTTTTTTTATTTGGTCGGGTTGTTGTCTCTTTGACACATTCCCC
Organism: Mytilus trossulus; assembly: GCF_036588685.1. Taxonomy (NCBI): domain Eukaryota; kingdom Metazoa; phylum Mollusca; class Bivalvia; order Mytilida; family Mytilidae; genus Mytilus; species Mytilus trossulus. Next base: position 44,524,148 of record NC_086373.1, read on the forward strand.
ATTTCCATTCTCAATTTTACTGATTTTTATACGACCGCAAATTTTGAAAAAATTGCGTCGTATATTGCTATCACGTTGGCGTCTTCGTCTTTGTCGTCGTTGTCGTTGTCGTTGTCGTCGTCGTCGTCGTCGTCGTCTTCGTCCGAATACTTTTAGTTTTCGCACTCTAACTTTAGTAAAAGTGAATATAAATCTATAAAATTTTATCACAAGGTTTATGACCACAAAAGGAAGGTTGGTATTGATTTTGGGAGTTTTGGTCCCAACATTTTAGGAATTAGGGGCCAAAAAGGGCCCAAATAAGCATTTTCTTGGTTTTCGCACTATAACTTTAGTTTAAGTTAATAGAAATCTATGAAATTTTGACACAAGGTTTATGACCACAAAAGAAAGGTTGGGATTGATTTTGGGAGTTTTGGTTTCAACAGTGTAGGAATTGGGGGCCAAAAAAGGGCCCAAATAAGCATTATTCTTGGTTTTCGCACAATAACTTTAGTTTAAGTAAATAGAAAATAATGAAATTTAAACACAATGTTTATGACCACAAAAGGAAGGTTGGTATTGATTTTGGGAGTTAAGGTCCCAACAGTTTAGGAATTAGGGGCCAAAAAGGGACCCAAATAAACATTTTCTTGGTTTTCGCACCATAACTTTAGTATAAGTAAATAGAAATCTCTGAAATTTAAACACAAGGTTTATGACCATAAAAGGAAGGTTGGTAATGATTTTGGTAGTTTTGGTCCCAACTATTTAGGAATAAGGGGCCCAAAAGATCCAAAATTAAACTTTGTTTGATTTCATCAAAATTGAATAATTGGGGTTCTTTGATATGTCGAATCTAACTGTGTATGTAGATTTTTAACTTTTGGTCCCGTTTTCAAATTGGTCTACATTAAGGTCCAAAGGGTCCAAAATTAAACTTCGTTTGATTTTGACAAAAAATTAATCGGTTGGGTTCTTTGATATGCTGAATCTAAAAATGTACTTAGATTCTTGATTATCAGCCCAGTTTTCAAGTTGGTCCAAATCGGGGTCCAAAATTAAACTTTGTTTGATTTCATCAAAAATTGAATAAATGGGGTTCTTTGATATGCCAAATCTAACTGTGTATGTAGATTCCTCATTTTTGGTCTTGTTTTCAAATTGGTCTACATTAAAGTCCAAAGGGTCCAAAATTAAACTTAGTTTGATTTTAACAAAAATTGATATCTTGGGGTTCTTTGATATGCTGAATCCAAACATGTACTTAGATTTTTATTTTTAGGCCCAGTTTTCAAGTTGGTCCAAATCAGGATCTAAAATTATTATATTAAGTTTTGTGCAATAGCAAGTCTTTTCAATTGCACAGGATTGCGCAATGGCAAGAAATATCTTATTGCAAAATATTGTGAAATAGCAATTTTGTTTTTAATTAGAGTTATCTTTCTTTGTCCAGAATAGTAAGCAAGAAATATCTAATTGTAAGATTTTTTTTATTTGGAGTTATCTTTCTTTGTCCAGAATCAACTTAAATCTTTGTTATATATACAATATACAATGTATATTCACTTTTTACTACCAACTGATAAATTAAAATAATCTTTACCATTCAGTGATAACAAGCAGTTTTTTTACATCTTAATATTTTATGATGTATTTAAATGAGGAGTAATTGTTGCAAAATCCATTAGAAATTTTAATTGAGATTAGTTTTGGAATAAGGGAAAGGGGGATGTGATTAAAAAAAATGGGTTCAATTTTCTCATTTGAAATTTCATAAATAAAAAGAAAATTTCTTCAAACATTTTTTTGAGAGGAATAATATTCAACAGCAAAGTGAATTGCTCTAAGAGAAAACAAAAATTTTAATTTCATTAGAACACATTCATTCTGTGTCAGAAACCTATGCTGTGTCAACTATTTAATCACAATCCAAATTTAGAGCTGAATCCAGCTTGAATGTTATGTCCATACTTGCCCCAACCATTCAGGGTTCAACCTCTGCGGTCGTATAAAGCTACGCCCTGCGGAGCATCTGGTTTTTGACTAAAACTGTTTGAGATATACTGATTGATATTTTTGTCTAGGTTAACAAATTTCTGTTAATACAATGCAATTGAAAATAAAACATAACATTCCTCAAAAATGCTGTTTCAATGAGATTTTATTCAAATCTGACATGTAACAAATAATGCTCCAGATGAATATTTGAGGGTATGCAGGTTTGTTATGATAAAAACTTCAGATGTCTAACAACTAACTTATATAATGTGAAGACTATTAAAAATCAACAAGTGAGGATTTGCTACAGTAATTTAATGATATAGACATGTTACTGTGCCTATAGTCATCAGGATTAAAGAATACAGAAAATCTCAATTAAAATTGAAGGGCTTATAAAGATAATTCAAATTAAAGCCATTCAACATAATAACAAAAAACACAAACATTTTTATCTTTGTCTCTATTTTTACCCTTAAGGTTTATTGTACTCCAGACAAGAAAATGGTTGTCAGACCATCAGTCTATTAGTCCATCTGTTATGAGAGTTATGGGACTTTTTTTTAACTATCTTACAACAGAATCAACTTATGAACACATTTACTCCTCTAATACAATTTGACAGAAAACTCTCACGATTGGTAGGATTGTTTGCCATATTTTGGATATTCGTTAATTTTATCGCTCTCTAAAGCTCAGCTATGATATTGCAATCTTGTTCACATTGTTCCCTTTTAATTTAGTGAATCTTAAAGAAAATATAACATTATTTTTATATATGTTTTTTTTATATTTAGTCAAATTTAGCACGACCACAAATACCTGCTGAATTTGGAAGTAAAGTCCCATCAAACATCAGACAAAGATATTTGAATTTGATCATTGATGAATGCCTCAAGTTGTGTGATAGTGAAGAAGAGGCATTTAAAAGGGTATGTAAATAAGAGACCAGATGCAGTCATCCTTGCTAACTTTAAGATTGTTTTTCTTTTGTTGAATATTTGATGATACAAAGACTATATATGTATATATGTATGCTCGTTGTTGAAGGCAGTATAGTTGTTAATTTCTGTGTCATTTTGGTCTCTTGTTGAGAGTTGTCTCATTGGCAATCATACCACATCTTCTTTTTTATGCCCCAATTACTATAGTCCACTGAACATAGAAAAATGATAGTGTGAGTTTCAGGTTAACGTTTTTGGTCACGGAAGTTTTGGATGAAGTTGAAATCCAATCAACGTGAAACGTAGTACACATGTTCCTTATGATATGATTTGTCTAATTTTTATGCCAAATTAGATTTTTGACCCCAATTTCATGGTCCAGTGAACATAGAAAATGATAGTGTGAGTTTCAGGTTAAAGTTTTTGGTCAAGGTAGTTTATAATGAAGTTGAAGTCCAATCAACTTGAAACTTGATACACATGTTTTCTATGATATGATCTTTCTAAATTTAATGCCAAATTAGATTTTTACCCCAATTTCATGGTCCACTGAACATGGAAAATGATAGTGCGAGTGGGGCATCTGTGTGCTTTGGAGATATTCTTGTTTATATATAATTAAAATTCATAAACTAACAAAGGCCAGAGACAACTTGACTTGATCTTGATTTTATTCATGTATTTAAAGAGGATTGCCAACCACCAGAGGCTGTCCTTCATACTTATTTTTGTGTTTTATTGGTCAAGGTAATTTTTTTTGTGTAAGGTCTGTTTATCAGATACTATAAGCAATATGTTAGCTATATTTGGTGCATAAATTAATTGTAAGGTCTACATGTTTGGCTTGTAGGGTTCATCTGACCTTGACCTCAATTTTTTGGTTTATTGGTCAATGTTAAGTTTAAATGATAAGGCAATTTTCATTTGGTTTGAAAGGATACTAGTAGTCTGTATTCTTGATTTAGAAAAATATAATTTCAAGAAAAAAATTACACATTACTTAGAATAATTTAGATCATTCAGGTAGTCTTTATTTAGTATGTACAAAAGGACAGCCAGTAGTCATTGGATATTGATCATTTAAATAGTCTTTACCTATTTATTAGTACAAAAGAACAGCTAGTAATCATTGGATATTGTAGATCATTCCAGTATTCTTGCTACATTGAAGACCTGTTGGTGACCTTCTGCTGTTGTTTTTTCAATGGTCAGGTTGTTGTCTCTTTGACACATTCCCCATTTCCATTCTCAATTTTATTCTTGACCTATTTATTTGTACAAAAAAAAACCAGTAGTCATTGGATACTGTAGATCATTCAGGTAGTCTTGACCTACTCATTTGTATAAAAAAAAACCAGCCAGTAGTCATTGGATACTGTAGATAATTCAGGTAGTCTTGACTCTTGACCTGTTCATTTGTATTATAAAAAAACAGTCAATTGTCATCTTCACTTCACACACACATACAGTGTATATGAATATCAATTATATGCTTACGAGACATGTTGCAATGTTAAACTTATTACTGTACATTATGTATGTGAAAATCAAGACTTGCATAAAAAATATCCCAATATTAGAGGCAGTGGCGTCATTTTTCCTCAGAGCTTTCAGCTCTTTGATTAAAAATGTTGTGTGTATGAACCCTCAGTGGCCTGGTGGTCTAAGTAGTTGAACTTCTGTATCTCTAGCCTGTCAACATTGAGGTTGTATGTTTGAATCAAGCACATTGCAGGTGTGTCTGACTCAATTTTTTTTTACTAGGATTGTCAGTTTTTTGTTGAGCCTGCGCAGAAAGCTCGACATAGGGATAGTGATACGGCTACGGCGGCTATGGCGGCGGTGTTAGCTGACTTCTTAAAAGCTTTATATTTTAGAAGGTGGAAGACCTAGATGCTTCATACTTTGTATATGGATGCCTCATGTTACGAAGTTTCCCTCAGTCACATGTCCAATGTCCTTGACCTCATTTTCATGGTTCAGTGACTACTTGAAAAAAAAGTTAAGATTTTTTGTAATGTTAAATTCTCTCTTATATATAGTAATAGGATAACTATATTTGGTATGTGCCTACCTTGCAAGGTCCTCATGCTCGCCAGACTGTTTTCACTTGACCTCGACCTCATTTCATGGATCAGTGAACAAGGTTAAGTTTTGATGGTCAAGTCCATATATGAGATAGTATAAGCAATAGGTCTTGTATATTCGGTGTAAGGAAGGACTGTAAGGTGTACATGTCCAACTGGCACAATAATAAAACACAATAAGTATATTGTTCATACACTTGTATCGAGGATTGGCTATTTTTAAAGTTGAATAACTATTCAGATTACGTAAATTACATATTCATGATTTTAGAGTATTTTACTCGTGCAGTTGAATTATTTTTGAAAATAATTCTAATACATGTATCAATGCAAACAATGGCAATCGTATCCCTCAGAGCAATCTGCTCTTTGATTCTTTAACTATAAGCAATAGGTCAACTATATTTGTTGTATGGAAGAATTGTTAGCTGTACATGCCTGCCTGACATGTTCATCTGACCTTGACCTCATTTTCATGGTTCATTGGTGAATGTTTAGTTTTTTTGGTTAAAATTATGTGACAGTTGTCATAAAGCTTTATATTTAGGACTATCAAAATAAAATCAATGATTAGTAAAGAAGGTGAGACATTTCAGCGTGTGCACTCTTGTCTACCTAAGGTTGTGGTTCTCTCTGGACAATATATAAATATGAATTGTGTGGTCTGCTGAATCCAATTATATGTTCAGGATGATATATATAACCCTGTTCAATCAACACATCTTTACATATTATTTAAGTACTTGTGTTTTAGGGCCAAGAAGAAGAAATGGTAGTATACAAAAGAAGTAACACAAAGACCATATATTTGAATGTCGCAATTAATGCTATTAAAAGACTGAGAAATGAAATAACAGAAAGTTTACCAACAACTTCAAAACAGCCTAGAATGAATGCAATGAAGTTATCACATGAAGCTATACTTGGAGGGAAAAATGCAATGAAGACATCTTATACAGTGAAAAGATCTGGAACTATGTCTAAATTAGAAAATTTCAAGGGTAAAGAAGAATGTTATATTAAAACAGTAGATTTTTTTAAAGTCTGAGAAGCAACATCAAATTTTTGTATACAGCCTGTGAAACAGGTATACTGAATATGACTTTTTATATTCCAGTCAAGGATGGACCTATTTTGATAATGATGTAATTTTGTTCTCCTCCATGAACATGGATGACATTCAGTAATGCTTTTATAAATCCTTACCAAGTTCAAAGTACAAAATGTTAGGTTACATATATTCTGCCAACCTTTTGATTTTTAGATTGACATTTTAGCATTCCATAGTCTTTTAATGTCAAAAACTAGATAATTTTCTTAAAAGGTCTCATAAAATCATGAGCATGTTTTTACAAATTCTTATGAAATTCTAACACTATTATGTCTACCTTTTGATTTTGTTGATTTTAAAAAAATAGCCATTTTGATTGTCAAAAAATTGTTTTTCATCTGTCTAGGAATTATCAATATAACTACAGTTGGCTGACATTAAATAACATGACTATTTTAAAGAATGCCACAAGTACAAAAAAGCTCCTACCAGAGTATTGGTTAAGGGCATACGATACAGTTACAGGGGAGGTAATGACGTTGCTAACGTAAAATGTTATTTTCGCGACGTCAAACTGTGACATATCGGGAAAAGATGCATTTTTCGACTGGTTTTTATCATTCAAACTGATTTAATTTGAAAACGGTTTCATGGACCCCTATTTTTCAAAACAGCAATTTGTTTCATTTTGCAGGGAGATTATGTGACCCAAATTTTATAAAACTGTAAATAGAGATATTTTAAAATTTTTATAAACATGCAGCAAAAAATGACGTATTTTCCTCAATTCATGAAAATTTGATAGATATGAGTTGTTTCTGAATTAAAAATGCATCTTTTTTTCATGATACTTATAAAATACAGAAATTACCGATTATTTAACAAAAAACAATTTGTGTTTATCTTTTATAACAGAAAAGTTATGACTTTCTTTCGAAACAGAAATTACAGCCACAAATCTGACTTTTGAGCAAATATACAAAATTTCGACCTCATTTTACTCAAAAAGTAGCACATGAAGGTATATTTATTATTACATATTTGATTTAATCAAGTAAAACATAGCCTATATTCAAATTTTCATGAACTTGTAAATACAGGATCAAAACTGTATCGTATGCCCTTAAGTATTAGTTACTTTCATCCTTGCCTAATAGTCACCTACTGACAAAGTTGAAGGGGACGTTAGGTTTGCACTTCCTCTGTTTTAAATAATCAGTTTTCCACTATTTTTTTCTTCATGCTTGAAGATATTGATTTGTAAATTGGTATATAGTTTTATCATGACAAGTTACAAGTTTTGTTCTAGTCTGATGGTTTTGTGCAGAGTTATGGTCCTTGGACTTAAAAAGTTCCCTTGATTAATCAGTTTTCTGCACTATTAGTATTTAGTCATGCTTGTTTTAGATTGATATGTGTGTGTATTGCATTGGTTGCAATGAATTACATTGATTGATTTCCCAGTAAAATAAAAACAGATAATTTCACATGTGAAACAACTTGGTTATTCCATTCTTCTGACGTCATACAACAAAAGGCTTTGTCATGACGTCGGATCAAAACAAATTATAAATGCTTCGAAAAAGATATAGTTCCTTACATTTTCTACTTCAATTTAAGAAAAAAAGCCGTAGGGGCAATACAAAAACTCAGGTTTCCTAGAATTGTAAGAAGTTCCTGCTCCACTTACGGTGACATCATTGCTCATGCAAGACAAAATGTGGTGGTAAGGTGAATTAGGTAAGACTCTAAACAAGAAAAAAATAAAGGATTGTGGCTTAGACATGTGGAACATATCCATAAATAATAAATATATCAAATATCAGAATAGATAGAGAAAATTGATAAAGATTTGCATTTCCTTATCATTGCATACTCCTCTGTAAATGATAATACATTATGATATATAACCAGTTCTAACCTGTATTTTAAATCGTTGATTATATTTTATTCATACAGTCATTATCTGCTCAAATCAAACTCATTTTTCAAGGGCAGATGTTTGTTTCACTTGTCTCAAACAAGTATAGTCAGTTTTTTTTTGTTTATTTATCTTTCTAGGTGCTGAACTATATAAACGACTGTCTAGGTACATTTTATCAGAAGATGAATTGAAAGAGAATGGATTTCCTATGGTTAATCCAGATAAACCATCATTAGCTATAATACACAATGAGAGAAGTTTATATAAGAAGAATGAAAGATGTAATTATATTTAATAAGACCGCAAACATTTTTAGGGATTTTAATGGTATGATGTTGTCATCGTCTGCTTTGTCTGAAGACACATTGGTTTCTGGACAATAACTTTAGTTTAAGTAAATGGATCTCTATTAAATTTACCACAATGTTTAATACCACAAGTAGAAGGTTGGGATTTATTTTAAAGGTTATGAGGCAAACAGTTTAGGAATAAAGGGCCAAAAAGGGGCCAAAAACAAGCATTTTTCTAGTTTCTGGACAATAACAAAGTTCCATACTATAAAGGAAAGGCTGGGATTGAGTTTCAGGGTTATTGCTCTACAGGGGTGTCAATAGGTTGGGAGGTTACAATTTTTAAAGGGATTCATATTTTTATTTTTTTCAAAAATTTTCAAATTTTGAATTTTTTAAAAGTTTCAAGAAATTTTCGACTGCACAATATTGTTCAATATATATTGTAAGATCTTTGACCACATTTATTTTGTGTCAGAAACCTATATTAAGTAAAAAATTTGATCACAATCCAAATTCAGACAGTATCAAGCTTGAATATTGTGTCCAAATTTGCCCCAACTGTTTAGGGTTCTCCTCTGTAGTCGTATCAGGATGTGCTCAACAAAGCATTTTATTTATAAATTTACTTGTCCTAGTAGTTGTCCTATTATTTTACAGGAACATCATGTAAGGACGGACAAGAGCAACACCTTATGCATTAAGTGTTACCCTTGTCTCTACGTCTATCTATACCTACATACATCCCAAAATCAGTTTCTGTTCTCTTAGTTCAGTTTGTCTCTACCAAATGTTTTGAAACTTATACACAATGCTTATTACCACATAATTGAGATCAAATTTTGGTGGTGTTACTTATACAGTTTTCTAGTTATGTTCCATTATAACATAATATGCAAAAGGGCATCATCTTTTTAATTTTTACTTAGTTCATCTGTCTGTCATCATGTTTAAAGTAAATTTATTTCTGGATGATCAATTATATTTTCCTTTCTTGATTGGGACAAAAAAGTATCACAAGAGAATGTAAAATAAGCAATTGAAATTTAGTAAAAGGATATCAGGGTCCTAAGTTAAGTTTCCCTTTCTCATCTGGAACAAAACTTATACAGACGGAAATATAGGAAAGTTGGTAAAGACTATTGATTTTTGAGACAATAAGATATTTAATAAAAATAGAAATTGCCGAAAAGTTTTATATTTTTAACTTGAATTTGATTTGTTGGTCTGAAATGAAACTAGAATAAGAAACATACCATATCTTCTTATTTTTATATAGAATGAAGATATAGAAAAGGGAAAGAAACCTAGCAAATTTCAGGTCAGAATGTCAAAGGTCACACTCCCAGCTGTTACAACTAAACTGAAATTTTTAAAATATCAGTCTTGCCTCATTATTTGGAGCCTGTGACACACAGCAATTTTGACACTAGCTGACTTTATAGATTCTGCATTTATAGAGTCAGGTAGAGTCAACACTTAAGTTCAGTTAATTTTTTTAGACATAGATATAAACTTTGTCAAATCAGTATAGAACTTTATGAAACTTTGTCAAGATCTTTTTTGTGTTTAAGAGATTTTTAGGTTTTATTTGTTTTCTAAGTTACCATTTTTTCTTGATTTATGTAGGGGGACTCCCACATTATTAGCAAATTTTATTTGGTATGCAGTTCTATGAGTTTTAGCACATCTAAATGCCATTGAGATTATATAACGCAACTCCTTTTAATCATGCTTCATTGACTTTAAAAAATTTATATAGTTTACATATAAAGTGTCTGATTCATTCGCCCTGAATATCAAGTCATTGTTTATTGATTCCTGTTCTACATTTATACTGTATATAGATATAGGAAGATGTGGTGTGAGTGCCAATGAGACAACTCTCCATCCAAATAACAATTTAAAAATTAAACCATTATAGGTTAAAGTACGGCCTTATACCTTACATCTTAATCATTTTCATTTGCCTGTGTACATTATTCTATTTGGCAGCATTTTGTTCAAGATTATGGTTCTCTTTCTGAAATTGTTTAATATTTCATCACTTATTGTCGAGCCTGCAAATTTTGTCGCAGAAAGCTCAAGAAAGGGATAGTGATCTGGCGGCGACAGCAGTGTTAGCTAACTCCTTAAAGCTGATCAGTGTTGAAGACTTTACTTTGACCTATAATGGTTTATATTTAGAAATTGTGACTTGGATAGAGAGTTGTCTGATTGACACTCATTGCACATCTTCTTATATCTACTTTAGGTTGTTTTGCCTAGTTTACATGTTAATGTATGGTCGTTTTGATATCAACATATGCATTTTCTTATCAGACACCCAGGCGAGACATTTAACAGTGTGAACTAGTTACTGTGGATTTATTATTATTCGTTGGATACCAATTTTGTGGTTACATGAATGTTCAACGAATGACAAATTTTCTATAAGACTTGAATGCAGAAATAAGCAAAACCATGGAACTTGATATCCAAGAAAATGAACATTTTTATGAATCAACAAAAATTGATACCCATGGAAATCAATGAATCCACATTTTCATAAATTGTTCTTTTTATTTTTAAAATTTCTGTTTATTTCTTGTTTAATATTTGTATGGTTATTTTGATATTTGATTTTTACCATCAAAATTACACATATGGGACACTTTGCTTTATTCTATTAACTGTCAAAGTAATGCTATGAGTAGAGTTGAAACTCACAAGCCCATTCCTTAGGGACATTCAAATGGATAGAATAATTCAGTTGCAGAATATAAACATAATCTGAATTTCAGATTATATGACTTGTCTCTTAAAATAATTCTATCTGGTACACTCAAGACCAAATTTTTTCTGATTTAATGTATTCATCATAGAATAAATCCATCATATTTTAATATTGACAAAGTCCTGTGAATATAGTCTCAAGGTATACAATAAGAAGATGTATATTTATACTATATTTACAGTACATGAGAAGATATGTGTGAGATGTGGAAAAAAGTTTATTGTTTATCCTACTGGAGTATATGCAAAGCAAGAAGAATGTATTTATCATTGGGCTAAAGCTTGGAAAAGAAAAGGTAAGTCCCTTTTAAGCTTACCTGGCCTGGCTTTTTATAATTTCAGATTTACCGTTTCGGATGTTTTATTCACTAAAAATGGGTTGATTTTCCAGTTTTGAGCAGGAGACTCCCACTCAAATTGTGAAATTCCAGAAATCTCCGGCTTGCCGGTACTCCACTGCGTATAGAATCTCTTGGTTTTGGATATTTTAAGCTTGAATGACCAGTAAACATTGATTACTTTTTGTGTCACTGATGAGGTCTGTTGTTACCTGTAAATCACAGACCATGTGAAATTAAATGGCTTCATTTGACATCTTGGGTGTCAAACATAGTAATAAATAATGATCATTAACGACTTTTGCCTCAAGCTTTCTGTTATTGAAAACACAAAAGAAATTTTGGGTTACTTCCCCTGATTAATCCTCTTTTAAGTTACTCTCCTTAAAAAATATGAATTGATAAAACAATATTAATTAGATACAAATTAAACAAAGAGTCATTAAAGGATGGCATTTTAAATGATTTTCTATGTCTTAGGACAAAAGAACCACTGAAAGAAATGAAACCAAACATGGCATAAATGTTTTTTATGAGATGTTGATAAAGTTTGCTACTTTGTTTAAGATTTACTGTACAAGATATCTGATGGCCACCAGGATTTTTTTTTTAATTACAGCCCCAATATAAAACCAAATCTGGCTAAAAAAATATTTTGGTATATGTTATGATCTTTGTCTATTTTTACATGATTTTTTGAATTTGATACTGATTTAGAGTTTTGTGAAAAATGGAAGCATGCTTGATTGAATCAAATGTGATAATTATGCAGCCAAAAAATTGGGAGGATTGTAGTACTGTGTGGTAATTGATATAATGGTTGTTAGACATTAAAATTTCATGTCATGTTAAAGTTCAGTTGTTTCTACACATTAGGACACTGAATGTATCTTTATTATATTTATTTTTCAGTTCTTGATAAGGTTTAATGGTTGTCAATACAGTATTTTTAAATCCTGAAGTTACATATGCCAACAAAAATAGCTAAAAGATAAGTCTGTTTTTACTTTTGTTAACCGGATGTGTTTTATGAACATGAAAATTTATTGTCTTTAAAAGTTGTTCAATATTCTATTTTACAGTTAATGGTATATTTGACAGTAGATATAATTGTTGCCAGGGAGATTTTAATTCTGAGGGCTGTCAAGTGGCTAAGGTATGTTTGTATACTGTTACAAATGTATTATTATCTTTAATGGTGTGAGTTCTTTCCCTTATGACTAAGAACTTTCCAGTGAATGTCTTCTATAAATATGTGTTTCTTATAATACATGGTAACATAACTATACATATTTAAGAGTTATATTCCTTTTAGATAAAAAAAGAATATGGCTTCTTGAGTTTTTTATTTTTTGATTATGTTTGTCACGATTATTTCTAAGGAAGAGTTGACTCTGTGGATAAGTTTTAATTAGTTCGCAATAAAATGTGAACTATGCAATACAACCAAAGTCAATAAACAATCACTAGAGGTCCAGTGCCCCTCAATCTATTAAATGTGCCAATCTAATACAACTGTGTACCAAATTGGGAAGAATCGGTTGTAGCGTACTCCGGAAATTGGAAGATGCACAATTTGTGCGCATGACCAATAACCCCAATTTACGTTGCTATGCTAGAATATGAACAGCTGCCATTTTTGTTTGCCACTTCAAAATACAATGATGCAAATGTTTTTTTAAAGAATGCTTTTAACTAGTGTAACTGAACATATTAGAATAAATCTAAAGCACTTACCCATTTAAGCTTGAAAATCATCCAGACTACAATTTATTGTGTTTGTTATTAGGGCCCCGACTAAAAGTCGGGTCGCCCTATAGTGATCAGTCTGTCCGTCCGTCCGTAACACTTTAACTTTGTGTCCGCTCCATATCTAGAAAACCGTTATGATTTCATACTTTATACTTTACATGTTTATTAAACACCACCAGAGGGCGTGTCATGATGTATGTACAACTTTCTAGGTCAAAGGTCAAGGTAAAAAAACTTTGGTTTCAGTTGACAACCCTATGTCCTGTGGTGATGATCGTGTCCACTCTATATCTTGAGAACCCTTATGATTTCAAAGTTTATACTTGACATCCATTTTAACCAACACCAGAGGGTGTGTCATGATGTATGTTCAACTTCCGAGGTCAAAGGTCAAGGTCAAAAACTTTGGTTTCAGTTGACAACCCCGTGTCCTGTGATGAAGATCATGTCCGCTACATATCTAGATAACCGTTCTGATTTTATACTTAATACCTAACATGTTTATTAACCAACACCAGAGGGTGTGTCATGATGTATGTACAACTGCCTAGGTCAAAGGTTAAGGTCAAAAACTTTGGTTTCAGTTGACAACCCTGTGTCCTGTGGTAAAGATCGTGTCCGCTCCATATCTGGATAACCTTTATGATTTCAAAGTTTATACTTGACATCCATTTTAACCACCATCAGATGGAGTGTCATGATGTATGTACAACTTCCTAGGTCAAAGGTCAAGGTAAAAAAAACTTTGGTTTTAGTTGACAACCCTGTGTCCTGAGTTGAAGATTGTGTCCGCTCTATATCTTGGGAACCGTTTTGATTTCAAATATTATACTTGACATCCATTTTAACCAACACCAGAGGGTGTGTCATGATGTATGTACAACTTCCTAGGTCAAAGGTCTGTCTATCTGTTTGTCTGTCCATCGCTTACAATTTTGATTCACACTATATTTATTTACCCAACGTTATTGACAGCGGGGCCCACAGAGATGGCTTCCATCTCAATGATGTCTAGTTTCTTGTAGTATTCTGGGTTTTTTAGTTACAGGTTGCAGTTCACTGATGGTGATAGTTTCTATCATTATCAATTTTTGTTTTTGTTTTTCTGGATTATACACTTTTTTAATGAGATTTATAAATGCTATGAATGGGTCGTCAGAGCTGATTGAATATTTCTTTTGTACACAATATTGACTGAAATAAGTATTGTATAATGATTTTACCGTGCCTCATTTTGGTAGTGATTTTTTCAGTTCACGCCAGGTACTTTCAATTGTATTTGTATGAGCTTCTGTTTCTGGGTCTACAAAATTCATGGAACGGTTGACTTTTAAATGTTCAAATCTCTCAGAACCAAGACAATCATATGCCTTCCAACAGTCACTAATTATTGTTGTCCCTAGTTTTATATTTTGTTTTTATACGACCGCAAATTTTGAAAAAAATTTCGTCGTATACATAATGTATTGCTATCACGTTGGCGTCGTCGTCGTTGTCGTCGTCGTTGTTGTCGTCATCGTCGGCGGCGGCGTCCGAATACTATTATTTTTCGCACTCTAACTTTAGTAAAAGTGAATAGAAATCTATGAAATTTTAACATAAGGTATATGACCATAAAAGGAAGGTTGGTATTGATTTTGGGAGTTTTGGTCCCAACAGTTTAGGAAAAAGGGGCCCAAAGGGTCCAAAATTAAACTTTGTTTGATTTTATCAAAATTGAATAATTGGGGTTCTTTGATATGCCGAATCTAACTGTGTATGTAGATTCTTAACTTTTAGTCATGTTTTCAAATTGGTCTACATTAAGGTCCAAAGGGTCCAAAATTAAACTTAGTTTGATTTTGACAAAAAATGAATCGGTTGGGTTTTTTGATATGTTGAATCTAAAAATGTACTTAGATTCTTGATTAGTGGCCCAGTTTTCAAGTTGGTCCAAATCTGGGTCCAAAAATAAACTTTATTTGATTTCATCAAAAATTGAATAAATGGGGTTAGTTGATATGCCAAATCTAACTGTGTATGTAGATTCTTCATTTTTGGTCCCGTTTTTAAATTGGCCTACATTAAGGTCCAAGGGGTCTATAATTAAACTAAGTTTGATTTTAAAAAAAATTAAATTCTTGGGCCTCTTTGATATGCTGAATCTAAACATGTACTTAGATTTTTGATTATGGGCCCAGTTTTCAAGTTGGTCCAAATCAGGATCTAAAATTATTATATTAAGTATTGTGCAATAGCAAGTCTTTTCAATTGCACAGTATTGTGCAATGGCAAGAAATATCTAATTTGAAATTTCACAATATTGTGAAATAGCAAATTTTTTTTTTAATTAGAGTTATCTTTCTTTGTCCAGACTAGTAAGCAAGAAATATCTTATTGCAAGAATTTTTTTTAATTGGAGTTATCTTTCTTTGTCCAGAATCAACTTAATCTCAATCTTTGTTATATACAATATACAATGTATATTCACTTTTTACTTCCAACTGATAAATTTAAATGATCTTTACCATTCAGTGATAACAAGCAGTTTTTTTACATCTTAATATTTTATGATGTATTTAAATGAGTAGTTATTGTTGCAAACTCCATTAGAATATTTTAATTGAGATTAGTTTTGGAATAAGGGAAAGGGGGATGTGATTAAAAAATTGGGTTCAATTTTTCTCATTTGAAATTTCATAAATAAAAAGAAAATTTCTTCAAACATTTTTTTGAGAGGATTAATATTCAACAGCATAGTGAATTGCTCTAAGAGAAAACAAAAATTTTAAGTTCATTAGAACACATTCATTCTGTGTCAGAAAACTATGCTGTGTCAACTATTTAATCACAATCCAAATTTAGAGCTGAATCCAGCTTGAATGTTGTGTCCATACTTGCCCCAACCGTTCAGGGTTCAACCTCTGCGGTCGTATAAAGCTACGCCCTGCGGAGCATCTGGTTTAATTTTAGTAAAGTTCTTTTGTGCGATTTCCAACTGTAGCAAAAAAACTTTTTATGCTGTCTCTTTCGATACCTCCAAACCCTCACTGACCTTCTACTAAACGCCCTTTGAGGTATTTTCTTTTTCCAAATTTACTTTCATCTATTTCAACAATTACGCTATCACCTATTTTTTTACTGTCTATTTCTTAAATAATTATACAGACTTCACGGCAATAATTGTACCAATCAATGATTATTTGGTTACAAATAGAAAGTTCATGCTTACAAATTCTTGGTCTAATTTGTAAATCCAGAAATAATATTTTTCTAAATTATGTCCTTAAAACTAGGATCTGTTTCTGATAGAAACTTTTTTTACTGCATTTTTTGTTGCTGCATTTCCAATAAAAAGTGTCGTTTGAAAAGGAACTGTCTTTTCTTAGTCCAAAATGTCCATGGCTTCACTTTTTACATACATATAAATCTAGAATTAATCATAAAGAAATACCCCGCTGAAATATTTTCTCAACACTTTCACAAATACTAAACAAATCTTTTAACTTGATCAGGTTGAGAGTTCTTATTGCAATAGTCACATTATTTGCAATAAAAACATCCTATAAATTCTTAATTTACTAAACCTCTTTCTTGTTTCAGAGTCATGTTCATGACACAAATAAATGGGAGAACTTATCTGGATATATGAAAACTCAACCATGTTCGCCACCGGTCGATGGAGATTATGGAGTGTTTGCATTGGATTGTGAAATGGTATGTTATTGATTTTTTCAAATATTTTTAAAGTACAGTTACCTTGAAAAGTAAGAAAATGTCTGTTTCCAATTTGACCTTATATTGAAAGATTGATTGATTGGTTGGTGTTATCACTGCTTCTGTATTATTGCCTATTTCATGGCAGTTAGTTAATTTTGGTTGAGGAAGTTGGAGTGCACTTACAAACTTAGCCAATTAAGATTGGAGTTGTGCACACCTGCTGCATGCAGGGTTGGAACCAACATCTCAATATATGGTAGTGAATTAAAGCTGTCTATTTTGATACAATATTTTGCATTTTTGAAGTTGGGTCATGCAGTTTGCAGTCATTTTAGACCTTTGAACATGATTTCCAAGAAAATCCACTGAAGTAATCCTTATATTTCTCTGCAAGTATTTAGTAGTAGAGCTTCATTACACTTTGCAGGACACCAAAATTCAAATGATGATAAAGCAGTATTTTCCTCACAGGTCAGCCTATAGGAATATGGAAAATTTTGGAAAAAGACCAATGAAACTATTGTAACATTTTGTATAATGTTTTGAAAGAAAAAAAATATAACTCAAACATTATCTTATGTGAATGTTAGATAACTACTAATTACACTTGGGCTGTGTGATTGTCACGTTTCTAATGAAAGGTGTCATAGTTAAGGTCACTGCATACGATAAAGAAGTCAGTGAATTATAATACTACAGGAAGAAAAGAATTAAATGGCAGTACATTTGAAAATTTGGATAAAATAAATGATTTTTTTTTAAAAAGAAAGTCTTGTATGTTCACGTTTTTTACCCCACTAAGAGGCATAATGTTTTTGCAAAAAATGGGGCTACATTTGTACTTTTATGAATGATATTCATGGTATAGTAAGGTCGTCATGGGGTACCTACATGACGAACAACTATAAAAAGGGGCAATATAGAATATCAGGTGAAAGTATTCCATTTAAAAAATGTGCTTCTGCAGTATATAACAATAGAAACACTATTTTTCTATGAAAACTCTCTGATCAATAGTCTAAATCTTGCTGATACATGTAGTATCTGTTAAAACATGTCTATGGAATATTTGTCTAAAATATAATAACATACATCATTATGCTGCCATAAGAAACATTTTCTCACAGATTCATCAATTTTTTTTGTAATGATGTTTTCAAATAGGATGCAGGAACAGACTTTTTGAAATAAAATGTTTTGCTATCAAATTACAGGTATATACTACTGCTGGTGTAGAATTGGCACGAATATCAGTTTGCGATCATGACAGCACAGCAGTATATGAAAGTTTTGTTAAACCAGACAATGAAATTGTTGATTTGAACACAAGGTATCAACTGTTAAATTATGGTTCTTTAAGTGTTTATCTTCCTCTATAATAAATAATTCAAGCTTTTAAGCTCACCTTGCCCAGTAATTGCAAGTCCTTGATTAATTGTCTTTAAACTTAGAAAAAAGTCTGGACAAAATTTTTGTACATGCATCATTTTAAAAGGATATCATTTTTAATAATTTAGTCATTACTGTCACTGCACAGTATTGAACCATTGTGGCAACTTGGCATAGTGGTAAAATTCAAGTATTAATTCTAAATATCTTTATAACAGTATTAGAAAAAATCTGACAGTGACAAAATGTTTAGAATTTAAAGATCTTCCTAACTTACATGGATAGTAAAATAACTACATGTTATTTGATAATTTGAGTCATTGTCTATAAAATATTGATTTTATTTTCCCCAAGTTTAGCATTTTTGCATTATCTAATAATCTTGTTAACTTCATTTGATAAACAAAAACTTCATACAACTTGGCTAATGCTACTTAACAACTACTGGAATATAAATCCTTAGTTTGATAGCATGAAGTTTGATATTTGTATAGCATTCTTTTTCGGTTTGTTATTAGATTTAGTGGCATAACAGATGAGGATTTGGAAGAAGTAACAACATCTTTACGCGATGTGCAGGCTGTTCTTTTAAGTTTAGTTACAGACAAAACAATTTTAATGGGACATAGCCTTGAAAGTGATCTTACAGCTGTGAAGGTAAATGTTTCTCTAGATAAATCTTTTAAGTGTCTGTAGTGTCCACTTTTTGGCAATGTTTTTTTCTGTCCTATTCATACCTTTTTATAGTACACTTGAAAGACACTTTTTTGGCCTCTGAATTTAAAATTTAAAAGGTCTGTTATTATCTATTTTAAAAAGCATCCTACAGATGTTCCCAAGAAATGTATCAGATAGCACTATCTTTGTAATGAGTCGTAATTACTTGCTTTAGGGCTCCAAATTTTACTTTCATGAAAAACTTAAAAAAACTACTGAAACCACCTAATTTTGAGAACTTTATCATTGGTTTATAGATATGCATCTCTGCTACGATCCAGTCAACACATCTCCACCCTTGGCAGATTAAGCCAACATTTTTAATTATAATGCTGCACCATCTACCTGTAGATCAAAGTCATGCCTGTTCCAACTACATCATTATTAACCCATGACAGCACTTAAATGTGGAGGTGTAAATTGGTTGTGTCTAGTGTTTACAAATTTCGTATAGCAGGAATCGAAAATATAAACTAACATTTACAAGACAAACATAACCAGGAACTTCAATTAGTTGATTAAAAACTTTAAAATTGTCACTATATTTCCCCAATGTTTTGGGGGTAAAGACATGCTGCTCATTCAGCACATGACAGTTTTTTTATCTCATTTTCTTCATCTACACAAGGTAATCTTAAAGGTGCCTTTTGATTGGATGCAGTTAGTTACAACTGCAATCAATGAAAACCATTACCTCAAGGATCCTGAATTATACCTTAATCCAACAAGGATGCAGAGGAGACTTTTCAAGGAGGATATTTCGTCCACATTATAACATCGCATTCTCATCCACTTCCTGTTTAACAAATACTTTTATATTCTTATGCATAATGACTTTGCATCAGGTTTTTCTTCGAAATTACATATTAGACCTTCCTCAAAATTATTATCAGGCTTTATGTGAACATGCTATATGATGTGATGCATTTTTCATCACACATTGTGGGCTAATTGTTTCATTGTGACAAAATTTAGACAAAGCTAGATGACACTTTTATTTTAGTAATAAAGAATTATTATAAGGTGTACATAGTGATCTGACCTTGATCCTATTTCATTGATCATTGTTTAGTGTTTGTTATTTTTGATAGTAAGCTATTAATATAAAATAGTATCAACATAAAGTTCAATCATAATCTGATGAGTCATAAAATTATTAGTGTGTGCACATTTGTTCCTAAATCAATGAAGTGGTCAATTCTTTTGCTGTAAAATACTTTCAGCTCTTTCAGTTGTTTCCTACAAATAGGCTTTTTTTTCATACCAAGTGTTTCTCTCCAAATATATAAAATGTTAAGGTCTCACTGCCTATAGCTATTTCTCTAATTCTCTGGCAATTTAATCCTTTCTGAACCCATTGTATAAACAAATGTAATCTTCATGATGTTGTTGGTGATCTCAGAAGATGATTGGATGAATTGTTAGGTCATAAACCTTTATCAGCTCATTTGATGAATCAAAATATGCTAACAGGTAATAATGAAATTGACAACTTCATGGAATGTGGAAGGCACTCAAAGGGGATTTTTCGTTTAACAAAAATATAAAGTTATTTTTTAATCATTAGAGAAACAGATACTTGCATAGTAACTCATGGATTATCAGGTTTATTCAATCTCGATAGTTAAATTATAAATTTTAAAGTCCTTGCCAAAACTCTGATTTCAATATCTCAATTGGAAAAATTAGGTAATCCACTGGTCTCAATGTAGGAATCTATATATATCTGGGGTAACAAGAGTTGTATAAAAAGTGTAATTTCTGTTGATTTATGAGATACATATTCCATCTTTTATAAAAACTTTCAAAAATGAAGTTTACTCAGGCTTTCTTCAATGCTAAACAAGATATATATCTGGATGGAAATTTGTATACCTTTATTCCATTGGAGTGGAGATATACTGGTTTACCTCTATCAGACCTTTCTTCTATGTATTTGTCCATGACACAAATCTCGAGCATTATTCTCAGCAACTAAACTATACAGCTTCTTGATATTTGGTACCAAGTTTGTATTGGTAATTTATACCCTGTAACGCATTTTCAACTCCATCACTTCCTGTAGATAGACACATTTATGTTCTTCATTAAAGTAAAAAGAAATTGTTGCATTTGATCTCAGCAACTATAAATTGTAGCTAGCTTATAGATATGAAATACCAAGTCATGATGATGATAATGGATGGTTATTAAATGTCCAGTGGTAAATTTGATCCATATTCAAAATGAGACATGATAAAGTGATTTGAATATAGTCCCTGCTTTGTACTAGATCAGCACATGGATTTTTAACTTGTTTGTTCACAAGAATACATTTCTCAGGAACATCTACCTGCACACATTATTATTAGGGGCCAATGAGTCTTTACTCATACTCCTAAATGACACTTGCTTGGTGGATATACAACCAATACTAATTTTGAAGTCTTTAGATTGCTGAAGCCAGGGTTAGAACTACGACCTCTCGCACTGCCTAGCCTATTCTAAAATTTTTAAAAGTTTAAATTTTCATGGATATTAAGTCTGGCATACATTGCAATCCTTTAATTTCACTGTTTGTTTACTGTCAAAGTTTAAATAGTTATTCTTAAGTATTCCCTCTGACAACCAATCAGACAATAGTTTTATGCTGACAAAAAGGCCTAAAAGTACATTAAATGATACTTTGTTGCTAGTTGATACATTTGTCTGTTAAAATACAACTATCATATAAGGATCTTAATATTGCTTTGTGATAAATTGATTGGTTCTCAAGAGACATGCAATATCATTAATACATGTATGGTCATGTTTGCAAAACTTTGAATTTTTGAAATACTTAGGCTTCACTACCTCAGAAATAGATTATGTTACCTGTATTTGGCTAAACTTTTAGGAACTTTTTGTCCTCAATTCTCTTCAACTTCATACTGTATTTGGCCTTTTTTAACTTTTTTTGTAGACGAAACAAGTGTCTGGCGTTAATAGGAAAATTCAATCCTGGTATCTTTGACAGTGTGTCATCATCCCTACAATGGGTTCCGTTTATATAATTGAAAAATATCAGGTGGCATAATGAGGAAATAATTTTGAGGAAGTAGATTCCTGACTAGAATGAAAATACTGAACTTTTATACCTCATTTTAATTATTTAATTTCAGATTACACATGGCACAGTTGTGGACACTTCATTAGTTTTCCCTCATAGACTTGGAAAACCATACAAGAGAGCTCTAAGAACACTCATGGCAGAATACTTACAAAAAATAATTCAGGATGATGGTAATTTACAATTTTTACAAGACATTTCAGAAGTTCCTCAGATTTTGTATCTGGTTTAGAACATATGTATCATCTGTGGTTGCACTCAAGATTCCTTTATGTTTATCAAAGTACATAAGATCTTGGGTTGTCAACTGATTTATACACATAAGATACAATTCATGCCATTCTTACTGCTGTTGTATCATTGATATTTATCAAATTTTATGAACAACTAATTATACCCCCGCTTTGAAAAAAAGGGGGGTATACTGTTTTACCTCTGTCTGTCCTTCCGTCAGTCCGTCAGTCTGTCAGTCAGTCCGTCCGTCCCATGAATATTTTTCGTCACATTTTTCTCAGGAACTACACTACCAGGATTTCTGAAATTTGGTTTCAGGCTTTATATAAGTCAGCTATACCGTGTGATGCGTTTTCAGATTCATCACTCGACAACTTCCTGTTTACCGAACACTTACATATTTTTACACTATTAACATTATCCACTTGCGACGGGGGTATCATCAGTGAGCAGTAGCTCACAGTTTCACTTGTTAGGTATACTAAATATATGTCCTTTATTTTATATTACTTTTAAACTAGGGTAGATAACTAGGCAAACTTGGTATCAAATAAAATGTGTAAATATGTTTTCACAAACAAATTCGGTAAAATTTGCAAATTTTTGAGTTGCTAGAAAGTCCATGTGCACATTTTTAATTCTTGTCTGAAGTTTTCACATATTTTACTTCTTTGAATCAGTTTTCCCTTAAATGCAATTAAATGTATTGGGATTTTCAATTTATTTTCAATTTATTGGAAATAGCTGAGATTTGTGTTGAAATCAAATAACAAATATTCCCATTTTATTGATCTGCCAGGGCACCAAATTATATTTCATAAAAAAAATCTCCATTGTAACCTGTGAAGGAATTCACTTACATATGCTCAAAAAGATAAGAAGAGGCTTTGAAACCATAAGTAAGATCACATTATATATATTTTTTTAGACTACATGGCCAAATTAAAATAAATTTGGCAGGAATGATGTATGGATTGCCCTCTACAATCAATTCTAATTTGGTTTTCATCTGATAAACAGCATGACTTCCAAAATCAATCCTTGACTCTGATCGAACAATTTTCAAAATTCAATTCAAATTACAAGGTGAAATGTTTTGAAACTTTTTAAAGGATTGATAAAATTAAATCTATCTGAGTGTAATTTGTAACAATTTAGAGGTAATCCTGAAACATACCTAGAAAAATATTCATCTAATTAAAAAAAAATTATTCAGCGACTTTTTCATAAAACTTGCTTTGTTTATGGGCGTCAAGTTGGTTACCTATTCCCTATTCCCTATTCGTTACCTATTCCCTATTCCCTATTCGTTACCTATTCCCTATTCCCTATTCGTTACCTATTCGTTACCTATTCCCTATTCCCTATTCGTTGTCTATTCGTTACCTATTCCCTATTCCCTATTCGTTGCCTATTCGTTACCTATTCCCTATTCCCCATTCGTTGCCTATTCGTTACCTATTCCCTATTCCCTATTCGTTGTCTATTCGTTACCTATTCCCTATTCCCTATTCGTTACCTATTCGTTACCTATTCGTTACCTATTCCCTATTCCCTATTCCCTATTCCCTATTCCCTATTCGTTACCTATTCGTTACTTATTTGATTTTTAATATCCTTCCCCCTTTTTAATTATGGCATGGAAAAGTTTATTATGGCTGCCATGGAAACGGCACAATTGTGAAAAAAATCTGTTTTTGGTTTTTGGTGAACTGTTTGGATATGCTTCAACTCAGAATCATCATATTTTAAAACAATGTAGGTGCCCACTATATACAGGCGTTGGATGACTTTGGCGATCATTGGAACTACTATGTTGCCATGGAAACTACACCAAAATTTTCAAAATTCTCAAAATGCTCAAAACTTCATGAAACTTCACAGTAATGATGAGCAACAATGGTAGATGTGGCATTTGGAGTTGGAATTTCCAAAATAGGTCATGGAAACAATGCAAAAAGGTCAAAAATTTCAAAAATAAGAATTTTGAGTAAACTGGATGAAACTTTACAGGAATGGTAACTGGTATAGGCAGAGTTGGATTTTGAAGTTAGAATTTTCAAAATGGCAGCCGTATGCCATCCGTTATTGCTAGCAATTACAAATCTAGTTGTTAATACTCTTACATATGGTAATAGTTCTAAATTTGTTGAGGTAAAATTATCTTTTTATGACCTATTTATATGTGTTTGTGCTCAGCCGATCCTTTTACTTCATGTTCGATACGCATTTGTTCCTTACTTGATTTTTTATACGTTCTACCTTTTAACTGCTTTATGTCCGTATGTTTGAAGATGGATCTTGGTTCGACGGGATGAAATCACCGTGTTAGCGCTTGCATAAAAAAGAAGATGTGGTATGATTGCCAATGAGACAACACTCAACATTAGACCAAAATGACACAGAAATTATCAACTATAGTTTACTGTACGGCCTTCAACAACGACCATAGCCCAAACCGTGTAGTCACCTATAAAAGGCCCAGGCATGACAACCTCATACAATTCAAACAACAAAATTGACCGCCGTATTATATATACAAAAAAATAAACGGAAATATGTAACACAAAAACAAACAATAACTACTTAATTTCAGGCTCTTGTCTAGGGACAGGCACATACTAACATAATGTGGTGGAGTTAAACATGTAAGCAGGGTGTACATCGTTTCGGAGCATGCTATTACCTTGTTTAATTCGTCCGATCACTCACTTATAATTCGTTTATAATACGAGTATCTTACGTTGCACTTTTTAAAACATCATTTTCAATTGTTTTGTTGTCTCTGGTGGAAGATTTGGGCTCTTAGAGGTGATATAACTCTATAAGTGCATTTGTATCCGTTCCAGCGCTCGGAAAAATACCCTGTTACCTATTCGTTACATATTCGCTTTTAAAAGTTTGTTGTACGTTGCACCTTTTAGAAAAGAATTTTAAATTAAGTTCATATCTCTGGTGGTAATAATGTGTTCTTATAGATGAAATACTCCTATTAGCACATATGTACTCGTTCCAGCGCTCGGATAATACCCTGTTACTTATTCGTTCCTTATTTGCTTTTAATGCACAAGTTATACGTTGCACCTTGAAATAAATCGTTTTTTAATTGTGTTCATGTCTCTTGTGGTAACAATGTGTTCTTAGAGATGAGATGACCCTATTAGAGTGCATGGACCCGTTACAGCGCTCGGTCAATATTCTGTTACCTATTCGTTACCTATTCACTTATAATACGTTTGTTGTACGTTGCACCTTTAAGAAAAGGATTTTTAATTGTCTCCATGTCTCTTGTGGTAACAATGTGTTCTTAGAGATGAAATTACCCTATTAGCGCGCATGTACCCGTTCCAGCGCTCAGTAAATACCCTGTTACCTATTCGTTACCTATTCACTTATAATACGTTTGTTGTATGTTGCACCTTTTAGAAAAGGATTTTCAATTGTGTCCGTGTCTCTGGTGGTAACAATGTGTTCTTAGAGATGACATGACCCTATTAGCGCGCATGTACCGTTCAAGCGCTCGGTTAATACCCTGTTACCTATTCGTTACCTATTCGTTACTTATTCGCTTTTAATACGTTTGTTGTACGTTGCACCTTTTAAAAAAGGATTTTCAATTGTGCCCATGTCTCTGGTGGTAACAATGTGTTCTTAGAGATGAAATGACCCTATAAGAGCGCATGTACCCGTTCCAGCGCTTGGTAAATAACCTGTTACCTATTCGTTACTTATTCGCTTTTAATGCACGGGGTATACGGTGATCCTTCAAATACATCTTTTTATTATTGTGTTCATGTCTCCATAATGGTAACAATGTGTTCTTAAAGATGAAATGACCCTATAAGAGCGCATGAACCCGTTCCAGCGCTCGGTTAATACCTTGTTACCTATTCGTTACCTATTCACTTATAATACGTTTGTTGTCATTGCACCTTTTAGAAAAGGATTTTTAATTGTTTCTATGTCTCTTGTGGTAACAATGTGTTCTTAGAGATGACATGACCCTATTAGCGCACATGTACCGTTCAAGCGCTCGGTTAATACCCTGTTACCTATTCGTTACCTATTCGTTACTTATTCGCTTTTAATACGTTTGTTGTACGTTGCACCTTTTAAAAAAGGATTTTCAATTGTGCCCATGTCTCTGGTGGTAACAATGTGTTCTTAGAGATGAAATGACCCTATAAGAGCGCATGAACCCGTTCCAGCGCTCAGTTAATACCTTGTTACCTATTCGTTACCTATTCACTAATAATACGTTTGTTGTCATTGCACCTTTTAGAAAAGGATTTTTAATTGTTTCTATGTCTCTTGTGGTAACAATGTGTTCTTAGAGATGAAATTACCCTATTAGCGCGCATGTACCCGTTCCAGTGCTCGGATAATACCCTGTTACTTATTCGTTCCTTATTTGCTTTTAATGCACGAGGTATACGTTGCACCTTGAAATAAATCGTTTTTCAATTGTGTTCATGGCTCTGGTGGTAACAATGTGTTTTTAGAGATGAAATGACCCTATTAGAGCCCATATACCCGTTCCAGCGCTCGGTTAATACCCTGTTACCTATTCGTTACTTATTCACTTATAATAGGTTTGTTGTACGTTGCACCTTTTAGAAAAGGATTTTCAATTGTGTCCGTGTCTCTGGTGGTAACAATATGTTCTTAGAGATGAAATGACCCTATTAGCGCGCATGTACCCGTTCAAGCGCTCGGTTAATACCCTGTTACCCATTCGTTACCTATTCGTTACCTATTCGTTACTTATTCGCTTTTAATACGTTTGTTGTACGTTGCATCTTTTAGAAAAGAATTTTCAATTAAGTTCATATCTCTGGTTGAAATAATGTGTTCTTATAGATGAAATACCCCTATTGGCGCATAAGTTGTCGTTCCAGCATTCGAAAAATACCCTGTTACTTATTCGTTCCTTATTTGCTTTTAATGCACGAGGTATACGTTGCACCTTGAAATAAATCATTTTTCAATTGTGTTCATGTCTCTGGTGGTAACAGTGTGTTTTTAGAGATGAAATGACCCTATTAGAGCCCATGTACCCGTTCCAGCGCTCGGTTAATACCCTGTTACCTATTCGTTACCTATTCACTTATAACACTTTTGTTGTACGTTGCACATTTTAGAACAGGATTTTTAATTGTCTCCATGTTTTTGTGGTAACAATGTGTTCTTAGAGATGAAATTACCCTATTAGCGCGCATGTACCCGTTCCAGCGCTCAGAAAATACCCTGTTACCTATTCGTTACCTATTCGTTACTTATTCGCTTTTAATGTGTTTGTTGTACGTTGCACCTTTTAAAAAAGGATTTTCAATTGTGGCCATGTCTCTGGTGGTAACAATGTGTTCTTACAGATGAAATGACCCTATTAGAGCGCATGTACCCGTTCCAGGGCTTGGTAAATAACCTGTTACCTATTCGTTACTTATTCGCTTTTAATGCGCGGGGTATACGGTTCACCTTGAAATGAATCGTTTTTTAATTGTTTTCAGTCTCTGTCGGTAAGAATGTGTTCTTAGAGATGAAATGACCCTATTAGCGGGCATGTTCCCGTTCCAGCGTTCGGTAAATACCCTGTTACCTATTTGTTACCTATTCACTTATAGTACGTTTGTTGTATGTTGCACCTTTTAGAAAAGGATTTTCTAACGGGAACGGGTACATGCACGCTAATAGGGTAAGTTCATCTCTAAGAAGACATTGTTACCACAAGAGACATGGGGACAATTGAAAATCCTGTTCTAAAATGTGCAACGTACAACAAACGTGTTATGAGTGAATAGAAAACGAATAGGTAACAGGGTATTAACCGAGCGCTGGAACGGGTACATAGGCTCTAATAGGGTCATTTCATCTCTAAAAACACATTGTTACCACCAGAGACATGAACACAATTAGAAAACGATTTATTTCAAGGTGCAACGTATACCTCGTGCATAAAAAGCAAATAATGAACGAATAAGAAAAAGGGTATTAACTGAGCGCTGGAACGGATACATACACGCTAATAGGGGTATTTCATCTATAAGAACACATTATTACCACCAGAGATATGAATCTAATTGAAAATCCTTTTCTAAAAGGTGCAACGTACAACAAACGTACTATAAGTGAATAGGTAACGAATAAGTAACGAGTGGGTAACAGGTTATTTACCGAGCGCTGGAACGGGTACATGCGCTTTAATAGGTTCATTTCATCTCTTAGAACACATTGTTACCACAAGAGACATGAACACAATTAAAAAACGATTTATTTCAAGGTGCAACGTATACCTCGTGCATAAAAAGCAAATAAGGAACGAATAAGAAACAGGGTATTAACTGAGCGCTGGAACGGGTACATACGCACTAATAGCTGTCTTTCATCTCTAAGAACACATTATTACCACAAGAGACATAGAGACAATTAAAAATACTAAAAGGTGCAATGACAGCAAACGTATTATAAGTGAATAGGTAACGAATAAGTAACGAGTGGGTAACAGGTTATTTACCGAGCGCTGGAACGGGTACATGCGCTTTAATAGGTTCATTTCATCTCTTAGAACACATTGTTACCACAAGAGACATGAACACAATTAAAAAACGATTTATTTCAAGGTGCAACGTATACCTCGTGCATAAAAAGCAAATAAGGAACGAATAAGAAACAGGGTATTAACTGAGCGCTGGAACGGGTACATACGCACTAATAGCTGTCTTTCATCTCTAAGAACACATTATTACCACAAGAGACATAGAGACAATTAAAAATACTAAAAGGTGCAATGACAGCAAACGTATTATAAGTGAATAGGTAACGAATAGGTAACGAATAGGTAACAGGGTATTAACCTAGCGCTGGAACGGGAATATGCGCGCTAATAGGGGTATTTCATCTATAATAACACATTATTACCACTAGAGATATAAATTTAATTAAAAATCCTTTTCTTAAAGGTGCAACGTACAACAAACGTACTATAAGTGAATAGGTAACGAAAAGGTAGCGAATAGGTAACATGGTATTTACCGAGCGCTGGAACGGGTACATGCGCCCTAATAGGATAATTTCATCTATAAGAACACATTGTTATCACAAGAGACATGGAGACAATTAAAAATCCTTTTCTAAAAGGTGCAACGTACAACAAACGTATAATAAGTGAATAGGTAACAGGGTATTAACCGAGCGCTTGAACGGGTACATGCGCGGTAATAGGGTAATGTCATCTCTAAGAACACATTGTTACCACAAGAGACATAAAGACAATTAAAAATCCTTTTCAAAAAGGTGCAAGGTACAACAAACGGATTATAAGTGAATAGGTAACGAATAGGTAACGAATAGGTAACAGGGTATTAACCGAGCACTGGAACGGGTACATGCGCGCTAATAGGGTCATTTCATCTCTAAGAACACATTGTTACCACCATCGACATGAACACAATTAAAAAACG
The DNA here is from genome assembly GCF_036588685.1 of Mytilus trossulus. Taxonomy (NCBI): domain Eukaryota; kingdom Metazoa; phylum Mollusca; class Bivalvia; order Mytilida; family Mytilidae; genus Mytilus; species Mytilus trossulus. The sequence goes on from NC_086373.1 coordinate 44,553,876, forward strand.
ATTTATTTTAAAGTGCAGCGTATACCCCTGCGCATTAAAAGCGAATAAGGAACGAATAAGTAACAGGGTATTATCCGAGCGCTAGAACGAGTACATACGCGCTAATAGGGGTATTTCATCTCTTAGAACACATTATTATCACCAGAGATATGAACTTAATTAAAAATCCTTTTCTTAAAGGTGCAACGTACAACAAACGTATTATAAGTGAATAGGTTACGAATAGGTAACAGGTTATTTACTGTGCGTTGGAACGAGTACATGCGCGCTAATAGGGTCATTTCATCTCTAAGAACACATTGTTATCACCAGACTTATGGGCACAATTGAAAATCCTTTTCTAAAAGGTGCAACGTACAACAAACATATTAAAAGTGAATAGGTAACGAATAGGTAAAAGGTTATTAAGGGAGCGCTGGAACGGGTACATGCGCGCTTATATGGTCATTTCATCTCTAAGAACACATTGTTACCACAAGAGATACGGACACAATTAAAAAATCCTTTTCTAAAAGGTGCAACGTACAACAAGCGTATTATAAGTTAATAGGTAACGAATAGGTAACAGGGTATTAACCGAGCGCTGGGACGGGTACATGCGCGCCAATAGGGTATTTTCATCTCTAAAAACACATTTTTACCACCAGAGACACGGACACAATTGAAAATTCTTTTCTAAAAGGTGCAACGTACAACAAACGTATTATAAGTGAATAGGTAACGAATAGGTAACAGGGTATTTACTGAGCGCTGGAACGGGTACATACGCGGTAATAGGGGTATTTCATCTATAAGAACACATTATTACCACTAGAGATATGAATTTAATAGAAAATCCTTTTCTCAAAGGTGCAACATACAACAAACGTATCATAAGTGAATAGGTAACGAATAGGTAACGAATAGGTAACAGGGTATTAACCGAGCGCTGGGACGGGTACATGCGTGCTAATAGGGTATTTTCATCTCTAAGAACACATTTTTACCACCAGAGACACGGACACAATTGAAAATTCTTTTCTAAAAGGTGCAACGTACAACAAACGTATTAGAAGTGAATAGGTAACGAATAGGTAACGAATAGGTAACAGGGTATTAATCGAGCGCTGGAACGGGTACATACGCGGTAATAGGGGTATTTCATCTATAAGAACACATTATTACCACTAGAGATATGAATTTAATAGAAAATCCTTTTCTCAAAGGTGCAATGTACAACAAACGTTTCATAAGTGAATAGGTAACGAATAGGTAACAGGGTATTAACCGAGCGCTGGAACGGGTACATGCGTGCTAATAGGGTATTTTCATCTCTAAGAAAACATTTTTACCACCAGAGACACGGACACAATTGAAAACTCCTTTCTAAAAGGAACAAACGTTTTATTTAAGTGAATAAGTAACGAATAGGTAACAGGGTATTAACCGAGCGCTGGAACGGGTACATGCTCGCTTATAGGGTATTGTCATCTCTAAGAACATATTTTTACCACCAGAGACACGGACACAATTGAAAATTTAAAAAAATTATATATTTTTCCTGTTTCCATGGTTACGGCGGCCATTTTGAAAATTCCAACTTCACAATCCAACTCGGCCTATGCCAGTTACCATTCCTGTAAAGATTCATCCAGTTTGCTGAAAATTCTTATTTTTTGAAATTTAGGACCTTTTTGTATTGTTTCCATGGTAACAAAACCTATTTTGGAAATTCCAACTCGAAATGCCACATCTACCAATGTTGCTCATCATTACTGTGAAGTTTCATGAAGTTTTGAGCATTTGGAGAATTTTGAAAATTTTGGTGTAGTTTCCATAGCAACATAATAGTTTCAATGATCGCCAAAATCATCCAACACCTGTACATAGTGGGCACCTACATTGTTTTAAAATATGATGATTCTGAGTTGAAGCATATCCAAACAATTCACCAAAAACCAAAAACTGATTTTTTTCAAAATTGTGCCGTTTCCATGGTAAAGGCAGCCATATTAAACTATTCCATGCCATAATTAAAAAGGGGGAAGGATATTAAAATTCAAATAAGTAACGAATAGGGAATAGGGAATAGGTAACGAATAGGTAACGAATAGGTAACGAATAGGGAATAGGGAATAGGTAACGAATAGGGAATAGGGAATAGGTAAAGAATAGGGAATAGGGAATAGGTAACGAATAGGCAACGAATAGGGAATAGGGAATAGGTAACGAATAGGCAACGAATAGGGAATAGGGAATAGGTAACGAATAGGCAACGAATAGGGAATAGGGAATAGGTAACGAATAGGCAACGAATAGGGAATAGGGAATAGGTAACGAATAGGTAACGAATAGGGAATAGGGAATAGGTAACGAATAGGGAATAGGGAATAGGTAACCAACTTGACGCCCATGCTTTGTTTAATCTTTATACCTAATCAAACCAAATGGCATTTTAAAAAAGGGGGTTCCATAAACTTGTTCTCAAGTTAAATCAGTCTGAATGATAAAAATCAGTCGTAAAATGCATCTGTTCCTGATATGTCACAGTTGAACGTCACAAAAAATAAATGTTATGTTAACAACATCATTACCTCCCCTGTAACTGTATCGAAATTTTGACCACATTTTAAAATTCATTTCTTTGTTCTAGGTGTGGTAATCCTGTTAGTAGCTACAGTCTAGTTTATTTTTGTCTTATTGTTTAATGACAAATCTAGTCAAGATAGACAAAAAAGCGGGAGGGGTTACATCTTAAACAGGAGTAACACCACTTCATATTGTGCCAGTTCTAAGTCATGTTAAGAATGCATTCAATATTAATCAAAACACAAAGGATTTTGGGGAATTATTTGATTAAGGTGTTGAGAACCTTTGGCAACCCCACAGTTTAAATGTCTATGATAAATATGATGTGATAAGTGGGCCTTACAGATGAATGTTCATCTATTCTATCCTAGTTGATGGGAGACCTGAGCAACCCAAGAAATGTTCTGGTCCACACTGTTATACTTCTTTTAAGCAATTGATGAGTAAATTTGCCTAGAGATCAATTCATCCAATTGTTTTAAAACGAACAAAAAATCTAAATTTTCTTCTGTTTTCAGTTGGAGGACATGACAGTATGGAAGATGCAGCATCCTGTCTTGAATTGATGCATATGAAATTAAAAGAAGATGCCAGGAAAGAAAGATAAAGTCCAGTAAATGTGATTAGATTGTTTAATCATCCAAATAGTGTTTTGCAGTGTAAATTAGGCTGAATTCAAACAAGTTTGGTGTATTTTGTGTACATCAATAGCTGACAAACAAGGAATAACTGAGATTATCTTTTGCACATTAATATTTTGAGTAATGTTATGGGTACTTAACTTCATTCATATTTATTCATTATGTGGTATTTATGTTAGAATCTTATATGACGTCAAATTTATTTTGCAGTCATACAATTAAAAAGTGCTGTATTAATCTAGTCTTTTGCAATTAATCCAGACTTAGGCCTGCTGTTTCCAGACTGACAAACATTGTTAGAATCAACATTGGTAAAGTTTGTGATTAAGTCATTTTAAGAAGTTCCACTAATGGTAAATCAATACTGGCTGGAATAGTTGCATTGGCATATCTCATTTAATTGGGGATTATTTGACCCTTCACTCTCAGTCATTGTCCTTAAACATAGTTTACATGCTGAAGTTTTTATCAAGTCTGTATAAGGTTAACCCCTAATAGTATCTGAAATACAGTTATCATGATTATGAAAGGCATTGTCACATTGTATTTTCATAGAGAGTTTATGGCCCTGCCCCCTCAGTTGTGGTCCATTGCTCTTGAAACTCAAGAATATAATTAAAATGAAATGTGAGGTATACTTCATGAAGACATAAAAATACAATAGACATCTAGAGGACATATTACAGTCTTCAGCAATATCAAAGTTAAAACAAGTAAGAGTTTGTGGTAGGTTTGTTTAGGAAGTATCACTAATGGTTAATGGTCAGTTAATGTTATTTGGAATGCATTTCTTTCAGCAATTCCACATAATATTTCGATGGAGATTATTTGACTCTACACACTTAGTCATGGTCCATTGAAGTTTTGCTCTCTCTTTAAAAAGTACAGTTGCAGTATAAAATCTTATTATGTATTTAACAAATCATCTTGAAATCATAGCAAAATGATCAATGTTTATCAGTTAGTCGTTTGTATACACCCGTTGATGACTGGCAGTGTTATTATATACCAATGTCTGTCTATCCATCTGTCCTTCAACTCATTGTATGATAACTCAAATTTGCTTTAAACAATTCTCAATATTATTTTATCACACATCACTGGGGTAAAGCTGATGACAGTAACTGCATTCAGGGTCATCCCAAGATGTCGGATGAAAAATTAGGTTAATATTTGTATTGTCTGTTTAAGTGTTTCTATATCATTTTCTTTACAAAGCATACATTGGTACAATGTAAAGTTATAAAAGGATTCACATGGAAATCAAAAATTACTACCGAGAAATGTGTATTAAACAGGAAATGGGAGTTGAAAAAAATCGCTAAGATGGCGGTAAATCTTAATCAAGATGACCGTTACAGGATCAGCGATTCATAACAAGAGTGACCATCATTGGTTAAAAGATGACCGTAATTTATAAAGAATGACCGTAATTTTAAAGGATGACCGTCTTTTCTAAGAAATATCCATATATTCATAGCTTTTTGATGAGTTGTCTCAATAGGGGCTCGGTTAGCAGATATAAATATAATTACTCAATTTCTTTTAACTATTTGCTGTATTTTGAGTTTATGACAATGATAGTTGATTGCATATTCTCGTAAATAATTAAATATTTATCGATAGCAACATTTAAATTTAAATACAAATTGACAGCGAAACAACGAAAAGTTAAAGAAAAAAACATCAACTAAACAAATGAATATCCAGTATTTGAGTCCATGTGTATGGTACGGTACCATGCAGAGAAAACACATTAAAATCTTAACATCTACAAAAAAAAATTGCAGGTGGTATAATGATACTTCTCAGAGGCAGATTTAGGGAGGGGGCCTGTCCCCCCTTTTTGGGAAAAAATTTGTTTGCTTATACATGTATAGGGAATCACTGAAGCGCTACTGGAGCGGGCTCCCTCTTAGGCAGTCAGTGGGCAACCACTTATGAAAATTTCTAGATCCGCCAGTACTTCTTGACATGTACTTATCTGTAGTAAAGAACACTTGCAATGGTAGTTGAAACAATATAATATCAATGGGTGTAAATGCTAAAAAAATGGCATTTTTGAAAGGTGTATTTATTGTCGAGCCTTCGACTTTAGTCAAAAAGCGAGGCTAAGCGATCCTACATTCCGTCGTCGTTAGTGTTGTCAGCGGCGTCAACAAATATTCACTCTGTGGTTAAAGTTTATGAAATTTTAATAACTTTCTTAAACTATACTGGATTTCTACCAAACTTGGACAGAAGCTTGTTTATGATCATAAGATAGTATCCAGTAGTAAATTTTGTAAAAATATAAATCCATTTTTTCCGTATTTTACTTTTAAATGGACTTAGTTTTTCTGCGGGGAAACATTACATCCACTCTGTGGTTAAAGTTTTTAAAATTTTAATAACTTTCTTAAATTATCCTGGGTTGGTACCAAACTTGGACAGAAGCTTATTTATTACGTATCATAAAATAGTATCCAGAAGTAAATTTTGTAAAAGATAACTCCATTTTTTCTGTATTTTATTTTTAAATGGACTTAGATTTTCTTTAAGTTAACATTACATACAGTTTGCAGTTAAAGTTTTCAAAACATTCATTAGATTTATTAACTATCCTAGATTTTTACCAAAATTAGACAAGCTTCTTACAATCATAAGATGGTATCAAGAGGAAAATTTTTATTGATTTTTTTCCTCATTTTTGTTGAGCCCCCGATTTACAGCAAAAGTAGGCCAGACACTGGGTTCCGCCGAACCTTACAAATTTTTATTTGATAATAATAGGAATCTCAGAAATAAAAAAAAAATGTTGGCGTGTTCTTTGAGGCTACATATGGTGAACTATATATTTTTTCTTCTTCCTATAGGATAATGCAGTCTTATACATACGTTTTATTCCAACATGATTTACTATTTGATACAAAAGAGGTAATACAAATACGGATATTTCTTAGAATTGATGGTCATCTCTTAAATGTTACGGTAATCTTTAATTAATTACGGTCATCCTTTACAAATTACGGTAATCTATTTACCAATCACGGTCATCCTTGTTATATGTTACGTTCATCTTAAAAATATTTTAATTACGATTTACGGTCATCTTAGTGGTTTTTTCAAATCCAATTTCCTGTTTCATACACATTTCTTGGCAGTAATTTGCGAATTCCATGTGAATTTTTTATAAATAAACCAATGCATGCTTTGAAAAGAAAATGATATAGAAACACTTAAACAGACAATACAAATACTGACCAAATTTTTTGTCCGACATCTTGGGTTGACCGTGAATGTGGTCATCAGCTTTACCCAGGTGACTGTGTCCAGTGCTCTAGACCACTTGACGTGTCCCTATAACTTGTCTAGTTGCAAAAGGGTGCTTAAGCTTGTCATATTCATAAATGCCCAATCGTGTATGGTTTAATCCAGATTATCCTACTTAAAATTCTAGAGTTTTGATTGTCCCACATGAAAAGTTCTGATTATCACACATATATTATGAAGTAAAATGTTCTTAGATAAACAAGGTAACTATTGTTTGTTTTGCTAAATAAACAAGAATTAGTTATCATGGCACATTTCAATAGCGTTGCAGTAGTACATTAATGCATATAAGTTCAAAAGGACATAAATAATTTTAATCATTTAAATCAAAGCACTTTCCATTAAAAAATTATTATATTTGTATCTTATGAATGTATCTTCAATATAACGTAACCCAACGCAACAAAGTTGGCATGCAGAGGGTATAATATTTTTTTCCTGTCCTTCTGTTTGTCCATCCGTCCGACCGTCAGTCCTGTGTCTTGTCATCGCAACTGCTCTCAAACCACACAACAGAATTTCATAAAATCATTTTAGATAATAAGGACATACTATGTAGGGAAATTACGATTCAATTATTTTTCTAAGAGTTACGTCCTTTTGAACTTATTTGCTTTAATGTACCACTGAACTGTGACAGTTTGTCATCGCAACTCCTCTGAAACCACACAACAGAATTTCATGAAACTTGTAGATAATAAGGTCATACTATGTAGATGTGCTTATCGACAGACATAAGACATAAGACATTTTATTTCACTAAAGCCCCTACATGGAGTATGTACAACATTTTTTAACAAACAATAAAAGTGTGAACATATTTACATTAGAACAACATGGTTAACAAAGGTGCAATAATAGTATATATAATTAATACAGATATTTGACAGGAAGTACAAATTATAGTAACATGATTAAGCACATGTATTAAACTGTTTTTATAACACTTTTGCAAATTTTTCTATTCCAGTAAGTGTAAATAAATCTGATGTATTCATCAATTCTTTAAATTTTAGAACATTTGGGTTTTTACATATATCTAAAGGTAAAAATTTAGCTCTAACATTGTTGAAAAAGGTACATTTGAATAAGTAATGAAACTCATCACCAAGTTCATTAGCATTACAAAGATAACAATGTCTTTCAGATCTATCAATATTAAAAAATCTACCCATTTCAATGGGCAATTTATTACTAAGGCAACGGAATTTACATAAATACATTCTTAGATCAGATGGTAACACTGATAAATATTTCTCAAAACAAAAATCAGATTTCTATATTCTGTAATTAAGACATTTTGCAGAATTCATAACATTATTACTCCAGTTCAACATAAATTTATCACTTAAACATTTCTTGACATTCTTACTAATATTATCAGATTTATCAACTATTTGATCATCCCACATCAAATTAAATCCACATTCATATAAAGTATTTTTAATTTCTAACAACCATTTAAAGTGGTAGATACCCCTTTTACTACGCTGATACAATATAGAATACAGTGTATAGGATTTTTTTTCCTCTTTTACCACACATGATACGTTGCCAGAAACCAACCATTCTAGCTTTAATAAGAATATGTAATGGTATTCTAGTATTCTACCAAATTCTCCATAAATCAAACAATGAGCAGCACTTTTTTTAACCTTCAAAATTATTTTACAAAATTGCATATGCAAGTTTTCTATAATATTACAATTTTCAAAACCCCATACTTCTGCACCATATAACAAAATAGGTACAACCATTGTATCAAATAGCTCTAATTGCATATCAATTGGTAAATTCAACTTCCTAGCCTTTCTTAAGACTATAAACATGGCTTTTCTTGCTTGCTGTACAAGATGTGCTTTGGCATCATTAAAAGTACCCTTACATGAAAATATAATACCAAGGTATTGAAAATTTGTAACAATATTGAGGCTTTCACCACTATATTTAAAGTTCATATTATCCGTGTTAAGTCTAGATCTTGAAAATATTACACAGGAAATTACGATTCAATTTTTTTCTAAGAGTTACACCCCTTTGAACTTATTTGATTTAATATACTACTGCAAGAATTTGTCATCGCAACTCCTCTCAAACCCCACAACAGAAATTTATGAAATCTTTTCAGATAATAAGGACTTACTATGTAGATGTGCATATCGACGGGAAATTACCATTAATTTTTTTTCTAAGAGTTACGCGCCTTTGAATTTATTTGCTTTAATGTACTACTGCAACAGTTCGTCATCACAACTCCTCTCAAACCACACAACAGAATTTTATGAAACCTTTTTAGATAATAAGGACATATTATGTAGATGTGTACATCGACAGGGAATTACGATTCAATTACTTTTTCTAGGAATTACGTCCTTTTGAACTTACTTGCTTTAATGTACTACTAAACTGCAACAGTTTGTCATCGTAACTCCTCTGAAACCACACACCAGAATTTCATGAAACTTTGTAGATAATAAGGTCATACTACGTAGACGTGCATATCAACAAAACAAAATTACGATTCACTTTTTTCTAGGAGTTACGCCACTTTGAACTTATTTGCTTCAATTTACTTTTGCAACAGTTTGTCATTGCAACTCCTCTGAAACCACACAACAGAATTACATGAAAATTTGTAGATAATAAGGACATACTATGTAGATGTGCATATTGACAGGAAATTATGACTCATTTTGTTTTCTTATATGTTTTTTCATTACACTTACTTTTATTTCTCCAATAACAATGCGGGGGAGTGGAGCTCGCTCACTAAGGTTCTTTAATTCATAAACAAATGTCAATACTGTACCACATTTAAAATTACATTTACTCTAAAGTTTTTAAATAAATTTGAAAATAATAATTACAATTTAAAAAAAAAACCTGCACTTCTGAAGACAGCTTACACTCAACGTCAGATTCACCTGAATCCAACTGATAACGAAGCTGTGTCAAGATTTCTGCCAGCTCATCCTTTCCAAGAATCATTATTAAAGGTTGTTTTTTCAGTGTCTTTGTCGTAAAGTGCAAACAAAATTCTGGAATCAGCACCAACTATGAAATAAAAGCCAGACGTCAACTTATAAGCAGAGTATCAGTTCTTTTTCAAGTAGCATACTAATTGGGAAGAATATAAGGCGTCTTGTTCCATGCACTTGAAACCGGGAATTTTCGAACTCAATAGCAAATAAAAGTCCGTTTACTGTCTATTTAGAAACATACTGGATGGAAAGCAACAAGCAGCTGTGAAATTATTATCCAACTGAAAGATAATTCTTTAAAATTGCCAAACCGTATTATTGCTCCTTCGTTGACGTATAATCCTTTTTCTATTTCATTGCGAATTAAAAACAGTTTTATGGTCCTTTATGTTGACAACCCTCGCCTCTCTTTATCAATGACGTCGGAAAAATTCTTTATGGACAATTACAGAAACACAGATCATCGGAAGCCCAGCACTTTTGTGTCTTGCCAGGCAAGTTTTCTACCCATACCCAATATATAGGATATCTATAACTTCAAAAAGCTTACTTATTTGATACTTTTAAATTCATTCTTGTCTTGGTTTTCATGAGATATTTGTAACTGAACGGTAAGCAAAACAATACCTACTGCTGAGACGTACTAAAACATAATGTCGAATAACTACAACGACAAAATAATGTGTTGCCTGGCAATATAGTGTAAAATACTGCGGCATCGTATGGTACTATATATATGTTCTTAAATGCATTCTGTAGGGGATTTTCAGCATAACGATTATCACTTACAGACGCTGGTATTCTGCTTTTCTCCTGTCATATTCTCTTAACTGCTCATATTTCCTGTCACTGAATCTCTGTAGCTCCGATGCTTTGATGTCTTCAGATGGTTCCAACCTTCACCAGATGTTTCGATTACATCCTCCAGTTGGCGGGTCGGTAAAGGTGTACACAACTCTACTCAATAGCGCTCGGCTTCCAGCACAGATCATCTCGGCGATTCCATAACTAGAATGAACGTTCTGCTGCTTCACCTAGCCGTCTTACTGCTGTCTTCCTTGCTTTTCAGACTATTCCCATTGCCTGTAGCCTAATCCATATTGACTGTGCAGGAAACCCTCTACAGTCTAATTCTACTGGAAACAGCCACGTATTCCAACCTCTCTCTCTCTACATGCTGTCATCATCTCTGTGTACTTTTCCTTCTTTTGCTGATATGCCACTTCACATCTTTCTTCCCAAGAAACTGTCAGTTCTATTGCAACTATCATCTTCGTTGAGGCTATGACCAAACTAAAATGGCCGGGCGTAGGGTTGTCTGGAAACTCAAACTTTTTGCCAATGTCAGCCTTCATGTTCAATTCCTTTGTCGAAGATGCGGTTGCTGTGACTTTGTTGCATGACCAGTATCTCCTTTCGGACAGATCTGATCTGCTTTGCCTCTGTTGCTGATTGTCTCTTCTTCCGTCTCTCATTATCAAGGATCTCTGCCAGATGTTTCAGGACCTTGTCATGCCGCCATAGATATCTCTCCTGTGTCAGAGCAACCGTACAGCCTGAAAGTATTGTGTGCCATAGTGCCTCTATCACCACATAACTTGCAGCTTGGGTCTCCCAGTAGTCTCCACTGGTGTAAGTTTGAAGTGGTAGGAAGTGTATAGTAGACTGACCTAAACATGAATGAAATTCTGAATGATTCTATTCTCTATAACTCTGTCCATGTGATCTTTTTTCTGGCAAGTTCTATTTCATCCATGCTCCTTGACAGACAATTTCTACTGCTTTTGCCCTTCTTTGTTCTTCTTCTACTTGTCTTATATCTGACTAACCATGCTATTCTTTTCTTTTGGTGTTGCCTTTGACCACTCGGTTGGAAATTTTTCATTCCTTGGCCTTGTCTGACAATGTTGTCTACTATGTCTTTGTGGTGAAGAATAATTTCTGCTTGATCTACTGCAGTTCTCGCTGAACATTTCCGTCCAGTACGTGTTTGTATTCCATCCTTATTTATCTTGCTATCCTTTGAGTCTCTATGATTCATAGGAAGTCTGCTCGTTGATGACTTGTATTCCTCAAAAGTTGATGTTAGATGTAACTGGAGTTGTGATGATATACTGTAAAGACCAATGGCTGTAAAACTTGGTGGTACACCTAGCCATATTCTGAGGTGACTTTTTATCTTTATTTCCATGGCTTTGACTGTTGTAACAGTTGTTATCATTTCATTGGTTATGAAAAGTCATCCAATTCTTGGTAATAACCCATATTGGTATATATACAAGCCTTAAACTTCCAAGGCAATCCATTCTTATCTACCATCTTCGGCCATTCTGCAACCTGTGTTTGTAATGTCATCACATTGGTATTGTTCCTAAGGGTAATAATATTATCAAATATTGTTGTTATTTCGTCCCCTTGGATCTTAAGCTGGAACTTCGTTATTATCTAACCCTTTCTCACTATCATTGGTCATGACTTCCTTAAATGGCTTTAATTTCATCCTGGCCCAAGTAACTACCTCTGCCGGTGCTAACAGTATCCATCTAGCTTCAGTATTGTATGTTGTTACTGTAAAGTCCATGAACCCTCTTGTTGCTGCTAGAAAAATCCCTGTCTTTGAACGTGTTGTTTCTCTTTCTGCTGCCTTCATGATGATATGTACACTCATAATGAATAGTATCGGTGAGATAATAACGCGTAACTAATAAACGAGGTTGAAAAAAAAATGCCCAGCAAATGATTAATCGAGCCTTGCAACAAGTGAAACTCAGTCTGATCGATTATTCCGTTTTCAAGTTATCCACTGATACATACATGAAAAAAGTAAGTTCCACTTAATGCCACTTTCAACAATATCTTGGATAAATCGTTTTGTTTGTTTGTTTGTTTTTTTGGTGAAGGAAGGCGTGATACAAAGAAAAGATTACCAACGGTCATTTTGCTTGAATAGTACCCGAATATAGTAAACTATCAAAACTTAATTTAAAACCATCTCTTGTCTAAAACATTAACTGACGAAAATGTACAGAAAGAAAATGTCGGGGAAAATGTAAATCAAAATAATTGATTCAAACATTTTAACAGAGTTTGCAGATATTGCTCTTTTTCAGAAATACATTAAACTACCAGAATGGCATTCTTAATAAATGAAAATAGAGATCATAGAATTGAAAGGGACAACACAATATGTCTCCCTTCGAAGGGAAACATATCTAAACATTCGGATAGATTTGAGCTATATTTTGCTGCATCCTAAAATAGTTTCTGTAATTCCCCTTTCATATTTATCATACAAGACTCTAGAGACAATCCAAATTGACCAAAGAGGATGTTCTTTTTAATAAAAGCATACAGGAAAACAGTGTTAAAATGTATAAATAGTTGTAATAGAATTCGTCATCAGATGGAAAAGAGAAACATTTGTTTAGGTTAACGTATGCCTTTGTCAAAGAGACAATAACAGGATTAATTAAAAAGGAATACTAAAAACTAATACAAAAACAGCCCAAAGCCACAAATGTGTCTTCAACGCAACAAGAAACCCCTACACTTGAAGGCGGGATTTAGCTGGCCCCTAAACATAACTATGTATACACAAGACTTACAAAAGCTAGAAGTTCTTGCCTTGGGACAAGAAGCCCAAAATGTGGCTAGTATACATGTTCCGGACCATATGAGTATTTGGACCATACGCGTATGGTCATGACCATATGGGTATATACTCATGGTCCGACCATACGCGTATGGTCGGGGTAATTAACAGGTACATAAATGCTTACCTCTTTATATAACCATTTTAGTTGTTACGTCATTAAAAAGACAATACCAAAGGTCATTTTTTTCATTAAAAATTAGTAATAACAAGAATAACAAAATAAAATAAGCAGTTTCACACAGAAAATTTCATCACTAGACAAAATTATTGTAAACACATTTTTTTCTCACTACCGATATGTTATAACGAGTGAATGGGAAAATGTCGACCTGGGAAGTTAACTTCCAAAAATATTCTAATGCCTTGAGCTGTTTTGCTATAACCGGACGTAAAAGTCGACAGGATGGAGAGTCTATTAAATTGTTTACATTTGTACTTTTGGAACATAATATAATTAGCATTAGCATTGCAATATTCATATTTTTTTTTATACTTATGCGTGTTTTGTTTAAAAAAAAACTGAATGACGTCACCGGCAAGCCGACACTAGTTTATTATTTAAAGTTGTCTGGTGATCTGATGTACTTCAGTTATTTTACGATATTGGGGCGATATTGGAGATCTAGACTGGGGGCTTTCGCCGTAGACACATCGGAATGACCCTGGACTCAAGAAAAGCTACGGTACCGTGTTGACGTAATGTGACCCTACGCATAATGATGTGAGAAAACTAGCTTTGACTCCAATATTTAATGTTATCTGAATTGTAAATAATACAATTTAATGTAGCAATCATTGTTATTTTATAAAGTTTTCTCACGCATATTATTGAAAAATATACCTATATGGTCCAAATACTCATATGGTCCGACCCGTTTATAACCAAACGAGTATATACTCATATGGTCCGACCATACGCGTACGGTCGGACCATACGCGTATGGTCGGACCATATGAGTATACGCATATGGTCATGACCATACGCGTATGGTCCAAATACTCATATGGTCCGGAACATACACATGTTTTGTGAGGTCTTATCCTCCTCCTATACATCTATAGATACAATGGAATAAACAAAGACTACAAATAAATTCCAAGTAAACACATATTGTTGACAAAGATTGACGTTGAGTAAATAATCGTATTTGGATATGATGTGCTTGCAGTATTTTGTAAATTCAATTGTTCTGATCTAATGTTCCACGACTTAACGTTTAAAACCATATCTTTTTGGATAAATAAAAAATGTTAATTCGACTAGAGTCAGTGGGTTGGATTTTTTCGTCTCCATATATCTTTCGGGGATTTAAGTGTCTTATATTTATATTAAGTTGTTTGCTAATTTTTTTAAGCTATTTACTTGTTACTTCTTTTTTTTTTTTTTTACAAATATTAGATTTTTGTCTATCTACATTTTTAAGCCTTTTGTTTACTAGTATTTTTTTTCTTTGGCTTGCTGTCTCATTGATATTTATCCCCTATCTCATTTTATTTTTAAATAATGAATAAGGAGTATCATTTCAGGGCAATAGTTCATAATAAAAGATCTTGTATTTGCCGTTATCAATTATAGTTCAACATAGTTTCACACTTTGAATTATTTAAGCGAGAGGACATCATCTATAAAGTCGAACATGACGCTATAGGATATTGTTAGCTTTTTTTCATTTTTGCCCGAGTAGCTCTTATATGAATTCTGCCTCATGTAAAATAAGAAACAAGTTGACAAGAAGAGGAACACCATTGGTCTCCATAGGATTGCCGATTGTTTGATTAAAACTCAAGTTATAGTGAATATGTTATTATTAAAGAAGTTCTTGTTGGAATCATTTAAATTGCGTTTTTTTTTTATTCCAAAGAATGATTTATCCTATATTTGTTTCTACGATGGTCACCCTTTCTTATAAAACAACGTTGAAATATAAGTCTTTCAATCTGTCTCTAACTTGTTGGAATGAAGAAAGTAATAAAACCTTACACACACATTATTATGGACACATTATCTCTGTCAGATTTATCGTGGTTTGTTGTCGGATTATTAGACAACTAATTCCCTGGCATACTTATATTATATTTCTATCAATTACGATCATGTTAGATAGCTTTAAAAGTTTACAAAGCTGTGTGCTGCATGCACTTATCGAGTTAATAATAGGGTTAATTGATGTTGGTTAAGGTGTTTCAACGGGGAAGATTGTCAAAAAAAAACATGACGAAGAGAAACGATCGACGTCAACGCAAGCAAGAGGAAAATCCCCCAATCGACCCCTCAAAAAAGAAGGAAAAATTGAAGAGAGATATAAACTCATTCTTTTTAAGAACCATCCGGGGTTAGAACGCTATTCCTCATGGGGTTGTAGCACCGTCAATCGAGGCTTTTAAAGCCTAGCCCCGATTACAAAGTATAACTAAATTCAAATATTTTGGGGAGAGGGGTGGTTATGTGCACCAAATCCATGGCAGTATAAACAGTTTGGTTATTGTGGTGATTATCTGACATAAGCAAAGAAATTAAAAACGACGTAACATGTGGTCACCTTACGTAATCCTATACTGATATACTCATTGTCCTTATCAACTACTACTGCATTTTATTATCTTTGTACTAACATATTAGTCTGTTGAAGTCGTAAGGTGCTTTCAAATTCTCCATTGAAATGAAATTGTATATTCTTTTTCTGATTTTTGGTACAGTTATTTCAGTAGAAGATATCCAAGACCAGCTGACACGCGGATTGTGTCTGTGTATTGAGGAGAACTATGTCTATGCCAGAAGTGACCGTAAGTGTTATTTATTTTTACACATTTGAGAAATTCTGTAAGATATAACTTTAAATGTAAACATTTCGCGACCATTCACTATGGTATATCAATACCGCCCGTACCTTGCTATAAGGTATGCACTCCACAGTTAGGTGCAGTGTAGTTTCGCATTTTGGCCCCTGTGGATTTTTTCAAATATGAGAGCTAGTGTGCAATAAAATACATTTTTGGATAGCTGAGTATTAAAATAGCCTTTGTATTGGGTTTATATGAACATCAAGATTATGTAATGTATGTAATATAGACTGTTTTGTGTATGACAGTCCGTATTTGCATGTCCCTACCATATAGGTCCGGCAATTATTGTAATGTTTTTTGCCAACTTTTTATCGCACGAACTTTGTGATTGGATTTTACGAAAAAATGAGGCGAAAGACACCCATTTTTTATTTGATCATTATGAAGATTTATGAAAACAGTTTCTAAAAAGGTATCACTCAAAGGCATTGAAATTCTAGTTTGATCCAAATTTTGGGGTGATATGTGACATGTTCACCCCCCTTTTTGCAATATTTTATGGTAAATAAATACAGAATATTGCCATGGATACACATAAAAGGAAATAATTTTCACTCTTTTAACTATTGAAAATCAAATCTATGGAATATACTGATTACATGTACATATGCACATGTACAACACAAACAGTTAGGTTAATGTATTAGAAATCCAGGAATAGGAGATGATAAAACATTTTGTGGCTCATTATACGACCGCAAAATTTGAAAAAAAAATTCGTCGTATATTGCTATCACGTTGGCGTCGTCGTCTGCGTCGTCGTCGTCGTCGTCGTCCGAATACTTTTAGTTTTCGCAATCTAACTTTAGTAAAAGTGAATAGAAATCTATGAAATTTTAACACAAGTTTTATGACCACAAAAGGAAGGTTGAGATTGATTTTGGGAGTTTTGGTCCCAACATTTTAGGAATTAGGGGCCAAAAAGGGCCCAAATAAGCATTTTCTTGGTTTTCGCACTATAACTTTAGTTAAGTTAATAGAAATCTATGAAAGTTTGACACAAGGTTTATGACCACGAAATAAAGGTTGGGATTGATTTTGGAAGTTTTGGTTCCAACAGTTTAGGAATTAGGGGCCAAAAAAGGGCCCAAATGAGCATTATTCCTGGTTTTCGCACAATAACTTTAGTTTAAGTAAAAAGAAATCTATGAAATTTAAACACAATGTTTATGACTACAAAAAGGAAGGTTGGTATTGATTTTGGGAGTTTGGGTCCCAACAGTTTAGGAATTAGGGGCCAAAAAGGGACCCAAATAAGCATTTTTCTTGGTTTTCGCACCATAACTTTAGTATAAGTAAATAAAAATCTATGAAATTTAAACACAAGGTTTATGACCATAAAAGGAAGGTTGGTATTGATTTTGGGAGTTTTGGGAGTTTTAGGAATAAAGGGCCCAAAGAGTCCAAAATGAAACTTTGTTTGATTTCATAAAAAATTGAATAATTGGGGTTCTTTGATATGCCGAATCTAACTGTGTATGTAGATTCTTAATTTTTGGTCCCGTTTTCAAATTGGTCTACATTAAGGTCCAAAGGGTCCAAAATTAAACTTAGTTTGATTTGAACAAAAATTGAATCCTTGGAGTTCTTTGATATGCTAAATCTAAAAATGTACTTAGATTTTTTATTATTGGCCCAGTTTTCAAGTTGGTCCAAATCGGGGTCCAAAATTAAACTTTGTTTGATTTCATAAAAAAATGAATAATTGGGGTTCTTTGATATGCCAAATCTAACTGTGTATGTAGATTCTTAATTTTTGGTCCCGTTTTAAAATTGGTCTACATTAAAGTCCAAAGGGTCCAAAATTAAACTAAGTTTGATTTTAACAAAAATTGAATTCTTGGGCCTCTTTGATATGCTGAATCTAAACATGTACTTAGATTTTTGATTACGGGCCCAGTTTTCAAGTTGGTCCAAATCAGGATCCAAAATTATTATATTAAGTATTGTGCAATAGCAAAAAAATTTCAATTGCACAATATTCAGCAATAGCAAGAAATCTTCAATTGCACAGTATTGTGCAATAGCAAGAAATCTTCAATTGCACAGTATTGTGCAATAGCAAATATTTTCAATTGCACAGTATTGCACAATAGCAAGAAATATCTAATTGCACAATAGTGTGCAATAGCAAGAAATTCCAATTGGATTTCAATTGGAGTTATCTTTCTTTGTCCAGAATAGTAGTTGAATCAACTTAAATCATTGTTTTATACAATATACAATGTATATTCACTTTTACTACCAAATGATAGATTAAAACAATCTTTACCATTCAGTAATAACAAGCACTTTTTTTACATTTTAATATTTTATGATGTATTTAAATGAGTAGTTATTGTTGCAAACTTCATTAGAAATTTGAATTGAGATCAGTTTTGAAATAAGGGAAAGGGGGATGTGAAAAAAAAATTGGGGGTCAATTTTTGTCATTTCAGATTTCATAAATAAAAAGAAAATTTCTTCAAACATTTTTTTGAGAGGATTAATATTCAACAGCTTAGTGAATTGCTCAAAGGTAAACATTTTTTTTAAGTTCATTAGACCACATTCATTCTGTGTCAGAAACCTATGCTGTGTCAACTATTTAATCACAATCCAAATTTAGAGCTGAATCCAGCTTGAATGTTGTGTCCATACTTGCCCCAACCGTTCAGGGTTCAACCTCTGCGGTCGTATAAAGCTGCGCCCTGCGGAGCATCTGGTTTTTAATTTTATTTTCAAACTGTGGAATGCTACCTAAGTAATAATCTATTGGGGTTGTTGTTGAAGACATTCCTTGTTTGAATTTCATTAGGATTGTAAAATCTATTGTGGTTCCAATTCTTTATAATTACATTGCATGTATGTTTCATTATGATACGTTATTTTGATGAGCAATCTCGCGTCCTTAAATTCTGAAATTAAAATTTATTACACAATGAAATGTGGTTTTCATGATACTTGCTAAAAAAAGTAATTATAAGTATTGAATGCTTTTTTTGTAACTTCATAGGATTGTAAAAGCGTTGACCGAAATATTTTTTTTCAGAATAAAGCACTTACAAAATATACTTCGGTCAACGCTTTTACACACCAATGAATTTACAAAAAGAAGCATTCAATTCTTAAGTGAAATATGAAATACTACATAAAACTACATCAATTCATTCTGAATCCTGATTGAAAAAATAGATTTCTTTATCTTTTTACATTATAGCCAGTTTTCGATCAAATATTTTAAAAAACCAAATTACAAGGACGTTTCAGGCTACATACTTTATAGTGAAGTGACAAATCGGAAAAAAGTCGCTTATTTATAAGTGTGATTTTCTGATTTTCTTTCTTTTTTATTATCAAACACGGGAACGCTTATAAATTCCCGAATGAAGATATCATAAAAAAATTGGTATCAGATGAAAGAGTGATGTATCAGCATTTATTTGACATCCGAAACTTTAATATCATATGAACATGTAAATTGAGTATGTAACATTTTATTCAATCCTACCGTCTGTCAAAGTATATTACATTTCTAACATAGGCCCTATATCTAATATATATCACCAATAGTAAATTTTCACACAAAAAAGTGGAAAAACCAATACTTAAGAAGTTTTGATATATAAAAGTTTGATAGAACATACAAATCAACTTTTACAAGCATTTTTATAAAACTCATCACATAGCAGTATTACTACTGAATTTTCACCCAAATAAGTCATGTAACGTTCCCCTTTCCTATTTTCCCCGGTCATATGAAATGCACTGATATGCATTTTCTTAAGTTTTATAAAAAAGAACATATATTTTTATATATAGTTATGTCTATTTGCTTGAATAAGTACAGATGCTAAGGCACTGTGTGCTAAGGTTTGATAACTTTTGAGGTGCTTTTATTCTTGTTTTTTAAAAAGAATAATTTTAAACCACATTGGAACAACGCCGAAAAAAATCCGGAAAGTTATTGTCAGTGCTAAATCGATGTAACGATGAATCAACGTTCGTTAAAACTGGTAAACATGCCTTTTCTTCAGACAAAAGTCATACAAGCTAAGCAATTGTTAGGCATGTCGAGTCATTTGAGCATGCCGATAGTTTTAAATGACGCAAATTATCAGGCAGGCCATATAGTGGTGAGTTTACGCTTCATAAATAACTTCAAGGACAAGCCACTTCAACATTCAGCATGCATTGTTAATTACTTGATGAAATTAATAATAATTTGCTACTGATGCTACATGATGTTGCTTTTCAAATAACAATAGAAAGTCTACATGATGATCTGTTTGCAAAATAAAGAAAACAAACCCCTGATCAGATAGATGTTCCTTTATGAAAAATCAGTACACCCCTGATCAGATAGATGGTATTGGTATTGTCCAAAGTCTTTATGTAAAAGGGTACAATAGTTATTGAGATTTAGCCAATGAGTGCTTTAAAACCATAATAAAAAAAGAATGTGGTATGATTGCCAATTAGACAAATCTCCACAAAAAACCAAATATTACAAATACATTTACAACTATAGGTCACCGTACGGCCTTCAACAATAAGCAAAGCCCTTATCGCATAGTCAGCAATAAAGAGCCCGCATTGACAAATGTGAAACAATTCAAAAGAGAAAAACAACGGCATAATTAAAGTACAAAATAATAAACGAAAACAAAAATGTAACAGCAACAAATGACAACAACTGAATGACAGGCTCCTGACTTGGGACAGCCACATACATAATGTGGTGAGGTTAAAGATGTCAACGGGCGCCCAACCATCCCCTTACATCGGACATTGGTGTATATAAAGATGTAAAATGATTGCCAATGGAACAACTCTTCACAAGAGACCAAATGACACAGATATTTACAATTATAGGTTACCGTCAAAGGGACAATAAGGTTTATTTCAAATGGTGGTTGATCCTAATTGTTCTTCAAGTCTAATTAGAGGTTATAAGAAATGTCTTTGTGCACCTGAAAATAAACATGGGTTGATAAGATTTGTAGGTACATTGTAACTATGCACTATCGCACTATAATGATTTCGATTTGCAAGAACATGACGAAATATTTCTAGCGGGATCTTTTCAAAATCTATAGACTGTGAAGTAATTTTTGTAGGATCTGTAAGTGACTTAAGAGACAGATATAAGAATTATTCTGCCGCCTTTTTTGCCAATGATCAGATATTGAAAAGTTATTCTGGGGGTTGCATCATATTAAAATCATGACAGTTATGTTTTTATTTCTAATAAGGTACTTTTCCTCAGATGTCAAACATGATGAATTGTGATTTTAGACCGGAGGCATTTTTTCAACCAAAGCTACAAGACATTTTTACCTATTCACGACATATTCAACTTTTTAGTTATTGGACACCTGATGTCTGGCACACCAACAGCAGCTCGCGCTCTTACAGGATGCGACACGTCTTCTCTAATCGAAATTGGCAAAAGACAACAATTACAAGGGGTCGGGAAAACATGCATGTATCACACTTTGTCATTCTAGCTGGTTCTTATATTCACACATATGTTGCAGTGAAAATTAGCTCATCCAAGAAGTAATGGTCAATCAGTACATGGTGGCCTGAATACACTCACGAGTATTGTCGGCGCCATACAATGACATCCAACTTTTGTTTCTGTAGAATTCCGTTACCTTTTCAAATTAATGTGCATATTGAAGTGTTAGTGTATTATAATTATACATAGACAGCAACCTTTGAAGTGTAATATCCCTGTGAATCTTTGTTTATAATAGTTCACATATATATCGAGCTTTCAAGTCTGCTATTTATTCCATTGTTTATAGATATAAGAAGATGTGGTATGAGTTCCAATGAGACAACTCTCCATCCAGGTCATAATTTGTAAAAAAAACAACATTATAGGTCAAAGTACGGTCTTCAAAACGGAGCCTTGGCTCACACCGAACAGTAAGGGCTTCAAAAAATTATTAGTGTAAAACCATTGAAACAGTCTGATTAATATAAAAAAAACTAGAAACGATAAACATTTATGAACCGCATCAACAAACGACAACCATGTCTGTCGTTATTTTATAAAAAAGTGGGACACATCTTTTCAATGTGATATTGGTCTAGTACTGATTTCCTTTTTAATATAAAAACAAACTTCATAAACTATAGTGTCATGAACATGAAGACTAATTTTTATAGTTCTAACATCATTTTAAGTTTAAATAATCAGCCACGAATTTCCATAATTTTTTTCATAACATCATGGACCGGGTGTTAACTTTACAGTTCTTTTTTTCCTCTGTTCTTTATAGCATTTTCACAAAACGTTCCCAAAAATATCTATAGATGGCCATATATTATTGTATAGTTAAGGTGGTATGGGAGTCTAAAATAAAAATGACAGAATTTGTTCATATTTTGTCAAAATGTAGTATCTATTGATACATGTTCAAAAATATTATAAAAATGATAGGTCACCGTGCATTTTCTCAAGCTACAGGTTGTGACAAAATGACAATTTTTGTATGGATTATACAGGAAGAAACAATATTTTGTGAATAGAAACTAAACAAAATGATAGAATTGCTAAATAAATTAGGAAAAGATTGCTTTCAGACGATGCTTTGAGAATATCAAAAGAAAAGATAGGGTCACCGTAGGTTTTTCCGGCTAAAAGACAAAATAGGAAAATTTCATGTAGAGTCCTTCAGAAAATGCACTGTTTAAGAGTTACCTCCCCTTAAATTGCCAATTTGGAAATATTAAAAAACAACCAAAAATTATCTACACTTGTTAAAATATTAATATTTCTAAGTTATATTCTTAAAATTGGTTCTTTTAAATGAAAATTCACATTAAATATCTGCATTCCTGCATCAAATTTTGCTAACTTGATAGAAACTATGGACCTTAGATTCTCTGTTTTTTACAATCCAAGATGGCGAAAGACACCCATACCACCTTAAATCTTAATTATGAATATTTTTTGTCGATAATTTCCGTAGATAAAGATATGTGTTCCATGTTCTTACATGTTGCAAGCGAGGATATGTATCACTAATATCTGGTAACCAGACATTAATATGACTAGCTGTATTTGTGGATCATTCCTAGCGCATGCTTTCATTGAAAAACAATTCTTATTTAACATGAGAGACTACCGAGAAATTGTTCAAAGTGTCTAAAATTTTCGATTTTTTAGAATCCCCCCTTTTGACCTTTTTGCAGTTTGACCGCAGTTTTTAAAAATCTGCACCACTTTGACACTCTACGACATGCCTTAATCAAAGGATATTATATTTTTCTACAAAATAAGACAAAAATTAGCCGTGAGGTATTTCAGTCCATTAAATTTTCAATACCTGATTTGTCACCGTACTATTATATTAAGTATAATATAAAACATGATACAGCGCATATGAGTATCGAAGAAGTTCCTTTCTACTTTTAATATTGTGAATTAATTGGTATTGCTTGGCCTTACAAAAGACAACTTTCTACTGAACCAAACATTCAGTAACTGCATGTAGATTTGCCAATCTCGATCAATTCCGGTCTTTAACTTTTGACATCATCATATATAATATACTATTCTCTTCCTTCTCTCAGATATCATCATTAATAAAATAAATACTTGCAATTAACGTAAATTATGGAAAATTATTGTTAGGAAAAGTTATTTATTTATTTAATTAATTGATTGATTGATTTTGTTTAACGCCACTTTCAGAACTCTTGGCTATATCTGGGCTGCCAGTTTTTATTGAAACAAAATGTGATTTATTATCAAAACCTTGGTATTCACTATGATTAATTCACCTACAATCTGTTAGGAAACAATAAGTAGTGGAGGAGTGTGTGTACTGAAATAATGACTGTGTTAAACGATAAGGAGATTTGGTATGCTTGCCAACGAGGAACTTGAACTCTCTACCGTACACCAAAGGACGTGGGTGTGAGCAGCTACAGGGAATCGTTCGGCCTTCGACAATTTGAAAGTCTCATATTGTTTAGTAAGCTAAAAATAACCTGACAAGACAAATTGTGAAAAGTTTAAAAAAAAAAAAAGAACACCAAACAAAAAAACCCACAACAAAACAAACAGTTAAACAGTCTTATAACGAAACAAATATGAAAGACAGCAACACACAACAGCAACTGAATCAGATTTTTCTGGACATGTTTCTTATACGTTATATCTCTCACAAATTCCGCAAAAAAACTATTCTATTGCAATTAGTTTGAGATACATGTATAACCATAGAACAACCGGACTAATGGGTACTGCGGATAATTTGTGAAATTACATATCATAAGAAGAGGCAAAAGAAATATCACCGCTCAAGAAGTGAAAATCATAGTAGGGAACGATAAATTGTTTCTTTTGTCGTAATTTTTTGTATAGAGTTTCTTGTGTGAACTGAAATATCACAATCTATAGAAAAGGACAATCATTGTTTTCAATAGTAGATTAATTTAAAGTAGATTCACTAGAGTAAATTTCTGCAATAGAAATAGAAAGTTCTTGATCATTTAAAGCAACAAATGACCAAAGAAACGGTAAGTGTTTCTTAAATTTTTCAATTAGAAGTTATTTCGACGAATCTTTACAGAGTTTGGCCAAAACTTTGATTCATAACGATACACGAGCTAGGAGAACTGGCAAATTTTCTAACTGCCTATCTTGAACCTTATTTAATGAGAGTTACCGTCGTTCTAATCGCTAGAAGAGGTCCGTACCCTTTATAATATACTTTCAATGTTATGAAACACAAGTTTTCCTATTTACTTGAAAGGTCGTTTGGTAAATCTGAATGTAAACATATTTGATGCAACTCATTTAAAGCATTCTTCTCTAATGAGAAAGGCTAATATGCTAGATATACTAACTGAAGGTGCGATGAGTTTATTGAAGCTTTTAATTTTCTCCTTGATAATATTTATGTACGTTTCGGGAGCAAAGTTTATCGACAAGCTGTAGGTATTCCAATGGGCACCAATTGCACCCCTTTAAAACAGACTTGTTTTTGTACTGTTGTGAATCACAGTTTATGACCCCGTCTAGATCGCATTGAATTGAGCCGTGGTGTAGTGGTTAGTGCATCGGACTACTAACACAAAGGTTCCTGGTTCGATTCCCGTTTGGGATGAAAATTTCAGGAACTCAATTTTCGGCTCCCCCTTGACACCATTAGCGAGTATGGTCTTAAGGAAACGATGATAGTCCGTCGGAAGGGGACGATAAATGGCTGACCCGTGTTAAGAGAGAGCCATATCTCTTGCACGTTAAAGACACCCTTGTAGATTTCGAAAAAGAGTAGGCTAATGCCGCTACAAGGCAGCACTCGCACCCGCAAAGTGGAAAGGGATTTATATAAGTTGCAAAACTTGTTTCCCAATCCACTCTAAATAAATATGTTTAAACTAAACTAATAAATTCAACAACACTTACGTTATCTTGATGATTTTTTTCGTTAAGCAATCAAAAAATATACTGCCGAAATTTACTCAAAGGAACTTACTTTAAATAAATCAAATTTAAACGGTAATAAACTGTCCTCTAGATTTAGATATTTCGGTTTTACACCAATATTGACGACAAAAGGGATCCCTATTGTAATTTTTCCCTTGTTGGATGGTGATGTTCTTTTTGGCACCACTTACGGTGTTTATACAACTCGTTTGCTATGCCCGTGTTTAGATCTGTTGTGACGTTTTTTTTTAATTTTTAAGGAACGTAATCTATGTATAACTGGTAAGTTATTAAATTATTATCACAAATTACTGAAAACCATTCACTGAATTCTTCCATAGATATAAACATTTAGTTTTGTAGTTTGGTTGTACATGTAGAAAATTTATTTTAAACGGGATAGCACATCCTCATTTTTACGGAGATGTTGTGTAACGTGCCCGGAACTTTAGAAACGATCCTGGTAAACTTATCGATGCTTTAAATAAACTCATTCTAAAAGGTTACCAATTCAACACTGTAATTATATCATTGAAGATTGTTTTATTGGTATTAAAACAGATTTTGTTATCAGTTAATAAAAGGCAAACTATATATAATTATTATTGTTATATTCATATACGCTTTCATGGATCTAAAATCTGTCGTTACCTGCATCTAGACATTGCACAATATCATGTTTTTTCTCTGACTGTTATGACGTCTTTTCCTAAACCCATTGGATATTGGATGTGAACTGATTGATTATTTAGTCTTAGATGCATGATTTTTTATTAGTTGTTAGTGGCTTTAAAAAAAGGTTTCAATAACTGCTAGTACTCTCAGATCTGTATTTAGTGTCTTTTTGTTGTTGGGAAATACAAGTACCCGGCCACGTCCACTCTGTGTTTTTGTTAGATGTATTTCTGTTTGGTTGATTAGTTAAGCTTTTTTCATCTGATTTTTATAGTTCGTTCTTATGTTATACTGTTACACCTCTGTCCACTGTTAGGGGGAGGGTTGGAATCCCGCTTACATGTTTACCCCACCACATTCTGTATGTATGTGCCTGTCCCAAGTCAGGAGCCTGTGATCCAGTGGTTGTCGTTTGTTGATGTTTTACATATTTGTTTTTCGTTCATTTTTGTATATAAATTAGGCTGTTAATTTCTCGTTTGAATTGTTTTACATTTGTCATTTCAGGGCCTTTTATAGCTGACTATGCGGTATGGCTTTTCTCATTGTTGATGGCCATACGGTGGCCTATAGTAGTTAATTTCTGTGTCATTTGGTTTCTTGTGGAGAGTTGTCTCATTGGCAATCATACCATATCTTTTTGTTACTGTCATGGACAAACAAATTGCATTTTGGTTACGGTAGTGGATGTCAAGCATATTATATTTGAATGAGAATATTCGTATCTATCGATTTGCTTTGGTCCTCTTAATTTTTTTTTAATTTAATAGCTATGTTGTCAAATTTAAAATCTAGAAAATGCAATAATTACCATTAAGTACAGGGAATAGCGTTTCAATGAAATAGAGTCAAACAGTATTAATTTTGGTAAACAATAGGGTCATCCGACACAAATTACATATGGGTCAGTTTCAAACGTTTTAAATGAACAATAACAAATTGCAATTAATTATACTACCGATATTTGGCAAAACAGCCCTGATGTGTTAAGCCTTTTTCAACTGATTTTTATTTTTCGTTCTTATGTTGTTCTGTTACACCACTGTCCTAGGTTGTGGGGAGGATTGGGATCCAGCCAACATGTTTAACTCGGCCACATTCAGTATGTATGTGACTGTTCCAAGTCAGAAGCCTGTAATTCAGTGGTTGTCGTTTGATGCTGTGTTACATATTTGTTTGTCGTTTATCTTCTTGTACATTAACACTAGGCCGTTAGTTTTCTCGTTTGAATTGTTTTACATTTGCCATTTCGGGGCTTTTATAGCGGACTAAGCGGTATGGGCTTTGCTCATTGTTGAAGGCCGTACGGAGACCTATAACTGTTAATTTCTGTGTCATTTGATCTCTTCTGGAAAAATGTGTCATTGGCAATCATACCAATTTTCTTTTTTATATTGTGGGTACTTTCTACGAAGAAGAATGACGAACTTAATAAGTTCAAAGGAAAGCTAGATAAAAAAAAAACGAAAAAGAAAGAAATAAAGATGCTTTTAAGTAATGAGTCAACCCATTTTTTTTTTTATTAAGGTAGACATCTTCTGTAATTCCCGTATGATTTTGTTTATATGTTTTGTGTTAAGCATAAACCACCATTTCTGTTTTTAAAGCTGGTAGTGACAATCCCGCTGTAGGTGTGTTAAAGAAGGGCACGTGTTTAAAATCACATGGTGGAATACTGCATAAGAAAGGTGTGACATGGTATGAAGTTCACATGGCTGACGGACAGGTTTGTATAAATGTTATAAAGTTGAAAAGCTACATTCCTGTGTTTGTTTATATGAAGTGCACAGAAAGTACTTGTGACGCAAACATTTTTATAATTACCAACAAAAACCTTAAAAACCGAGTTGTCAAAAAAATCAAAAAAAAATCAAAGGAAGACTTTATAAAAAAAATGAACAGTCTACACAACACAACATGTTAAATACTGTTTCCACTCACTGATGTGTGGTCAATGGTGTTGTTGCTTACATAAAAATACTGATTTCAAAAAGGGAAAAATTACAAAAAGAGAAAAATTACAAAAAGGGAAAACATTGAAAATCTTTTTCAATTTTATGACTACGAAAATAGTTTTGATCAATCTAATAACATTAACGGTACCAATTTTCCTGCACCAGATGCACATTTCGACAATACATGTCTCTTCAGTGATGCTCGTGGCCAAATATGTGAAACCCAAAGTTATATAAAAGATGAAGAGCTATAATCCAAAAGGTTCAAAAAGTATAGCTAATCCGTGAAAGGAATCAGAGCTTTGCATGAGGTAGATACATTCCTTAATTTATAACTATTTATAACATTTTGTAACAGCAAATTTTTTAATAACACAAACAAATCCGTATTTTCATGCCAGTACCGAAGTACTGGCTACTGGGCTGGTGATACCCCCGGGGACTAACAGTCCACCAGCAGAGGCATCGGCCCAGTGGTAGTAATAACATTAAAGGTACCAATTTTCCTGCACCAGATGCGCATTTCGACAATACATGTCTCTTCAGTGATAATCATGTATTTGATTTGAAATCAAATAATTTAAACGAAAACAGTGTTTTAATATGTGGTTTTAGCCCTCCTTTGACAAATTTGTGTGTTTTTGTTCCAATTTGCAAGTGAAAGTAATATTTTCTATTGCTGTAAGAAAATGATAGATCTTTTGCAATGATAAGTTATCAAGTACATTGTTCCAAGCAAAACAGCTCAATCTTCTCGCTTCAACACAATATTTTCTTTATTTCAAAAGGATACAAATTATAAGACTGTCACATACCAGGGTTAAGCAACTGTTCTTATCTGGGTTTCGTACCAGAATCGTTTCTCTGGATACAGCCAAGGCTTAACAATTGGTAGTTAATTTATAAACTGATTATTCGGGTACTCCTTACCTAAATAACGGGCGTCAAGATTGAGTAGGCTTTGTGTACTAGACGAAAAATGCCAATGATGATAATTGATATAAAGTCCCTGTTTGGTATAAGGGTTTAACCCTTATACCAAACAGGGACCGTTTACTTAATATCGAGGCTTTATCTGCTATTGCTTAGCCTGTGCTTTCTAACAGCTACGGCTTATCAATTCTGTATTGAGCCGGTGCTTTACTTGTGGCCACTGCTTATTATCGACTTGGTCTGGGCCAGTGCTTTAGTTGTTGTTACTGCTTCATAACTATTTGGTCTGAGTCACTGCTATACTTGTATTCAATGCTTCACCATCTAGAAATGCTTTGCCTTGTATACAGCAAATGCTTCTCTATGAAACCACTGCCATTTCAGCAGCTATAATTGCTTAAACACTTGGTTCCTTATTCAGGGACACTGCTTATAATTCTTATTCAGTATTGTACTTAATCTCACATTTAGTCTGTAGTATCCAACTACTGGCTTGAATTCCAAACTCAGAACTACGTAAAGTGTGAAAACCTTAGTATATATACTAAATTGTAGACTCGTCCATATAATAGACTGATCCAAAACGAATTTATCCCTACCACGTTTTACAACACCTAAGCAAATATATAATTACAAAGCAATATTTTGACGGTTATATCCGGTTTATAGATGTAACAAATGATCGCAGGAAATCCGGATTTATAGTTTAGTACCTGGCCTGTAAAACAATTACTAAACACCTAATAAAGATGTTAACAAATCGAAAGTTGAAGCAATTGAATGGGTAAATAAATCAAAGGTATGAATGATTTTTTTTCTGTTGAACTGTACAATTGGATTATAAAATAAACAAGAAACAGGTGTTAAGAAATTCATCACATTACCCACGCTTCCAAGAAATGCTTCACCGCATTTACCAAAATCATTTGATAACATCTACATCGAGTTGACATTTTACAGTCCCAAACTTTATCTGGTTATTGCCTCGAGCCATGTCATAAAAAACACAAATCTTAATATCATAAAACTTTTACTTCAGTAACTAACCACTAAAACAACTGGAAAATATATGATCTTCCCGTCATGACTAGATTACAGCTCCACTGTATACTCTTGTCTTAACATTCGAGCAAACATTGAACATCAACATTAACTTAACATATCAACTTTATCATAAGTACCCTTAACTCTTTTTCCATCTGTATTTCAAATATGCATGCTGACAGATTTTTTTTAGCAACCAAATTTAACCATGAAAACCAACAACCCAAATACCGGTAATGAATTTGAAAACCACAGAAAACATCACAAAGCCAAAACCGGTATGTCATGTATTTAGTAATGTGTCCCAACAACCGGCCACTTATGGACCATTCAAAGAGCTAGTTGAGAGGGATCTTTAACGTGCACAAAGCGCGATATTCCCTGTCGCGGGACTTCAGATTTAACCTCCCCATCTGACGGTCATAGTTATTAAATATTCAAAGAAACCGGGCATACTATATAAACAATAAAACACAAAAGTTTTCATACTTCCTGAAAATCATCTCCTTCAACAAGGAACCAAACTGTCTGTCCGATCCCTCACGAACATTCAGAGTTCATGTTTTTAAGTGTCACTCTAAACAAAAGTATCTAATTTGTATCCTCACTTATTACTGTATGTTCTCGTCAAGCCTACCTGGCTATGATATTTGCATGTTTTAAAACTACACCAACTGTTCAATTCACTTTTTCCATATTTCTGTAACTTTGACATCTTTGCCGTATTCTTTGTATCGTCTCACTGTTCCTCACTCTACCAGCATTAACCTAGAAGTGGAAGCTGACCTAACAACCTGTTCTGGTATTGGGGAAAGTTCCTGTTGTAGTTGTAATACACTGTGCATCCATTGGTGAGGACGAGAACAACAGCTGTGTAGGGTTTGTCAGTAAAGATTCGTCCGAATCAGTTTCAACACTCTTGGAAGCACGAACGTGCTGGCCAGAGGAGGTGCCACAATAGTTGCAGTGGTGGCTGGCATCGTGTTAGCTGACATGCTTGGAAATGTGAATTTCTTGGACGTTATCTTCTGTGGTCCCAAAGAACTCGTCAATGTGTCTTATAGTCCCTATCTTGAGGTATTGGCCACCGATAGGGGAGGAGGTGTCTTCCTGACCACTCTGCATTGGATTAGCGAAATTGATGCCATCAAAGAGGTGTTTGTTTTACTTGCCTTGGCTCTCGATGGTTCTCCGAGTACATCTGACATGGTCTCCGTGTTTTGCTTCTCCCATTCACTGTCTGTATCCTCTAGTGTTATCAACGATGTTGGATGTCTTTTTCTCTGGTGCCTCATTACGTATTTTTTTCTACCGGTAGCATATGAACAAATGTCACATAAGAATTCTTCCTCGGCAGACCCTTTCCTCACTCATGTCAGAACGTGCTCCTCCAATACTTTTTCCGTGTTAAAGCGTACCTGACAAACTGGACTTCTCAATCGTGCATTTGATCGTTTAATCGGTGTTTGGCATCTGTAATAAAAGGGAAATCATCGTAATTATATACATGTATATACAAAATTACATATTAATATATGTACATGATTATACTTTGTATAGGCGTTTCTTTTAATTATTTTTTAATCTTGAACATAGACATTTAACCAAGTTGGAGGCTTGCTTTCTCGTAAATGATCGTCTTGCTCTATGGTCTCATATCTCTTCTAAAAATCAAATTCAATTGAGGCACTTGAACCAACATCTTGAACTTGATTTTTCATTTCGGATACCAGATTTGAAGGCTCGAGCCTTTGTTAACGCTCACCCAGTTATGGTTCACCTAATAAACGCCGATCCATCGACATTTTGGGCGAGTTGCCAGGTGGAGGAGGAAGAGAGTGACCGCCCGAAAACAGTGTTCGCCACACGGCGTGGCCTGTTCAATTTTTCGTAAAATGCCATTTGGGCTTGCCTGTGCTCCTGCAACGTTTGGGCGGTTGATGGAAAGAGGTATGGCTGGACTGCAGTGGAAATTTTGCTATGGTGTATTTTAGATCTTGACCTGATAAACAATTTTACCCATTGTCAGATTTGCTCTAAATGCTTTGGTTTTTGAGTAATAAGCCAAAAACTGCATTCTACCCCTATGTTCTTGATTTGATGGCCGAGTCACCGGACACATTTTTTGAAACTAGATACCCCAAAGATGATTGTTGCCAAGTTTGGATTAATTTGGCCCAGTAGTTTAAGAGGAGAAGATTTTTGTAAAATTTTACGAAAAATGGTTGAAAATTGACTATAAAGGGCAATAACTCCTAAAGGGGTCAACTGACCATTTCGATCATTTGACTTATTTGTAAATCTTACTTTGCTGAACATTATTGCTGTTTACAGTTTATCTCTATCTATAATAATATTCAAGATAATAACAAAAAACAGCAAAATTTCCTGAAAATTACCAATTCAGGGGCAGCAACCCAACAACGGGTTGTCTGATTCATCTGAAAATTTCAGGGCAGATAGATCAACAATTTAACTCCATGTCAGATTTGCTCTAAATGCTTTGGTTTTTGAGTTATAAGCCAAAAACTGTATTTTACCCGTATGTTCTTTTTTTAGCCATGGCGGCCATCTTGGTTGGTTGGCCGGGTCACCGGACACATATTTTAAACAAGATACCCCAATGATGATTGTGGCCAAGTTTGGTTTAATTTGGCCCAGTAGTTTCAGAGGAGAAGATTTTTGTAAAAGTTAACGACGACGGACGCCAAGTGATGGGAAAAGCTCACTTGGCCCTATGGGCCAGGTGAGCTAAAAATGATGTGGAAAGACCTTTAATTGTTCTCTGAACAATTGGTTTTTTATTTGTTTGGTTTTATATCTTTAAATATTTAGAACAATTTGACATTAACCCATGAGATTATGCCATCCATTCACTGGTATTAAAGAGATAATAGTAACTGCAATTACGATTATCCCAATATGGCGACGGCAGATACAGGTAAAATCTTTACAGTCATTTTACTCAAATGTAGCATGTTTTTGTCACTAGTTACTCAGCTGCAAGGTTTTTCTATACCATTACATCATATTTGAATCGTAACGGTGCACAGGAATTGTCTAAGCGCTTTGAAAATTGCCGTTGAAAAAATCGGGATGATAATCGTAGCTCTATGGAGTTTTTCTTGTTTGATAATCGTAATTTCTTTATCGGATAATAGTAACTGAAAAATTAAATGTGTCTTTCAGCATTTCAATGGTATTGTGTGTATTAAAATACAAATGTACAGTTAATGGATGACATTAACGGAAAATAAAAAAAAATGAAAAAACTTACAGGTTAATATTTAAGGCAAATTTACTTATATATCTCTCGATTTATTGGCGTTTTTTTTTTACAAAACCGTGATTTCTTGTCCCAGCCATTTTAAAAAAAAATGTTTTTGATCTTTACAAGTATTTTTTTGTGCAGTCATTACATGGAATTAGATTTAACATTTTTTAAGCAAAGAAACAGAATATTTTTAGAGGGACTAATAAGCTATGGATTCCTGGCATTTCCCTAGACGCCCTATTCAACACCCATGCTCAATGTTTGCAAGAGATATCAACATAAGGGTCTTACAAAAGAAATGATGTTTTAATAACGGCACTTTAATTGTTGACAAAAAAGAGAACATCAAATAGACCAGAGTGATACCGTATTTTTGTTAATGTCCACTTTGAAACGGTTCAAATCTCCTTCAGTATCTGGTTCTAAAATTATGAAACAAAATCAGTGTACAGCTTAATACATGTGTTGATGAATATAATCTTTCTTGTTACTATTGCAATATGGAGATTGTGGGAAAAAAAACCCATGTAAATATGCCCACTACAAAACGGTCACCTACGAAACAAGTATTGGAGATTTTTCTTTTTTTCAATTCTATTCGTGCAAAACAAATAGCAAGGATTAGTTTAATGTAATTTTCAGTATGTTATCAACATAGTATAGGGTTGATGTCAACTACGAAACTTTTTGTTCACTACGATCCAAACGATTTTGTCCACTCGACACTCATGAAAATGTCCACTACGTAACATAAGTTGTACGTTTATATGTGAAGTACTGTCTAATATTTATCGATAAAAAATGGTTGTCACATTCAGAAAATATGAGATCTTTCTAGTTTATAAAGTAAAACAAACTAGAATGTCTATAGGAGACATTAAAATGCAATTAGATGTGCGTTTAAAAGCAGTTTCGTAGTAGACAAATGTCCCATGCGAAACAGTACATATATTATGAAAATGATATCATTTTAAAGAGTATTTAAGATTGCACTTTTTATTTGTATTTACAAACAGGTCTACAATAGAGGTATTCAAAATAACTCTAGAAATAAAAAAATTGACAAGTTGATTTTTTTATTTTTTTTAGGTCTGAAATTCACACTTTTATTGAAAAATGCCCTTAAAACAGACAACAATATGTATTTCCTTTTAATGTATACATGTTGAAGGTCGTACATTAACCTATATGGTTTACTTTTTGAAATTGTTATTCGGATGGAGAGTTGTCTCATTAGTACTTACACCGCATCTTCCTATATCTATGTACCTGTGCAATATATTGACAAGGAAGCAGCTGTCAAGTCAGGTATTGTGGTAAGTAGATATTCTAATTGTTTTCAAAGTTTCAATGTTATGTGCGCGTTTAAGGTGGTTTTTTTTGGGAGAAAATGGACGGGGTTAGCAATATCCAATATCCCACAAGTGGAAAAAAAGTTGTTCTTAATTTCTCGTCAAACTATCTCTGGCGAATACTAAACGTCTTTCCTACTTCATTATGGCATAACGGCTATGAACTAGAATTGAACCAGGAGTCGCTTCCCTGGGGAAGAAATAGCACACATAGCCACCTGTATTAAATGATTTAAAACACTAATTATTATATTTACTATATTTGTATTCAGGATAAATCAATGTTCTTTAACAGTCTTAGGGCCAGCTGAAGGACGCCTCCGGTTGCGGGAATTTCTCGCGACATTGAAGACCTATTGGTGACCTTCTGTTGTTGTTTTTTGTATTATGGTCAGGTTGTTGTCTCTGTGATACATTCCCAATTTCCATTCTCAATCTCACAAATCTGATGTAGAGTGACACATGCGTTTCCCCTGACAATTATTGCCATATATCATAACTTCCCATAAAATTGCCTCATCGCTTATTCCCATATTTTGTGACTAGTTCGTGTTTTTCCCATATCCAAATTTCTTAAAGCTTGTTCACCCTTCTAATTTTATGATATAATAGTATGTAGCTGTTTTCATTAGAACCATTAATAATATATCCACAAAAAGATATGTCATAAGATGTTGAAACGTGATTAATTAATCACCATAATTTCATCATGTGCTATCAGATGTACGTTTTTAGTGTCAATATCAATAAAACACTATCCAGTTACGATTATCTTCGCATTCTTTAATACCATGATTACGATTATCTTTTTATCCGAGTTACGATTATCATTCCGAATTTTTCAACGGCAATTTCCAAAGCGCTTAGACAATTCCTGTGCACCGTTACGATTCAAATATGATGTAATGGTATAGAAAAACCTTGCAGCTGAGTAACTAGTGACAAAAACATGCTACATTTGAGTAAAATGACTGTAAAGATTTTACCTGTATCTGCCGTCGCCATATTGGGATAATCGTAATTGCAGTTACTATTATCTCTTTAATACCAGTGATCCCTTGGCGTCCGTCGTCTTTCGTCGTCCGTCTTCTGTCGTCGTAAACTATTTAAAAAATCTTCTTTTCTGAAACCACTGGGCCAAATACCTTCAAACATTAACTAAATGTTACTTGGGTATCTTGTTTATAAATTGTATCCAAATTTTTGATCCATCAACAAACAAGGCCGCCATGGCTAAAAATAGACACAAGGTCAAATGTAGTTTTGGCGTATATCTCAGAAACTAAAGCATTTAAAGCAAATCTGACATGGGGTAAAAATGTTTAAAAGGTGAAGATCTATCAGCCTTTTTCAGACAAACCGAACAACCCATTGTTGGGTTGCTGCCACTTAATTGGTGATATTAAAGAAATTTTGCATTCTTGGTTATTATCTTGAATTTTATTGAAGATAAATTGTAAACAGCAAAATTGTTCAGCAAAGTAAGATCTACAAAAAAGCTTTGAAACCAAAATTGTCAATTGACCCTTTAAGGAGTTATTGTCCTTTAAGGACAATTTTACACAAGTTGTTTATTTTTCAAACGAATCTAGTATAAATTTCCTTGTGCGTCAAGAAACATAGACACTATGGCTTAAATGGAACATATGTGTAAAATGCATTTATTTCTTTTGACGAAATTATGACAGATACAATGAAATTTAAATAGTATTTTTAAGCCACTCATTAATATATATTAAAAAGCAAAAATAATCATTGATGAAAGATTTAAGCGAAAAAATAACGATTCAATAACGATAAAAGTAAGTGATTCAGGCTCTTTAGAGCCTCTTGTTAAAGAAATGGCTTGTAGTAGTTATAAAATGCACCAGGACTAAAATTTAATACGCCAGACGCGCGCCCCGCCCACACAAGACTCATCAGTAACGCTCAGATCAAAATAGTTATAAAGCCAAACAAGTACAAGGTTGAAGAAGACCGAGGACCCAAAATTCCAAAAAGTTGTGCCAAACACGGCCAAGGTAATCTATTCCTGGGATAAGAAAATCCTTAGTTTTTTCGAAAAATTCAAAGTTTTGTAACATGAAATTTATGAAAATGACCATATAATTGATATTCATGTCAACACCGAGGTGCTGACTACTAGGCTGGTGATACCCTCGGGGACGAAACGTCCACCAGCAGTGGCATCGACCAAGTGGTGTTAATAGTTATCAAAGGTACCAGGATTATAATTTAATACACAATACGCGCGTTTCGTCTAAATAAGACTCATCAGTGACGCTCAGATCAAAATAGTTATAAAGCCAAACAAGTACAAGGTTGAAGAGCATTGAGGACCCAAAATTCCAAAAAGTTGTGCCAAATACGGCTGAGATAATCTATTCCTGGGATAAGAAAATCCTTAGTTTTTTCGAAAAATTCAAAGTTTTGTAACATGAAATTTATGAAAATGACCATATAATTGATATGCATGTCAACACCGAGGTGCTGACTACTAGGCTGGTGATACCCTCGGGGACGAAACGTCCACCAGCAGTGGCATCGACCAAGTGGTGTTAATAGTTATCAAAGGTACCAGGATTATAATTTAATACACAATACGCGCGTTTCGTCTAAATAAGATTCATCAGTGACGCTCAGATCAAAATAGTTATAAAGCCAAACAAGTACAAGGTTGAAGAGCATTGAGGACCCAAAATTCCAAAAAGTTGTGCCAAATACGGCTGAGATAATCTATTCCTGGGATAAGAAAATCCTTAGTCTTTCGAAAAATTCAAAGTTTTGTAACAGGAAATTTATGAAAATGACCATATAATTGATATTCATGTCAACTTCGAGGTGCTGCCTACTGGGCTGGTGATACCCTCGGGGACGAAACGTCCACCAGCAGTGGCATCGATTGTAACATATTTTATTTGCTCATTTTTCAAAGATAACATTTTGTGGACGTCGCATGGCTACGATTTCGTAAATTTGATTTTTTTCCATTGAATAATTCGTCCGTTTATACTGTGAACGTTTTATGAACATTTAGATATATTTCTATATTTATCTATCGAAAGACGTGCATACTGACAAACAGATTTTCGCTGCTTTTTTTGCTGAAAAGTGCAATTTGGGTATCTTGGCGTCACATGGATAAGACTAGATTGTTTTTTCGAAAAGTTTAACAATACCACCATGATTACGTTGACCATTATGCAATATCTGTATTTTCCACATGTACAAAGAAAAACCATGCAGGGATATATTCTGCATGTCGTAGCCACTATCCCATTCTCTTAGGGTAAAAATAAATGCATCTTTCCCGAATCCCTCCCCTCCCCGGAATTCATGTTGCTCAATCTTGAGACCCTGTGTTTTGTTATAGGGATTCAATCCGTTGCTTTTGTTTGCTGATTTTCGTTTTGTAGAAGTGCATATCTTCTACGAATTATTGTTTTTATTGCACCCTTGGTATTGTATCGTCTTTAACTTCTTGAAAGTCCTTATAAAATTGAGAATGGAAATGGGGAATGTGTGAAAGAGACAACAACCCGACCAAATAAAAAACAACAGCAGAAGGTCACCAACAGGTCTTCAATGTAGCGAGAAATTCCCGCACCCGGAGGCGTCCTTCAGCTGGCCCCTAAAAAAATATATACTAGTCCAGTGATAATGAACGCCATACTAATTTCCAAATTGTACACAAGAAACTAAAATTAAAATAATACAAGACTAACAAAGGCCAGAGGCTCCTGACTTGGGACAGGCGCAAAATTGCGGCGGGGTTAAACATGTTTGTGAGATCTCAACCCTCCCCCTGTACCCCTTACCAATGTAGAACGCATAACAATACGCACATTAAAATTCAGTTCAAGAGAAGTCCGAGTCTGATGTCAGAAGATGTAACCAAAGAAAATAAACAAAATGACAATAATACATAAATAACAACAGACTACTAGCAGTTAACTGACATGCCAGCTCCAGACTTCAATTAAACTGACTGAAAGATTATGATTTTATCATATGAACATCAGGCACACTCCTTCCCGTTAGGGGTTAAGTATCATACCATCATAACATATATGAGAAGAACATAACCCGTGTCATGCCAACAACTGTTTTTAGAATAAATGTGTTTAGTTCCGATGCAAAGACCTTATCAGTGACTCAATATTAACGCCAAAATATGCAATCTTTAATGACTTGACAACAGTATCGTAATTATATCCCTTCTAAATAAGTTTATTCAAAGGTTTTGTAAGTTGTGCATATACTTATGATATATAGTCAAATTTGAAATAAATGTGTTATCTATCAAAACAATACTTTTTGTTTTAGAATGTATGGTTAAATGGATTTAATCTTATGGCTGTAAATATGACGAGGTGTATGAATCCGTCTACCACAGTTGCGCCTGTGAAGGGTTCAGGCGATCGTACACCCTCGGCAATTATACAGACGACAACAGATTTTGGTAAGGTTTTGTGTTGTGAAAGTTCTCGTGTGGTACATGTGCTACAGAAAATATTTTGGTTCAAAAGTAAAAAATCTGAAACGAGATTATAAAATGAGGTTTTGACAGCTTAGTAATTATAAATTATAAAATAAATTACATTATTCAATATTGGTATTACATTAGAAGGTTTCTTTATATGAATTGAATTTTAAATAAAAAAAACATATTGACCTGGAGGAAAGTGATATTATCGAGCTTAACATCACACGCTTTTACACGTAACGTGTTGGTAAACTGTTTGATGCACAATTAGTTTGGGTTAATATTTTTTCTTAATTAATACAATGTTTTCTATCGGAATACGGGATGAAACGATAACCAGCTTTTTGTCGGAAAATATGTGGTTTTATTGACTTTTGAAAACTGATATTCACATTGGCGGTCGGTCTCAGTGAATATCATTTTTTTCAAAAGTCAATAAAACCTCATATTTACCTGATGAAAAGACAGTAAAAGAGGGAAAAAAGATACCCAAGGGATAGTAAAACTCATAAATCGAAAATAAACGGACAACGCCATGGCCAAAAATGAAAAAGACAAACAAACAACAATAGCACACACAACATAGAATGTAATTGTATATCATCTGAAATCCGATACATCGTTTGCACAAAATGCATGTAGTAAAAAATAAAATTTGACTAATTTTGATATATAATTTATTCGCTACTAATAAAACTTTATTTATCGTGCAGAAACCTTATTTTTACAATCAATGAATAATGGGATTATGAAATACGTTACTGTTTGTGTTTGGAAATGCTGTTACCTGTAATCAAACCTTAGACTAATTTCAACAATGAAGAAAGTTTTTGAAATAACTTTTGTTTTCATGTATTGTATTCCTTTTATTAAAAGCAGAATGACAAATACCAGAGAAAATTGCAAATACTTGTTCCATAATGGAATATTGTTTTATGGGCAGATGGGCAATACACATGTCTTTTAATGATGTCTAAATCTTTGTCAAGATCCTTTTGGTCAATAATTCCTATAATATTCAAGTATCTATACATCCTTGGATTTGATTTATTTTTTCGAGCAGTTTGGAAAAGTGCTTCGGACGCGTCAATTTAATGAAGTGTTAATTTCATTCGTAATTTAGGGAATTCAAAGAAATGCTTTTGCGTCGAATGTTCTGGATTTTTAAAGTAGTGTTTCCAAATATCCCAATAAAAAAAGCCAGATTACTAGATCCGAGTTTAATACGAATAGTGTTTTCAAATATTCTGATATAGCAGTTAACGTCACCTTTGAAATATACAAAGCATTTCTTCTTCATCTTCTTTTCTGTGATCAATAAGGCTTCAATACTGAATAATATACGTTTTTGGGCATGTGAGATTGATGTCATTTTGTGCAAATTAGACAATTGAAGCGTTTGTATATATACAGATTGTGATAAAAAAAAAAACAATAACTTTTATCATACATTTATGAACATGTTTTGGTGTGAGCGTGGTTAGAACTGGAAATATCAGCTGTTTGTTTTTTGGAGACGTCAATAAAAGAA
Organism: Mytilus trossulus; assembly: GCF_036588685.1. NCBI lineage: Eukaryota > Metazoa > Mollusca > Bivalvia > Mytilida > Mytilidae > Mytilus > Mytilus trossulus. Next base: position 44,594,560 of record NC_086373.1, read on the forward strand.
GTGTCCATGATGGTCTGAATTGTATTTGAACATTACAATTTTATTCAACAACATTACTTTTAAAATGAAATAGCACTTAGTAAAGAGAAGTAATGCAATATTAACTGTGGAATAATATTTAGCTGCAGCAAAACATTTGAAATCATTGATTTAAACTGTAAATGAACAAAAAGATAATTCATTATTAAATGGTTACACGATTCACATTCATACTAAATATTAGGAAACTTTTACAATTCCTACACAACATATCAAAATTCCCCATATTAGCGTGATAGTTCCTACGACGGGATCTTACAGGTGGATACTTTTTTACGGCTATAATGTATGTACAACTCGTAAATTAAGATACCATCAACATAAACTGTAAATACAAATATTCTTAAAGGTTATTCATTCAACGTAGTAAAATCTTCGAATATTGTCTTTATCATCGATATTAGCACTAATTTTATTTGGAAAATAAATATCATTCTTAACTCAACATATATCTAGTCATTACAAATCCTATTGATAATTATATATTTGTATTATACAGGGTCATACTTGTTTACATGTAGCATGCTTATCAGGCGCGGATCCAGAGGGTGGGTTCCGGGGGTTGGACCCCCCTTTTTTTGGAAGATCAATACATTTGAATGGGGAAATGTAATTGGAACCCCCCTTTGTCCTGGGTTAGGAACCCCCCTTTTTAAAATGGCTGGATCCGCCTCTGCTTATCATGTGTTTACGCTCAATCTATTGGATGCGTACTATGATTTATATATGAGTCTGGGATATCAAAGTCTGTTTATTACTTGAGATTTGATCCAGCTAGTACTATTTAGACAAGTAGTTTATGTCTTGTGAATTTAGGTTGTTGTAATTTGTGCATAGGACCGGTCTGATGAGAATCAAAATGACTCGTTTAACAGTTTGTTCTTATATTGTAATGTAACACTATTTGCATAGGCTAGGGGAGGATTGAGAACTCACAAACATATGTAACTCCGCCACAATCTTTGAACAGGAATTAATTTCAATAAGGCAACATCCAAACAAAATAAAAATAAAAAGATTCCTCCAAAAAGATGACATCTTGAGGGCAGCATACTGTTAAACAATATGTTTAGCTCTCGTTCGCACGAGTCTGTAAATTTTGAAGTGAACAAAACAGAAACCTTGATTTATTAGGTAAATATGTGGTTTTATTGACTTTATGAGGTAAATATGTGGTTTTATTGACTTTATGAGGTAAATATGTGGTTTTATTGACTTTATGAGGTAAATATGTAGTTTTATTAACTTTATGAGGTAAATATGTGTTTTTATACTGCAACTAGTTGTTTTTATTTCCTAAATATAGGAACACAGCTATATTTTGTGCAATGTCAATTTCATCACGGAACACTTTTTCCACAGTCAGGGGTTCATTAAGGGATGAAAATAAGTTTGAAATTTGTGTTATAATTTAAAAAGCTATCAATTTATTTATTTAAGTTGCAGTATACAAACAATATTAGGTCAATGTCAGAAAACTATCAACTTTTTTGTACTCGGCGCAAAACTGGGGAAGATCTCGGTAGAACCTCGCCCTTCCCCAGTTTCTCACCTCATACAAAAAGTTGATATTTTTCTGACATTGACCTAATATTGTATATTTATTGTTGGCGAATATATTTTTTCTGTAGGTGAGTATGCTTATTTAATAAAAATCCTAATCTTATAGAAAAGCCTACTAAAGTGCATTCAATATGGAATAAACAATGATATTGGTCAATCTTTAATGAAACTGGATTGTGCCGTTACGTCATAGTAAAGTCAAATTAGGTGTTTGTTTATGATATCTTCTTTACTAATTTTAGATCCATTTGCTGGGGCTCTAGATTTTTGTATAACAGGAGACGGGTAAGTAGCAATAATATGTACCCCAACAAACACAGTTAGGTATCTTGTCACATCATAATTCACAAAAACTAGTATATCATTTCACTTTGGACCAACTGACAGTGTTATGACAACATCCTTAAAACTATAATGCCTACGCATTTCCCAGATTTTAACATTGCATTGGTACATACTACCAAGTTTTTCTATCGAGTTATGAATTGATCTAGCTGATAAAAACTATAGAGTTATGATTATACAATTTCCTGTGGGTCATTGATTATAGCACGAATATATATTCTAGGTGTCGATTGGTCTAGCGTCGGGCATAGTTCAATGCGATTTGGTACCACGATATCTCAGTAGCATGAGTTCGAATCACGGCGAGGGAAGAACAAAACAAATATTGCTAACGCAAATTTACAGATCTAACATTGATGGACTGATTTTTAGACGAATTAGAAATCAACAAAATACGAAACAAAAATTATCGTGAAATGAATATATAATCATTTGGAACAGTATCTGACATTATAGATTGTGTTGATAATCAAGTCTTTGTTATACTAAATCAAAAAGTAAAACGGTTTCATTGCATCAATACGTAAATAATCGATAATTTTGAGATAACATACGAGAAGATAGCTTTAAAAGTATGCTTTCAGTTAAGAAAAAGAAAAAATGGGGTCACCGGATCATTTTCTTAATACATTATAAAATAGGTAAATTCCTAACATTTTCTATTGTAAAAGTACCTTAATCTGAATTATCTGCCCTTGCATTTGAGTTGCCTCCCCTTATGTGGCAAAGTTGGAAGAAATTTCATCAAACAAAAGTTTTCTGTTTTTTTATAAAATACAACCATTAATATGATAAACATGTCATTTTCTATATTGAGTGAAAGTTCTTACACATGAATTACCTACTACTCTAAAAATTTGCACATTCTATTAAAGATCTAGACCTTGTTTTCTGGTATTTCCAAATCCAAGATGGAGGAAGACACCCTACAGCTTTATGAATCAAAACCTTGAATTCTTTTCAAAATTGTTTTTAGCAATAGTCATAGTGTCATAATACAATATCACCATCATTAAGTCCCGTTCCATGTGTACTGATGTTCTGTAGTGAAACAGAAGTATTGTAAAATTTAGATATTTTTCATATGAGTCATATATATATCCATGTCGTCGATAAAGACTTCAAAAATATATCTTATTCCATTCACTTGGTTTTTTTTTGTTTTTAAAAAAAAATAGTATTTAGTGTTTGAATAAATTATTGATTTTATGCCTTATTGTTAATTCACTCGAGTAATACTTTTTAGGAGTTTGATTGGCAGTGGTGACACAACTATCAAGAACGGGGTTTCCTGTACATGTACATCTGGTCAAATAATATGTCCCACTTCATTCAGATGAGTTTCTCAATCAAGGCAATTTAATAAAGTAACTGATTGAAATTATTGTATATAAAAAAAATTAAATCAAGATATAAATAAATTTAAAAAAAAAAAGTAATTTAATTCACAGAGATCGTCATCAGTTGTCAGCTAATATGACATATTGGAATCTGATATTGTTCAGAAGAACAGTGTCGCAATTGAACATTTGTCACTCTTTGAACGCTTGAGTTAATTCCACCTTTACCGAGCACCTGGAAAACGTTTGGCCACCAACCAGACGTTTCTCACTCATCAAAATATTGTGGCATATTATATAATGTTTTATATAATGTATTGCCCCAAAGGTACACTAATAAGGCAATGTTGATACTAATAAGACCTTACAAGGTTGAAGTATTAGCAAATTTAATAAAGTACAATTTTAGAAACCGAGACTATGTTTCAGTGTTTACAGCAAACCTAACATACTATATTATCATTACATTGATCAATTGTTGAATTTACATCAACATGCAGACATCTTATACGTGCAGGTATTTCATATCTAATATTTTATTGTAATATTTTTTACAAAGCACAAAAATGTCCGCATTCACCTCAAAAGCTAACCATACCTTTAAACAGACTTATTGGGAGAGGATAAAGTTACAATACTGTTGTCAGGTCTTTAATGATTGCTTATTTTGGTATTAACATTGATTCACTCATATGGTCTTTGCATTGGAATTAAACACATTTATTCTAAAATCAGTTGTTGGCATTATGTAGGTTATATTCTTCATATATATTTTATGATGGCTTTATACTAAACCCCTAACGGGTGGGATTATACCTAATTTTCTTATAATGAAGACATAATCTTTCAATTAGTTTAATTGAGGTCTGGAGCTGGCATGCTAGTAGTCCTTTGTTAATTTGTGTATCATTGTCATTTTACTTAGTTTATTCTGTTACATATTCTGACATCGGACTCAGACTTCTTTGAACTGAGTTTTACTGTGCGTATTGCCACCGTTGCTTTATTTTACATTGGCCAGAGGTTTAAGGGACCCGAAGGGTTGAGATTTCACGAAACATGTTTTACCCCGCCGCATTTTTGCGCCTGTTCCAAGCTAGGAGCCTCTGGCCTTTGCTTGTCTTGTATGTTATTTAATTTTAGTTCATTTGTATGTTATCGAGTTTAGAGTGACGTCCATTTTCACTGAACTAGTACACAATTTTGTTTAGGGGCCAACTGAGGACCACCTCCGTTTGCGGGATTTGCTCGCTGCGTTGAAGACCCATTGGTGGCTTTCTACTGTTGTCTCCTCTTTGGTGGGGTTGTTGTCTCTTTCACATATTCCCTTTTTCCATTGTCATTCTTACTGTTTTAGACTCGGAAGTAGCGATACTCTCTCACATACAAGATTAGCAATTACGTCCAAAGATATTGCCCAATAAGTGATGTATCGCAAGCTTTACACCAGGAATGACAAGACTTCTTCCTCTTCTTTCCTCTTTATGGTAAAACTACTTTATATTAAAGATGAAAGTAGATCTGTACACTTATTTCCGTCATCAGGTTTTGAATGGAACAACCACACTTACCTGATATTCCTATTTTGTTGTGTTATATTTAAAAAAAAATCTCAGCATTCAGTTCTGTGACATGGATTGATGATAGGTTTGGCGCGGAACACCCACACTGACCTATTAGATCTGTCGGAACATTTATGATAGTTCTTTAAATTCAGGAAAATATACGTTATTTTATTAAATGGAATTGAAGAATGCATTTTGATGTAAAGCGCGGAACAACCACACTGACCTTGTGAATCTTAGTCATTTAGACAGGCCACTCTTTATAGACAGAATCTAAAGCATAAGTTCCTGCTTTGTTCCTCTAATGTATTTAGAAAAATAATACTAAAGTATATTATTGGTAATTCTAAATTAGCCGAGCAATGCTTCTTTGTTGAAAGTTGGAATTCTAATTTCCTAACCCAATTTTACAGTTGGTAAATCTCGTGATGATTCTCTGCGTATTCCGGCTAGAGATGGTCAATGGATGAGAAATTTTATATTTGAGAAATGAGCGATTTGTGGTTTAAATAAATATGTTCTAGTACATAGATTTGCTTGGTTTATTAATTTTACGAGTTCGCCCACATAAGCTGGTAGAATGTTCAAGATAGAATGAGATTTGCCAATGTCTAGATAGAGAGATACAAAAGGAAAGTTAGTGTTGATTTATTACTAGCGTCCCCTTTGGAGATTTATTTTCCAATAGTTGTTTAATGCTTCTCTGGCCTTGCATTTCCATGACAGTTTTGAAGGAAGTTGATCTTTTAGATTAGTCAGAGAAGGAAGATTATAATATATGTATAGAAGTTCTGCTACTCGGTTAAGGACAATTAATTCATGCACAATTAATTCATGCATGTTTGCAGAATATATTGTTTCTCTAGCGCCATTTCAGGTTGTCGAACTATTTTCTGAATTTCTGCATCTATAGTAAGTTCACCAAAAAGCAAGTATAATTTTGAAATTGTTGTTGTTCAAGAGGAGAGAAATCGAATTTGTCTCAGAAGGTTTCAGTTTGAATTGACTTTTAGTTTTCACGGTTTTTGAATATTTTTTTTTTATTTTTTTTTTTATAATTGTTCACTTTTTGTACATTATGACTTAGATGGATAGTTGTCTTATTGGCACTCATACCATATTTTATTTATATTAAAGATTGTTTTCCTATATAAAAATTTATAAAAATTTGAATTTGCAATTTATTACTTTGCCGGTTTTATATTTTGTGTAAAAAATATACGTTTTGAATATCTATTTGTGTTAAGTAAACTGATGCTTGTCTTTTGTCGTTTATCGTTTCTGTCATGGAGTTGTCAGTTTGTGCACGACTTATTATTATTACTATTAGACCATCATATTACGAATTTGAAAGCCTTGTTAGATGGAATAGTCGCATAAAACCAGTATAAATGTCCATCAAATTCTTATACAGAGACAGAACCTTGGACTTCAATTGGATTAATAATACTAACAAGGGAAGTCACTGATTATACTTCGAAGTTTCTGAATGATATATACAAACATAACGTAAACTGTCATATAATATGTAATCTGTTTATAAAATTATGAGCATATTTGATACTTTGAACGATATTATAACTTTGTTGATGGATAGATCTTGTCAACAGTCGATACAACAATTTCTTCATCTGAGCGATTAATATCATTCTTTGATTTTCCACACATGATCGATCCTTGGTCAAACAGCTGTTGAACCTCCTCCAACTTAAGACCCTTTGTTTCGGGCAGAAAGATAAAAATAAATATCAATGCTATTGTGACAATTCCAACAAACAACCAGTATGTACCTAAAAAATAATAATCCCTTTTGTTATATCATCGTCACAAAAGGTGTATAAAGGGCGAAAAATTAAACATATAGCTGAAAAATTTCAGTATTTATAAATGACAAAAGATGACCGCGAATTCTGGAAGCATTTTGTAAGCTTTAACTTCTAAAAAGAGACGATACACTGAAAGCAATTAATTTCTTTTCTGATAATTTACGAACACACTAGATTTTAGTTTAAACTTACCATATGCTGTGATATTTTCAATTAACGTCAGAAATGTTAAAGAAACTAGTAAATTAAAAAACCAATTTGTTGAAGTCGCCATGGCACTACATGCACTTCTTGCCCAGAGAGGGTAAATCTCCGAATTTATTGTCCAAGGAACTGGTCCTAAACCTATTAATATAAATACAAATAGAAGATATATAGTTTTTTGAAACTGTTACACATCCGTTATTATTATGCGAAATACCGTCTTCATAAAACTGCTACATTGTCACCATGATTTAAGGTGTATAACCATCATTATCTCCCCTATTAGTCTTTGCACATATAAAAAAAATTGGTCAGACTTTTAACTTGTTTCAAATACAAAATACTCGGCATGTATACAGTTGTATCCTGTCAAATACTACAGACAAAATTTCACATAAAATGTCATTGCATTTATAAGATAATAACCGTCACTGGAAGTTAACCAATCAAATGTCCACCCCTTTTCTTTCCTATTTACAAGCTTTAGGAACCATGAGTTAAAATATATGTTTATAACTCAGATTTGATTTTACAGCAATGAAAAGTAGGATTAACTTCCTACAACTGTCAAATTCAACGGAATATTTTTTCGACCCTTTTTCGGATGCAGCCAGTTGTGACGAACAATAATTTGGTGTTATAACACCTTAAGCTCAACCGCACTTCAAACTTTGAGCAATAAAACAGCTGCTTCGACATAAGTGATAGGCAGTAGCGTCTCTTTCAAATGGCTGACTGATTGTGTTTTGGTTGTCCAACATCCAGATGCAAATATTTCATACATGTTCAGGACGACCATTAACTGATTGATGTACAGCCAGTAGCATTTGGGCGTTACAGGACAAATATTCAAATCGTGACTTTAAATACAGTAAACTTTCATTATCTAAGGAATGACTGTAATATTTTTTCTGTCTATGAAGAAATAACATAAAAAATGTGGTACACACTGAATAACAAAGAAAGTTATGAAGGCCCAATGAAGTACGAAATAATTGAAAAGTTATTTACGAGTTTAAGCCGAAAGTTTGAACATTCAATCTGGTCACAATGAAAGATTGTGGACAACAATGATTGGGGAGTTTGAGTAAGTTAGCCAATCTCACAAAATCAAGGATAAGTGGAATAATAAGTTTGAAGACACTTGATTAGACATATTTTTGACAAAATGCTCATGAGAATATGACAACCACAAAGGCGGGTTTGGAGACGGAAAACTCGTCAAAAGACGGTTTACTATCGATAGACGACTACAAGGCAATTGATAGTGGAAAATTTAAGATGATTTTCAACAACAATTTTTACTACGATAAGTTATCAATCCTTGAAATTGGAAACTTTATTGGGACCCCTTCGATGTATTTGTTTCTACTTTTGTAGCGTTTAGCAAACGCTAAGAAACGCCAAACAACGTTTACAAAATTTTGGTTAGAAAGAAAAGCACCCTTAATAATTTACCAGTGATGCATTTATTATGTTCGTTAAAATCTATGACATCACTACACACACGTGCATAACGAAGGAGTTGGGATATATACACCGCATGCTGAAGTCAAATGAACAGGGAAAACCATCAATATAATATATATTGAGAGAAGCTATTTGTGATATGAAATAAATACTAATGACTTCGTGTTGGAGTGTCATGTATTACATTCAAATGTTTAGGTTTGAGCGTTCCTGGTGAAAGTAAATATAGTTAGAGCTTCAGACTCACGGGAACTAATTTCACCTATAAATTCCATAAGAAACAATCGGAACACTGTTTTGTAGTAGATACTCCATTAAATGACGGATATCAAAACCAAGTCGAAGGGGTCCCAATAAAGTTTCCAATTTCAAGGATTGATAACTTATCGTAGTAAAAATTGTTGTTGAAAATCATCCTTGGGTATCACCAGCACGATATCAGCACTTCTTTGTTGACTTGAGTTATCATTGATATGTTCATAATTATAAATTAACTGTTAACAAAACTTTGAATTTTTCGAAATACTAAGGCTTTTCTACCTCAGGAATAGATAACCTTTGCTTTATTTGGCAAAATTTTTAAAAACTGTTGGTCCTCAATGCTCTTCAACTTCGTACTTTATTTGGTCTTTATAACATTTTTTTATTCGAGCGTCACTGATGAGTCTTTTTTAGACGAAAAGCACATATGGCGGAAATATAAAATTTCAATCCCGGTATCTTTGATGAGTTCATTTCAACTCATATAAATGAAACGTAAATATTAAAAATCTAAATCTGAATTCTCAAGGTGTGTTCTTTATAAGGTGTATACATTTAATTGAATTAACTTATATAATCAGATGGCAATCAGAATCCAATCAAAGATTACAGTGAATTGAACTTTTTATTAAAGAATACAAAACTGGCTCTCTCTTTTTTTTAAAGATAAAACAAGATAGCTGACATGGATTAAATTAAAGTGAGACCACCAATCTGCCAGTATCAAATCATTTGAAAACAACAACAACACTGTATTGCAATATGACCTTTAACATCGAAGGAGTAAACTTGCATTCAGTCGTGTTCATACCCTTTGCAATAGAAAATGAAGGACGGCATCAAACACAAAGTTACTTTTATATAATACTGCACTGTCACTAACTATTCTGTCACTATATTTAAATTTAAAAGTGAGGCAAAATATATTCACCATTCGGTGAGGGGTCTTGCGGTCGTTCTAGACCACCAGAAGCCTTGAAAAAGTACGCCAAATCGTGCATCCCGAGAGTTTCTCGGACTCTTAGGAGGCACAATTATTTGAGTGTCCTTTCCCTTGGAACATCAGTCTCCAAAAACACAAAAAAAAACAGCCAGGTTAAAGACACCAGCCAAGTTGAAAACACCAGCCAAGTTAAAAAAATACCTCAGTCAAAACAGAAGGTTGTATCAACACCGAAATCTACTAAGATTGAGGTATGCTGATGATGGCAGTCAAGATCATCAGATACTTCTTACTGACAGTCAACCTTCTGTGAAGAAAGAAAATCCTGTTAATATATTTAAAACCAAAGACCTAAAATACAATTATAAAGTTGCGAATCTCTTCATGTATCATATAGGTGTCATACCACCAATTACTCCCTCAAATTTAGAACGTAGGCCTACTCTGACAAAAAATAGTGCATTTGATGTCATTTTCACCTAAACTAACCAATAAATTTGCAGAAATGAAACTTTTGTTGAAAGAGAGATATATCAAGACCATTTTGAGCCAAATTTTATCTGTCTAGGAGTTTGCATTTAAAATTGAGGATAAATACGCTCCATGGAATACTAATTTAAGATTTCCTGAAAACCAGGGGTTATTTTCGGTGGTCCCTCCTTTCGGGAGCTCTCTTCTTTCTTATATGATTTTGAATGTATATTGAAAATTGGCATGCAGAATGGTGACATCTGTACAATTCAGGATATACCTAGTTTCTATAAAGTTAAACTTACGGTAAAGTATTTAGAAAGCTGTGAAAATTGCAAAAAATATATGTCTCTGTTAAACACATCGGCGAATGTGAATTCAGTCCGGTCAACTTTTTTAGCAGAAAAACATTTTTTTTTACTATAAATTTATATTTTCGTATAATTTGTTTATAAATCTCACAGATTCCTGAATTACTTGTACAAATATTGTCAAAGATATTAACACTTATTGTCGACAAGTTGAATATATGTATAGCGTAAAACGACGAGTGTGAATACCGTCCGGTCAACTTTATTTGCTCAAAAATATTTGTTTTCACTTATTTTGTTTGATTTTCATAAAATATATTTTAATATCTTTAAGGTCTACAAATATTAAACCAATCTACCGAATAACAAAAAAGTTATGACTATTTATATCTCGTCCGGTCAACCGTCCTGTCACTATCCGGGCAATCATCCTGTCATTAGGGCTTCCCCACACTTCCGGTTAATCACGGGAACCACCATCACATAATAAAAAAGCACCTTATAATAAAAAAGCACCTTATAATAGAAAAGCACCTTATAATAGAAAAGCAACTTATAATAAAAAAGCACCTTATAATAAAAAACCACCATCTTATAATAGAAAACCACCATCTTATCTTCTTATAATAGAAAAGCACCATCTTATAATAGAAAAGCACCATCTTATAATAGAAAACCACCATATTATAATAGAAAACCACCATCTTATAATAGAAAAGCAATAAAAAAGACACATAAGACAGCTATGGCGTTCCATATGATTGTCACCTTTGTAATCAAACAACAAAGAAGCATGGATATTCAGGTAAGCACAAATATAACATGTACAATAAGATATAGTTTATTTCGATGACGGACGATGTTTCCGTTTATGATTCTCTCTTGTCTATTTGGATTCCCCCTTCGCATTTGCGATTTTTGTCATCAAATGTTTACTAAGAAATGTCACGCTGAGGTAACTCCGTAAGGGAAACATGTCGTCGAAAAATTAAAAAAAGTTAAATTTCTTTTAAATTTGGACAAATTAAAGAATTTTCATCAGAAAAACGTATATCTACATAAGTTTGATAATAAAACCTAGCTATTTAGTTAAAAAAAAGTATGCATAACATTTTTTTTATTTGAAGTTTCATGTAACTTTAAAACATACCTGGAGCAAATGCCATTAGATACAAAACCAGTCCCATCAATCCCATCCAAGAGTAAGATGATGGGCAAAAATTGTCAGCCCAAACCAAGTCATTTGGTAAACTGGACGAGTTACATCGACCGAATGAAGAATATGCGGGTTCTTTATAAGGAAGACATGATCCGTTGACCGCTGTATTGCCTGATTCTGTATAACAAAATCCACAATCAGATGTCTGAATACAGGATTGACATGAGCTGAAATGAATGAATCGAATAAGTAATCAAAATAGTTGATTGTATTTTACTTGCACTAAGTTTTAAATTATGATTTCTTTTGTATTTTAATGAGCTATGCTGCTAGAAAGATACACCGTCAACACAAACACACACAATTATTGTTTTATCTGCAAATGTTGTTTACCTCAATCTTTATTCAAACAATTGTAATACTACATTTCTTAGATCTTGGCAGAAAAAACGGAACAACGATAAAGTAAAATCAAACGCCTCAGTTCAAAAATTAGAAAACCACTGCATTTTGTCATCATTTATCCGTTGATCTGTTCGTATTGGTGCGTGTTTGATTATTTCTTTTGGACAAATGGATATTACTAAAGATGTTTAAACCAACCCCTATTTGTGCCTGTCCCAATTCAGACACCAAAAGCCTCTGTTAGTCCTTTTGTGTTTTTTGTTTTAAAATTTGGTGCATATGCATGTTTCGGTGGTTATAGTGGTGTTCGTGTCGCTTAACTAGTGCATATAAACATAAGTGTGTAGGTGTCAGCTGAAGCTAACCTCAGAGTGTGGTATTTTCTCGCTACTTTGAAGACCCATTTGACACATTTCCCGTTTCCATTCTCGATTATAATTGATTTAATGTAATAATAGTTATCAAAGGTACCAGATTTATAATTTAATACGTCAGACGCGCGTTTCGTCTACATAAGACTTATCAGTGACGCTCTCATCAAAATAGCCCTTATGTTTTTTTAATCTTGTTAGTTTCTATCATCGGTTGAAATGTTTGAAAATATTCTCATATAAAAAAGATGTGGTATGATTGCCAATGAGACAACTCTCCACAAGAGATCCAAAATGACTGAAATATGAACAACTATAGGTCACCGTTCGTCCTTCAACAATGAGCAAAGCCCATACCTCATAGTCAGCTATAAAAGGCTCCAAAAATGACAATGTAAAACAATTCAAACGAGAAAACTAACGGCCTTATTTATATAAAAAAAAATGAACGAAAAACAAATATGTAACACATAAACAAACGACAACCACTGAATTACAGGCTTCTGACTTAGGACAGGCACATATATACATTATGTGGCGGGGTTAAACATGTTAGCGGGATCCCAACCCTCCTACTAACCTGAGACAGTGGGACAGTACAATATAAGAACGAAATATATAAATCAGTTTAAAAAGGCGTAACTCACCAAATGGACAAAAATACAAGTGGACGTGGCCAGGTACTTGTACATCCCAACAACAAAAAGACTAATAAAAATCATGTATCTAAGACTAAAAGAGGGACGAAAGATACCTAAGGGACAGTCAAACTCGTAAATCTAAAACAAACTGACAACGCCATGGCTAAAAATGAAAAAGACAAACAGCAAAGACTAAATTATCAATCCGTACACATCCAACATCCAATGAATTTAGTGTAAAGACGTCATAAACAATCAGAGAAAAACATGACCTTGTGCAATGGATTTAGTGTAAAGACGTCATAAACAGTCAAAGAAAAACATGACCTTGTGTAATGCCAAGTTACAGGTATCGATAGATTGTAAGTTCATGAATGTGTATATGTATGTAACATACTAGTAATATTTAGTTTGCTTTTAATTTACTGATAACAAAATCAATATTTATACCAATAAAAACAATATTCAATGATCTGATCACAGTGTTGAATTGGTAACCTTTTAGAATAAGTTTATTTAAAGGAGCGATAAGTTTACCCGGATCATATCCAGATTTTCAGGGCACGGTTAACAACATTTCCGTAAAAATGAGAATGTGCTATCCCGTTTGAAATAAGTCTTCTACAGGTACAACTTTACTTCAAAACCAAATCTTTATATCTATGGAAAAAATTAGTAAAGGTTTTAAGTAATTTATGGTAACGATATCCCTGGTTTAATAATTTACCAGTATTACATAGATTACGTACATAAATGGGAGATTTTGACAGTTGCAAATGAACAGTATCTTTTTATTGTTTATCTATGACATTTAACATAAAGTTTTAATCAAGAAAAAAGTAAAATTCATACCGTTAATGTTATCTTACTGCCTACGTAGGTGAAGACGTAACATCATTATGAGAAAGCTTTTAGAAAATTGCAACCATAAAATGTTCATGTATAAGTTAATGAACCACACAACTGGCAGTTGGCTCAAATTATTCTAGTCATTGAATTTAATGTACAAACAGGAACAGCACCGACCCCGTTTTAAAATTGTATAACTATGAGACAAATAAACTTTATTTTGTGGAAACAATCAATAAGTAATAATTACAAAATAATCAACAAGTAATAATTACGACATTTCAATATAATGATTTTGAAATAATCAATCAATAAGTTATAATTCCGAAATAATTAAAAAGTAATAATTTCGAAATAATCCAAAAGTAAAAATTTCGAAATAATCAGTAAGTAATGGTTTTGAAAAAATCAATAAGTTATAATTTTGAAATAATTAAAAAGTAATAATTCCGATATTTCAATAAGTAATGATTTTGAAATAATCAATAACTTGAAGTAATAATTTCGAAATTTCGGTTTGCATGCCCCTTTAATATAGCCGGCCTTCTTTTTAAGTAAACTATGCGTTTGATATGCCATTCAAAAGTCTGACATTAAATGCTTTCAAAAATTGTGTGTTTTTGAACGTTATGTATGGTTATAAATGTTTCTACCTGAAATAATTACAGCTGCTGTTTTCTGCGATTTGTTCATGCAATGCAATTGAAGGCGAGCTGTAAGCCGACAATTGGAATCCTACAGCTAAAACTATTAGGCTTATTAATATCCCTACAATATAAAATGTAACAAAAACCTGTGATACTTAATATATCTATTGTAATCAGTAACACTTCTTCTTGTGAAACAAAACAGAGATTTTGTTAAGACGACTCTCGAACTGGATTCTGTCAGTTGTTTCAACTTTGAAAAAAATCTGCGAAGTGATGATCTAGGTTAGGAAGAAACATAATATGAACGTGTAAACTTCTGTATGGCAATTTGATGGCTTCTATTGTTGTGTAAGTCGTCTAATGTTTTTCCCCTTTTTTTTGCAAAGATAGTTTGATATAAAAACAATAATGGAGCAACAAATCGCGAATTTTCACATCAACATGTGTAATTTGGGCAACAGTAGTTTACAGATGTGTAATATAATAAATTGACCCAAGAAAAAGACACAGGATGACAACGAAAAACTGACTATTGCGGTATCAAAGAACTAAGACTGTGAAAACATGTTGCAATTCGTGATAGTGACCGTAATGCGTTATGAGAGTTCAGTGAGCTGGTAAGGTGAAAACAACAGAAAAGTTGCATATACCTTTTCAATGATTGAGGTGACACAATCAATATACCTCTATCAATAGGGCATTAGCTACGATTTCGACAACACGAAATTTATAAAA
This sequence comes from Mytilus trossulus, assembly GCF_036588685.1. Classification (NCBI taxonomy): domain Eukaryota; kingdom Metazoa; phylum Mollusca; class Bivalvia; order Mytilida; family Mytilidae; genus Mytilus; species Mytilus trossulus. Next base: position 44,609,708 of record NC_086373.1, read on the forward strand.
GCGGAATATTTAAATACTTATTCGCTATCAACTGTCAGTTTCGATTAATTTTGTCATAAACAAGCTAAAAGATTAGAAAATACAGCAATGGCTTGCAAGTCAATAATTCAACCCTTATCATGGCACCTTTTAATTTAACTTTTTGCTGGAAATCGGTTACGGATGTGGTAACCGTGTTCAGTTATAAGAAAAGTAAATTCTATCTACATTTAAAAGTGAAACAATATGTGTGCCACCATGAAAAGAAAACCTCCCATTGAATTAATCATCCTGCAATCAATTATAGATAAAACGATGACTTTAAAAAAATCAAAAATCTATAACATTTAATTAACGATTTCACGTCTGTCAATATATGTTTATATCTATGGGTATTTAGGGTCGTGTTAAATCTTTCACAATACAAATAAGAGTTTGGAAACTATTGCAACGTTATTTAAATCCTTTTTTGAGTGACATTTTGTCTTAATCTGTCAAAATCGAGGCCTGGAAAGTTGGAAAATTTAAATTATACCTTATGCATAAATCATACCTTATATGATATGGAAAGTCATTTATTAATGAAAATTACTATAATGAGGGTATGTTTTTTTTTATAAATGATCAAATCTTGGATGAAAATTTGAACAGCCAAAATCTCAGTAAAACAGTTTTCACCAATTTTGTAGGGAATTATTCTACTGTCTCTTGCAATCCAAGGTAGTTGCATAATATGATTTCAGAACACGGCATATTATATACTACTAGAACACACCCGTGATATCGCGGGTCCGTGACTTAATTAAAGTATCTAACTATAGTATTGTCATTTGATAAAGTCATGCCGATTATAAGATAAACAGTTTTCTCTGCTTTCAAATCTTTCTGTTTGAACCCGTCGAACTGGAACTTATCAATTATTGGTAATATTAATTAATTTAAAAACAAAAGGTCCTGGAATAGAGTATTTTTTAATCAACAGCATTTTCCTATATTAGTTATAAATAAAGTTGAATTCTTTGATTCGCTGTTTTACGTCATGTCCGTTAACAATTTGAAAACTGTACCTATTTTAGTATTCGTATTGTTATCTTAGAAAGTCTAACTGATCAAAATACTACAATAGGTAACAATTTGACAATTAAGTAGTGTCAACCCTGTGATTATGACCCGTTTAATACTATATAGCATATTAATCCTGAATACACCGTTTGGTGGTGCGCCTGTCAGATGCGGAACATACAGATAAGGTAATCGGTAATAGGTGAATATACTATTGGTATCGGTATCGGTATCGGACTCGACCCGGAACTTCTTAATTATTGGCAATATTAATTACGTGGAAAACAAAAGGGCCTGTAGTGGTGTAATTTTCAATCTACACCTTTGTACTATATTAGTTATATATAAAGTTGAATTCCTTGATTCGTCGTTTTTACGTGATGACGGCTGACAAATTGGACCTCGTAATTTTAGTATTATAGATACTGACTTAAAAAATAAACAAATTACAAAAAAAATAAGGAGCCTGTTATTTGCGTGTTGTCGTTTGTATCTGTATACCTGGTTATCATATTTTTTTTTCGTTTATTGTTATTGTAAATGCAGGTCGTTAACTTTTTCTCGCTTAAATTGTCTTACATTTTCGGTTCTTTTTATGGCTTACTTTACGGTATTTGTTTTGCTAATTGTTGAAGATCGTACGGTGACTTCTATTACTTTTGGTCTCTGGCAGATATTGTTTATTGGCAATCATACCACATCATCTTATATTTACATTCCCTTTTATTCTGTATTAATATTAGTAACTAAAAGTTTTTATTGCGACAAAAGTTGAGAAGGAACTTTTTGTCCTTACTAACACCCTAAACATCCGAATTCCCACTTTGTTTCTATGAGTGTTTGTGATAATTGTCTTTATTAAATATATTCATTTACAAATGAATGTAAATGCAACTGCAAAATATTATGATCGTACTTTTGGTGTAAAAAAAGGGAAGTATGAGAGTAAAGTGTTTTCCCTACTTTCCCAGAATGTAGATAAACTCATCATAGATACCAGGTTTGAAACTGTTATATTTGCGCCAGATGCGCGTTTCGTCCACAAAAGACTCATCAGTGACGCTGTAGAATAAATTGTTAAAAAGACCAAATAAAGTACGAAATTGAAGATAATATCTCATGAGAAAATTAAAATATAAGTAACCGAGTTTGTGTTAAAACTAATGGTTGTGATAATGGCACGTTTTGTATCGATTATACCCAAAAAAGCCATAAGTATATGAGTAGAAGGTAAACTAAATGATAGAATTTTGAAATGATAACATGGTCGGGTTGTTGTCTCTTTGACACATTCCCCATTTCCATTCTCAATTTTATTTCAAAATATCAAGACAATATGGGACTACCATACTTGTTTTCCTCTGCTATAACATAAAAAAGAAGAAATAATCTTGCAAATTCTTATAAATTAAAAATTTTGGAATTCTATAAATTATAAATTTTGGAATTCTATAAATTAAAAATTTTGGAATTCTATAAATTATAAATTTTGGAATTTTATAAATTATAAATTTTGGAAACTTTAAAACGTTAAGTAAAAGAATTAAAGTCTTAATTAAGCATACATATTCCTACTTGTTTTAAATATTGGTGATTTTGATATAAAGCAGATTAACGTGGTCATTAACATATATATATTCGTATCAAAAATTGTATTCCTGCATCGAAAATTGAAAATCTAAAACTATTTTTTTTTACAATCCCTGTCTAACTTAATACACTTGATGATTAAGGACAGGAGTTGTTTTTGAATATGTTTATAAGCGTTCATCGATTTTCACCTAAATACTAGTACTCATATTTGATTAATAACATTCTAAAACGTATATCAAAATTATAAAAGTCGAAAAAAGGCACAAGCACTAATGTATGAAATCTTTATAATGTATTTACATTTCGCGATCTAAATTACCATCCAGGAGACCTCTAAGGACTAACAACGGTCTGAAGACTTGACACAAACATAAATAAAAGTAAACGTTAGACGTACGCGTGCAATTATATAATGGCAATTTGCATAGTTCTATTTGATTCCATGTTAGAGATTAAAAAAAAAAAGTTACCTGCTTATGAATTACTTTATTGGACGAAAAACTCAACGAGGATTTATCCTGGTGGCTACCTTGTTGAACTTTGAATGTTGAAATTCTTTTCCTTTAATAACTGTACACAGTTAGCATTAGAGGATCCGGGGTAAGATTAAATCGAATACGGATTAAATTCAGCTGAACTACAGACTTGCAGGCCAATAATAATTTTGCTATGTTTTTGAGCTTTTTTTGACAAATTGTGCCAAACTGACAGCTAATAGTTATGTCAATACTTCGCTATAATAAATATTTGAAACAAAAAACAAAATGATATTATTCTATTCAATCTAAATCATATTATGCCCCTTTACATTGCCAACATACCCACTAAGCTGATCAAAGCAAGCAATCGCCTTCCTATTCTCTCTACCAGCCAAACTCCAAGTAAGGAGAAGACGAAGTTTACAAACGATGTTGCTGCTGACATCCATATAGCAGTAGAATTATCTCTAACTCCACTCATTTTTATAATACTGGCACTATAATACCTGAAACGACATTGATAAATTCATAAATATTGGGAAATCACAGTCACTTATGCAGGCGTCTCATTGTCCCGGAATTGATACCAGATGGACATAAGAAAAATTGAAAGTTCGTGAGGGCATCTTAAATCATCGTATGACCGTTAGTTGAGTTTTCATGGTCCGACAGCAGCATCGTTAGTGGTGGCAAAGTCTTTATCATGCCAAAAGACCTTGCGAAGGTTAATTTTTGTGTTGATTTCGTATGTCAAATTTGCCCCATAGTAAGACTATCGTAAGGACATCTTCTCAAATCGTGTCATCTTCGTCTATATTAGTGTAATCATCGTTGCCAACTGGAATTTTTTGCCACACAAAGATAATACGAAGTAAACAAGAAGCTGTCCGGCTTTGTCTTGTCTTGTCTTGGGAAGGCCACACGACAACGTTAAACCCTCGCAAGGCCATCATGTAACCGTAGTATTATAGTACGATGTCATCGAGTTGGAACCACAATGTATGTGCAAACAGCGTAATTTGAGTAGCTCAAGAAAGTCTACAGAACATAGACATGTGAACCTCCAAAAGCTACAATCACAATTAATCACAATTCAGTTCCCTCAGAATGGCACACGTTAATGATGAGACAATAAGGAAAAAGAGGCAGCAGCAAATTTCTTTTGATGCTCTCAGAGAAAATGATGACAACTCCTATGGACCTCGCAACTCCTTTTTTATGAAAACAATGTCTTTTTTCACTTTGACATATCTTGCTATTTGCATTTTTAATATTTGACAATGTCTTTATCTTGTTTTGCTCAGAGATGCTCCGAACACAATTTCACTGGTCGATGCACACTACAAGTTTCTCTGGATTGATGACGGCTTAAATGGTTTTGCAAAGATACGGTTATATATAAATAAGTCAGAACTGAAAGGAAGGTCAGGAAAATTCGAATAATATATTCAATCTCCCTGAAGAGAAGTCTCTACTTGGTGATGACGTTGCTTTCCCATACTGCATATTTTGGGTCAAAGCTTTTTGGGATTGACAGACGTCTAATGAACCCGTTTCCTTCAGAAACATGGAGCACCATGAGAGAATATTCATCTATAGACTCTCCAGAGCAAGGTGTGTAGCGGAGATAGCCTTAAGTATTTTGGCACGAAATTTCAGAGTTTCATGCGGACCATGAGCCAAAGCCCAGACCATGCAGAAAAGTCATTACAATTTATGTGATCCTTCAAAATCTCATCAGGCTGAGATATCCAATCATTCTCAACTATCTGATGGATTTAGAGAACCAGAACCAGAATTTCAACCCAGGGGCATGAATGAATGACAATACTTCTTGATGTTTATCATGAGAGGGTAAGGACCACATGAGGGGAGGCAAATTTAAAGGAACAGTCATGTCATCGAACCGAATAAGTCTTTGATCTTCCAACAAAGTAGTGACAGTAAAATCAGTACATAGACACTAACATTGTGAAAATAAGAGGAGCGAACATCCTGAATTCTATATTTAAAAAAATCTCATAATAGATACAATTTCACTGTTATGTTGTACATATAGCTCATTGTAACTTTTGTATTTATAAAACATAAGGTTTTCTATTCGATTTTATTCATATGGTTCCTCGAGTAATGGTGAATATAAATGTTGTCACGTATTTGTTATTCAAGGCGCACAAAGAACACGTTTGGGTTAATATATTAATTAATTTGATGGTATTGTTGGCTACCTTTCTCTACTGCTTTTTATATCTACATTGAAAGAAACAATAGCATTCATCACAATTTTTTTTTAGCTCACTTTAACTAAAAGGCCATTGAAGCTTTTGTCATCACTTCGATTCCTTCGTCAACGTCGTCGTCATCCGTCATTTGTCGTCGTTGTCGTCCGTCGTTTGCCTCCGCAGTCCGTCGTCTTCAACCGCAACAGTAAGATCTACAGTTGATTCAAAATGAAGGAATTATTGAGTGGCCACGTTATGGGGGTCAATGTCCTTGAAAAAAGATTTTCAATCTCCCTCATTCAGTCTTTTGGGTTCATGAGTGAGTAACTGGAGCATCTACAATTCCTCTCTCTCTATATATATTTTCTACCTTCTGTGCCTCAATTTTGGTTACTAGTGTCCTCTACCATTTGAAAGGTGATGTTTTCAAAAAAATGTCCTGTTCTTAAGAGGTATCTGGTGATAGTGCAGTTTCTTCCTTTTGTATAAAATTACTGTTAATTGTTTAGTCTGATGTTAAAATTGACCTCAGTTTCGTTAATATATTGCAGATTTCAAGTTCGACAAGCTAGAACGTAAATGGTATTTCCTGGGTTTTTTGGCCTGTTGTCGCATAGTTGTTGTATTGCTGTTTTGTTATTGTGTTGGTGAACGTGTATTCGATGTTGGTATATTTAGCATTCTTCCAATTGTTTCGTTCGCCTTGTTTGTAATACTAGATTTACGAGGTCTCTTGTTTACTTTAATAGTATTAACTAGTATATCTTTTCGAGTTTAGGGTTTGCATTAAACCATGATATAAGGTGGTGAAAAAAATCTTTCAAGGAAGGGTCGTTATCAATAAAGACTAGATGGAATGTGGACAGTAGATGAAATATTTATCAGTATGAAAGGTGACAACAAAAAGAATTCTAGTTGCGCAGAACGTCTTATCTTTGTATTACATGAGGATCTTTCTACCTTTTTCTCGAGCTTTACCTCTGATACATATCATTAAACAAAAGGTTATATTTTATTCATACACTGTTCTAGTCTGACAAGTTAATATGTATCAGTGTTTATGTGTAAGTCGTTAATAACTTCAGTCCGTTATAAGTATTTTTTATAAATAAAAGTTAAGTTTGCAAGAAAAAGAACAAATATTTACATTACGGTGTTAATGCCGCTGAGTTGTTGGAATAATTGAATTCCACATCCTAGAAACAGAGCACGTCTTACTGATGGCGTCGTAAAAATCCTTTTCAGTAATCCACCTGTAGGTAAACAATGATAGTATTATAAGTTAGCACTAACAAGTTTTATATGATGTAATAAAAAAAGTTAGCTGTTACTTTTTTATTATTCGCATGAAGGAATTAACTACAGCTTAAAACGACTGTTGTGATCATATGTTTAAACCACGTAGTATGGACAAACTACCGTACAAAGAATTATACAGTATCATATATAGCAATTGTCATAGGTATGGTATCTTAATTGAATGTACTATATATAGGCATCCGATGACACGATACATCGATTCTATTACATACTAAGAAAATAACCTGTATATAAATGAAACTACTAATTTTTTTTCGACATGGTGGTAGCTTGCTACTAAATCAGAAAAGATATCAGAAAAAGTATATAAAGCCTCAGAATTAGTAGTTTTAATATGCAAAACGAAGTTCCAGTAATCAAGGGCTACGTAAAAAACAAATCTACATATACATTGCCCTCACTGCTTAAAAAAAAACAGAAAAATGTACCCTAATGTATAATTGGCTGGATACAAAATGCAAATAAACAGGAAGTTGTCAAGTGATCAATCTGAAAACGATCACACGGTATAGCTGACTTAGATAAACCCTGAAACCAAATTTCAGAAATCCTTGTATTGTAGTTCCTGAGAAAAATGTGACGAAAATTTTCAACTTGGCTATCATGTGTAAAATCATACAAGTGCATGTTCGGTAAACAGGAAGTTGTCAAGTGATCAATCTGAAAACGCATCACACGGTATAGCTGACTTAGATAAACCCTGAAACCAAATTTCAGAAATCCTTGTATTGTAGTTCCTGAGAAAAATGTGACGAAAGTTTCATGGGACGGACTGACTGACGGACTGATGGACTGACGGACGGACTGATGGACTGACGGACGGACTGATGGACAGAGGTAAAACAGTATACCCCCCTTTTTTTAAAGCGGGGGTATAAATATATTATTTAAGAAAAGATAGAAATACAAGATTAGCATTTTCTCTTCCAAACTAAGATAAGAGAAAATGTGGTGATATTTATTAATGCTATTTTAATTGCTATCGATTATAATACACCACATGGATTTGTGCTTCTACTTTGCGAAAACTAATGAATGTTATGAAGACAAATTTTTTCTTACATAAATTCCTGAACATTTTTGTCTCAATTGGCATAAAGAGCCATGACATTATATCCCTGTCACTTTGCCTTCGTCGTCCGTACGTTCACTGTTCGTTATCCGTCGTACGGCATCTGTCGTCAGTAAACTTTTCTTGAAAAAATATGTTCCTCTAACATCATTCCATGGATTAAATCCAGAGTTTGTCTGCTTCGATGTTTATCATAAAGATTGTAATTTACAGCCAAATAAATAAACCAACATGATCACCGTGGCTAAATGTATAGAATAGGACTATTGCAGTTTGAGAAAATCCATCATTATTAAGATCATCTCGACAACCTTTATCAGCCTTGGAAAACTCTGTCGACCAGTTTTGAGCTTATTAACTAATACGTGTTTTTTTACTGTTTTTATTTTGCAGTTCTTTGCCGTTTAAGGGAGCTACCATTTGATTTTTATGGGGGAGCTAGGATGAAATTTTTGTCCTGCATTTTTTTTAGCTGTAATCTCTGTCCTGCCTTTTTATTTTTCACTCTGTTCGGTCGTGCCTTTTTTTTTTATTTATCCTGACTATTTTTTACCTAAATTGTCGTCCTGACTTTTTTTATTTTGCAAGTGTCTCATCCTGCCTTTTTTTTTAACTCAAAACTCATGTCCTGCCCATTTTTTTCAAATTTCATCCTAGCCCCCCCCCCCCCCCCCCCCTAAAAATCAAATGGTAGCTCCCTTACTTGAAACCTATAGGAACTAGGTTAAAAATGTAATTGCACAAATGACCAGCTTGATAAACCCTACATGAAACTACCTTATCTTTTTTAATCCAATAACTGAAAATTTCAGAATAAAATCCGTCAACATATTTTGGAGCATCTTCGCTAGCCAAGGGTTACGATCCACTCCCGCCCTTGGCTAGCGAAGATGATTTTGGAGTTGTTGCCCAACAAATTTCAACACATACCAATTTTCACATTTGTCAATGGTATCATAAAAGTTGAAAGCTGTTTTAAAAATGTAAATTAAACAGAGGAACATGAAAAGATATATATCTAGACTAAATTATTAGATAATCTATTGGGGTTGTTTCCCTTAAAATATTGTGTTTTTCCTTTTTTCTGCAATGTTCATGTTGCAAGGTTAGCGTGCAATTTGCAGGAGGGATTAACATGATAATAAACAGCTGTGCCATGAGCGCATGATACGCCCGACGTAATGTGTGGAATTTTCATGCAATAATCATAAATAGTTTCTGAGAAAGTTTTAAGCAATAACTATATATTTTTTTTGAGGTAAGGCGGGACATGTGAAACCCCCCACCCTGTTTTTTTTTTTTACAAAAAACTTTATATCACTAAGATAAAATTTTTGAATCAAAACCATAAAGTATACAGATCTTTAGATTAATATAACAAAGAAGTGTGTAAAGTTTTAAGCAATAATCATAAATTATTTTTGAGATACGGCGCGACATGTAAAAAAACCATCCCCTGTTTAACAAAATACTAAATAACTCAAAAATAAAATTTTGAATCATCACCAAAAAGTATACAGATCTTTAGATTAATATAACAAAGAAGTGTGTAAAGTTTTGAGCAATAATCTTAAATCGTTTTTGAGATATGGCGCGACATGTTAAAAAACCCTCCCCCTTTTTTACAAAATACTCAATAACTCAAAAATGAAATTTTGAATCATCACCAAAAAGTATACAGATATTAAGATTAGTATAACTAAGAAGTGTTTAAAGTTTTAAGCCATAATCAAGAATCGTTTTTGAGATACGGTGCGACATGTGAAAAAAACACACCCTTATTTTAGTTACAAAGTGCCGTAACTCAAAAAGTTTAAATCTTATTTTCACCAAAAAGTATACAGATCATTTGACCATCATAAGAAACAACTATATTAAGTTTCATGAAATTTGGATAAGTCGTTCTCAAGTTACGGTGCGACATGTTTACGCCGGACAGACAGACGGACGGACACCGGACATTTGTATACCATAATACGTCCCGTCAAAATTTTGACGGGCGTGTAAAAACTAACTAGCTTATGTAATTAAATATCTCCCAAAGCAAACTTTCAGATTTTCAACAGATGAGAGCCATGCACTTGATGAAAATAAACTCATCGGCGTTTTGCATTTGCGCCGATCTGCATTTCATTTGCGCCGTTTTTTTCTTTCATTTGCGCCGATTTTTGTTTTCATTTGCGCCGATTTTTTTACAGGTAAATTACAGGTGAAATGATATAAGAAGATGTGGTATGAGTGCCAATGGAACAACTCTCCATCCCAGTAATGTTATTTTCATTTATAATTAAAGACCTATTCCGTTAGCCAGTTGTACATATGTTATGAATTGTCAATCATAACATGTATATAACTGTTGTCTCCTGCTTAAAATCAAGAAGTAAAAACCTTAGATAAAAGCACTTTGTTTATACTAAAATGACGAATTAAAAATATATGTACAGCATTCAAATCCTTAAAAACGGAATACATTCAAATCATAAATCTGTTCTTTCCGAGTATGTATAGGCAACACATCTTTCTCATGATTTCGTCTCTTCTATATTTGGCGTAATTGTCGATAACGAAGGCCACCTTTTCTTTGTCTGACATACGTACTGGTGGGGGCATTTCTAGAGATCGCATGGTCTCACAAGGAATCTATTAAACCAAGAGTTCCAAATGGTGAAGTTGAATTCATCCCTTCGTTAGTTTTATGGACGCCATCACGAATTGGTTGACCGTTATGCCGAATGTGTTCTTTAACGTTGTCTAAGAATGTATGACATTTGTCATCAGAAGGAGCGGAGCGTCAGGCAATGTCAAACGTGAAGTCATCGATTTCATTTAGGGAAAGGAATGGTATAAACCCGTAACATTGGGATGGCCATTTACCAATTGCAATGTCACTTGATTCGTCTTTATACTCTCTGCTCAGCCAATCTAAAAGTATGAACTTACCTGTAACTTACCTGTAAATCCAATTAGGAAAACATATAAAATCGGCGCAAATGAAAAAATGAAATCGGCGCAAATGAAAGAATGACAAATTTCAAAATCGGCGCAAATGTCATACGCCCAAACTCATCACAGATACCAGGATGTAAATGATTTTATTTCTATTATAAATAAGTGACATTTGGCCGGAGGGTTACGTTGTTATTTGTAAGCACAATTTAAATATTCACTTTAAACAAATAAAAATTTAAATTAAAAGATTATCGTCCCATTGGCGGATCCAGGGAGGGGGGGGGGGGGGGTGTGTGTTCCGGGAGTTGGGCCCGCCCTTTTTTTTTGGCCGATCAATGCATTTGAATGGGAGCATATAGTTGGAACCCCCCTTTACTCTGGGTTGGAACCCCCCCCCCCCTTTTCAAATGGCTGGATCCGCCCCTGCGTCCACATTTGATTCTTAAATGAAACTTCTTCAAATTAAATGCTTTGTAACACACATCTTCATAAAAGACAGTATAGGCTTTAATTCAGACAACTCTTCAATACCTACTTTATATTATACAAATATGGCCTTTGTATGAGGTCGATACAAGGATATATTGACCTGAAAGAAGTATATTGACTGAGGACGAAGTCCGAGGTCGATATACTTCTTTGGGTTGATATATCCTGTATTGACCTCATACAAAGGCTATATTTGTTATATTATTAATTTCCGACCATATTAATTTTATTTGTATCAAAATCGTCATTTAGGTTTGGGTGGAATTTTATAAATATTACATCAATTTGTCTCCTTGACAATAACAACATATTAGTTGTTATTTAATTTACTTTTTTTTGACATCTTACATTGTCTAATGTGTTTGAAAAATTTTTCCGTCAAATTATTGATCACAGATATCATGTGTTTCAAAACGTTAAACAATATCCTGAAATTCATTACATGACGTCACAAAGTATATCGGTTTTAGATATTCTAAAAATAACCGTGCGATATGCATTTTGCCGGTCAATATGCTTTTTGCTATACGCCGTTTTCTCTCTACCTTCGAAAATATAGTTTAGTATAGCGATATGAAAGGTGCATTGCCTTGATAATCAGATGCTTCTTGTTCTTTAAATCTGGCCTTCACATCCAGAATTTCGTCTTCAACGTCATCTGTATCTCTGATACGTCGCAAAATTTCTCTCGCTTGATCGTCTTTACTCTTACTCAGAAGCCAACGCGGACTCTCAGGTAGAAACAGAAAGCCGACAAACTGTATTGCAGAAGGAATACCGGCAATACCAAGCATGTATCTGAAATAAATTAAAATATCGTTGCCGTATTTGGCACAACTTTGTGGAATTCTGGATCCTCAATGCCGATCCACTTTGTGCATATTTGGCTTTCTTACTATTTTGATCTTAGCTTCACTAATGAGTCTTAGGTAGACGAAACGCGCGTCTGGCGTATTAAATCATAAGCCTGGTACTTTTGATCCCTATTATCACTGTTGCTTCATGTATACGAACTGGTTTGAAAGTCAAATCAAAAGTTGTAAACGTGCATCTTACGCTCAACAAATATCCACGTTTTTTCTATAAAAGTTTATCGGAAGGTACCAAGACCTTGTTAATAAATATTACGTATCAACTTCACAAAAAATACACAATGATCTTGCAGTAAAGATTCTGCGTAGTGACTTGTTTATCATCTTAATAAGGTGTTGTAGTATTCTTCTATATAAATAAACTCATCATAGATACCAGGATTACATTTGGTATTCCCGCAAGACGCGCGTTTCGTCTACAAAAGACTCATTAGTGACGCTCGAATCCCAAAAAGTCAAAAAGGCCAAATAAAGTACGAAGTTTTTTTTATTATCTGCATCCGATTTCACCTGGATATACGGAAGCCCTATGAAGCTAGTTTGTCTAACGAAATGTTGCGTTTATTTTAATTTTATTGTAAATACTGTTTATATATACATACAAAATTATATTATATTGAGTTATGGTTTTAAATTTACTACTGAAATCATCAACATAGTTAATTAACAATCTAAATTGTAATTTATAGTAAAACAGTCACTTTCATGCTGATAAGTGATTAAAAGGGTCAACTTGTCTTTATGCCTTATCGAATACATCATTTGTCCATGCTTTTGTAAAATTGTGATTCACTCTTCATTTTCAGAATGTAGTCTTCTAAACAATAATAACATTGTTTGTATTCGATACGGAATATATAAGTTCAAAAACATATGTTATTTACAATTCTAAAAAGACATGGAATTTCCTTTTGACGTTTATCGTGATTTTTCTTATATATTTGCTAGAACCTTCTGTTCAACTTTCTTTGAATGTGTGTGTACCTTTGATATAAAAGACCACGAAGATTGTACTGCCAATGTTTGATATGTAAACAAATCGAAACAAAATAGTAGATTTTCGAGGAATGAATCAACTATGTGCATATTGTAGATTTTGCCAAACTGTATCGATATTAAATATGTCTCAAACCTCCATCCATTTCTTTTATCATAGCTAAAGGCACCATCAATTACACTTGCTATGAATTGTCCACAAGTAATAGATGCATTATTCAGTGCAACCAATCTTCCTCTCATATGAGCTGGTGCACATTCCGCTATATACACAGGAACAGTCATTGAAGTTATACCTGTAAAAAATCAATTACAGTTTGAAAAATTCAATTCATTTTTCTCCCAATACAGTTGTTTATCTTACTGACTAGTGAAACACAACTTCTCTTATATGTGTGCTTCTTAATTTTCCTTATTCGGCCAATCTGTTAAAAAGATTTGTTATTGCAGTCCACCCTAGTTATTTTCCATAATCATACGTTATTTCCATCTTAGTTAACATACGTTTTGTGGTGAGTCTTTCTATGCTGTGCTGTTACACTATTGTTTCGGGGTGATGGTTGGTACCTATTAAAACGTTCAAATTTGGTGCATTTGTTTGCACCCGTCCCAAGTCAGGAACCCGTTGTTCAGTAGTTGTCGGTTGTTGATGTGGTTTAAAACTGTTTCTCGTTTCTCGTTTTCAAATAGATAAGACCGTTGGTTTTCCCGTTGAATGATTTAACATTCGTCATTTGTAGGGCACTTTATTTCTTGCTGTTCGGTGTGAGCCAAGGCTCTGTGTTGAAGACCGTACTTTGACCTAAACATTGTTTTTCCTTTACAAATTCTTTTACTTATTGTAACTTAGATGGAGAAATGTCACATAGGCACTCATAACACAGCTTCTTGTATCTATATCTATATCTATATATATATAAGTACGTCTGAGCCAGTGACCACTCTACAACAGATTTATCCACCGGATCACCAGCAGTTATGACCATGGGTTCGAATCCCGGCGAAGGAAGAACCAAAAGTTTGCGAAAGCAAATTTACAGATCTAACATTGTTGGCCATGAATTAAGGCCATACTTCATCATTAATCAGTTTAAATGGAAATACCTCACTATTCTAAAGATTACACTGTTAGGCGAGTGACATTTTTCAAAAAGACGCCTAGTTAACGACTTTAATGCACCCACCTATCATACGGCTATATTAAATATCATTCGAAAGCGTATTATCTGTACTTTCTGTTTTGCCCGGTCGTCAATAATTCGTACCTATCAATTTTCGCCAAATCAACGTTAGGGTTATAATTGAAATTTCCTAAATTTTGCAAGATTTAAACAAAATGCCATTTTCTGATACTTGTAGGATTTTTTTCTTCTAAAAATTATCTTAACATATAAAACAAATTACCATAACTCGAAATCAAATGCAAACTTAAATGTAGATTGCGATTTATTTACAGAAAATTGCATTTCTTGAAAAAAACTTTAAAAGAATCATAAAATTGCATATCTGAATATTTTCTGAAGTTTGAATATTTGTATGTCAGAAATAGATTTATCGTTTATAGGCCGAGGGATTTTTTTTTATCATTTCAAACTTCAACTTATATGATTTAGGTCAAAATGCAGCCTTCTAATGAAGCATTTGCAGTTGCCCTTTAAAACACCATCTGTAAATGGGGATCATTTTGCTTTTATTAGCTGGATAACATTGCCAATATTGCAGATAATGACTTTGTACATGCGCTTTTCAATATCAAATCCGGCGAATTCCTTTTTATGTAAGACTATTATTATATACTTTATTAGTTGTTTTATTAAATATGACTGAAAATTAATAATTCAGATTTATTAAGATTGAATACGGTTTATGTAGCACATTTTGGTATAGTGTTTTAAAAGTTGTGCGTGTTTGTCCTACTTTTCACCGTGGTCATGCTGTCATCTGTTTTCGACAATGGGTTGAGACTGCCTCCTTGTCATTTTATTCTTTTTTTCAACCAAAGAAGAAAAAAATCATAAGGTTCAAAGATGAGCGAATGCCGAAACAAAAATAACAGATCTTAAAACTCAGATATTGATGCAAAATACAAAAAGTAAAACAACAAAAGTTACCGAAATTCAAAACGGAAAGTCTCTTATCAAATGACAAAACCAAAACCTGAAACACATCTAACGATAAGAAAACAAAACTTTTAATGGACAATGTTCCTCCAACATTGTTTGGTAGCATTAAGGAAGTTCAATATGCACATATGGCGGTTTTACGTGATGGGATTTGTTTCATAATAGACATATTCAAATAGAGTTAAAAAAAGTACTCTTTTAAATTTTCCAGAACATACATGTACCTGCTTCAAGCTGTTTCATAAAGTTAACGCCAATTAAAATGTAGATCTCTGATTTCGTTATTCTCATACGATAAATGAACAGGCGAGTGGTAAAATATCTGAATTTTAGTCAAATTGATTTAACCCATGTTTTTCACACGTTTACATAATATTATGTACGTTTGTTTTTCTTTAACTTGTATATCACTCTTATTGTTGTAAGATCTTCGCACCATTATAAAAACGAACGTAATAAATATGAAAATAAAGTGAGAAAAACGCCAAAGGCGCTGTCAGATCAACAACAGAGCACAAGGCATATATACAAACATAATGCAAGGTTAGATGACATAAAACCAATTAAAAAACTAGATAAATAAAGGCAACAGTAGTATACTGCTGCTCAAAAGTCATAAACCGATTGAGAGAAAATAAATCCGGGTGACAAAATAAAACCGAGGGAAACACATCAATAATAAGTAGAAAACAATGAAATAACAGACACACTGAAGTGCGACAAAAAACAAACAACCGACAATTCAACATACATAGTAACGAACTAGTAACAACTGCGACTGGATAAATTCAACCACACTTGTCATTTCTCACAATTGTTTTGTTATTTATAATAAAATAACTTCATTTAACCATATTTATTCCTAATTGACATGTACTATCTTTAGGTTAATATGACAGTGTCCAACCAATACTTAACAAATGATCTACTAAAATAGTGCTATTTTTTTCTAAATGCCTTAAAATATTATATGGCACCTCTACATTGAAGTTTTGATGAAAAAATCATGGCCAATTAAATTTGAAATTATAGTGGTTCAAATGCATTAACATTTCTGTTTCTATTTTAAAAGCAACATTACTTATAACATTTAGCCGAAGTCAACATCGATATCAAAACTGCTTAGTTTTGTAAAAGGTTGCCTATTTTTACACAAGTTAATTGCTGATTGGTAAAGTTTTGTTGTGACAGTCATTTCGTTCTTGATACTAATAACTAAAACTAATGTATTGTTAATGGGGCTTGCCAGTTTTCCTGCCGATCGTCGGTGGTTCCTTGGGCGCTTCGTGGGGATACACCAATAAGAACTGATCGCCGCTAAATACTCAAGTAACCAAAAACTGATGAACCAGAAATTGTGTCAAACACCAACAATTTATCAATCATCTTTATATGACAGTGTGTGGTTATGTTAACTTTTCAGGGAGTGTATGTATTGTTATTGTAAATTGCTAGAATTTCCATTCAAAAAATAATGTAAGTAAATATAATTGCGAAAGACTCAATATGTTTACAAGAATAACGCAGTTTGATAAGATTTAATGACTTGACCAGGCAAACAGAACATTTCAGTGGCTAGCTTATAATAATTTTCACTTCCAAAATCAGTGCAAATGCAGTATACGCAACCAAGGAAACGTATACATATTGAAAAATTGAAATATCAAAGTTTCGCTCTAAAACTTCCCCCTTCAAGCATGATTGACCTATGTATTCTGTCCTGTAACATGTTTGCACTTTTAAAATTTGTGTTTTTTAACCTACTATTGGTTTCATACAAAATATCAAACAAAGAACAGCTAAAAGTAAAAAGCTAACTTTTTACAGATGGTGTTATTTTTTTGCAACTTGATGGTTGTTATAATTGGCTGTTTTATTAACAAAAAGTTTTATTGCAGAAATCTAACTACTAGTATGTCAAAAACATCCTAAACACTAAATAAAGTATGTTATTTGGTTTCATGGTGAATAACATTTGAATCACAGACAAAGAATTTGGTGCATTTTTGTCATTTTCAACAGATGATTTCTTGAAAAAGGCACTCTTTATTAAAAATCCGACATTAATATTCCAAAGTGTATTTGATAAGATACTATTAACATCTGTTCTAACACAATTTCATATGTCCATACAAAATATTATTATTCAGAAGACAGAATATGCAAAAGTGCTGACATCTTGTTAAATTAGAAGTTGTCTGTCCTTGACCTTTCGTTGTGATTTGACGGAAACTGTACCATACATACGAATTGATGACGACCGGGCAAAACAGATAGTACAGATGGTGTGCTTTTGAATGTTTTAATGATTTAGCCGTATGTTAGGTGGGTGTATTAAAAATAAAGTTGTATGGTTTATGTCACGCGTCTATGTACCAATAACTATCATATCGTATACTTTTACAAAAGAACAAAACAAAATTCGATTAAAAATTGAACGTGTTCATGCAGGATTTTATTTTTTACGATTTCAAGTCTAAACATTCCCAGTGCACCTGTGCTAGTCTCCGTTCATATATTTATATAGTAGGCCATGTTATTACTGGTTATGAGTGCATATTATATCTACTACAAAGATGCATGTCTACCTTTCGATACCGTCAGGTTTTATCGCAGTCAAATCTTCGCAATTTAGAAGCTGAACGTTCATTACTTGATGCGCTATTCTTATATAGCTTTAACAATTTCTGATGACCAATTTTTACAATGAAAATGCAGGATGATAAATAATATATTGAAGATAATATGCAATCAACAAAGATAAATTAAGAGACATGCATGCATGAATGCTACTTATTAATGATTATCATTTTAAGTACGACAATCGTCACTACATTCACTATATATATATTCATATGTAAACATATTAAGAAGGAACACCCTTAACATGCTTAAGACTATCAATTCTGATTGCCGGATAACTTTATCTAACCAAATCGCGATTATGACATCACAGTTGATAATATTAATTTAGCTATGCCATACTAACTGATTTGAAGAGACAATAATCGGTTTTATATGCCAGCTTTAGCTGGCACTTATGGTAGAAGCATCGTTTTGGGACAAAGAACGATAACTCTTGCTAGACGACCCATCGGAAAAGTTTCGTCACTCTCGTTAAATCTCGTACGATATTTTTTTATTTAATGGCTGCCAAAATTCTCGTTTAATCGCGATCTTGTAAAAACAGGCAGAACGGAACAAATTCAATGTTAAATACGACATGAATTTTTATTTGTTTTCAAAAACAAGAATTCAGAAATGTTGGCTACTTGTGTAGCTTATTTAAATTTTATTGTACCACGGAAATTACCGAAGTAATGACAACAACATCCGACGCCATGTTTCGTCTGCTTCAACATTCCATTATCAGTGAGGTCAAAGCAAATTAACTGTCCCAAATAATCACAGGTACTTCATTCAAAAGTCACAAAATCATAGTTAACGAAAACATATTTAGCGTAAAAGTTCCGTCCAGCCATGGGAACACAGAAAAAAAACTCTGCAAGCAATATATTTCGCATTTCTTTTTACAAATTGACCATGTCGGGCATGCGGGGTAAACTCCGGTGCACTGGTTGACCATGACTCCTTATGTTCATCTGCCACATATCATTATTACCCACACCAAGGAACAGTGATAATTATACAGTTGAATGTGATCACGGTTATTCATGTAGTCAATGGCGAATCCAGCATTTTTCATAAAAAGGGGGGGGGGGGGGGGTCTGACGGTGCGCTTCAGTCATGCTTCAGTTATTCCCTATATAATCATCATTTTTTCCCCAAAGAAAAGGGTCTCCCTCTGGATCCTTTTGTAGTCCACAGACTAATTCAAAACTTAACAAAAGTTAAAACATTCAAATAATTCACAATCTTCTTATTCTGTACTTTCTAAATGGCAAACTCTCAAGACATCTTTTCATTGATTATGTCAAACCTTATACAGTCCCAGGAAATGGAAACTGTTTTGTTTTCTCTCTCTAAGTTTAATCATAAAAGGAGACTTGAGTCTGAGTATTACATTTAGAACTGACTACTGTATATATTGTATGCTTCAATATTGTCCAAAATTGGATTTTATGGGAAGATGGAGTTATTATGATAACCCATGAGAATAAACCATGATGTGTATATAGGGCATGTTACTTGGAAGAATGTGGGCTACATCCTTTAAAATTCAAGCTGCAGCAGTCGCCTGCATATTTTATGTATCAGTTTATCCCTGATCAAAACATTTTCACTCTACCAAGTACTTTATGACTATATCACTATCGGGTTCACATTTCAACCTATTTAGCAATACACACTTATGATATAACATCACAGTACAAAAATTGTACTCAGTAACCAAATTGCACCGATTCAACAAAAAATACCTGCAAAAAACTTACAAGTTTTGTTTCACCATGTGAAATTATCTTATTATCATCTTTTTACTCTGGTACATTAATTAATAAGTGATAGATTTCTCTTTAATAGAAGAAATTTAAAGGTCTGAGTGACTATAAACTATACAGAGAACAATACCTGTTGTATTTGTTCAATGGGAAAAAAGAACTGCAAAACGTTTAAATGGACAGGTAACTATCAGGTGAATCTATGGAAAGGTTCAATTGGGTTCCAATAAAATGAGCAAATTAAATGTGTTACCATGAACATCCTTTTCTTCCAAAAATAATAGTTACAGCATGAAATAAAACAAAATCTCTTTTTATATCCCAGTTTAAAGGATTTGAAATTAACCATACATGTAAAGATGTATGGAATTTGGGTTCCTGTCTCATTACAGGATCATGGATTGTTTGGATGTTATTTCAAACTAATTTTTCAATGACTGTACATGGACTCAAAATTAAATTGGTATAACTCTATTGTAAACAAGGGAAGTCTACAAAATAAGCACAGAATAAACTTTTGCCTGGTACATAAAAAAAAGTTTGGTAAAAAAAACTGACAATTTAGGTAAAATTAGGGTATTCTCATGTTAGCAAATTTATTTTCATGACCAAAAAAAAAAGTGCAAACCTAAAGGCAATAAAATGCTTTGCCATGCACAGCCTGATACGACTGCAGATGTATATTGAGCATATAAATAACACCATTTTTTTTTTATGTCAGTTGAAATCAAACATATTTTAATTTTAGATCCTTTAGATCAATATGGAATAATTTGAAAACAGGCACAGGTAGACCCACATATTTCTATTCAGCAGAAGTTTCGAACTACATGTACATATATCTCCTTAATTCCATATGATAGTAAGTCCTACTAACTATTGAAAATGTGTACATTTAATTTTTTTCTAGCTCCTCTCATGTGAAAGCAGAACCTTTTTGGTCACTTTTTATGTGTTGCGTCTAAATAAGAATTGTAACACTTTATAGTGACTGAACAGGTTAAACAAATACTTCTTAGGAAACAGAAAAAGAAGACAACTTGAAACAGCACAGCCATGCCAGTATATGTATGTATAAAACTCAGATCAGAATAGCATGGACAATGTGTTAGTTCTATGTCCTTGTGAATTTATTGTGAGGAAAGTTCAATAATTCTGCAGATAATGAAATTTATTCAAGTGTTTTGTACATTGCTGTTAAAATTTTCACACAATCAGTGAAACATTCAAACAAGCTAAACTGAATTTTTATTACTGAAAGTTTCAAACATTGACAAATGTTTTATTTACCAAATAACTCATGTGTTTCTGTGAGAGAAAAAAAATCATGTTTAATTTTTGGAATTAAAGGGAAAGAAGATCCTTTTCTCGCTCTGGTGCATGTCAATTGTGAATATATACTTACGGTTACCAAATATATTTTCTTTATCATGATACTCACATCAACATTATCAAGAAGTACATGTACATCATAGGAAAAATGCACAGACTACAGATAAAATGTTTAAAACACCATATTTTGAGTGCATCTCCTGCCAAATCTGTACTAGATGAGTATAATTGATGTAAATAAGGTAATTTTTGGAAGAAAAACCCAAAATAAAAAATAAAAATACCTCCAATAATGTACTATAACCATGATAACCCCAAAATCAATTCTTATCTTCCTTTTGAGTTTTGTGTATGAACCTCCTGGTAAAATTTTATGGAATTCCATTACTTAACTCAAGTTATTGTCTGAAACCAAATGTGTTTTTTTTAACATGCTTGTATTTCCCATTCCCATTCTCAATTTTTTTTTGCTATCACATAAGAACTTGAAAAGTAAGTTACATTATGTACATGTATAACAAAAGAAATATATGCAAGAAATGACATAAAACTGACTCTGAATTAAATAGTACATGTCAGATATTGATGTAGAACTCACAAACTGAAGATGATCAGAAATACAAATGTTTTTATTCGAGTCAGATTTTTTTTTACCGAAGCCCTTCAGCGCTATCATTTAAAATTATTTAGTCAAAATTTAACACTAGTATTAAGGTTTATCATAACAAATTGGCAAATACAGTCTTATTATCACCTAAAAAATACTGTGTACAGACTGACATGTGCGGTTTGGGAAGTTTTTATGTTTTTAGATATATAAAAGTTAAATTTAATTTGCATGTCTGAAAGATAAAATCATTTTTGGCAAAGATCTGGATTCAAAATATTTGTTTGTCCTATGCTTTTTTATTCATCAATTTGGGAATCAGAATATTTTTTTCAAGAAAAATAGCATTTTCCATCTGAACTTATAATTTTATTTTAGATATAAACAAAACGTTATTGTAGCCTTGGACATTCGTTCTGAACATGCATGAAATATTTGCCACAGAACGTTAAACCACCAACAACCAATCAATATCTAGGACATTATAAAGCTGGCATTTAAGGTAGCGCCGTCCTCATATTAATGTTATGAAAATGAGCGTTTACAAAACACCGTGGTTTGACCTATTTGTCGTCTGTACATTTCGCAATGGGATTACGTATAGGTATTCAATTAAATAATCCCTACACATCTTAACAATGTACATGTTCTTGTATTTCTTTTGTTGATATAAAACTGATGAGTTGTAAATTTGCTCGTCTATAATGTACATGAAAAAATGAAGCAAAAGGAGTCAATCAATAACTTATCTTTAAATATATCATATAATAGCTTAATCATAGAATGATGTACATACTAACGTTAGTATAACAAAGTTTTCTTTTTCAACAAAGAAATAGCCAATATTTAAAAAAACAGCATTTTATTGTTGACTTTATCCCTTTTAATGGTACCGTACGAATAGTTTACAATCAAACAACGAAAAAGAGATATTCTAAAATGACGTTATTTATAATTTCGCTTTGGAAACAAAGCAATTATATTCTGAATCACATAAAACATGCTTGACGTCGCAATTGAAATTGCAACGTCAGGTGTATTTTGAACAATGCTGGACCTCAAAATTGACATTTGTGTAGAACTGCGTGTTGCTCGGTAGAAAAGTAAGTTTTATAATAAATGGTTACATGGAAAGATGTGTCGTGGGCACTCATACAACATCTTACGTCTATTACATGTATCTTTTTATTTCTTATCGTGAAACGGTTGATTTGGTTTAACGTTGGTTCATCATATCAAAATGGTTGCCTATCGAACGTGGATAATAGGTCCGCTTCGAAGTGCAAAAGCCGAATGTCTTTCCTATTAAAATTGAAATATTTTTCCGTGCCATGGAGCTTTGCCCATTTTAACATGGGTAGGCAATATATTTGTCAAATCTTTATACCGATTGTACATAACCAAATCCATAATACAATTGTAGATCATCAAATTCCCCAAAAATGTATGCCAAAACATACAAAGGCCATCTATGAATTGGATGTCAAAATCTTAGTGGAATGATTTTACCATTTGATGGACAGTATAAATTTACAGAAAAGTGCAAACTACTAGTATGGTAACATCATTGGAATCGCTACATTAGACAGCAGTGGCATAGACGCAGTGTTTTTGAAACCAAATCAAAGGTAGCAGATTTATAATTTTAAACGCTAAAAACGCGTTTTCGGTGAATACATTGATCTCATATATTGTACTATCCTAGACACGGAAATGTTCACACGAATTCAATGACAATTTCAACAACAAGAGTAGATGGAAATCGCATAATGCATTTCCATCACTTTCTGATAACATTTTATACATAAATAGATCCATTTCACAAATAGTTTATCAAGTGTTTATCTGAAAGTATAATTGTATACTTGTAAGTACAATTGCTACAAACATACATCGTATTCCAGATATTCAGGTTCAAGTTTGCATTTTTTTTAATGTGAGAATGTAATTCTCCCCTTTAATGATTTAAGTTTCACTTCAGAACTCCACTTGATTGTATATGGCTTATATTTTCCGCTAGAACCTTTTCCTAGAGTAAATCATGCCAATGAACACATGATCATTGCTGGCATCTCATTCTAAACATCGAACGACAGATTTTTGTCAAATACTAAATAGTAAAAAATTGTAAGTTATGACAACATTTTTTTCAAGGTGACTTATGGTAAATTAAAATACAATTCTACAAATTACAAATACGTACCAATGCCTATACCTAGAATGCCTCTGCCAACAATCAACATCATTGTGTTTTGTGCAATACCTAAAATTATTGCTCCAATTGTGAAAACAATGCTTCCAATGAGAGTAGTCACTTTTCTACCAAAAACAGAATTAAGATATCCGCTGACAAGTGCAAAAACTATAGCTGCAGCTATTGTCACACTCACGATGATTTCTTGTGTAAAGGAATCTAACGCAAATTCGTCTTTAAGCAAAAGCATTGCCCCTGAAACAACTCCTGTATCATATCCAAACAGAAATCCTCCAATCGTAGCAAAAAAAGAAAGTGTATACAAAAAACAAGACGATTGTTTCCTTTGATCATTATTAACCGACTTTAAATTCATCTTTTTCTGTTTATCCTGAGCAATATTCGCCATGTTCGCCTGAGTTAGTACAAGTATAAGTGATACATGCAATTTTTCACTTTATCTTTAAGGAATGCAGTGTGCACGTTTTACTTAAGTGTTATTTTGATTATTTTTCTATCATATCATATCCTAAAGATTTAGTACGATTTAGATATACGAGTCTCTTTCTTCTTTATAATAGTACAATGACAATCTAGGTATGATAAATATTTCATTCGCCAAGATAATTATTATCAATATGGACACATAAATTAAATGTTTGAATGATACACCAACGAATTTGATCTAATTTGAAGGGCATGGACTCATCATTTATGTCATTGGAAACAAAAGAATTTTCCTCACCGACTTTCAGAAAAGTCCTAATGACACTCTAAACGACGGAGACCACACAAGTCGTATTCACGGTATAGTTGAATGGTGGATGGGTGAACTGGTGTTAAATTAAAGTCCAGATGAGGACGAGAACATGTTAGCGCGTTATGAATATGCATCCGACTTTGTACTTTGGTTGTCTAAACTACACGCTGAGTCGGATTTTTTTTACGTGGTCGTTCACTGACAAGGTAATTGTCCACAAGAAGATAAGTCATCTTAACCAGTCATACTATTTTGACTTCCAGTCGTTCAGTCTATGCCTTTATTTCTAAATATCACATTCAAAGTGGAGAAGCAGTAAATACTGGTATCAGTTTTCGAAAATTTAGATGGACTACAACCACGCTCAGATCGACCTCTAAGAAGGTACCGAGTGTTGCTTGCATAACTGAACGTTGCGTATTATCTATATTATCTATACTATCTATACAACAAATAATAAATGATTACACGTATATAATGTTTGACATAATAGATTTCATTGTGCATATGTTAAAGCACAAACTGGGCGTCAAAAGGACCTATACGCTCCTAGTTTAAATTGAAATTTCAGCTTAGAACATGCGATTCGGGTGGTAAGCCACTGTGGATACATTTAAAGTGTGATGAAATCACCAAACAAGAATAAAACAGTTTCAAGAAACAAAACATATAATATTTGAGTATCTCTTTATATTTACAGACTCGTTCTGTAAGACAAGTGAGGAAAGTATAGACCGTAACAATTCCTTTTATACATTTTCAGATGTCTCTGACAAACCGAACAATTCCATTGCTCCTACCAATCAATCAACACAAACGTAGCTTTTGAATTACAGAAGCTTAATAAGCAACACAAAACATAGAACTCTCAAATTTTATAGAACCACACAACCCAGATAATCCTTGAATGTGAATATCTTGATTCACAAATTGCTAGTTCTGAAGTGTTCCCTAAATACTACGATAACCCTAACAGGAGATATCGGAAGCTATAGGCACTGGGGAGTGTTCATAACCGCTAAAATGACATAATTTCAATAGAGGTTATCTCAATAACTGATTTCTAGATATTGTGGGCAACACATACTGTCCAATGAAGCTATCAAATATACATATCATGTTCCTACTACTGAAGTCCTTCAAGTAAAATCAACACGATAGAGGAACTGGAGAAGTCCATTCAATACATATCATCAAGGTGAAGGACAACATACCATGTTTGCCTTTATACCACACATTATACTAGGAAGTGCATTTAACTTGACAAACATCAACTGGGATAACACCACAGTTGACAAAAAGAACCCACACGAGGACAAATTATGTTGAACCTGGTTTTTAACACCAGCATTGGACTTGTAGAAAGATTACACATATAGAAAGCAGTGAGAGTCATAAATTATGACTACATGTATCAACATTACGTCCAAAACATGAAAAAAAAGAAACCAAGAAATGTCCATATTCATGAAAAAAGCTGACATAAATAGTCTTCAACATAGATTGACCAAGCCAAATTTATCTATCTTTTGAAGGACAATTTAACGAATACAGTAGAAAAGAACTGTAAACCGTGAAAAAACCAAGTCCTCCAGAAAACAAGATGTGGAAAATAAGATGTGCCCTAGATGAACCAAACCATTAAACGACTGATCAGAACTCGTTAACGCCTAAACAACTCAGCACATGTGACATGATACACCAGAAAATTGAAATAAAGTGCATAACAGCTAGAGAATTTTTAATCAGACGATATAATGTGTGGTTATGTTTCTCCATTAGTCGAACAATGATGTATCATCAGGTGTTTTTAACGAAGACAGAGCTGATGAGTATCGGGAAAAGCCTACCATCGAAAAAAAAATCTTGGAATATATCAAGTCCATAATAAAGGCACCCTGAACAACAGCTCAGGTAGAAAAGTAATAGATAGTATATCTCCCATTATAGCACATAGTTTTAAATGGGAACACATAGGAACATATGATTGATGATTTTATAGAACACAAGAAAAGTAGAAGGATATGAATTTATTGAAGAAACAGTACGACGGTGCATTTACAGACGAAAATATGAACAAAATGCCATCTTTTGGAAACACCAATATTAAAAACATAGATAAACTAAGAGTAACAGAAAATTTGGTAAAGAAAATTCTCAAAATATGTGCATATCAAAAATCATAGGGTTGGATATGAAACCACCTTGGATTTTAAATGAGGCATATCTGACATATGTGATTAATCAGATTTTGGAAACTGGAACAGTACCATTAGTATGGAAACTATCAATCATCACAGTAATTTCAAGAAAGTAGTTCGTAAACAAGTGGTCAACTAAAGAACAGTCTCTCGTACCTCGACATGCGAAACTCAATTGTTAAAAGGCATGTAATGAGTCGCCAAATCATAGACTATGAGATAACAGGTAGATATGCTTGCCAGTTGTCTTAGATTTTTCGAAGGTCTTTTCCACAGTCTCGCACCAGAAGAAATCGTACTCAGTTGGATCAATGCTTGGTTTATATCTAACAATATCAACGAGTGTGAATAGAGGGCAAAATGATTGAAATGAAAGCAGCAATATTCGGTGTACCCCAGGGAACCGTTCATCGGACCCTATATTTCCTCCTATTTCTGACTACTACCTCCTGTATAGAAATGTTCAACTCAGTGACATGCCAACAGCTGAAACTTGTAGAATGCACCAGACCCTGGCAAGATGACATTCCATCCAGCAAAACTTTTCATCCTTAGAGTGACTAAAAAAAACCAGCCATGTTGTTTACAACAACAAGATGGGGCATTACCTTGACAATGTTCAGCACTACCCATACATCATATAAGAAGTGTTAGGGGAAATGAATTGGCACCACCATATATGTGTTAAATTATGGGACATTATTTAGCATTACACATACATTCGTTTAGGATTATCAGAGGAAATCATTTGGGACTACTAAATATCTAAAGTAACATCAAAAGCTAATCGAACACTAGGACTTTAATGAATGTCCATAAGATAAGAGAATGATATATATATAATAATATCATAAAATCATTCCACAACTGACTGATATGAAAAATTATGTAATAAACCAAAATTGAATAAATTAGTTTTCACTTTGCAAAAGGTTGGTGAATATATACGGCCACAGTCCACCGTCCCTGAGTTGATGCCGATAATTAAAGATAATGGAATTTGTTCTGGGTATACATGGGTATAAATCAAGTTCAAAGATCAAGGATGAATATTCTCAAAGATTACAAGAAATAAACAATATCATATGCCCATTTTTGGTTTGTGTATGTTATAAAACATTTTTTTTTTAAATCGAATGAATCTTATGGAATAAAATTTAATAATTCCAAATCAACTGTTAATTGAGAAGTTAATTTTACAATTTTATCACAACTTTAATTCTTACAAAAATAATCCAAAAATTGCTCTTTTATCAATTATTTTGGGGGTCAATGTTTATAAGCCAAAAGTAAGGCGAATATATTGTTTATATGTCATATGGTTTCGTACATCCGATGGATGGATATTTAATCCAAAATAGCAGTAAAATTATTTCTTGGTCTTTGATATCATACAAATCAAGATCAAGTACTTCCAACGTAGCTTACTAATTTTCATTTCGCATATATGGTCGTCCCATAATTTTATATCCCGTTCGGCAGTAAAGTCCTTGCCAATTTTAAGCGTCTGTTTGTCTTATTAATTTAGAATGGAAATGGGGAACATGTCAAAAAGACAACAACCCGACCAACGAGCAGACAACAGCCGAAGGCCACCAATGGATCTTCAATAAAATGAGAAAATGCCGCACCCGTAGGTGGTCCTCAGCTGGCCCCTAAATAACATTGTGTACTATTTTAGTGAAAATGGACGTCACACTTAACTCCAAAACATATAAATGAACTAAAATAACAAAAAATACAAGACTAATAAATGCCAGAGGCTCACGACTTGGGACAGGCGCAAAATGCTGCGGGATATTAAACTTGTTTTGTGAGATCTCAACCCTCTCCCTATACCTCTAGTCAATATGGAATAAATAAACACATAGCAATACACAAGGTAAAACTCAGTTTAAAAGAAGTTTTATAAGATTTCAACTTATAGATGTGAATATTTTTACAAGAGTATTTTATTTTTGCTTGATTTTTAGTGTTTTTAAAATAAGCATATTAAGGGGAGATAACTCCGAAAAAGTGCGTTTCGTACGAAATCTACAAATCAAATCGTATCAAATCAAATCATTTTATTGGTGTAAAATCCAAATATATAATTAAAAACCAATTGTTCAGAGAACCATTGATGGTCTTTCCACCAGTAAGGATCTTTTTTATATGAAAATATTAAAATTCGGTTTTAAATGTCAATTGTAGCGTCAAATGACAGCTTATTGAACGCTGATTCCAAAAATGTATGGTTTCTATACAAAAAGATATAAATAAGGAGATCATTTTTTACTTCCGGTTTAAAAGATGTTACTTTCGGTATGTTTTGATAGTTTACTTGACACTGATTCCAAAAATAGATGGTTCTATATACTTTTACATTAAATTAGTACAAAAAAATGGCTACTTCCGGTTTACAAAAGGTCACTTCCGTTGGATTTTTCAAGGTCACATTGCTTGCCACCTTTTGCCAAAAGTCCCATGGCTTTATCATGTATATATAAGAGGAAAAAGCAAAGGTCAAAATCTAGAACGTTAAATTTACCTATGACCCTGAGCTCAATTTCAAGGTCATCAACCAAGGACCTCAGATCAAAAGACTCTAGGCCTCTACTTTATATTGTTAATGAGTTATATTACCATACAACTAATATTAGATATAAAAGGGAAAACTCGCATTAAATGTTACGTACCCTTTTAAGTAAAATTTACATGTTACGACATGTGGCAACTAACAATTGTCTGAAAATAGTTTGTCGATATCTTGTATGATTTCTGAAAATAAGAGATAACAAGCCGAAATAAAAAATTTGAACATGACCTTGTCCTCATTTTCATACTTTTTGACTAAGGGCCTCAAATCAAAAGACTGTAGGCCTCTATCACTGGTTTCCCAGTTACAAATTTATTTCATTTATTTCAATATAAAAGGGGAAATAACTCTGGAGTCTTCGTAAAGCTTCGGTCAAAATAAAAACTAACATCCTGAGGATATAACGAGCAATTTGGAAAAATAAATTTGTCGCTTTCTTTTACTTTTGCGGAGGAGATATGATAACAAGAAAAACAGTGTTTGGGGAGATAACTCCTACAAAGAAAAGTGTTCGGTTAAACAGGGTGAGTTTCAAAAGCGTATAGACTGTATGATATCATATACAAAAAAAATAAGCAACATCTTTTGAAACTTTTTTACACCGCAAGAAAAAATTAGGCGGAAGAAAAAAAAATAATCAGAACAAATTCAAAAGGTCTTTCCACAAGAAAGGTGGAAAGACCTTATTATTACCAAGACAAACATGGCAATATTTAAAAACATACAATATTCAAATTTAAACAACATTCCTTTTCTATAAAACTAGGTATATTTTAAATTTTGGAGGAGGTGATACTTTTGCGAAAAAAAAGTACAAGTACAATATTCATAATACAATTACTATAAATTATTAAAAACCAATTCTTCAGAGAACAATGAAATTTAAAAAAAGATGTTAGAAAGAGTCACTCCTTGTTGATGTTATTTGGTACCTCAACTGATATAAGATTAATATGTATATGCAGAAGACTTAATTGTTTTATAATGAACAAAAACAAATTTAAAGCAAAGGTCAAAATCGAGAACATCAAGTTGACTTTTGACCTTGACCTCAATTTCAAGGTCATAGGTCAGTGATGTCAAATCAAAAGACCCAGATCAATCACTTGTATGATTGTAGAGGAATATCGATTTCAAATACAAAAGGGGAGAAAACTCCTAAAAGGGTTGACAAAAAACATTTCGACTTAAATGGGATGAAGTTGCCCCTTGTTGTAAACAGTAATTTGGCAAACACATCGTATCATTAACTGTTACAGTTTCTTTTGAATATTGATTACAAGCAAACTCCAAAATTTTGAATATGACCTTGACCTTCAGCGTTGACCTCAAATTCAAGGTCATAGGTCAGTGAACTCGAATCGGAAGGCCCCAGGTCAATCACTTGTATGGTTGTGGAGAAAAAATGATTTCAAATACAAAAGGAGAGAAAACTACTAAAAGGGTTAACCAAAATACTTCGACTTAAATAGGTTGAAGTTGCGCCTTATTGTTAACAGTAATTTGGCAAACACATCATATCATTAACTGTAACAGTTTCTTTTGAATAACGATAACAAGCAAATTTATACCATGACCTTGACCTTTGACCTTGACCTCAATTTCAAGGTCATGGGTCAGTGAACTCAAATTAAAAGGTCCGAGGTCAATCACTTGTATGGTTGTGGAGAAATAACGATTTCAAATACATAAGGGGAGAAAACTCCTATAAAAGAGGGACGAAAGATACCAAAGGGACAGTCAAACTCGTAAATCTAAAACAAACTGACAACGCCATGGCTAAAAATGAAAAAGACAAACAGAAAAACAATAGTACACATGACACAACATAGAAAACTAAAGAATAAACAACACGAACCCCACCAAAAACCAGGGGTGATCTCAGGTGCTCCGGAAGGGTAAGCAGATACTGCTCCACATGCGGCACCCGTCGTGTTGCTTATGTGATTACAAATCCGTAAATAGTCTAATTCGGTAGGTCAAAGTCATGAAAGGGAAGGGGATTTTAGTTACGACGTAAGGAACATATCCGATATCATTTGTGAAACGGTTATTCCGTAACGGTCAACCAACTCGTGATGGCGTCCGTAAAATTTACGAAGGGATGATATCAACTTCACCATTTGGAACTCTTGGTTTAATAGCTTTTTTGTGAGCAGTAACCCTCTATCAAGAAAATCATGATAGGAAATGCAAGCACGGGAATATCGTATCAATTGGGAGATATATACCCCGTATGCAGGTGCTGCTGGAATGTTGCTACTTAGAAATGGAAAGTTCACAATTGGAAAGCTGAAATCATCTCTTTTGTCGTAAAGTTTTGTCTTCAACCGACCCTCATTGTCAATTTCTAGATGTAAGTCAAGATATGAAGCCGACTTAACTGTATCTGTAGTATCCTTTATCTCCAATTCGATGGGATAGATGCGATCCACATAGTCACCAAATTTTGAATTGTTTAATGAAAGAACGTCATCTCTATAGCGGAAAGTAGAGTTAAAGGATATTGCTAACTTCTTATCTTTCTTCCTAATTGGAGATAAAGGATACTACAGATACAGTTGAGTCGGCTTCATATCTTGACTTACATCTATAAGGGTTAACCAAAACACTTCGACTGAATAAGTTGAAGTTGCGCCTGATTGTAAACAGTGATTTTGCAAACATATCATATCATCAACTGTTACAGTTTCTTTTGAATAACGATAACAAGCAAAATTCAAAATTTATAACATGACCTTGACCTTTGAGCTTGACCTCAATTTCCTTTATATGTACCAAGGACTTCATATCAAAAGACTGTAGGCCTCTACAACTTATACTGTATGAATTAACCAAACATATCGTTTATTTTAAATTTTCAAAGGGAAATAACTCCCATAAGATGTCTTCTGATCACCCCAGTCAAAGTAAACAAATCATTCTTAAGAGTAGACAAACAATTTGGTGAAAACAGTTTGTAAAAATCTTATACGGTTTTTGAGATATAGCGATAACAAGAAAAAGGGGACGCGGGGAGATAACTCCTATAAGAATAAGTGTTCGGTCACACAGGGTGAGTTTTGAAACCTCCATTACTGAACAACATCATTGGCCAAACATCCATTCGATATGTTGTAAAACAAAAAAGCATCTCAGACGGCAGAAGAAAAACAAATAATCAGAAGAAAAACAAAAGGTCTTTCCACGAAAAGTGGAAAGACCTTATAATCAGAAGAAAAACAATAGGTCTTTCCACGAAAAGTGGAAAGACCTAATAACATAACCACTACTATAAGAAACATATAAGATAGTCATATTAAATTAAAAAATGCGTTACATTATTAATAGTAATCTTAATCTCAGCTAGGCTATTCCTTAATACATATAAATCATGAAGGCACCAGCAACTGCTGATGCAATAGTGGATGCGAGACCATTAATGCGTAGATTTAAGTCCTGTCTCTTGTGTTCTTCTGTACATAGATATAATAGCCACTATATATGTGCATTATATTTGTGTTCTGTATAAACTTGTTCACTACATCACATGTCATTTTGCTATTTTATATGTTAGCCGAAAACACACCGTCGCATGCCAAGAAATCCTAGCTAAAAATTCCGGTGGACCTCCTACGGCACCCATTAGTAGATACAGATTATTTTAATTTCATTCAACAAATTAATGTATGACCTTTATGTACGTCTCGGTAAGAACACGACCATATACCAAATGGTCAAATGATTAATCATCCATGTAATTTGCTCTATGGGATATTTGCAGAATTTCAACGGAGGCAATTTCTTGGCATGGTTAAGTTTTATATTTAGTTAGGAAAGTTTTTGTATTTTATTTCAGGTCCCGCAGTTGCGATAGGAAATTAAAGTCGTTCTAGGAAAGTCGCGCTAGGTTGTGGCGTCACGTGACGATGCTTTATAATAGCGAAAAGTATATTTCTTTCATTTTAGGTGGAGACGTTAGACAGACAACATGTATATAACGGCGGAATACACACGATGTATATTTCTTTTGTTATTGTAGGAAATTGACGTTTCGAACGATCACAATTCACGAGCAGTGCATGCTTTGCATTTAATTTACCCTGTGTAACTTTAAAACACGATCATTGATTATTTTCTGACAATGTGCATTTCTCAATAGCAGCTTGTAACACAAATTTCAATATAATATAGGAGCAGACATTTTTTTGTAGGATTTCGTTGAGATTAACGGACCTAGCGAGCGATTTTTACGGCATAGCAATTTCTTTTCTCTACGGACATTCTTGGGAGGTAGCTGCACCACGTTGTTTTGTGAAGTTCAAGTTTAATTCATGTATGCCCTGCTGACTGCAATTTTTTAGGTCGATTGGACTTGTAATCTCAGAGTATATCAGATAACTTGCAAGCATGTGGATTTTTCTTCAGAAGAAATCTCTATGTAAATACAATATTAAAGAGAAAAAAAAAAACGGACTTGTCGTTTTTCTCCGTTGAAAGGATAGATAGCACACAGCTTCATTCAACAGTTGTAAGTGGAGGGTAAAAACAAATTAGGGGTGGGGCAAAAGGAGGTC
This sequence comes from Mytilus trossulus, assembly GCF_036588685.1. NCBI lineage: Eukaryota > Metazoa > Mollusca > Bivalvia > Mytilida > Mytilidae > Mytilus > Mytilus trossulus. The sequence continues at coordinate 44,643,492 of NC_086373.1, forward strand.
CCAGGCCGGGGGGACATTTAAAAAAAATAAAAACGGTACATACAAATGGTTTAAAACGCCGTTTTACAATATGAATCAATTGCTTAAAAAAAAAGCAATAATAAACGGTGTCCCCCCCTAAGAAACATGATTGATTGCTTAATGTGTGTATGTGTGTGTTTGTTTGTTTGATTGTTTCTGTCTTTTTTTCTTTCTTTCTGCAAGGGGTTCATATTATTGTGTTACCCATGCCAAGAAATCATAGCTAAAAATTCCGATGGACCTCCTACGTCACCCATTACATAGTAGATACAGATTTAATTTCATTCAACAAATTAATCTATGACCTTTATGTACGTCTCGCCTAAGAACACGGCCATATACCAAATGGTCAATATTAATCATCCATGTAATTTACTCTATGGAATATTTGCAGAATTTCAACGGATGCAATTTCTTTGCATTGGGGACCCTATCTTTTCTTTTGATATTCTCAAAGATTTGTATAGTAAGACCAGAGGTATTATATGTCTCTGGTAAGACTATACAAATCCTTAATATTCTCAAAAGATTTACTAAAAGCTAGCTGTATCTAATTTTACATTTCTATCATTTAGTTAAGCTTCTTATCAAGTAATGATCCCCGTATAATCCGTATAAAATGTGTATGTAGCTTGAGAAAATGACAGGTGACCTAGTATTATTTTTATGGTAGTGGCTATAATTTTTAATATCTATTATGCTTTATTTTAGAATTCCTATTAAAGAAAAACAGTGCTAGCAATTTTGATAGATATGCTTATTTTTTATTAAAAATATTATATAAGGCGCGTTTTTAGCAACTAATTATTCTTAAAGTAAAGAATATCAATTGATATGCATGTTTTGTATACATTGCATGTTTAAAGAAGACATATTGCGGGGCAAATATCCAGCCAAAAGGGGGAGGGTTGTGTTCCTAACCCAGGACAAAGGGGGTTCCAACTACATGTCCCTATTCAAATGCATTGATCGTCCCAAAAAAAAATTAAAAGTGGTGTTCCAACCCCTGGACCCCCCCCCCCCCCCCCTGGATCCGCACATGAATTGGTAAAGATATTTCTTATTAAAGTGTATATTTCTACATTTTATTAGTTATTTAAAAAAACAGAAAACAACGAATTAAAATTGGAAGTTCTTACAGCGAATGGGATCGTATGTTTAAAGGCGTACCACAAGGGTCAATTCTTGGTCCAGTTCTTTTCAATGTCTTCATAAATGTCATATTCATTTTGTACAAAAAAAGCACCATTTATAATTATGCTGGTGACAACACTGTATCATACAGTGATCATAATTAAGATAAAGTTGTTAAAAGTTTAGAAACTGATAGTTGAAATCTAATAAACTGGTTTTCTATAAATTTAACGAAGGTTAATCCTGACAAATTCCAGGGTATAGCCATTGGGAAAAAACAAATAAACATAATTTGATATTTAATTTAAATGGAAATAAAATTTCTTGTGAAGAAAATGTTAAACTTCTTGGAATAACTATAGATTCGGACTTAAATTTTGACAATCATATTTCTGAAATATGTAAAAAGCCATCAAGACAATTAAATATTCTAAAACGTATGCGTAAATATTTAAACAGGCTAGGTAGGTTAACAGCATACTACTCATTCATACTTTCGAACTTTAACTAACTATTGTCCAGTAATTTGGCACTACTGTAGTGAAAAAAAATCTTTTAAAATGGAAAAAAATCAAGAAAGAGCTCTAAGATTCATTTATGAAGATTATGACATTCCTTACGAAAAATTGCTAGAAAAATCTAAATTACCATCTTTAAAAATATAAGAAGAATAAAAACAATTGCAATAGAAACATTTAAAATAATTCACCAAAAAAGTCTGAGCTACCTTCATGATTTAATTAATATAAAAATTAACAAGTATGATTTAAGATCACAGGAAACAGCAGTACTCCCAAGAGTTCGAACTACTAAATATGGCAATTCAAAAAATTTGTACAAACATGGGATCCAAGTAATAGCTCATGTCAGTGCAGTGCATGCATATAGTGTTTTAATATGCCTGTTTTATTTTACTTCTATTTTCTGTGTGACTATTTGATTTGTGCAATCTTATTATTAACTTGTGCTATGTTTTTAAGTGTACTGTATGCTTTTAACTTATACTAGAACACACCCGTGATATCGCGGTCCGTGACTGGATTTAAGTATCTAACTATGCGCAAGACTTATTTTTGTATTAGTATTGTCATCTGATAAAGTCATGCCGATTATAAGATAGTTATCACAGTTTTCTCTGCTTTCAAATCTTTCTGTTTGACCCGTCTAACTGGAACTGATCAATTATTGGTAATATTAATCATTTGGAAAACAAAACGTCCTGGGATGGAGTATTTTTTTTAATCAACAGCATTGTCCTATATCAGTTATAAATAAAGTTGAATTCTTTGATTCGCTGTTTTACTTCATGCCCGCCTGAGACTACTATAACACATAGTAGTCTCAGTGCCCGCTAACAAATTGAAAACTGTACCTATACGCCTTATTTTTAGTATTCGTATTGTTATCTTATAAAGTCTTACTGATTAAAATACTACAATAGGTAACAATTTGACAATTTAGTAGTGTCAACCCTGTGATTATGACCCGTGTATATAGCATATCCTGAAAACACCGTTTGGTGGTGCGCCTGTCAAATGCGGAACGTACAGATAAGGTAATAGGTAACAGATGAATATACTATTGGTATCGGTATCGGATTCGACCCGGAACTTCTTAATTATTGTCAATTACGTGGAAAACAAAAGGGCCTGGAGTGGTGTAATTTTTAATCTACACCTTTGTACTATATTGGTTATATATAAAGTTGAATTCTTTGATTCGTCGTTTTTACGTGATGACGGCTGACAAATTGGACCTCGTAATTTTAGTATTATAGATATGTCATTATGGTATCTTACTATGCACTAAAAAGGGGTTCCCAACCCAGGACAAAGGGGGGTTCCAACTTTTTGTCCCCATTCAAATGCATTGATCGGCAAAAAAACCCATTACTAACTCATGTGATCTTATATATATGCGGTGACCCTTCAAGCAGGATGTAAATCCTAGAGAAGAAGTATTGATTAATGAATGCATGTGAAAGTTCAAACGGAGACGGAGTCCACCCGAATGATATTCAATCCCTCCATACGCGGGACTCAGTATATGGTCATCGTAAATAAACGAAATTTACAAAATGAATGTCATGCTTACTGCTAAAGTTCTTAACTTCGAAAGTTACCTAGAGGAAAAGGGAGAGAACTATACTTATTTATACGTTTGATAACATCATATGACAGAATTTGTAGATTGTGACTCCGATATAGAACTGTTTGAAATGTCAGCTGAAAAAGCACTACTTGTGAACACTATAGACAGGGGCAAAATATCGTACTCGTCGGCTGATGATTCAGTAAATGTGGGAAATGAACCTGGCCACAGAAAAGTTGTTCAGAACAAACAGAAAGAGAAAACTAAATTATCAGGATTTTTATTATTATTGTCATTTTTTGCAGCTATAGGAGGTTTTTTATTCGGATATGACACCGGTGTTGTGTCAGGTGCAATGCTCTTACTCAAAACAAACTTCGATCTCAGTTCCTTTAGCGAGGAAGTTATTGTAAGTGTTACAATAGGTTCTGCAGCAGTGTTTTCCATTTGCAGTGGTGTTCTCAATGAATATTTAGGAAGAAAACTTACAATTATAATTGGGAGTTTTGTGTTCACAGCTGGAGCAATTGTTCTTGCAGTAGCCCAAAATATAGCAATGCTGATATCAGGACGAGCAATTTTAGGTATTGGAATTGGTAAGTTCCAGTTACAATTGATATGAAAAAAGATTAAATTAGAGTATGACTCCATATACATGTATACATTAACAATCATTACAAAATGTACATAGATGGGGACCACAACAATCCTGCTGTGGTAAGGGTGAGCAGCTGAGACATTGTATACCATGTGTTGGTATACTGGTGTACCCCCAGGGTGGGGTGGGGGTGGTGGGTAGTAGTTACTTCATATATTTTTAATGATATGAGTGTGCCACAAAACAAGGTAGCCTTTTCATGCCCTGCTGTTTAGAACAGGGTCCCTTTTTCATGTCCTGCTGTTTAGAACAGGGTCGCTTTTTCATACCCAGCAGTTGAGAACAGATTTTTTTTAAACAAAGTACTTGTCTAGAACAGGATCGCTTAGTTACATTGTAACTATTTAAGAAACAGTCTATAGTCCAGGTCTAGAACAGCATCTATTTTATACGGTTTAGAACATTTTCTAAGGGTGTCTAGAAGAAGGTCTGTTTTTCTATGTTTTCTGGTTAGAGCATGTAGAGCAGGGTATGATATGGCAAGTGCTGTCAGCACAGTTATACCCAAAAGGATAGTCAGTTACCCTCTGGGCATGCCGGGGGTATACCCTTACCTTTTCATTTATTTTTTTATATTAACAATTATATACTTATACCCTATCAAGCATTGTCCAGGGACATACATGACATATATATGTTACAGTGAATTTGTATAATCAGTGATTACAATGTATGTCATGTATGTAGTATCCATGAAATTTTCAGGGATTATGTAGTATCACTGGCCAGTTTACTGGATTTAAGAAAAAACATTGGGGAACATAATAACTGCAATGAAGAAAATGAATAAAAGTCAAATAATTTGTGCTATAAAATAATATTAAAACAGCATTTCACTGTCATGACTGTACACACATAAATTGTGAGATATATTAATATACATGTAGTATGCTTCACATCTGTTTTTACCACAATATCCACATATTAGAAAACATTTTCCATCACATATCATGCATATCAGTCAGATTTTACGACCTGCCTAAGAGAAATAAAGTGTTTAGTAAAAACACCTGTAGGTACCCCAAATAAAGGGAATTTGCAACCTCGAACTGGTTCCAGCAAGATTCTTTTTTTTTGGCCAGGAGATAGTTGTCGTTTGTTTATGTGTTACATATTTGTTTTTCTTTCATTTTTTACATAAATGAGGCCATTAGTTTTCTCGTTTGAATTGTTTTACATTGTCTTATCGGGGCCTTTTATAGCTGACTATGCGGGATGGGCTTTGCTCATCGTTGAAGGCCAAACGGTGATCTACAGTGGTTAATGGTTGTGTCATTTTGGTATTTTGTGGATAGTTGTCTCGTTGGCAATCATACCATATCTTTTTTTTTAGATATCCTTTTTCAGACTTTTGGTGAACAATAACCTCTATGTTTTTTGGAATTCCCTTTCCTTTTTTACCCATTGGAATTGCTATGAGAATATTACACCAAATTTCAGCTTCCTCTAAAATTTTGTTCTTATTGTCAATTCTTAGTTTTTTCTATACATTTAGATGCATATTTTCTCTCTGTTTGAATTTCTTGTTCATTTAAGAAAAAAAAGAAGAAAAAACCCCCCAGATACATGTACATGTTCAATAATCTTCTTCACCATTTGTTTTACATGTACATGTTCCACAAATAACATGCTATGTGGATTTACAAATAGAACATGAATATCCATTGGACTCTGGCTTTTAACTTGATAAACAAACAATACATATAAAGTTGTTGCTATAAAGGGAATCCTGATAATATTAATTTTGAAGTCTTAAACTTTACATGTATCTCAAAACCCTGTGTTGGTTATATCTTTAAGATCATCCTCTGTGTTTAAAAGCAAAGTTATTTCTTCTGGCAATGAATATGGAAGTTAAATTGATAATTTGTCTATATGTTTTTTGGTTTTATTTTATCAAACAAAGGATCCTTAAATCATTTTGTAAATTATTAGCTCACCTGGCCCGAAGGGCCAAGTGAGCTTTTCTCATCACTTGGCGTCCGTCGTCGTCCGTCGTCGTCGTCCGTCGTCGTTAACTTTTACAAAAATCTTCTCCTCTGAAACTACTGGGCCAAATCAAACCAAACTTGGCCACAATCATCATTGGGGTATCTAGTTTAAAAAATGTGTGGCGTGACCCGGTCAACCAACCAAGATGGCCGCCACGGCTAAAAATAGAACATAGGGGTAAAATGCAGTTTTTGGCTTATACCTCAAAAACCAAAGCATTTAGAGCAAATCTGACATGGGGTAAAAATGTTTATCAGGTCAAGATCTATCTGCCCTGAAATTTTCAGATGAATCGGTCAATCTGTTGTTGGGTTGCTGCCCCTGAATTGGTAATTTTGAAGAAATTTTGCTGTTTTTGGTTATTATCTTGAATATTATTATAGTTAGAGATAAACTGTAAACAGCAATAATGTTCAGCAAAGTAAGATCTACAAATAAGTCAACATGACCAAAATGGTCAGTTGACCCGTTTAGGAGTTATTGCCCTTTATAGTCAATTTTTAACCATTTTTCGTAAATTAAAGTAATCTTTTACAAAAATCTTCTCCTCTGAAACTACTTGGCCAAATTAATCCAAACTTGGCCACAATCATCTTTGGGGTATCTAGTTTAAAAAATGTGTGGCGTGACCTGGTCAACCAACCAAGATGGCCGCCACCGCAAAAAATAGAACATAGGGGTAAAATGCAGTTTTTGGCTTATAACTCAAAAACCAAAGCATTTTGAGGAAATCTGACAGGGATAAAAATGTTTATCCGGTCAAGAACTATCTGCCCTGAAATTTTCAGATGAATCGGTCAATCGGTTGTTGGGTTGCTGCCCCTGAATTGGTAATTTTGAGGAAATTTTGCTGTTTTTGGTTATTATCTTGAATATTATTATAGATAGAGATAAATTGTAAACAGCAATAATGTTCAGCAAAGTAAGATCTACAAATAAGTCAACATGACCAAAATGGTCAGTTGACCCCTTTAGGAGTTATTGCCCTTTATAGTCAATCTTTAACCATTTTTCATAAATCTAAGTAATCTTTTACAAAATCTCCACTGAAACTACTAGGCCACAATCATCTTTGGGGTATCTAGTTTGAAAAATGTGTCCGATGACCTGGCCATTCAACCAAGATGGCCGCCACGGCTAAAAATAGAACATAGGGGTAAAATGCAGTTTTTTGCTTATAACTATGAAACCAAAGCATCTAGAGCAAATCTGACAAGAAGTTAAATTGTTAATCAAGTCAATATCTATCTGCCCTGAATTTTTCAGATGAATTGGACAACTGGTTGTTGGGTTGCTGCCCTCCAATTGGTAATTTTTAAAGAAATTTTGCCGTTTTTGGTTATCTTGAATACTATTATAGATAGCGATAAACTGTAAACAGCAATAATGTTCAGCAAAGTAAGATCTACAAATAAGTCAACATGACCTAAATGGTCAATTGACCCCTTAAGGAGTTATTGCCCTTTATCATTGTTTATAGTCAATTTTTAACAATTTTCATTAATTTGGTAAATTTATGTAAATTTTTACCAAATATAGTTCTCTGTTACTAATGGGCAAAGTTCATGATAGATATAATTGTAAGAAGCAAAATCGTTCAGTAAAGTAAGAACTTCAAACACATCACCATCACCAAAATACAATTTTGTCATGAATCCAAGGTGAGCGACACAGGCTCTTTAGAGCCTCTAGTTCATAATCCCTGAAGTAATATTACGGAATTTGTAGAATAATTATTAAAATGTTCAGTGATTATGTAAAATCACTGGTAATTTTCAGGGATTATATATAATTACTAATGATTTTAGTGATTCTACATATTTCCTGAAAAATCAGGGATTCTACATAATCTTTGATTAATCTCAAATTCACTGTAACACGTGAAGTTATATACACATATGTAAAATAAACGTGTACATGTATGTCTCTGTCCTACATGTCCTATCATCTGATCGTATTATTTTAAGATTACAAATGTACACTATTTTACAGAATAATTATAGATTTGGCAAATAGCTGATGCATTTGAGGATGTACTTAGTTGAAATTAAATAAATCAAGAATTTAAAATTTATTATCTGTACAGAGCGTTTCAATCCGAAGCTATTCGGTGTTAAATAGATATATCATGTTATGGATGGGTATAAATTGACTATATAAATGATATAGGGCAATAACTCCTTAACGGGTTAATTGACCATTTTTATCATGTTGATTTATTTGTAGGTCTTACTTTTCTGTACATTATTCCTGTTTACAGTTTATCTCTATCTTTAATAATTTTCAACTATCCAATCAATATTCATGATCATGATGATATTTGTAAATCATGGTATATACATGATATACATGATAAAGGATATGTCTAATATACATAAAACATGTATACCAAAAACTAATAACATCAAAACGTTTGTTTGTTGAACAGTTATTAAAAAAACATTTGTTTGACAGTTAGTTTATAATTTATACGACTGGTAAATAAACATCATTTAAAAAGAAAAAAAAATCACAGAGATTTAATTTAATTTTGAATTAATAAAAGTCAAATGAAAGTGAAAGAAAAGATTTTTGGTACTCAAATTTTTATGCACCTTATTTTAAGGTAACCATGGTGACAAGAGACAGTTTTAGACACAAGGTAAAAATCACTGATGTGAAATGAAATTATTTTATTTTATTCTATTTTTGGACTTTTTCCAAAGTGTTGACAACCATCAGCAGCATGTTGAAGTTTGCATGTTGGAATATTACAGACTTTAATACATTTTTTTTATTAATAAAGCTTTAGAATTTGTTGATTAACAGGATTAAGTTTTGACATTTTAGGACTAGTAGAAACATGGAACCAAACTGACATTTATCTGCCAGGTTTCAAATTTTACACTTAACTTGAACTAAGAAAAAGGGAGTAAAGAAAAGCAGAAGATCAGAACAAATAATTTTTAATTGACCGCAAAAATTAAAAAAAATTTGGTCGTATATTAGTATCATATTGTCGTCGTCTGCAACATCTTTGTTGTCCAAATTTCAGTATTGTCCGAAGACAAATCTATGATTTCAGGATAAATACTTTAGTAAAAGTTAATAGAAATCAATAAAATTTAACACAAGGTTTACTTATAACCACTATAAGAAGGTTGGGATTGATTTTGGGGGTTACTACATGTATCTTCAACATTTATTCAAACCAAATTTGAATCTTACCAAAAATATAAAAATTAAAATTACACAACTACGTATCAGTGCTCATTGTTGAAATAATATATATAGAACAGGGTAGATATAATTAACACATTTTCCAAGAGAACAACGTTTTGCAAATTATGCACTGAAGTAGAGACTGAAGAATATTTTTTGATACCTTTTGATAAATATAAAGATAAAAGGCAAATTTTTCCCCAATCATAGTATGGTTTATATTTAAAAGATTAATGTAATAATTATTTTTCAGTTTCTGAACTTTTACCACTTTTGTACATCCACAAAATATTACTGAATGTACTAATTTATTACAGACGCATTAGAAATAAGAAACAATTCTTCAAAATATGTCAATAGCAGAAAAGTCGAAAGCAGTAATTAATTGAAAAGGATGTGAAATATTTCCATTTCAAGACTTTAAGACGTCATTTAAATTTTTACATAAAATTGTAAGCGTTCTCATGATCATGTATACAATTCTTGGAAGATTTTTAGGAAGTTTTTTTTTATTGTAGCTAGGGTAATATCATCAGCTAGGGTAATATCATCAGCTAGGGTAATGGGTAATATCATCAGCTAGGGTAATATCATCAGCTAGGGTAATATATCATCAGCTAGGGTAATATCATCAGTACCTCAGACAATTTTGAAAATCAGTGCTAATCAATGATTCAAAAAAATAGTTTCAAAATGCTTTTGGAAATATTTACTATATCATTATAGAAAAATTGTGCCCTCTCTCAGACAGTTATTTTCACTTAAATAAATAATGATGGAAAATCTTCAAATTTTGTTGTTCTGTATTTCTGAATTTCACAGTACGGTAGCAAATAAAATACATGTATTATTCTCGATTTGCAGAAAGCTCTAGTTTCTGTTAAATTATAAAAGTAAGCTAATTTTATAATTTATTTGATAGGAATTGCTTCAATGACAGTGCCAACTTACATAGCTGAATGTGCTCCATCTGAACTGAGAGGAAGATTAGTCACAATAAATAATTTATTTATAACTGGTGGACAGTTTATTGCAAGTGTACTTGATGGTGCCTTCAGTTATGACAAGACAAATGGTTGGAGGTAAATGTTGTTGTTTATTGTTTTTTTGAAAGTGCATGTACCTTTATCTAATTTTGAATCATTGATTTAGAACTTGGAAAACTAAGAATCATATATGATTTCAACAAAATAAGAAGTGAGTAGCTAAATGGTGCAGAGCCTAATACAAGCTAGGTCCTCTGCCCATCAGGCAATTTTATCTGACTTTGACCTCATTTCATGGATCAGTGAAGAAGGTAAAGTTCTAGGTGGTCAAGTCCATACATCAGATACTATAAGCAATAGGTCTACTATATTTGGTGTATAGAATGAATGTACATGTAAGGTGTACATGTCTAACTGGCTGATGTCATCTGACCTTGACCTCATTTTCATTGTCCAGTGGTCAAAGTCAAGGTTTTGTGTTTTGTTCATTTTCTAATTCTATATGCAATAGGTCAACTATATTTGGTGTAAGGAAATATTTTAGGATTTACATGTCAGTCTCGCAAACTTTTAACCTTGACCTCATTTGCCCAGTTTGTTTGCCCAGTGTTTTAAAAAAAACCTGCCTGAAAAACCAACATGGTGGACAGTGCTTAAAATTGAATAAAGGGGTAAAATGCAAGTTTTATTTATTATCTTGAAAACCACTATGCAAAGAGTAAATATATATATACCGGGTAATAAGATGTGGTATGTCAGTTCCAATGAGACAACTCTTCATCCAAGTCACAGTTGGTAAAACATTTTTGTAGAAGTGCTGTAAAATTCAGAAGGTATTGCGATGTATTTATTAAAGAAAAACTGTGAAAAAACGTGACAGGGTTAACGTTATAATCACAAGAATTTAAATTCGCATTTCAATGCTGAATATCGCAAAAATTAAAATCCAATTTTAGTCTAATAAATGCACACAATAATTTCTAAATTTACAGTAAACTATATAGATCAAAGTACAGTCTTCAACAAGAAGCCTTGGCTGACACCAAACAGCAAAGCTATAAAGAGCTTCAAAAATGACTAGTGTTAAACATTCAAACAGGAAAACCAACCATCTAATCTATATAAATTGAGAATCACTTATGAACCTTAACAAACATTGCAACCAAGGAACATCAGTTTCATGACCATGATGACTTAGGACAAGTGCAAGTTAATGCAGCGGGTTTAAACATTTTAATTGGTGCCAACCTTCACCCTAACCTGAAACAATAATGTAACATCAAAATGTAGAAAATCACACTACAAGTTACAACATATCAATTAAAATGGCTTAAGGATGTACTCCTCTGAGGAGCCAAAAATTTCTAGAATTAAACTTTTTTTCTTCACTTGATTTTGGGGTTTATACAGGTATGACTGTAAACAGATAATTGTTGAAGAAAAAAACATATGGTGGTGCACTACTTTTTTTGGTACAGCTCTTTGAAAGTACCCAATTTTGATGATTTTCACATTTTTCATCAATTTTTACCCATTTTTGGGCTATTATTGTGAAAAAATCAAAGTTCCTCAATTAAACTTTTTTTATACTTTCAATAAAGATGAAGTGAAACATTACCAGGCGCTGTTAATTATGTGTATTGGCATATATATATACTATATTGCTTTTACATCCCCCCCGCTGATACACATAATTAATATGGCTTCTACTATATTATGGAAGCTCCATTTGGAGTTAATGTGTTTAGAGACCACTCTTATGTCTGTACACCTTTCCTATATTGACTAAAGATGAAGTTGACCAATCTGAATAAATTTAATTTAAAAAACTATACGTCATTTTTTAGGAAGGTGTTAATATAAGAATGTTTTATCATATTTTGATGCTTTTTCGTGTCAAATTTACCATGCTGTCAATTTTGTATATTTGTAATTTTTCTCTGTTTTAAGAACAAAATGCGTATACTATATATTTCATCTTTTTTTATATAAATGATGGAAAAAATAATATCTAAGAAATTTGAAAAGAAAAAAGTGATATGTGATGTACACCTTCCTGGTAAAATCATTTCTTGTACCTCTCACCCATTTTCCCAAAATGAGACTGACTCGATTAGTAAAAAATTTAAAAATTAATTACTTAAAAACTGTTTGTTGTAAATACACAAATTTTTCACAGAGTTTAGTTTGATTATAACATTTTTAAAATCCATTGATATTTTCCACTTGTAACACATGTTTTGGAAATAATTCCAGAACAAGATTTCAACAAGACTGAAACGTCAGAAGAATTAATACATTCTTAAGGTGGTATGGGTGTCTTCCTCCATCTTGGATTGTAAAAAACAGAGAAACAAAGGTCCATATTTTCAGGCTAGCAAATTTTGATGCAGGAATGCAGATATTTAATGTGAACTTTCATTTAAAAAATCCAAATTAAAAGATTATAACTTATAAATATTAATATTTTGCAAATGTTGATTAGTTTTGGTTGTTTTTTTTAAAATATTTAAATTGGCATTTTAAGGGGAGGTAACTCTAAAACAGTGCATTTTCTGAAGGATTCTACATGAAATTTTCCAATTTTGTATTTTAGCCGGAAAAAATGTACGGTGACCATATCTTTTCTTTTGATATTCTCAAAACATTGTCTGAAAGCCATCTTTTCCCTAAGTATTTAACAATTCTATCATTTTGTTTAGTTTCTAATCACAAAATAGTGTTTTTATAAGCCCGTCAAAATTTTGACGGGACATATTATGGTATACACATGTCCGGTGTCCGTCCGTCCGTCCGTCTGTGTCTGTCCATCCGTCTGTCTGTCTGTCCATCAGTCTGTCCGTCTGTCCGGCGTAAACAATTTTTCAAACATCTTCTCCTCTGAAACTACAGAATGGATTGGAATGAAACTTAGCATGATTGTTCCTTAGAGTATCCTGCACAAAGTGTGCGCTTCGAATTTTGATCCGTCAAAAAACATGGCCGCTTACTTAAAATAGAACATAGGGGTCATATGCAGTTTTTGGCTTATATCTCAAAAACGAAAGCATTTAGAGCAAATCTGACAGAGTTAAAATGTTCATTAGGTCAAGATCTATCAGCCCTGAAATTTTCAGATGAATCAAACAAACCATTGTTGGATTGCTGCCACTTAATTGGTAATTTTAAGGAAATTTTGCAGTTTTTGGTCATTATCTTGAATATTATTATAGATAAAGATAAACTGTAAACAGCAAAAATGATCAGCAAAGTAAGATCTACAAATAAGTTAATATGACCAAAATTGTCAATTGACCCCTTAAGGGGTTATTGTCCTTTAATGGCAATTTTTCACAATTTGTTCATCATATTTGCTAACTTTAAAAAATCTTCTCCTCTGAAACTACTGAATGGATTTGGATGAAACTTAGCATGATTGTTCCTTAGATTATCCTGCACAAAGTGTGTGCTTAGATTTTTGATCCGTCAAAAAACATGGCCGCCGTTACTTAAAATAGAACATAGGGGTCAAATGCAGTTTTTGGCTTATATCTCAAAAACGAAAGCATTTAGAGCAAATCTGACTTAGGTAAAAATGTTCATTAGGTCAAGATCTATCAGCCCTGAAATAATCAGATGAATCAAACAAACCATTGTTGGGTTGCTGCCACTTAATTGGTAATTTTAAGGAAATTTGGCAGTTTTTGGTCATTATCTTGAATATTATTATAGATAAAGATAAACTGTAAACAGCAAAAATGATCAGCAAAGTAAGATCTACAAATAAGTTAATATGACCAAATTGTCAATTGACCTCTTAAGGAGTTATTGCCCTTTAAAGACTTTTTTTCACAATTTGTTCATCATGTTGACTTACTTTAAAAAATCTTCTCCTTTGAAACTGCTGTTTCAATTTCAGCCAAACTTAGGCTAAATGAGTTTCAGAGTTTCAGAGTATCTAGTATAAATTTTATATTTCATTTCCTTGTATGTCAAGAAACATAGCTCCTATGGCTAAAATAGAACATAGGAGAAAATGATTTTTTTTTTTGCTTTTGAAGAGAATAGGACGATTTAAAGAACATTTAAATAAATTGAAAAGCCAAAATAATCATTGATGAGAGATTAAACCAAAAAAATTCAGGTGAGCGATTCAGGCTCTTGAGAGCCTCTTGTTATATTAATCTAAAGATCTGTATACTTTTTGGTTTTGATTTAAAATTTCATTTTAGTGATATTTAGTTTTTGTAAAAAAAAAACAGGTTGGGGCCGGTTTCCCGCCATGTCTCAAAAACTATATATGGTTATTGCTTAAAACTTTCTCAGAAACTATTTAATATGATTATTGCATATAACTTCCACATAAGACGTCAGGCGTATCATGCGCTCATGGCACAGCTGTTTATTTCCTGTATAATCCATACAAAATGTGTCATTTTGTCACGTCCTGTAGCTTGAGAAAATGGGCAGTGACCTATCATTTTTATTAGCTCACCTGGCCCGAAGGGCCAAGTGAGCTTTTCCCATCACTTTGCGTCCGGCGTCCGTCGTCGTCCGTCGTCCGTCGTCTGTCGTCCGTCGTCCGTCGTCGTTGTTAACTTTTACAAAAATCTTCTCCTCTGAAACTACTGGGCCAAATTAAACCAAACTTGGCCACTATCATTATTGGGGTATCTAGTTTAAAAAATGTGTCCGGTGACCCGGCCAACTAACCAAGATGGCCGCCATGGCTAAAAATGGAACATAGGGGTAAAATGCAGTTTTTGGCTTATAACTCAAAAACCAAAGCATTTAGAGGAAATCTGACATGGGGTAAAAATGTTTATCAGGGCAAGATCTATCTGCCCTGAAATTTTCAGATGAATCGGTCAACCCGTTGTTGGGTTGCTGCCCCTGAATTGGTAATTTTGTGGAAATTTTGCAGTTTTTGGTTATTATCTTGAATATTATTATAGATAGAGATAAACTGTAAACAGCAATAATGTTCAGCAAAGTAAGATCTACAAATAAGTCAACATGACCAAAATGGTCAGTTGACCCGTTTAGGAGTTATTGCCCTTTATAGTCAATTTTTAACCATTTTTCGTAAATTAAAGTAATCTTTTACAAAAATCTTCTCCTCTGAAACTACTTGGCCAAATTAATCCAAACTTGGCCACAATCATCATTGGGGTATCTAGTTTAAAAAAAGTGTGGCGTGACCCAGTCAACCAACCAAGATGGCAGCCACGGCTAAAAATAGAACATAGGGGTAAACTGCAGTTTTTGGCTTATAACTCAAAAACCAAAGCATTTAGAGGAAATCTGACATGGGGTAAAAATGTTTATCAGGTCAAAATCTATCTGCCCTGAAATTTTCAGATGAATCGGTCAACCCGTTGTTGGGTTGCTGCCCCTGAATTGGTAATTTTGTGGAAATTTTGCAGTTTTTGGTTATTATCTTGAATATTATTATAGATAAAGATAAACTGTAAACAGCAATAATGTTTAGTAAAGTAGGATTTACAAATAAGTCAACATGACCGAAATGGTCAGTTGACCCGTTTAGGAGTTATTGCCCTTTATAGTCAATTTTTAACCATTTTTCGTAAATCTTAGTTATCTTTTACAAAAATCTTCTCCTCTGAAACTACTGGGCCAAATTGAACCAAACTTGGCCACAATCATCATTGGGGTATCTAGTTTAGGGTGCTATAAACAGTTTCGTATAAAAAACTAGGGGTTATTCCCCAACTAAAAATAGACTTGGAGGGAAGTCCCTTTTTATCAACATAATTGGTAAAAAAGTATCATGTTTTTTATATTTGATTGTAAAAATAAGTTAATTAGCTTCAATTAAAACAGGTTGTATGATTAAAATAATTTTTAAAAATTAGATTAAATACACATGTTTTAAGGGGAGACAAACTGTAAACATCCTGTTTTTTTGGCAGTGAAAAGTGCAAAACTTATTTGCACCCAATGTAGCTCTTTTCGGAGCAGGCGAACGTAGCCTGAAGCATAAATTTTTAGAAAGACCAGGTAAAAACCTATGAAATTCATACAGTTTTGAATATGAAAAATGTGCATGTATCATGTCTGCATGGGTGTGCACATGGCCTGATTTCATGTTTTTTATGCATAGATTAGGCAATGTTTTCCCCATTTTCTCTGGATAAAACTTTTTGGTACTATTAAAAGTACAATTTATTTTTATTTCATCATAAACTAGAGAAAATTCTGATTCTAATGATATCTAGTTTTATACAAGTATCTTCATTAACATTAACACCACTAAGGGTCAATTATAGATGGTCCCTCAAAATATGACGTCATAGGAAAAAACTGTTGATTGCACCCTTAAAGGGACAAACATATAATATAGTGAGGTTTTCGCATAGAAATGTGTTAGTGAATGGACTAAAACAATTCTGAAAAATATTGTATGGCATGTGTACATTAATTTTAAAGCATCAGTTTGGTATATTTAATGCAAATATTACAGATTTGTACATAGCAACCAGATATAAGAAAACCAGACTCTGTTCAAATTTTGAAGTTTTTCAGATTATTGCGACGTCATGATACTTTTATTAATTCTCTCCTATATATGGAACCAAAAGTTGCACATGCAAAGTGTTGATTTTTTTCTTCTTTGGCCTGTACTACTGATTAGTGTAACATGGATTTTTTTTCATTAATTTATATTTTTTGTACTTTTTATAGTTAAAAGGCTCCAAGTATCATATATAAGAAATACACTATTTCAATATTTTTCTCAACTCAGCTACAACTTAGTTCATATAATAATAGGGACAAAATATGTTTAAAGTAACTTTATTTATGCTAATTTTACAGTTTTTATTCTATTTATTCAAAAGAAACCCAATTTTATGTTTTTTCTTTTTAAATAAACTGATGACAATAGAATACAGGAAATGTTTGGAATATGCCAGTTAAACTATTTGCCACTGGCCAAAATACCACAACTATGCAACATATAAAATTAGCTGTAGTTTCACCATTTGGGGTCACAATCCTTAAAGTAAGACATCATTTTAATCGGTATTGTGTACAGATTCATAAAAGCTGATAAGTTTTTATATATCGCATACAAGGTTTTGCTTAAGGGTGCTATAAACAGTTTCGTATAAAAAACTAGGGGTTATTCCCCAACTAAAAATAGACTTGGAGGGAAGTCCCTTTTTATCAACATAATTGGTAAAAAAGTATCATGTTTTTTATATTTGATTGTAAAAATAAGTTAATTAGCTTCAATTAAAACAGGTTGTATGATTAAAATAATTTTTAAAAATTAGATTAAATACACATGTTTTAAGGGGAGACAAACTGTAAACATCCTGTTTTTTTGGCAGTGAAAAGTGCAAAACTTATTTGCACCCAATGTAGCTCTTTTCGGAGCAGGCGAACGTAGCCTGAAGCATAAATTTTTAGAAAGACCAGGTAAAAACCTATGAAATTCATACAGTTTTGAATATGAAAAATGTGCATGTATCATGTCTGCATGGGTGTGCACATGGCCTGATTTCATGTTTTTTATGCATAGATTAGGCAATGTTTTCCCCATTTTCTCTGGATAAAACTTTTTGGTACTATTAAAAGTACAATTTATTTTTATTTCATCATAAACTAGAGAAAATTCTGATTCTAATGATATCTAGTTTTATACAAGTATCTTCATTAACATTAACACCACTAAGGGTCAATTATAGATGGTCCCTCAAAATATGACGTCATAGGAAAAAACTGTTGATTGCACCCTTAATAAATGTGTGGCGTGACCCTGTCAACCAACCAAGATGGCCGCCACGGCAAAAAATAGAACATAGGGGTAAAATGCAGTTTTTGGCTTATAACTCAAAAACCAAAGCATTTAGAGGAAATCTGACAAGGGTAAAAATGTTTATCAGGTCAAGATCTATCTGCCCTGAAATTTTCAGATGAATCGGTCAACCCGTTGTTGGGTTGCTGCCCCTGAATTGGTAATTTTGTGGAAATTTTGCAGTTTTTGGTTATTATCTTGAATATTATTATAGATAGAGATAAACTGTAAACAGCAATAATGTTTAGTAAAGTAGGATTTACAAATAAGTCAACATGACCGAAATGGTCAGTTGACCCGTTTAGGAGTTATTGCCCTTTATAGTCAATTTTTAACCATTTTTCGTAAATCTTAGTTATCTTTTACAAAAATCTTCGCCTCTGAAACTACTGGGCCAAATTAATCCAGACTTGGCAATCATCATCTTTGGGGTATCTTGTTTTAAAAATGTGTCCGGTGACCCGACTTTCAAATCAAGATGGCCGCCACAGCTAAAAATAGAACATAGGGGTAAAATGCAGTTTTTGGCTTATAACTCAAAAACCAAAGCATTTAGAGCAAATCCAACACGGGGTAAAATTATTACTCAGATCAAGATCTATCTGCCCTATAATTTTCAGATGAATCTGACAACCCGTTGTTGGGTTGCTGCCCCTGAATCGGTAATTTTAAGGAAATTTTGCTGTTTTTGGTTATTATCTTAAATTTTATTATAGATAGAGATAAACTGTAAACAGCAATTATGTTCAGCAAAGTAAGATTTACAAATAAGTCAACATGACCGAAATTGTCAATTGACCCCCTAAGGAGTTAATGTCCTTTATAGTCAATTTTTAACAATTTTCATAAAATTTGTAAATTTTTATTAACATTTTCCACTGAAACTACTGGGCCAAGTTCATTATAGATAGAGATAAATGTAAGCAGCAAGACTAGTAAAGTAAGATTTACAAACACATCACCATCACCAAAACACAATTTTGTCATGAATCCATCTGCTTCCTTTGTTTAATATTCACATAGACCAAGGTGAGCGACACAGGCTCTTTGGAGCCTCTAGTTATATTTTTGAACATATATCAATAGATACTACGTTTTGTCAAAGTATTAACAAATTCTATCATTTTTATTTTAGACTCCAATACCACCTTAACTCAATCAAAGACATATTAACACAATTAAACATAGTCACTGAACCAATAAATTTGATTAATGACACAATGTAAATAAAAAATTAATAAAAAAAAAGGAGCGTAATTATTAAGAAAAAAGATGTAAAACAATATGGAAAGACAAGCATAACCTTGGACAAAATCACTCACTCTCAGCAGCCAAATAAAATAGAATGAAATAAAAATAACTTTTTTTAAAGGTAAACATATAGAGTGCAGAAATATTTTTTCCAAAATAAATAATTTCGTTGTTTATATTACAAGAACAGGAGTGAAAATTTATATTGATACCAAATCTGACTATGAGCAGAAATGTTTAGAATATTGTGATCTACCTGTTGTCCATTTACTTCAAGTTTGGCCACCAGAGCCATTTTTAGCTCACCGGGCCCGACGGGCCTAGTGAGCTTTTCTCATCACTTGGCGTCCGTCGGAAATTTTATGTTTTTTGACCCAGCCAACCAACCAAGATGGCTGCCATGGCTAAAAATAGAACATAGGGGTAAAATGCAGTTTTTGGCTTATAACTAAAAAACCAAAGCATTTAGAGCAAATCTGACATGGGATAAAATTGTTTATCAGGTCAAGATCTATCTCCCCTGAAATTTTTAGATGAATCAGACAACCCATTGTTGGGTTGCTGCCCCTAAATAGGTAATTTTAAGGAAATTTTACTGTTTTTGGTTATTATCTTGAATATTATTATAGATGGAGATAAACTGTAAACAGCAATAATGTTCAGCAAAGTAAGATTTACAAATAAGTTAACAGGACCAAAATGGTCAGTTGACCCCTTTAGGAGTTATTGCCCTTTATAGTCAATTTTTAACCATTTTTCGTAATTCTCTGTGATCTTTTACAAAAATCTTCTCCTCTGAAACTACAGGGCCATATTAATCCAAACTTGGCCACAATCATCATTGATGTATCTAGTTAAAAATTTGTGTTTTTTGACTCGGCCAACTAACCAAGATGGCCACCACGGCTAAAAGTAGAACATGGAGGTTGAATGCAGTTTTTGGTTATTGCTCAAAAACCAAAGCATTTAGAGCAAATCTGACAAGGGGTAAAATTGTTTATCTGGTCAAGATCTATCTGCCCTGAAATTTAAAGATGAATGGGATAATCAGTTGTTGAGTTGCTGCCCCTAAATTGGAAATTTTAGAGAAATTTTACTGTTTTTGGTTATTATCTTGAATATTATTATAGATTGAGATAAACTGTAAACAGCAATAATGTTCAGCAAAGTAAGATTTACAAATAAGTCAACATGACCAAAATGATCAGTTGACCCCTTTAGGAGTTATTACCCTTTATAGTCAATTTTTATCCATTTTTCGTAAATCTTATTTAACTTTTACAAAAATCTTCTCCTCTGAAACTACTGGGCCCAATTAAGCCAAACTTGGCCACAATCATCATTGATGTATCTAGTTTAAAATTTGTGTTTTTTGACCCGGCCAACCAACCAAGATGGCCGCCACGGCTAAAAATAGAACATGGAGGTTAAATGCAGTTTTTGGTTATAACTCAAAAACCAAAGCATTTAGAGCAAATCTGACAAGGGGCAAAATTGTTTATCTGGTCAAGATCTATCTGCCCTGAAATTTTAAGATGAATGGGACAACCCTTTAATGGGTTGCTGCCCCTGAATTGGTAATTTTAAGGAAATTTTGCTGTTTTTGGATATTATCTTGAATATTATTATGGATAGAGATAAACTCAAAACAGCAAAAATGTTCAGCAAAGTAAGATTTACAAATAAGTTGACCCCTTTAGGAGTTATTGCCCTTTATAGTCAATTTTTATCCATTTTTCATAAATCTTAGTTAACTTTTACAAAAATCTTCTCCTCTGAAACTACTGGGCCAAATTTTACCAAACATAGCCAGAATTATTATTAGGCTTTCTAGTTTAAAAATTGTGTTTTGTGACCTGGCAAACCAACCAAGATGGCCGCTATGGCTAAAAATAGAACATAGGGGTAAAATGCAGTTTTTGGCTTATAACTAAAAAACCAAAGCATTAAGAGCAAATCTGTCTAGGTGTTAAATTGTTTATCTGGTCAAGATCTATCTGCCCTGAATTTTTTAGATGAATCGGACAACTGGTTGTTAGGTTGCTGCCCCTAAATTGGTAATTTTAAGGAAATTTTGCTGTTTTTGGTTATTATCTTGAATATTATTATAGATAGAGATAAACTGTAAACAGCAATAATGCACAGCAATTTAAGACTAAAAAATATGTCAAAATGACCAAAATGGTCAATTGACCCCCTAAGAAGTTATTGTCCTTTATAATCAATTTTTAACAATTTTCATAAAATTTGTAAATTTTTAATAACATTTTCCACTGAAACTACATGGACAAGTTCATTATAGATAGAGATAATTGTGAGCAGTAAGAATGTTCAGTAAAGGAAGATGTACAAACACATCACAATCACCTAAACTCAATTTTGTCAAGAACTGTCTGCTTCCTTTGATTAATTCACATATGCCAAGGTGAGCGACACAGGCTCTTTAGAGCCTCTAGTTTTTTTTATCCTTATTGGCCAATTTAAAAAAAAATCTGCCCTGAAATTGCTAATTTAATTTGACAAGGTTCATAATTTGAAGACCAACAGTCCTCATCAACCATTCACTAGATCAGGTGTTTTAACAATTACAGCATTAGTGGCACATAGTTTCCATTAAATCTTATTGAAGATCACATTTTCAATTTCTTCTCTATTCAATAGAACTTGGGTGATTGACAAACACTTTGGAAATTATGTATGAAAGGTCCCATACTAGCAACATAAATTGGTTTAACATGGCCACCAGAGCTAATATTTATTATTCTAATGGACAATTTTACAAAATCGACCTCTCTGAAAATGCATGAGTAATTTTTACATCTATAATACTAAAATGACGAGGTCCAATTTGTCAGCCGTCATCACGTAAAATCGACGAATCAAAGAATTCAACTTTATATACAACTAATACAGTACAATGGTGTAGATTAAAAATTACACCACTCTAGGCCCTTTTGTTTTCCAAGTAATTAATATTGCCAATAATTAAGAAGTTTCAGGTCTATTCAAATACCGATACCAAAAGTATATTCACCTGTTACCTATAACTTTATCTGTACGTTCCGCATCTGACAGACGCACCACCAAACGCTATATTTACAGGTCATAATCACAGGGTTGACACTACTAAATTGTCAAATTGTTTACCTATTGTAGTATTTTAATCAGTAAGACTTTCTAAGATAACAATACAAATACTATAAAAAATCTGCACTAAAAATAAGGTGTATAGGTACAGTTTTCAATTTGTTAGCGGACATGACGTAAAACAGAGAATCAAAGAATTCAACTTTATTTATAACTATTATAGGACAATGCTGTTGATTAAAAAATACTCCATTCCAGTACCTTCTGTTTTCCAAATAATTAATATTACCAATACTTGACAATTTCCGATTCGACGGGTTCAAACAGAAAGATTTGAAAGCAGAGAAACTATGTATCTTATAATCGGCATGACTGTATCAGATGACAATACCTAATACTAAAATAAGGCTTGCACATAGTTATATACTTTAATTCAGTCACGGTATCACGGGTGTGTTCTAGTATATATAAAGTAGATGACAAAATTCATAAATATCTAGGTGAATAATGAAGAATTTTTAAAGCCTCTGCTGGAATAAAAAAGATAAATCCCTATTAATTCTATTTCATTTGATATTTTTATTGTTCAATTTGTGTTTGCTTATAATGAGATTTTGTAAATATTTTAATATCTTTCAGATATATGTTTGGATTGGCAGGTGTTCCATCTGCAATTCAGTTTGTTGGGTTTTTCTTTCTTCCGGAGAGTCCAAGATGGCTGATAAGTAAAGGTAAAGAAGTTGAGGCTAGGAAAGTTTTATGTAAAATTAGAGGACATTCATATGTGGAAGAAGAGCTCCAGGAAATCATACAAAAGTTTGAAGAAGAAAGAGAATCTACAAATAATAAAGGTATTATATTTAAAAATTTGAAAACAGGTTAAGTATAATTATTTTGATGCTTTTCATTCAATTACAAATCGCATAAGTACAAAAATGTATTTCATTCACATGTATTGATACATGTATATGTTACAGTGAATTTGTATAATCAGGGATTATGTAGAATCCCTTAAATTTTCAGGGATTATAATGTATAATAACTCAGGTTAGTTTAGGGATTATATGTAATCACTAACATTTTCAGGTTTTATGGTTAATCACTAGAAAAAACGTCAGGGATTATACAGAATAACTGAAATGAAACTAAAATAATATAACATATTGAAATATGTTAAAAGTTAACCGTATTATATCAAAATAATATTTACCTCAATATTGTAAAACGGTAGGCATAATATATTAATATGAAAGACACAAAAATATTACAATGTTAAACACAATATTATATTAGTTACATAGTGTGCTAGTGACCTAATATGATGTAAACAGGGTCAGTAAATTCCATATGGGGTTAGAGCGAAGCTTGAACCCCATATGGAATTTACTTACTCTGTATATATCATATTAGGTCACTAGCACACTATGTAATGAATTTATCTTACCGACTATCTTTATATGTGGAATTTAGACTAAAGTTGTCTTATTTGCTATCATACCACATCTTCTATATATATATATATCTTCTGTATAAAAAGTGTTCAAGTGTTAAATTTTAAGAACCTTCTTCTAGTGGTCTGCACTAAAAAACTAATGTTAAGGACAAATATCTATTATCAACAACCTTGATATAACAATATTAAACAGATCTTTCAATACTTTTTAATAATCAAACAATGCCTAAGTTGTAAATCCACTACTAACCGTGTATTGAAATAAGCCCCGCCTCCCTACTAACCTAATATTGACTATACGGTTCATGCTCATTTATCCAACTTTTTAAAATCATAGGTAGTAGAGGTAAAACAAAAAGTTGGATAGATGAGATCAAAGGTAATCAAGAACAAAGGGTTTTTTAATTAGAGTTTGGGTTGAATGACAGCTGAA
The DNA here is from genome assembly GCF_036588685.1 of Mytilus trossulus. Lineage (NCBI taxonomy): Eukaryota > Metazoa > Mollusca > Bivalvia > Mytilida > Mytilidae > Mytilus > Mytilus trossulus. The sequence goes on from NC_086373.1 coordinate 44,667,600, forward strand.
AAATAAGACTGAAAATTATACCCGGATTAAATGTTCTGTAATATTACTTAGCATAGGATATTAAAATTCGTTCGTCGTCCGTCGTCTTTAACTTTTCATAAATCTTCTCCTATGAAACTACTTGGCCAAATGAATCCAAACTTGGCCACAATCATCATTGGGGTATCTAGTTTAAAAATGTGTCTACTGACCCGGCCAACAAACCAAGATGGCCGCAATGGCTTAAATAGAACATAGGAGTTTAAACGCAGCTTTTGGCCAATAACTCAAAAACCAAAGCATTTAGAGCAAATCTGACATGCGGTTAAATTGTTTTTCAGGTCAAGATAAGATTTTAGGTACGAAATTAGTAATTAAAGTTGCCCTGGTAGAGGGTCCACGGGGAAGCTCAAAAGCTCTTGGGTTTCAACAATTTAGCATCAAATTATGAAGAAGCAAGACTAACATATATATCATCATTATAGATTAGATTCTGCTTTCTATTAACGACACATATATGATACAAGACAAACAAACACTGAAGTATAAAGTTCGTTAGTTTTAAATATTGTATAATGTGGAATACACGATTAATACGATTGAATATGGAAAATTGACTTTATTGGACAACCGTGCTAAATTAAAGCAATCATATCACCGTCTAGTTACGAAAGACGGTATATGAATAAATATGGTGCTTGAACTTGAACGCAATATGAAGGTCCAATGATGTGACTAAGTTACTGTCTAACTAATGGATATTGAAACAATATGATACTACCAAAGGCTATCCAGATTGGGAAGTAAAAATGCTATACCAAATATACAAGTTACCAGTATAAATGCAAATTGACGCAAAACCTCAAATAAACAAATATTACTGATTTGTGAATTTCTTCTGTATACATGAAGAAACATTTATTTATTATTTAAAATATATACTTAATGTATTTAAAAATAAAATATAACAAGTTTACTATCGTGGCCTATTTTATATATAAATTTTTAAATTAATTCAAACACCTACAGGAACAAATTTACTGTCAAATTTTAGAAAGACACCTTATTATTACTAAACAAACAACCCAATAATTAACAAAAACAAAAAGTTGGCTAAATGAGAATACCTTATTTTAAAAAGTTGGATAAATGAGAAGACACCGACTATATTTAGGTCTCCACGAGGTCGCTATTAACCAATCATATTCCTATAAATGTATAGGAGGTAAGATAAAATTAAATGATAAGCACAATATAATTAAATGATAAGCACAATATATAAAGAATAATTGATGTTTTGTTTTTAATACTGACTTCATCAGTAATAATATCAAGCAAGCCCTTATTGATACTGACTGTATCAGTATTAATAATATAAAGCGAACCCACACGGCTGGATTGATGAAGTCAGTATGAAAATATTAAATGGCATAATGATTATTTTTTTTATCGTATTGATTTAGCAATTGTTTTTAAGTTGAGACTATGAAATAAAATGAAATTGTCATTAAAACTATTTTTATGCATACAATCGTTTTGACAAATGTTAATGTTATTCACAATATTTTAAAAATTAACATTTTATTTACAAACTAAATTGGATGGCATCGACTATAACATTTGCCCTGATTTTCTAGAGGCATACATGTATCTATCAAATTCACCTCTGTTTTTTCCACAATATCAACATTTAAAAAACCCTTGTCCTCCATATCGATTCAGATTTTACAGCACATCTCAGAGAAATAGAGTTTTCAGCACAAACATCTGAAGGTATGAATGAAGGGAAATCAGCAACCTCAAACAGATTTCTTGTATTAAAAATCCGAGCAGGATTCCATGCTATATAGCAAGGCAATATCTTTCTTCAGTCTTTTCGTGAATATTGACCATTAGTTTTTTGGGATCTCCCTTTCCTGGAACCACTAGTGGAATTGGTTTGAGATATATGCATATGTTGCATAAATGATTTTGTTTTTAACTTTTGAGCATACATTTTCTTCAACCCAAGCAACATCTGTGCCTGTGCAGAGCTTATCTGTTAGTGACATAATGAGGTTCAACACTAAAATAAAGTATCAAGGGCACAACTCATCACTTAAGATTCACAAAGTAGATCAGGAATGAAAACTGTTAACTTAAACTTTTAAGAAAGAAGGGAAACAAATGATTTTTGTCTATGTTAATTTGTTTCATTATATTTGAAGCTTTTAATTATTGATAATAATCCCTGAAATCATATTAGGGAATTTGTAGAATAATAATTTAAATTATCAGTGATTATATAAAATCACTGGTTATTTTCAGGGAATCTATATAATCACTAATGATTTTAGTGATTCTACATAATCCCTGAAAAGTCAGGGATTCTACATAAATCCTGATAATACAAATTCACTGTAACCTATATATATATATATATATAATTTTTCTAAACATCAGCCCAAAAATGTTAGATCTGTAAATTTGCTTTCACAATTTTTATACGCCCGTCAAAATTTTGACGGGACGTATTATGGTATACAAATGTCCGGTGTCCGTCCGTCTGTCAGTCTGTCCGTCTGTCTGTCTGTCCGTCCGTCTGTCTGTCTGTCCGGCGTAAACATGTCGCACCGTAACTTGAGAACGACTTATCCAAATTTCATGAAACTTAACATAGTTGTTTCTTATGATGGTCAAATGATCTGTATACTTTTTGGTGAAAATAAGATTAAAACTTTTTGAGTTACGCATACATGTGACAGAGTTGTCAAGCCACAACTGGAGATTTGGAAATTTTCAGCTGGAGTTTGGGCCTCATAACTGGAGATTTTTTATCGACCTTTTTATCGACATACGCAAGATTTTTGTGTGTGTGTTTAAACTGCATATCTTCCTTTTTTGTTAAAACACAACAATGATTCCACACCTTCAAGCACCTACATAGCCATTTTTACTTAGTAAAATCAAGGATTTGTATAGATAGACTCTAACCTTGGTAAAATAGAAGATAATTTGTTCATCATAATTTTATATCATGTATATAGTTCAAGATAAAGTAATCAGCCATCATACATTGTTGGCAATAAGTAAATATGCTTTGACCACATAGGCAACTTTTGTACCCCTACTGAACATGTTTGTAACAGAAGGTGTTGAATTGATAAAGTTGTGAGCTTTCTGTTGGGTAGCTGTCTCCATATTTTTGGTCAAGTAATTAGGGACACCATAGTCAGCTTTGCATGAAGTGTAGTAAGCATGGTCATGACTCTTGGCACTGGACTTTCACATTTTTTTGTTTTGGCTAGATACTGTGTCTTCTTTAATTTTATGCTGGGGTACATGTATTTGGTGATAACATACAGTTTGCATTTTGTGAAATAATAAGACAAACACACTTATTTAGGTGTTCCATTGGACAAGATAGAAGACATATCATATTTGAGTTGATTTTATTGTCTTTGAGGTTTTATATAAACTAAGTCTGTTCCATGTTTTCAACAGCATCAAAATTTATGAAAGTCGATGTTTATATAACACTGTTCCATTGTCAGAATCACTTTTAATCATCCAGACATGTTTATTTAACTAGCTAGTTGATAACTTACGGCACTTTGTAACTAAAACAGGGTTGTGTTTTTTTCACATGTCGCACCGTATCTCAAAATCGATTCTTGATTATGGCTTAAAAATTTAAACACTTCTTAGTTATATTAATCTTAATATCTGTATACTTTTTGGTGATGATTCAAAATTTTATTTTTAAGTTATTGAGTATTTTGTAAAAAAGGGGGAGGTTTTTTTTACATGTCGCACCATATCTCAAAAACGATTTATGATTATTGCTTAAAACTTTACACTTGTCTTTGTTATATTAATCTAAAGATTTGTATACTTTTTGGTGATGATTCAAAATTTCATTTTTGAGTTATTGAGTATTTTGTAATAAAGGGGGAGTTTTTTTTTACATGTTGTGCCGTAACTCAAAAACAATTTATGATTATTGCTTAAAACTTTACACACTTCTTTGTTATATTAATCTTAAGATCTGTATACTTTTTGGTGATGATTAAAAACTTTATTTTGGAGTTATTGAGTATTTTGTTAAACAGGGGAGGGTTTTTTTACATGTCGCGCCGTATCTCAAAAATAATTTATGATTATTGCTTAAAACTTTACACACTTCTTTGTTATATTAATCTAAAGATCTTTATACTTTTTGGTGATGATTCAAAATTTTATTTTTGAGTTATTGAGTATTTTGTAAAAAAGGGGGAGGGTTTTTTTACATGTCGCACCATATCTCAAAAACGATTTATGATTATTGCTTAAAACTTTACACATGTCTTTGTTATATTAATCTAAAGATTTGTATACTTTTTGGTGATGATTCAAAATTTCATTTTTGAGTTATTGAGTATTTTGTAATAAAGGGGGAGTTTTTTTTTACATGTTGTGCCGTAACTCAAAAACAATTTATGATTATTGCTTAAAACTTTACACACTTCTTTGTTATATTAATCTAAAGATCTGTATACTTTTTGGTGATGAATAAAAACTTTATTTTGGAGTTATTGAGTATTTTGTTAAACAGGGGAGGGTTTTTTTACATGTCGCGCCGTATCTCAAAAATAATTTATGATTATTGCTTAAAACTTTACACACTTCTTTGTTATATTAATCTAAAGATCTTTATACTTTTTGGTTTTGATTCAAAATTTTATTTTAGTGATATTTAGTTTTTTGTAAAAAATAAACAGGGTTGGGGGTTTCACATGTCCCGCCGTGTCTCAAAAACAATATATGGTTATTGCTTAAAACTTTCCCAGAAACTATTTATGATTATTGCATAAAACATGGCGCAGCTGTTTATTTTGTTCTACCCTCACTGAGATTGTCAACAAATATATAAAAAAGCACGGTGAATCAATTTTTGCCTATTTACACTATTAAAGTTATTAAATTTAGTGTTTGATTCTGGAATCGTTCCATCATTATCATTAAGCCGTTATTTAAAAATAAAGGGGATCCAAATAATTTGGATAATTACCGAGCTATTTGTCTTACATCGAATTTAGGAAAAGTTTTCACCTCTATACTTAATTCAAGACTTAATGCTCTGTCAGACAAGATCCGGATTATAACTGATGCCCAGGGTGGTTTCTGTAAGGGGTATTTTGTCCAAGATAGTATGTTTGTCATGCATGCTTTAATTTCACTTAATTTGAGTTTGGGAAAGAAATTATTTTGCGCTTTTGTAGATTTAAGAAAAGCTTTTGACACAGTGTGGAGGTTGGGACTATGGCAAGTACTACTAAAATATATCATTGGTGGGAAAATGTTTACAGTTATATTGAGCATGTATCCAGATTATAAGTCTTGTGTTAAAAATGAAGAACTAAAAACCGATTTTTTCCTGTGTGATGTAGGTGTAAGACAGGGAGAAAATATGTCACCCTTTCTCTTTGCCTTATACCTGAATGACTTGGTGGAATATCTGGATGAAAACTCTGTGGATGGTCTTAAATTTATGAATGAAAAATTTCCAGAAAACTGTGTTGTATACCAAGTTTAGGGCCGTAACTAGTCTCTTTTAATAATGAGGCAAACTATATTGGCGAGGGGTCTGGGGGCCGCTTAAGGTCCCCAGAAGCTCTGAGAAAAATAACCCAAATTCATGCATTCTGAGCGTTTCCCGGACTCTTTCTTACATAGAAACGCAAATTATTCTTAGCTATTTTTTCGACAATATTCTGGTATAAAAAAAAACATAGCTTCATTGTTATTTAAGACTTTAAGGTTTTAGGGAAAACATTAAAAGACCGATATGTAGGATAAAGCAGAAATCGTAATTCGCATAATCATAAATACTGGATCTGTCTATCTGTTCTTGTCTTGTATTGTACTGACTTGTGATTTTTTTATGAATAGATTTATATATAGTGACAGTGTGCAATCCGAGTAATATACTTTAAGTACTAGTACTGCTTAAGTCTACACTATAGGGACCATATTGACTTTGTTTTACGGTATTTATGATTCTTTCATTATCGAAGACCCTCCATCAACTATCAAGATGAAGAACAGGAATAAAAACTTTGACCATTGATCATTTGGTTTTTTTTCTCAATACATTGACATTGTGTGCGATTAGCTCCCGTGTACGTGTACTGCATATTCCTTTATTTCTGTTAAAGGGTCTGAACACGACTTAATCAGGCAAATTTAACCCTTGATGTAAAAGGTTATATGGCAATACATTGATGTTTTATTCCAAAAATAATTTGATACCGGGAAATTGGTGGACTTACTTTAATTTAAACCATGTCACATATATAGTTTTATCCACAGGCGCTTGGGTATATGAGTGATTTAAACGACTCAGAGAAAATACCCAATTTTGATTTTAAACATATTTTATTCATTAAGATATGAAAAGGATTGAGCAACAGGCACAGCCTATAAAAGCTCTCTCCATATTACATGTTCAAGGTATAACTCAATTATAACAACTGTATTTAAAATAATGCAATATAGTGGAACATGCATGCTACTTATGAGCACACACGAGAAAATAAATGTTTACAGTGTTACTTACTAAATGCAAAGTATATTTTAAAAGTATATATAGGCAATTACTCATCATGTATTCAAGAACCTTGAAACATGCAAATATCCTTTATAAGTCATTAGAAATATATATATATATGGCTTGAAAGAGACACTAAGCTTGCTTAGTGGATAAAATGAATTAATGTTTAAGTGGAGAAGAAAGAAAATAAAAAATAAAAATAAATGAAACAAAAAATAGGTAAGTTTTAAACAAAACGATGAGTGTCACTGATATATTTATGAACAGATTTCAAAATAGCAATATTCATATCATATGAAAATAATCTGTTTCCAAAAAGTAATAATTCAATATTTATATCAACATTATCAGCAATGGAGATAATGGAATCAAGAAGGATCTGTCTTACATCATTGTACTTAGGGCAAATGAAAAAGAAATGTTTGTTATCCTCAACAGGGTGATTACAGTTTACACAAACAGTGTTCTCTGATAAGAACTGATTAAACAGATGAGATTTTAGGTTGCTAGCATTATTTCTGAGTTGACAATGACTTATATTAAGTTTCCTTATTCCATAGTTAAAAGGTTTAAAGATAGCATCAGTCTTATAAAACTTATCCAGTCCACTTCTAAATATACCCAAACTTGGGGATTTTTGTAAACTCAAAGGAAGACTATTCCAAAGTCTTATAGTGGAAGGAATGAAACTATTAAAATAAGAGCTAGTTCTAGCAAGAGGTGGATGAAAAGTGGTATTTTCATTCCTCAAAGTGTAAGGGGTTTGTCTGGGAAGATATGGCTGGACTAACTCATATAAGTATGCAGGTGTCATCCCATTTAATATTATATAGAATAGTATAAGCTTATGTTTACCCAATTTTACAATCCATACCAAGAAAAATTGGGTATTTTCTCTGAGTCGTTTAAATCACTCGGAACTAGGTGAGACATCCACAGAAGTGATAGATATGTATTATAAATATAGAAAATTGAATATTTTAATCAACAACAAGAAATAAAAAAAAATATCTGTGTCATATACCCAAGAGTCTGTGGTTTCATATACAAAAAAGGCAGTTTTGTATTCTTTGATATCAAGTTCCATTAAATCTCCATGAAGAAACGACCATTTTTTTTCTGTGTCCAGCAGCATCGTATATTCTGAAAATATTTTCTCGCATAATGCCTGGACATCGGTGATCATGTAACATTACACAGTGTGACACGTTTACAAATGAAAATCAACACTCAGACTAGTCATTCAGTAGGACAATAAATGAACAAAAGACAAATCTGGGACACAGAAGTAAAAACAATAGACCATCAACTATCAAAACCAAAAGTAAAATAGAAACATTGATTATGTAAAACGTGCAGGGGAGACACCAGATAGTGAATAGAACTTGCTTCTTGCAAGACACTTTCAGTTGAAACAATTTGATATGAAGACAATCTTTTTTTTTTTTTTTTTGAAATTTAAAACATGAGGCATTTGCCTCATTTGCCTCAATGTAGTTACGGCCCTGAAGTTATTTATTCTTCTGTACGCCGATGACAATTATCTTTGCGGAGTTGACAGAAGGGTTACAAAAGGCTCTGGATGTGTTTGAGCAATATTGTTTTGAATGGAAACTCACTGTTAATGTATCAAAAAAAAAGAATTTAATTTTTTTCAAAGAGAAAGTTAAATATAAAAATTGAGAAAGGAAATGGGGAATGTGTCAAAGCAACAAGAACCCGACCATAGAGCAGACAACAGCTGAAAGCCACCAATGGATCTTCAATGTAAGGAGAAACTCCTGCACCTAGAGAATGTTACTTTTAAACTATGTTATGAAATTATTGAAATTAAGATTCATATGTTTATCTTGGTCTGCTGTTTAATTACAACAGAAATTTCTTTCAAGCTCGAAAAAAAATTGGTAGACCAAGCTCAAAAAGCGCTTTAGGCTCTTTACAAGAAGATACAAAATATCTCGCTTCCAATTGATTTACAGTTAAAATTATTTGATGCATTGGTGGTTCCTAATTTTGACCTATTCCTTGGAAATATGGATGCTACTGAGATATTGTGGCACTAAATTACCTTGCACTGTACCTGACACACTAGACTATTCGACCACCTAGGCTCATATAAGTTGTCTGAACTCAACAGATTTCATTCTGGTTTAGTTTAAACATATTTATTTATATTTGATTGGGAAACAAGTTTTGCAACTTATATTAATCCCTTTCCACTTTGCGGGTGCGAGTGCTGCCTTGTAGCAGCATTAGCCTACTCTTTTTCGAAATCTGCAAGGGTGTCTTTAACGTGCAAGAGATATGGCTCTCTCTTAACACAGGTCAGCCATTTATCGTCCCCTTCCGACGGACTATCATTGTTTCCTTAAGACCATACTCGCAAATGGTGCCAAGGGAGAACCGAAAATTCATCCTGGTAACAAGACTAAAAATACATTCTGTATATATAATTCGTCTAACCATCAGCCTAGCAATGTAAGATCTGTAAATTAATTTTGCAATTGTTTTATTCCCTAGCTGGGATCGATTTCATGCTACAAAGGTATAGTGGCAGAGCCTAGGTGGTCGAGTGGTCTACCGTGTCAGGCAGAGTGCAAGGGGTTTTGGTGCAAAAGTATCTCAGTAGCATGAGTTTAAATCATAAAAGTTAGTTACTTAGGGAGCTACCATTTGATTTTTATGGGGGGGGGGGGGGGGGGGGGGGCTAGGATGAAATTTGAAAAAAATAGGCAGGACAGGAGTTTTGAGTAAAAAAAAAAGGCAGGATGAGACACTTGCAAAAAAAATTAATCAGGACGACGATTTAGGTAAAAAAAAAGTCAGATTAAACTAAAAAAAAAAGGCAGGACCGAACAGAGTGAAAAATAAAAAGGCAGGACAGAGATTACAGCTAAAAAAAAAGCAGGACAACATTTTTCATCCTAGCCCCCCCCATAAAAATCAAATGGTAGCTCCCTTAGTAAAATAGTTTATCAAAGAAAACTCAGCCATAGAAGAGTGAGTAACAGGAGCATATTATACACAATATTAATTACAACATAGTTCATAATACAAACAGTATACATTGGCTAGAGGTATAGGGGGAGGGTTGAGATCTCATAAACATGTTTAACCCCGCCACAATTTTGCGCTTGTCCCAAGTCAGGAGCCTCTGGCCTTTGTTAGTCTTGTATGATTTTAAATTTTATTTTCTTGTGTCTAATTCGGAGTTTAGTATGACGTCCATTATCACTGTACTATTATGCATATTTTTAGGGGCCAGCTGAAGGACACCTACGGGTGCGGGAATTCTCGCTACATTGAAGACCCAGTGGTTGCCTTCAGCTGTTGTCTGCTCTATGGTCGGGTGGTTGTCGCTTTGACATATTCACCATTTCCTTTCTCAGTTTTATTGTTTAATTATACATCTTCATAAATCAGTTTTTATTTATTACATTTTTAAATTAGACAAGCATCTTTTCTACCTTTTGAATAACAATTGACAGCTTAGTCAGCACATTACTTTTACAATATTTAAGCATGCCTAGTACATGTAGTACTTTTTTACATTTGGATATTTTAAATAATATGGAGGTATGAACTTCATCCTAAAAATCCTCAACTTTGTAATAGGTGCATTTACATATATAGTGATATAAATCCTCAAGACCAGCTTTACAAAGTGGACAAATTCTCTCATTTCGTGGTACATTTCTCAATCTTCCTGTTTCGATGGGAAACTTTGTATTACATACCCTTAATTTACATATATTTACTCTATCATCCTGCCTTAATTTTAACCGATATGGTTCTAAGCAAAACTCTTCTTTAAAGTGTAAATAAAATCCCACCCCCCTTGATGAGTTGTTTATATCAGAGAACCATTTTTGAATTAACTGGTCCATGAGACGCTGCTGCATTACATTAATTATAATATAATTAAAATCAACTTGCCCCGGAATATTATATAGTTCGCAAAAGCCACAGTCATTAAACACAGATTTTACATAGTTAAACCATTTGGAATTATAACCTTCATGCTCATGCATGTACCAAAGTAACTTATACAGTTTACCCAATAGTTTTTTATCATTTGTTGCTAGTTTGTGCCAAAAACATACCCATTTTTAACTTGGTAGCATGAGTTTGAATCCTGACCAGTGAAGAAACACAAAATTTGATAACGCAAAATTACAGATCTAACATGGTTTGACTGTTATTTAGACGAATTATATATATATACTTATGTTTACATAACATGTTATATATAGTACCTGTATTGTGTGATGATTTCCACATAAATCCAGATACATTTATACTGGTCCCACCCCCTCCTTATGGATTCATTTGTTTTTCAGCTGAAGAATACATTATAGTGAGAGTGATAAAGACACCATCAGTGAGAAGAGCTCTTATTTTAGGAAGTTTTTTACAAATATTTCAACAGCTAAGTGGTATTAACACAGTTATGTAAGTTTTTCAGCCTCACTAGAGTAATTACAGATAGTTATTGGATATTTCTCATCAGCTTTCATCTTATACTTTTACGGTGTGAATGCATTATTTAAGTTTTTTTTGTAGTTGTTATATAATGTGCTAATCATTTTTTTCCTGCCTATTATATTTATTGGTATTTGAGGACTTTTCTCCTTTTTACCTCATCTGGCCTGAAGGGCCAAGTGAGCTTTTCTCATCACTTGGCGTCCGTGGCCCGTCGTCTGTCGTCCTGCGTCCATCGTCCAGCGTCCGTCGATGTTAACTTTTACAAAAATCTTCTCCTCTGAAACTACTAAGCCAAATAAAATCAAACTTGGCCACAATTATCATTGGGGTATCTAGTTTAAAAATTGTGTCCGGTGACCCTGCCATCCAACCAAGATGGCCCCCATGGCTAAAACTAGAACATAGGGGTAAAACGCAGTTTTTGGCTTATCCCTCAAAAACCATAGCATTTAGAGCAAATCTGACATGGGATTAAATTGTTTATCAGGTCAAGATCTATCTGCCCTGAAATTTTCAGATGAATTGGACAACTGGTTGTTAGGTTGCTGCCCCTTTATTGGTAATTTTAAGGAAATTTTGCAGTTTTTGGTTATTACCTTGAATATTATTATAGATAGAGATAAACTGTAAACTGCAAAAATGTTCAGCAAAAAAGGATTTACAAATAAGTCAACAGGACCAAAATGGTCAGTTGACCCCTTTAGGAGTTATTGCCCTTTATAGTGAATTTTTAACCATTTTTCATAAATCCTAGTTATCTTTTACAAAAATCTTCTCCTCTAAAACTACTTGGCCAAATTAAGCCAAACTTGGCCACAATCCTCATTGGGGTATTTAGATTAAAAACTGTGTCCAGTGACCTGGCAAACTGACCAAGATGGCCGCCATGGCTAAAATTAGAACATAGGGGTAAAATGCATTTTTGGCTTATAACTCATAAACCAAAGCATTTAGAGCAAATCTGAAAGGGGTTGATATTGTTTATCAGGTTAAGATCTATCTGATTTAAAGTTTTCAGATCAAGTGGACAACTGGTTGTTAGGTTGCTGCCTCTGAATTGGTAATTTTAAGGAAATTTTGCTGTTTTTTGTTATTATCTTGAATATTATTATAGATAAAGATAAACTGTAAACAGCAATAATTTACAGCAAAGTAAGACCTAAAAATAAGTCAACATGACCAAAATTGTTGATTTACCCCCTAAGGAGTTATTTCCCTTTACAGTCAATTTTTAACAATTTTCACAAAATTTGTAAATTTTTACTAACATTTTCCACTGAAACCTATCATTATCGAAAGGGATAATTGTACACAGCAAGAATGTTCAGTACAGTAAGATCTACAAAGACATCACCATCACCAAAAACACAATTTTGTCATGAATCCATCTGTGTCCTTTGTTGAATATTCACATAGACCAAGGTGAACGACACAGGCTCTTTATAGCCTCTAGTTGATGTGCAGAACAAATGTAGAAATATTTATGTAATTGCTTCAATGTTGCATTTCTGTTGATATTGACAATCCAATTTCCCTTAGGAACTCCTTTTACGGCTAAAACTGTACTACTTTAACTATGAAGTTTGGAAAAAAATCTAATCCTAGAATTGAAAGTTCATATATGCACCACAATTTTTTTCAAAGGTCAAAATATATAGGGCTGTGTAGCATATTCTCAACTCTATTTGCCCTGAAAATCTCAGAGTTTAAACTAACACTAATTTTCTTTACTACCACTACCTCCAATGAAAGGTTACCACAGATTTCAATGTAAACAATATGCACATGTATATTTACTGGTAACATTCCCAAGTTATGTCTCTGTGAGATGGAACACAGAGAGCATAACTGGGAACCAGTATGTAAACAAAATTAATTTTCTCCAAGATTTCCCCAAAAGAGGGGTGTTTTGAGAAACAGCTGTATTTACAAAGTGCAACCTTAACATATTTAATGCAGATATTTATAGATGATCAGTATTAATTCATTCGAATACAATGTGGTACTACATATAATTTAGTTATCTGGCAAAGTTGTTTATTTATTTTTTTATCATTTTGCATCCGTCTGAAATGTGTTAGGCATTGTTAACTTTAATATTATACAATTGCTTTCTTTTGATGAGGTAAATGTGTGGTTTTATTGACTTTTGAAAAACTGATATTCATTGAGGCCAACGCAAAACGTTCTATGAAATATCCTTCTGCATGCTTAAACTCAATTTTGCGGTCATGTGCATTGATATTATTAATATTTTTTGTCGAGCTTGCAACTTTTGTTGCAGAAAGCTCGACATATGGCTACGGTGGCGGTGTAAGCTAACTTCTTAAAAGCTTTATATTTTCGAAGGTAGAAGACCTGGATGCTTCATACTTTGTATATAGATGCCTCATGGTACGAAGTTTCGGTCAGTCACATGTCCAATGTCCTTGACCTCATTTTCATATGTTCAGTGACTACTTGAAAAAAAAGTTAAGATTTTTTGTAATGTTAAATTCTCTCTTATTATAAGTAATTGGATAACTATATTTGGTATGTGCGTTTCTAACAAGGTCCTCATGCCCGTCAGACAGTTTTCACTTGACCTTGACCTCATTTCATGGATCAGTGAACAAGGTTAAGTTTTGGTGGTCAAGTCCATATCTCAGATACTATAAGCAATAGGTCTAGTATATTCGGTGTATGGAAGGACTGTAAGGTGTACATGTCCAACTGGCAGGTGTCATCTGACCTTGACCTCATTTTCATGGTTCAGTGGTTATAGTTACGTTTTTGTGTTTTGGTCTGTTTTTCTTATACTATATGCAATAGGTCTACTATATTTTGTGTATGGAACGATTGTAAGGTGTACATGTCCAGCTGACAGGTGTCATCTGACCTTGACCTCATTATCATGGTTTAGTGTTCAAAGTTCAGTTTTTGAGCTTTGGTCTATGTTTCTAATACTTTATGCATTAATTAATCAACTATATTTGGTGATAGGGATACCATAATCGTTGTATTTTGATGTTTTAGCCAAAAAAATGTATTTATATTTGGTTTTGAAATTCCAGTTATATACAATTTATTCCAAATCATTGGCAATGTAAAATTCTTTTAATCCAGGAAAGAAAAAACTTTTAACTTGGAATTAAAATCTTTAAAATAGGCACCATGTGATATTTGTGACCTGTACACCATCTACATGGTTTCCACATTTTAACCTACTTTAGTGGGCTAAAATCAATAAAGTACTTCCTTTCAAGTCATATGCATTGTAAAAGTTTACTTTTCCTTTGACAAGTTTATTGCGTTTTCTGAAAAGTGTTTGCAGAACATGAATAAAAAAAAATAATTAAAAATTGTGACAAAGATACCAACTTTGTACATTCCAAGTGTAACGGTATATTAACATGTATTTTTTATTCAATTATCTTTTTCACCTAAAATATCCAGTAATATTTACTGCTGAAGCAAAATCAATCCAACGAGCATCAGCACAGTGATAAGAGACGTAATTTCAATTAAATTTTCCAAGGACCCTTTAAATCGCTATCCCAAAACGAAGTGTGTTATAATGTTTGTCAAATCTGAAATCGATTTTGTCAAGTCATTGGGAATTTATTTTCACAAAAGATCGTATGTAACATTATGCACATAGGGAAAATAATAGACCCCCAGTGCAATCTCTTTGAAAATTGTATTTTCCTTTTTAAAACAAGAGGAAACAAGTCTACAGATTATGTTTGCTAGCATCCCGTTGGAAACAAAAACAATGTTAAGACCTAGTATTATGTTTCCCGGCCGTAAGGTTGTGATCACATGTTAGTCACATGTTTCACGTATGACCAGAAATGATTAGAAGTTAATGACAAAAACAATTTTCTAAACAAAATTCGTGTGAAATGTAACGCATAACGATAACGTCATTTTCTAACTTCATTAAAGTTTTAACACATGGTTAATAACCACTGAAGGAAGATTGGGATTAAATTTAGGGGTGATGGTCCCAACTGTTTAGGAATTAAGGGCCAAAAAAGGGGCCCAAATAAGCATTTTTGTAGTTTCCAGACAATAACTTGAGTCAAAGTGTATGAATCTCTCTGACATTATACCACAAGTTTCCATTCTACAAAGGGATGGTGAGGATTGACTTGGAGGGGGGGGGGGGGGTTATTATGGCTCAAACCATTTAGGAAGTAGGGGGAAAAAAGGGGAAAAACAAGGGTTTTCTTGTTAAAGGACAATTGAGACAATATAAAAGTAGTGTAAGGGAGGTAGTCCAAATATAATATGTTTGATTACCTTTTACATTGCTTTTAAATTATGTTTAAAGAAATTTTGTAATTTTGAAGTAAAGAAGTAACTACTAAATTTATGATGATTAAGGAATATTGATTTTAGCCATGGTTTTGTATGTCATTTTCTATTTTTAGACTTATTGAAATGGGTAATTTTGGTTGCAAATTCAAATACAAAATGGAAATTTGAATTAAGAATATGACCAAACTGGAGGGAAACAATTTTTTTGGGGGGGTTAAAGGGTGGGGGATAAAAAAAGGGGTAAACAATTTTGTAAATTTTTTTTTTGGGGGGATGGGGTTGTTAAGAAAAAGGTTAGGGGAGGTGAAAAAATGGGGGGGAGGGGAGATTTAATTTTTTTTTAGGGGGGTGTCAATTTGCAATTTGCAACAGCAAAGTGAATTGCACTATTTTATAAATTTTGTATTTATTTTCTTTTATGTCAAGAAACATATAGCCACCATGGCTAAAATGGAACATAGGGGCGACATGTATTTTTTGCTTGTGAAGAAAATATGACAGATCTATAAACAACATTTAAATAGATTTTTTTTAGGCCAATCATTAATTTATATTGAAAAGAAAAGACAGTCATTGATCGAAAATTTAAGCAAAAAATAACAGGTGAGCAATTCAGTCTCTTGGGAGCCTCTTGTTTTTCATTTTTGTCAAACTAATATAGAACAGGAAATTTTAGAAAGCAAAATAAGATCTACTTTACAAACTGATGACACTTATCTCAAAATCTCTAATAGATAGGTATTTAATGTATATATATTATTAACTGAAAACATTAAAAAGGATAGGCAATTCAAGATCAACAAGAAATAACTAGATAATATATACGAATAGGCAACACAGGGTTTTCACTAAGGATTTTTGAATGTGAGACCAGGGACTCCCCCAATTTTTGGCCATGGTGAGTTATGTTTAAAGGGACTAAAAATTACTGATATTTGTGTCATTTATAAGTAAAATGATTTTGGTTGCAGGTACTACAGTGCTACAATTATCCAAATGACAGGGATAAGAAGCCAGTCTACTGCAATTTGGTTAGCAGCAGTTACTGCTTTTGTCAATTTCATTTTCACATTGGTTGGAGTTTGGCTGGTTGATAAAATAGGAAGAAGGAAACTCATTTTGTCCAGTTTAGCAGGTAAGTGAAATATTTACTGCACTGGAAAATTGCAAACATATTGAAGTTATGCACCTGCTATTTAAGAATTGTTTAGTAATTTTTGTCTCCCCTTGACAGAGTAAAAAATCTAGACATAGGTATGCTGTTTCCAACATCGGTGACGTCAACAATGTATTAGTTTGTGATTAAGTCTAGTTTATGGTGAACCACAAGTGGTAGGTCAATCATATTTGGTATGCAGTTGTATAAGCATTGGCAAATCTCATTTCTATGGACATTATTTGGCCCTGCCCATCAGTCATGGTCTATTGACCTCAAAACTTTTGCTTATTTTACATGTATTAGTTTGTGATTAGGTTAGTTTATGGGGTCTAAGCCACTAAAGGTCAATGATATTTTGTTTGCAGTTGTATAAGCTTTGGCATATCTCATTTCCATGGTGATAATTTAGTTCTGCCCCCTTACTTAGTCATGGTCTATTGACTTTGAAATTTTTTTCCAAATTAATATGTATTAGTATGTGATTAGTCTTCAAGGGGGACCATTAGTGGTAGGCCAATGTTAATTGGTATTCAGTTGTATAAGCATTGGCACATCTCATTTCCATGGAGAATATTTGGCCTTGCCTCTCAGTCACAGTCTAATGACTTTGAAACTTGTCTTAGTTTACATATATATTAGTTTGTTATTAGATCAGTTTAAGATAAACTTCTTATGTTAAGTCAATGATATTTGGTATGCAAATTTATTGGCATTTCAAGTATTGTTTTCATGGAGATTATATTTATATAGCCCCACCCCCTCTTCATGGTTCATTGACTTTAAAACTTTTACATAGTTTACAAGTTAATGTTTGTATTTAGATTTGGAAACGACTTATAATAAGTCAATGGTATTTGGTATGCAGTTGTATTAGCATTGGCACATTTCATTTACATGGAGATTGTTTAGCCATGTAACTCAGTCATGGTTCATTGACTTTGAATATTTGCACAACTTGTGTAAGATATTAAAGTACTGCTATTTGGATTTCAACATTTGCATAATCAAAATTACAAAAAGGCGAGACATATCTCTGTGATAACAGTTTATTCTATTTTTACAGACTTTGGTACTATTTTTTTCAGCCAAACTTATAAAAAAGGGTACACGTTTTGTTTCTACAGTTTTCAATTGAGATCAATGAAACTTCACAAAGAGATTACACATATGTTGAAGTTGTGCACCTGGTATTATGGAATGTTTGTATTATGGATTGATTTGTCTCATTGTCCATACTTGGGACACATTTTTTTGTGCTTCAGAACTTAGTTATTTTCCAGCCAAGTTCACAATCTTTGTGCAAGTGCAACTACATAGTAACCATTCTACATTGATTAGTAACAAATTTTGCAAACCAAGCGTTTGAGACCTTGACACATGCTTATGTATATTCTTGAAACGTATAGATAGATGGAAGCTTAAAAAATCAAAAGGCAGTCAAAATTGTTTATGTATATTCTTGAAAACTACAGATAGATAGAAGATGAAAAAAGCAAAAGGCAGTCAAAATTGTTTATGTATATTCTTGAAAACTATAGATGGATAGAAGATGAAAAAAGCAAAAGGTAGTCAAAATTGTAAGTCAACCCTTTACTGGAGTTATTGTCCTATAATGGTGATTTTTTTCTACACATTTTCCACTTTTGGGAAATTTTTTACAGATAATGAAAAGAAAGGGAAAAAATAATCAGCAAGACAAGATCTACAAATAGGTAAACATTTCCAAAATTGCCAGTAGAGAAACAATGGCCCTGAAATGATGTGATTTAAACCATATTTGAATCATGAATTTCAATTATATTCTGATCCATAATGTTAGAGGGTGGCTATAATTTACAATGCACATATAGGTCCGGTAAAGTGAAATAAGCTCTTTAGAGTCTCCAGTTTGAGATCTCAATAAAACCAACGGCTTACCTTGTTGAATGTAAAAAAAGATTGAAACACAGTATCATTCAGTTTCATGAGAAAACATACAATAAAAATGAGGACACAAAAAACCATTCAATCTAAAATAGGGGCAATAAGGCCATTATTTGGCACAAATTTTACTGCAAATTTAAAAGTAATCATACATTTTCTTTAATTTGTCCAAACTATACTAAGGTACAAGGTATTCAGAAAATAAAAGCAAATTTCACATGGAAAGAGTTACCCTGGTAACAAATCTTTACGAAATTTGCATATTATGTAAAATTTCTCGATTTTACTTGTTTTTCATTAAATTTTTAGTAAATTTTGGATTTGAAAAGTATGTGTGCAACCATCATGACCAAGAAACAACTTTATATTTGGTTGGATAACTTCAATAGTTATAACAAAGCTTCTCTTTAATTATTTAGTTGCTTCTTGAATGCACAAGATATTTCCACAATGTAAATAATGACGTGAAACTGCATAAATTCTGTTTTTTGCATTGTTTTTCAATTTTGTGAAAATGATACATATTATGACGTAATGGTGATGTCATCAGATAAAAAAACTTTTTCTTTCATATTTCATGACTATATGCATGTTCAAACATTATGTACCAATATATAATGGTAGTCAAACATTTTATTTTCTTGGGCCAAAACCTGGCGTTAATATTCCTTTAGAAAACAACACAACTTAGGTCAAACAAAAGAGCGATGCACATTAGTATGCAATATAAAGGAATGCTAGCTAGCAGAAGAAAGCACAATTTGTTCTTTATCTGCTAACATAAAGTCATGCAATCCAACACTATACTGTTAAAGGAGACTTGACTTTTTTCAGGAATAGCCTTGGTTAGTTCAAGAGCAAAGAGTGAAGTTCTTTAACTATTCCTTAAAGCAATAGACCTATTTAAAACTATAAAGAAGATGAGGATCATTGAGGTATGATTACCATTGAGACAATAATGAGTTATCCACCAGAGACCAATGACTTTGAGGTTAGCATCTATAGTCAACTGTACAACCTGCAACAAAGAGCAGGCCTATATGTAAAAGGCACTGACAAATGTAAAACAATTGAAACAAGAAAACTTAAACGGCCTAGATAAATTGTAAAATGAAATTTGCAGTTGGATAAGGATATATTATAATATTTATCTCTTCTTTGATTAATTTTGAGGTGTCATGACTTTAAACTAGAAATCTTAACTCAGTTAGTTTTGCTCAAAGTTTTGTATAAATTAGCCTGATACTAAGATGCTGTTCCATTAAACATGTTAAATACCATTCTAGAAATAATCAACTGCTCATGATTTTCTTTTGAAAACATGATATAAAGATAGAAGTTATTTGTTTATAGTCTGACAACAGATTAATAAGTATTGCACAACAGCACAGTGTATTGCACAACAGCAAGAAATCTTTAATTGAATATAAATTCAATTCATGTAACCAATTTCAAGTTCTTTGACTACATTTATTCAGAATATTTAATAACAATCCAAATTCAGACCTGTATCAAGCTTGAATATTGTTTCCATTTTTGCCCAAACTGTTCAGGGTTGAACCTCTGTGGGCATATCAAGCTGCACTCAGGGAAATAGTTTATTACCAATATACATGTATAAATATATATATAGTTAGTGTATAGTTTTTTTTTAATATCTGAACTCATGTGTAATGTATTAATGTCTTAATCAAGAGTTTATTGTTTTTGCAGGTGTCTTATTTTCTTTGGTTGTTTTGGCAGTTGGATTTCAGGTGACTGCTTTGAATTCTCCACCAGTTACTACATTTGAAAGTTCATCAAATAATTCCAAGTGTTTTCAGTACAGGTAATTTTGATCAAATATTTGGGAGGTATATTTTGAGAAAAGTGCTTCAGATACACCTAATTAGGTAGCCTTAGTTTTAACATACATCCTCATAAAAAACAGGAAGTATTATGATGGAATATACCAATGTCAGTCTGAGTTAGTCTGTCTGTCAGTCAACACTTCATACTATAACTGAAATTTGTTTTAAACTGATTCTCATGTAATTTTGAAAACATGTTAGGATTGATGGTAGAAAGCTCCATTTGATTTTTAAAAGTTTTCGGTTTTGTCATTACAGAGGTATTGGACTTGAACGGTTTAAATTGTGATAATTTTTCACATAATGAACTTTTTAACTCCTGTATTTCTTTGTAAATCTTATTACAAATGTACTGTCATTGTTTTATCAAGGAATTAAATGAACACTCAGGTAATCCAACATACAGAAACGTAACTTTGGATAAGGATGAGATCTTGGCAAATCATATTAAGTACTTATCATATTTAGTACTTTAGGACCATAGTGAATATATATATATATTCCATTGAGCAACAAATCTGAGGACTAAACTTGTTGTATTGAGAACCTAAACTTCACAAAACTCCCTTCAAACAACAGTACATTGTTGACTTATCAGCATGTTCTACCAAGGAATAAATTGTCCATTTGATTAACCAAATTTTTTTTCTGCAAGGAAAGAGGGATTCTAAGGAAACATCGTTTGTAAAGTTCATTTTGATAATGTCACAAATTTTCATGGCATTAATTCACAATTGGTGTTAGGAAAATGTTCGCACAAGCGCAGACAACATATAACAGATTTTAAATGTATGTTTTAATGTTGGTTTCAATCAGTTTTATTAGAACAGAGATGACAATATTGTGTTTTAAGCTCCAACGGCATATATGCATCGCCAGTAAACAGGTATTTGAACCATGATATCACCAATTAATGCTGTCGAAGCTAGCTTAAAGGACAGTACACTTATTTCCTAATTACAAAATTACTGTGATACTGTTTACTAGCGTAGTGGCTTTAAGAACTTGAAAGAACTTCTGTACAGTTTTAAATCTTGGAAATTCTATGAGATAAGTTATATTAAAACATTAAATGTGTCTACCCTTAACACCACCATACCACATGTTCAATTGAAGACCTATTCTTGTCTGCCTTTCCTTATTTTCATATGAGTCAGCGTTCCTTCAGAAACTTATAAAAACAAAACAAAAATGAAGAAACTAGATATTTTAATTTCACATACAGGTATAATGATGATAGTAATTCCATAAACAATCCAGAGTGCTCTGATTGGGTTCCATTATATACTTCTGAATTAGCTTTATAGAAACCACTGATACATCTTCATATGTCTCATTTTTGTGAAGTCTGTGACTTGTGTTGCAGAAAGCTCGACATAGGGATAGTGATATGGTGGCAGTGACAGTAGCTGCAGAGTGGCAGCAGCTAGGGCAGCAGCATTAACTAACTTAAAAAAAAAAAATATTTCATAATCTAGATTGAAGGCAAACACACCTCACCATGAGCTGGGTTCAATCTCACAACTGCAGAATTATAGGTATCACTCATTGAAAATGATCAGTTAGTACTTAGACTACTTTGACAACAAATTCTTTAATAAAAATGTAATTGGTTATAGTGGAATATGATCTCCTTTTACTTTCTTGATATTTTGAAAAAAATACACTTTTGACAATTTTACACAAATTCTGTAAAAAATATCTACTTTATATTATTTTATAGGTCTTGTGAATCTTGTACAGAAAGTTTGCAATGTGGATTTTGTTATATAGAAAAGAGTACTTACACAGCAGAGAATGGTTCATGTTTGCCATATACTGACCCTTCTATGTCATCAGAAGGACGTTGTAATAGCACTAAACTCCAAATAAACCTGGTATGGGCTGAGAACTACTGTCCATCACCATATTCCATTCTTGGTCTGATAGGACTCATTATTTATTTAATGGCTTTTGCTCCAGGTAAATTGTAAGGGCAGATTAGTGTTCATTTAATTTTAGTTATATTAACTGTTTTTTACACATTTGAATTAATTACTTCAGTTTAATCTGCTTTGACTCGCATAATAAATGCACTAGTTACTGTAAACAGAAATCTTTTTTTTTTGGTTTTAGGAGGTTTCCCATTATCAAATATGAGACTACCAAACATTTCCTTACAGCAATTGTATTTGGAGAATGTCCTGCAGACCTGATGTATAATCGATTTTTTTATTTAAATTTTTATAATGGTGTCAAATGACTGAAACCATATATGATTTGCATGCATAGTTATGTTTTTTTTTTAGTTTAACTGTTCCAAAAAGATATGCAGTCCTCACAGAAGTATTTATTACCTTTAGGCCATAGGTCCAAGTGAGCTTTTCTCATCACTTGGCGTCCATCGATTCGTCAGTCGTCGTCTTCTTTAACTGTAAAAAAAATCTTCTCCTCTGAAACTACAATGTCCTGGGCTAAATTTAATCAAACTTGGCCACAATCATCATTAGGGTATCCAGTTTTAAAAATGTGCCCGGTGACCTGACCAACTATCCAAGATGGCCACCATGGCTAAAAATAGAACATAGGGGTAAAATGTAGATTTTGGTTATAACTCTGATACCAAAGCTTTTAGAGCAAATCTAACATGGGTAAAATTGTTTATCAAGTCAAGATCTATCTGCCCTGAAATTTCAAAATGAATCGGACAATGGGTTGTTGGGTTGCTGCCCCTGAATTGGTAATTTTAAGGAAGTTTTGCTGTTTTGGTTATTATCTTGAATATTATTATAGATAGAGATAAAACTGTAACAGCAATATTGATAAGCAAAGTATGATCTACAAATGGTCAGTTGACCCCTTAAGGAGTTATTGCCCTTTATAGTCCTTTTTAGCTCACCTGGCCTAAAAGGCCATGTGAGCTTTTCTCATTACTTGGCGTCCGTCGTCGTCCTTGTTGTGGTCATTGTCGTCGTTGTTAACAATTTTTCAAACATCTTCTCCTCTGAAACTACTGAATGGATATGAATGAAACTTAGTTTTTGGTCATTATCTTGAATATTATTATAGATAAAGATAAACTGTAAACAGCAAAAATGATCAGCAAAGTAAAATCTACAAATAAGTTAATATGACCAAAATTGTCAATTGACCCCTTAAGGTGTTATTGTCCTTTAATGACAATTTTTCACAATTTGTTCATCATATTTGCTAACTTTACAAAATCTTCTCCTCTGAAACTACTGAATGGATTTGGATGAAACTTAGCATGATTGTTCCTTAGATTATACTGCATAAAATGTGTGCTTCGGTTTTTGACCCGTCAAAAAACATGGCCGCCTTTACTTAAAATAGAACATAGGGGTCAAATGCAGTTTTTTGCTTATATCACAAAAACGAAAGCATTTAGAGAAAATCTGAGATGAAGTATAAATGTTCATTAGGTCAATATCTATCAGCCCTGAAATTTTCAGATGAATCAAACAACCCATTGTTGGGTTGCTGCCACTTAATTGGTAATTTTAAGGAAATTTTGCAGTTTTTGGTCATTATCTTGAATATTATTATAGATAAAGATAAACTGTAAACAGCAAAATGATAAGCAAAGAAAGATCTACAAATAAGTTAATATGCCCAAAATTGTCAATTGACCCCTTAAGGGGTTATTGTCCTTTAATGACAATTTTTCACAATTTGTTCATCATATTTGCTAACTTTAAAAAATCTTCTCCTCTAAAACTACTCAACTAAATTCAACTAAACTTCAACTAAATGATCAGTAGGGTGTATAAAATAAAGTTTGTGCTTTATTTTTTATTTCGTCAAAAAACATGGCCGTCATGGCTAAAAATAGAACACAGGGTAAAATGCAGTTTTTGGCTTATATCTCAAAAACTCCAGCATTTAGAGCAAATAAGACAAGAAGTTAAAGTATTTATAAGGTCAAGGTCTACATGTCCTGAAATTTTCAGCCGAATTGGGTAACTGGTTTTTCAGGTATAATGCCCCTGAATTGATAATTTTAAAGAAATTTTGCAGTTTTTGGTTATTATCTTAAATATTATTATAGATACAGATAAACTGTTACAGTAAAAATGTTAAGCAAAGTAAGATCTACAAATAAGTCAATTTGACCAAAATTGTCAATTGACCCCTTAAGGAGTGATTGCCCTTTAAAGACTTTTTTCACAATTTGTTCATCATGTTGACTTACTTTAAGAAATCTTCTCCTTTGAAACTGCTGTATCAATTTCAGCCAAACTTAGTCTAAATGAGTTTCAGAGTATCTAGTATAAATTTTATATTTCATTTCCATGTCAAGAAACATAGCTCCTATGGCTAAAATAGAACATAGGAGAAAATGATTTTTTCGCTTTTGAAGAAAATAGGACGATTCAAAGAACATTTAAATAAATTGAAAAGCCAAAATAATCATTGATGAGAGATTTAACCAAAAAAATTAAGGTGAGCGATTCAGGCTCTTATGAGCCTCTTGTTTACCAATTTTTGTAAATTTCATTAATCTTTTACAAAATCTTCTTCTCTGAAACTACTGGGTCAAATTTAATCAAACTTAGCCACAATCATTATAAGGGTATCTAGTTCAATAAAAGTGTGCGATGACCCAGCCAACCAATTAAGATGACTGCCATGGCTAAAAATAGAACATAGGGGTAAAATGTGGATTTTGGCTTATAACTCAGAAACAAAATCATTTAGAACAAATCTGACGTAGGTTAAATTGTTTATCAAGTCAATATCTACCTGCTCTAAAATTTTCAGATGAATTGGACAACTTGTTGTTGGGTTGCTGCCCCTCAGTTGGTAATTTTTAAAGAAATTTTGCCGTTTTTTGTTATTATCTTTAATTTTGTTATAGATAGAGATAAACTGTAAACAGCAATATTGTTCAGCAAAGTAAGATCTAAAAAGAGTCAACATGACCAAAATGGTCAGATGACCCCTGAAAGATTAATTGCCCTTTAGAGTCAATTTTTAACAATTTTCATTAATTTGGGTAAATTTTTGTAAATTTTTACAAAATATTTTCCTCTGTAGCTTAAGGGCCCAGTTTATTATAGATAGAGAAAATTATAAGTAGCAAGAATGTTCAGTAAAGTAAGATCTACAAACACAATTCATCTCTGTGTCCTTCATAGACCAAAGTGAGCAACACAGGCTCTTTAGAGCCTCTAGTTTAGCTCATCGTTCCAAGGGAACAGTGAGCTTTTGCCATCACTTGTCATCCATTGTAGTCTGTCCTCGTTTGTAGTTGTCTTCATCCGTTCAGAGTAAACTATTTCAAACATCTTCTCCTCTGAAACTACTGAACCAATTCCAACCAAACTTAACTGAATGATCCTTAGGGTATCTAGAATTTGTACAGCTTTGCCCCCCTCAGAGCTATAGAAAAATAGTACATTAAAGGGTGTTACAAGGACACTTTTTAGATGATACACAGACACTTTTATGAATAGAACCATTCAGGCATGATCAGTGAGTTCATGGGCACTTTATATCAATTAGATTTGAACTTTTTGTTTGACCGACATATTTCCCCTCTTTTTGTTTTTTTACATATTTCCTGTCTTTTTAATCATAATATTTACATTAGCATAGTATTTTTGTCAGTACACTAAGGAATTTACCGTTGAACTTCAAAATTGGTTGGGGGGGGGGGGGGTATGTTTTTTTTCCAAAAAAATATTTTGATCCCCAATTTAATGAGAAAAAAATATATATTGTGGTCAAGCAGTTTTTTTCTTTCTTCAGTATATGGACATGAATAGTATTCTGGACAATGCTGAACGTAAAGAAATGCTTGTACTGATGTTCATATTTCAATAAAAAATCCCTATCAACTCACCAATACATGTTCAAATATGCAGCAAATCTTGAAGAAAATCGTTCAACTTGTGTCATCAATTTAGGACGGTAAGCAATGATTGGATCATATAATGACATGTGACCTACAAAACCTATACGAGCATTTAAAAAAATTCAAAATATATGCCTATGTATATCTAATAACAAGACAAAAGTCATAATTCATAACATTTCATTCAATAATGAACTTTTTAATAGGGAATTCATTCTTTTGATACATTTAGTGGGGCGGCTTAGTACCGAAATTTGACAAAATCATGCAAATTGTGATACAAGCAAGGGATTTGGCATAGACGTTCATTAGGTAGTACTTTATCATATTAGAGGGGTAGCCAACATGTTTTCGATTTTTTTCACAATTGTAAAAAAAAAAGCACCACTTCCGGTTTTGGTCGAAAAAGTTCGTACTCTCAAGTGAAATAATAGTGGTATAGATATATGATAAAAATTTCCGTTTGGTCTATCGATAAATATGTTAGACAAGTGGAGGATTGATCAGTGTAATATTCTACGATATTTTCCGATGTATTCTGTTTAGTTTTAACAACTGCATGAACACAAAGTTGTACAGGTCAAGCCAGCTTTGTAACACTTACATCTACCAGAACAAGTTTTTTTGCAGCCACATTTGTGTAACTCCTGACAAGATGCAGCAATTGCTGCTAATTGTGTCCAATGAGGAATCCACATTCCATCTGCGTTCTCTTTAACCCATCCCCAATCACCAGGACTAGGTAGATGTTGATCATGTATGACTGCCTGTCCCCATACATGGCCACCTTGGTATGTAGCTCGTTTGGTATGTTCAAGCAGTGCAGCTTTAGTTGGTGGAATGGTGTCATACTGTCTTTGTTTGCGTGCAAACAGTTCAAGTCTGGATTCGTTGATGTCAAATGTTGTTGTAGTCCTATCGTACATAACCACAACAAATGCCTCTATCAACTCCATATCAGCGTCACTGACCAATTCAGGTTTCTTACTTAATCTTTCAAAAATCTCGGTTACATCATCAAATATTTCCCACGTCTGCCATGCCGATTTCTTCCCCTTTCCACGAAAAGCGGAGACCGTGTCACATCCAGTAAAAGCATGAAAAAATGGCAAAGCTTCTGATTTAGGACCAAGGGCATGATTAATTTCGTGAATCGGAAGCCATCTCAGGTCTTTTCCTTTTCCAAAGGCAACCCAAAGGTTTTCTATTTGTAGTGTTTTGAAAAGAGACACCGCCAAAACCACTACATCAGTGTCTGAGCTGATTATCAGTGATGACTTACACCCTTTTTCAGCTGCACTTTTGATATGAACAAATATCCTTGTGTCTGCTTCCTCGTGATTACACGGACTCAGATCATCATGGTCATCATTAGAATTTGTCATAACAATTTCGCCTTTAGTCACAAAAATAATTTTGTCAGATTGAATCGAGCAAATTTTGTCGGCAAGGAAATAAAACAATTCCGTTTTGTTTTCGTCCACTCGAAGGAAGCTTGACCAAGCTTTCGGAGTCTTACTGGTGCCGACAACTTTCCTCCTGGATCCAGCACCCCTCGCTTTACGTGTTTGTGCTTTAAGACTGTTTTCTATGTAAATATCATAGATAACATCTACTCTGGCATGTTTTGAAGCAAGGTGGATAATGTACGGCAAAATCACATCTTTTGCGTATTCATCAAAAGTGTATGTTCCACGCGGTGGTCTTGAATTGACCATAGCCGCACCATCAACAACTACCATGTCTGTTACAGGTTCCTCTCTTGGTAAATTTCCCTTAGCTTCTAGGATTTCCATGAGCTGTGATTTGACGCCAATATTGATTTTTCCACTTTGAGACTAAGATGGCGGAAATTTCTGATTTTCGTGGCTGAAAAACTCTTCCAAATCACATTGTCTGCTTTGACAGGATATGAAAAGCCTTGAAAACAAACTGCAGTCTTCTCGGGCGAGGTCAAGCTTGCTTTTTGTTTCACATGAATTTTTCTTTGGTTGGCGACTGAACAACAGAAACTTATTTTTCTTAATAGGCTCATAGATGCTTGCCGTGTTCTGCATTCTGTTTCTGAAGTCAGCGTACTGATTGCATCCAGCTTGTTTAATTTGTGACAGTTTCCCTGTGCCTGCTTGTACAATATCTTTACTGTCTATCTTGTAAATATCTTCAGAATCCTCAAGAAATGGATTTCCATAATCATTCATGACAGTCTTAAGACTTCTTACTTTGTCAATGAAATCTTTTTGCATAGACATAGAATTGTCATGATGTCTATCATCTGTGTTCTTTCTTCTAGACGAATATTCCTCGTACTGGCTTATCAGTCTACTGATTTCTGGCCCGGCCACCATCCACCGTCTCAAAGCGGCGGGATCCTCGATCAGCCCTACAGCTTAACAATAGCGTTGTTCTGTTCATGAGCCTGGTCTATCGCCATGTTTGAGAAAACACGATTTGATTTTTTAACAGTGAAATGCCCTTTTATAAATTCTCTGTATATGTCTGGGGTTTTTGTTTCTAATGATGCCATATCGCGAATATGAATAGGGAGCCATCTAGCATAGTTGATATGATCAAGTCCAAAAAAGTATGGAATCAAGGATGACAACGTTTGTTTATAAAGCTCAAAATCTGCTTCTCTTAATGATCGAATGTACGAAAAAACCAACAGCTGAAATTCAAGAACCGAATACCAAAACTCAAAATGAGGTCTACCTACTTTTCTTTCTTCACACCATTGTATAAAATTGTCAAATTCTATTGATTCATTAGGATCTTCGTTAATAGAAGATTCATAAGCAGACATAAGTAAATCAAACAGTACACATGCGGTAACTTGATGTGCTAGTCTAGTTTTAGGAGTATTAGAACTTGACAAGAACGATTCTGCAGTCCCAGAGGATGCAACATCTGCTTCTGATAAAGCCTCTATCCAACCACTATCTCGCAATAGATCACCCAAAACCTTAAAACATGCCATCTCAATATGTAATCCACCGAACATAACAACGAATTTGTTTTCACCGTATTCATTTGGCCATTCCCATTGAATTTGCTTTGCCAAAACAAATAGCGGTTGGTCTGCTGTAATCACTGGAGTTTGGCCAGGATTCAAAAACGACACAACATCCCTGACCTTATCCATCGAATGTTTTATGGTAGCAACTGAGTGAGCTTGTTCTTGAAATAATGGCATTAAGCAGCTTAGACTCACTTCAACAGTTAGTCCACGTCTCTCTGAGGAATGAAATGATGACCATGAAATATTTTCGGACGTAAGATTTTCACCTGTTAATCTCACCGTATTTAACCACTCATACTCATTTTGCAAACTCATGAACAGATAATCGTGGTTAAGTATATTAGTAATATCGTCAGGCAAAATGAGAGGTTCTGGTTTTGTTTTAAGATATGCCGGTTTCATATTCATATAAGCAGCAGGAAGTTCAGGTACCTTTTTAGATTTTGGTTTATGTGTGGGTAATATTAACTCATCTCTTCTAACGCCGATATTATCTTTCATTGGATGTTGAAAAATAGAGATTCCGGTCCCATGAAATGATGATTTTGATGTTGTTGAGCTTGGATTGTGATCTATGTTGTCGACTGCAGCTGTGGTAAACACTTTGCCCTTTAATAAAGGCGGGCATACCACACCTTCATTCAAATAACGTTCAACAACAGCCTCACCTAATTGCGTTGATATTTCTAGTACCCGATCGTAAGAGATACATAACCCATGTTGAAATAATGTGTCTATTAGCTGTCTTGTCCTGGTTTTTGCAAAGAGTAACAGTCCAAGATACACACAAAATGGTGTCTCACGATCAGCTGAATGTCGTTGTTGTACTGTAACCTTTTGGCTGTTTGGGTGATAATTGAACATTAAAAGTTGGGCCAAGGCTAAGTCAGACTTTGTAGAAACGTTTTCTAACTGTGATTTGATATCAGGTCCATGTTCTATCATTTTCACCAACTGTAGCAATGGAGGTGGTATGCTATCATCGATATCTTCAGAGACCAAGGATCCAGAAAAAGTTGTCTTCGTTGTAGCTAATTGACAGCGAATCATTTCGGCCGTCTTTGCCATATGCATGGTGTCATTATAATCACAAGCAAAGGCTATAGCTGGTCCTATATCTTTTTCAAACATCAAAAGTACATCTCTGCCCTTTGTGTGTGCGTCTAATTCTGGCATCTTTTGCAAAAGCTTGTCCTTAAGTCGAGTAGAATGTACCTGTTCAGAAGAAGAACCAAGCTGTGCCAATCTTTCCTCGTACAGGTTTGCCAGGTCTGCTAATCGAAACACAACCGACTCTTCAGAGTTTCTTTGAGTTTCAAAAATGTATGTGACCAGCTCAGCTAACGCAGTTTCTTTCATTATAGTTTCCTCCTGTGTGCAACTGCTTTCGATCTTTGTTTGTCTCTTCTTTGATCTCTCTCTATTATATACAGCTGCGAGACAAGACGGGTGATACTTCATCTCTTGTGCTATAACATCACCACTTCTCAGCTTTGCCAACAGTTGTTTATCCTGAAGAGCTGTTGCACAATCCACTAGTCGTTGGTTTAGTTTCATTGTCATTGCCTCTCTTAAGACAGATAAAGGTGACACTTTATCACAAATGAAACATTTATGCACATTTTCAACTGGATTTTGTTGTTGATCTTTAGAACGAGGAGTACACCTAAAAAGTTTAGGAGACGTACAATCACTAGAACTTCCAGATGGTATCGGTGACATATTGCGTTTCTGGGCTCTCTCAAGTTTTGTGTTATTGAACTTTATCCTACACAAATTATGGTACTTGGCATTTTCTTTTTTCATTGTGCTTTCAATACCCTCTCCGTGGTTTAATCGCCGAATA
This sequence comes from Mytilus trossulus, assembly GCF_036588685.1. NCBI lineage: Eukaryota > Metazoa > Mollusca > Bivalvia > Mytilida > Mytilidae > Mytilus > Mytilus trossulus. The sequence continues at coordinate 44,698,591 of NC_086373.1, forward strand.
TCAAGAGGGATAGGGAGGGCATTTAATTCATGAAAGAGAGGGATATTTTTGCCTAACATTGCATATCCTTCGTCTGACGATTTTAGTAGGTCTGTTGTGACCTCCTGACACAAACAACATTTTGTCCAATCAGTTTCCCAACTATCTGCTGAAGAATCTGATAAGCGAATTCTTTTCGCCATTTCAAAGACTTAGTAACTATTATGTTAATAAAAGTAATCGACAATGAACTTATAGAACTATAACGCAAATATTATCTGAGCAATAAATAAATGCAACAGCCAACAAGAACCGATTGAAACTAATCAACTTTTAGAGAAGTGCACGAGGAGTGTGTGTCTGAAAAAAATACGCTTCATATAGAAACCTCACAGGTAAAATTCTAGAAATTGTATAAAATTCAAGATTACATGTCTAACTATGTTAATTTATGTATTAACAACATTATCATTATAGAATTGTGTTTATAATAAGGACAGAACTCCTTCAAATCAGTATCCGATCAGAATTGCAAAAAAAAACTTCGTAACTAAAAATATGAACTTCGGATAGACAAGTACCGAGCCACGTCTTATAACAATGAGGACACACACTCTCAAAAAGGTTTACTAGAATAAAATTGCGCCCTCTATTGTCCTATAACCTATCGAACCTAATGTAGCAATCGAAGATAAGTCAAAGATTTGTGGAATATAACAATTCATATATTTGGCGTCAAACATAATATTTTTACGATATTTTTAAGGGGAAATGGAGGGATTGAATAGCATATCCTGCATTTAAAAGAAAAAGAGAGGATGAAACCTATTTATTTTAAGTTTATTTTACTACCTCTTCTAAATGCAAAATGTACTACTTCTTTCTTAAAACGTTGTACAAAACTAAGGTTACAAAATAACAGGCCGGAAACAACCAGCCGTATAGTTTTTCTGCACTTGTAGTCCTCAGACCTTGACCTAACTACTGGTGCAGAAAAACTATCCAGCAACGGTTGTTATATGCCTGTGTCTTTGTTACCTTTGTATTGTATCTAATACAAAGTTTGTGTTTTATTTTCTGTTTCGTCAAATAACCTGGCTGCCATGGCTATATATAAAAATAGAACATATGGATAAAATGCAGTTTTGGGCTTATAATATCTCAAGCACTAAAGCATTTAAAGTAATCTGACATGGGGTTGAAGTGTTCCTTAGGTGAAGTTCTATCAGGCCTGAAATTTTCAGATGAATGATCTAGTAACCCTGGTCCCATTGTTGGGTTGCTGCCACTAAATTGGTAAATTAAGGAAAAGCAGTTTTAGGTTTTTATCTTGAGTATAATTAATGTTAATGATAAACTGTATGAAATAGCAAAAATATCCAGCAAAGTAAGATCTACAATAAATGTATATGACCAAAATTGTCAATTGAGTTATTGCCCTTAAAGGACAATTTATTCACAATTGGTTTATCATGTTTTCTAACTTTAAAAAAATCTTCCCCTCTGAAACTACTGAACCAATTCCAAAAAAATTTAAGCTGAATGATGCTTCGGGTATACAGATTTAGGTGTGCGTTTTATTTTCTGTTTCATCAAAAAACATGGCTGCCATGGCTAAAAATAGAACATAGGGGTAAAATGCAGTTTTGGTCGATATCTAAAACACTAAAGTATTAAGAGCAAATCTGATGAGAGGTAAAAATATTCATTAGGTCAAGTTCTATCAGCCATGAAATTTTCAGATGAATCTTACAACACATTGTTGGATTGCTGCCACTAAATTGGTAATTGTAAGGAAATTTTGCAGCTTTTGGTTATTATCTTGATTATTATTAATGATGAAGATAAACTGTAACTAGCAAAATGTTCCCCAAAGTAAGATCTTCAAATAAATTTTAAATGAATAAAATTGTCATTAGGCCCAAGAACACAGTTATTTCTTTTAGACAATTAATTCAAACAAAAATTAAAAACCAATTGTTCAGAGAACAATTGAAGGTCTTTCCTCCAGTTAGGATCTATTTTGATATGAAAATATTAAAATTTGGTTTTAGAATATTAATTTCAGAATCAAATGGCAACTAATTGTACGCTGATTAAAAAAATATAAGGTTTCTTTACAAAAAGGTAAGAATAAGTGAAATATGTTACTTCTGGTACTGTCTTATAGTTTACTTGACGCTGATTTCAAAAATATATGGTTTTACATACTTTTACACTAATTTATTACAAAAAATAGCTACTTCCTGTTTACAAAAGGTCACTTCCGGTTTGCTTTTTCAACGTCATATTGCTTGCAACCTATTGCAAAAAGTCAATTAGCTTTAACATGAATACATACGAGGTAAAAGCAAAGTCAAAATCTAGAACGTTAAATTAACATTTGGCCTTGAGCTCAATTTCAAGGTCATAAACCAAGGACTTCAAATCAAAAGACTACAGGTCTCTACTGTATATTGATAATGAGTTGTATTACCATAAGACTGATATTAGATATAAAAGGGGGAAAAACTCGCATCAAATGTTTACGTATCCTTTTGACTAAAATCTATGTGTAAGGACATGTTGCGACTAACAATTGTGTGAAAATATTTTGTGGATATCTTATATGATTTCTGAAAATAAGAGATATTAAACAAGCCAAAATCAAAATTTTGAATGTGACCTTGACCTTTGACCTTGACCTCATTTTCAATTTTTTGGACCAAGGACCTTCAATCAAAAGACCTTAGCCTCTATCACTTATGGTTTTCCAGTCACAAATACATTTCATTTATTTCAAAACAAAAGGGATAATAACTCTCATAAGGAGTCTTGGTAATGTTTCGGTCAAAATAAAACCTAACATCCTGAGGATATAATGAGCAATTTTAGAAAATAAATTTGGCGCTTTCTTTTATGGTTGCAGGGGAGAACTGATAACAAGAAAAACAGTGTTTGGGGAGACAACTCTTACAAAGAAAAGTTTGCAGTTAAACAGGGTCAGTTTCAAAAGTGTATAGACTGTATGATGTCATATACAAAAAAAAACTAAGCGACATCTTTTGAAACATTTTTACACCGCAAGAAAAAAATGAGGCAGCTGAATGAAAAAAATAAAAATTTATCAGAATGAATTCAATAGGTTTTCCACAAGGAAAGGTGGAAAAACCTAAAAATCGCACCTGCTCCATCTCAAAACGATTTTTACAGTGTTGTGTACTACTAGTGGGACAAATAATATCAAAATTTTAAAAACTTCTACCAGGTCTAACTAAAAATATTGACAATTTTGTGTGTAAAGGGGGTCTAAAATACAGTTTGACAGCTTCAGACATAATAAAATTTGACCTTTTTGAACTGGACCAAATCACTAATTAACATAAAGATTCAGCACCCAATTTTTTTTAACATATATCATTCCCCTACTTCATATTTCATGCATTAAATATCACGAAATAAATTGGGAAAGTGTATCAAATTAAAAATCCAAGTTATACACTGTTCACTCTAGGGACTATAAGACAATGAAAACCAAAGAACGATAACTGTGGCCTTGGAACTAATAGGACAGACAGACTTAATAAAACTTTGCATGACCTATTGGCTAAGCTTAGGGAAATATGAGATAGTTTGCCCAGTTTCATGACCATAGGACATATATTATCATTTTAGTATTGAAATTTGGATGGTTATTTTTATACGACTGCAAAGTATCGTCATCGTCGTCCGAAAACGGATGGTTTCCGGATAATAGCTTTAGTAAAAGTACATAGAAATCAATAAAATTTTAACACAATGCTTATAACCACAAAATGGAAGATTGGGACTGATTTTGGGGTTATGGTCACATGGGTTTAGGAATTAGGGCCAAAAGGGGCCAAAACATACATTTATCTAGTTTCAGGACAATAAGTTGCAATTACTCTGAAATTGTTCCACAATGTTCATACCATTTAGTAGAAGGTTGGGATTTATTTTAAGGGTTATGGGACAAATAGTGTAGGAATTAAGGGCCAAAAAGGGACCAAAACAAGCATTTTTGAAGTTTCGGGACAATAATTTATGGATCTCTCTGACATTGTACCACAAGGTTTCATATGATAAATGGAAGACTTGGTGTCAGTTTGGGGTTAATATCCCTGAACATTTAGGAATAAGGGCCAAAAATGGAGAAAAAATAAGCATTTTTCTAGTTTACAGATAACTTTTGTTTAAGTGTATGGATCTCTCTGAAATAATACTACAAGGTTTTATACTACAAAGGAAAGGCTGGAATTGAGTTTTGGGGTTCTTGCTGAGTGCTCCATGAGGGTTTCAATAAGTGAGGGGCAAAAAAAAGTGGCCTAAATAAGCATTTTAGTAGTTTTCAGTCAATAACTTGTGTTTAAGTGCTTAAATCTCTCTGAAATTATATCACAAGTTTCCATACTTCAAAGGGATGGTTATAGGGGGTAATGGATCAAATCATTAAGCCATCAGGGGCAAAAAAGAGTGGAAACAAGGGTTTTTCTGATAGTTATTGTTGCCAACTTAATTAGAAATTTTAATTGAGATTATTTTTGGAATAAGGGATTGGGAGAGGTGAAAAAAATGGGGAGGGGTTAGGGGTAAAAAATTTCTCATTTCAGATTTCAGAAATTAAAAAGATTTTTTCTTCAAATATTTTTTTTGGAGGGGATTTATATTCAACAGCAGTAACAAAAGCAAAAAAAAAAAATTCAAATTCATTAGACCACATTCATTCTGTGTCAGAAACCTTTGCTGTGTCAACTATTTAATCACAATCCAAATTCAGAGCTGTAACAAGCTTGAATATTGTCCATACTTGCCCCAACTGTTCAGGGTTCGATCTCTGCGGTCGTATAAAGCTGCGCATTGCGGAGCATCTGGTTTCATAAGGTAGAAGACCTTTGATGCACCATAATTTGTATATAGATGCCTCATGATATCAAGTTTCGACTACTTAAAAAAAAACCACTATTTTTGTAATGTTAGTTTCTCTCTTGTTATGAGAAAAATGATAACTATATTTGGTATGTCTGTACCTTGCAAGGTCTTCATGCCTGTTAGACAGTTTTCACTTGACCTCTACCTCATTTCATTGTCAAGTTCATACATGTATCTCAAAATGGTCTACTATAATTGGCATATGGAAGGATTTTAAGGTGTACTTGTCCAATTGACTGATGTTATCGGACCTTCACCTGATTTTCATGGTTAAATGGTCAAAGTTAATTATTGGTGTTTTTGGTCATTTTCTAATATTGTATGTTATAAGTCTACAATATATGGTGTAAGGAAATGGTTTATGATGTACATATCACACTTCTGGCAGAATAAATTTGACTTTGACCTCATTTTCGCTGTTCTTTGCTCAATGTTTAGTTTTTGTATTTTGGTCGTTTTTGTTACAATGTCAACAATAGGTCAATTATTTTTGGTGTACTGAATGATTGTAATGTGTTTGTCTGTCTGACAGGTTTCATCTGACTTTGACCTCACTTTCATGGTTAGTTGTTCAGTATAAAGTTTTCGTGGTTTGGTATGTCACTTATATACTATAAGCGATATGCCAACTATATTTGTAATTATTTTCATGTGTACATGTCTGTAAGGCAGGGTTTACCTGACCTTGACTTCATTTTCATGGTTCCTTGGTCAATATAAAATGTTCATGGTTTGGTCTGTTTCTCGTAAACTACATTTAAGCAATAGGTCATCTTTATTTGGTGTTTGGAATGATTGTGATGTTCACTTATTTTCGGCTTTATTTATCTGTCCTTGATCTCATTTTCTTGGATCATGTTTTTATTGTTAAACTTTATATTTCGTACTGTGAAGATAAAAAAAATGATTTTTAAAACAAGCATGACGTTTCAAGGTGTTCACCCTTGTTATAACAAAACCTGTATCATGGTTACAACTGGTTTTAGAATAAATATGTTTATTTTGGATGCAAAGACCCCATGAGTGAATGATTATTATAAAAATATGCCACCTAAATCCTCCTCCCAACTTGAATTATCTGACAATAGTATCGTAACTATATCCTTTCTGTATAAGTCTGTTTAAAGGTTTGGTTAGCTTTTGAGGTGAATGTCAACATTTCTTGTGGTTACCATAAAAGATTTGACAAATGTTTGATGTGAAATACCCAAATATGTTAAATGTCTGCATGTTGATTTATACTTAAGAAAGATGTCCTTGTACCGATGATAAACCTTTGTGTATCAATTGTTCAATACTACAGAGATTTCTATTGTTAACAACAAATACACTGTTACATACATACAATTTGTGTATCAGATGTTGTTTTGATGGGTATTTGCTGATTGAAGTCAAATTGTTACTCTTAATACAGAAACCAGTCTAAAATATGTGGTGCAGTTAGTCCCTATTGCAATTACGATAACTCAACTATATAGAAAATCTCCCTAGTGATAAAAAATGTTATCAAACACCGGTATACTTCTGTTGCCTTTATTTATCAAGTAAAAAATCAAGGGCAGTTATCTAAACGAAGCATGTTCCTTTGATATAGTTTCTTTTGTTTGTTGTTAATATAAATTGTCCTAAAATAGTTTGAACATATATATTCAAGATAGTTGCATTCCGAATTTTGAAAAGCTCATTGTTGTATATATATATGTCCTTCCCCTCAAACGTGTCCGATTCCCCCAAACGTGTCTACATCGACGTCACTGAACTGCAAAACATGTCTAGTTGTAAAACAGCGACAAAGCTTCTCATTTGTATAAACGCCCAAACGTGTCCATTTAAAAAAAACCACCAATACGTGTCCAATCCCCCAAATGTGTCCATATTTTTTTTTACTGGAATTATCCTTCGTGTCAATATCATTAATACGTGAAAATAATAAATCAGACACGTCGGGAACGGAGATTGTCCCATTTTCTGCGCGTTTCTTACCGAAGTCATAAAAAAGTTTTTAATAATTCTTAATTTTTTAGATTAAAATCCCAACTAGTGTTAATTCCGAATAACCGTTAGAATTTAGGTCTTATTTTAAATTTCCGATATGATAAAAAAACTATCATCTACAGTATAGATAAGAAGATGTGGTATGATGGCAAATGACACAGAAATTAACAGCTACTAGTATAGGTCATCGTACGACAATGAGCAAAGCCGTTTCCGCATATTCAGCTATAAAAGGCCCCGAAATGACAAATGTATTTTATTTGCTAACATGATATCTTTCAAATAATTCATTAAATATTTGTCACTGGACTTTATGTCTCTTGTTCGTGTGTCTTTATTGATGTTCAAAACTTAAAATTTATTGAAAAATCTTATTCCCAGTTTATGATCTAAACTATCAGAACTGTTGAAAGAAAGGAAATCAATTCTGCTGGATTAATATAAAATGCATCAACGGAGTTTACTAGTACAAAATAATTTAAATATTAAACGATTAATTTAACAGTACAAGAATTATTTGTATGTTCGCTCTAAATGAGCATGAAATACTTGCAACTGGACAATAATCAATTTCAGTCAAAAGTCAATTCATATGTTACAGATTGAATTTGCAATATTTTTTTTGTGCAAATCATTAACAACTGGCATTGAACAAACTGATGTTAATAAATGCCCACTTCATCATCTTTATCCCCTATCACATAATTACGGTAAACGTTATTGATTTGGGACAAGCATGTATTAGCGCTAAAAAAATTGAGACGTTTTGACGTGTAAAAGTGGACACGTTTTGGCGAATAACAATTATCGGACACGTTTGGGGTTATGAAATCGGACACGTTTGGGGAATATTGAATATTACGAACATGTTTGGGGAGAATAGACACGTTTGGGGGAAGGACACGTTTGGGAGTGTTACATATATATTCAAGATAGTTGCATTCCGAATTTTTAAAAGCCCATTGTAGTATATTGTAGTTTTGGTGCTTTGAAACACCAAGGAAACATGTTTATGACTAAGATTGTTTTCCTTCATTTTTGAAAATTATGTTATAAATCGTGTCATGACTGAAGCACTTACTACTGATGATTTAATACATCTGAAAAATTAGCAATTAGTACATGTTGATTTGTTCCTCCAACTAGTAATTTCGACCCTGGAAAAAAATGGGGTTCTCTCAATATCAATCTGTATTTTGGTGAGCATCATTTGGCAGTGGTACTTGTGAGTGAATATGCTATGTTTATAGAGACGATAGTATTATTGAACTTTGGTGGCATTTGGTGTTTTCGTATTCAAAGAAAAATCGGGACCAGCTAAGGACGACTTCCTGGGGCAAGATTTTCTCGTCGTGTTAAAGACCCACCATTGGCAATTGGCTGTTAAGTCTGCTCTTTGGTCTGGTTGTTGTCTCGTTGACATATTCCCCATTTCCATTCTCAATTTTATCAAAATAACACAAAAAGCAAGATTTATCTCTGTGTAAAAGAAAGAATATTATTGAAAAAAGTAGAAATTTTCCAAAAATGTGAGTATTATTATCTTAAGTGACAAACATACTACTGTTTAGCCTACACATCATTTAATATTTTCTAAATATATAGCCTTAACTATCTAAATACTTACTTAAACTACATGTAGGATGTATTATTGTTTAAAAGAGTTATTTTAAGAAGTTAATAATAATTTTTATCTTAGGTATGGGTCCAATGCCATGGACTATCAATTCAGAAATATATCCACTGTGGGCAAGAAGTACATGTACAGCAATTTCTACATCATTCAATTGGATATTTAATCTGACTGTTTCACTGTCATTTTTAACTCTGACTGAACAGATTACTAAGTATGGTGAGTTATTGACTTTTCTTCAATTTTTTCTTTTGCTTCTCTGATAACGATGCACATTTAATATTGTATTTTGAATCCAGTCCTCAAATGTAATCCTGGGTCAAAATGCCTTATTGAAAATTGACCAGGGGTCAAAAGATCAATGGGGTCAATATTAAACAACTGCAAAAAATTTTGCAGTCGTATATTGGTATCATGTTGTTGTCTGTGTTGTCCAAAGACATTTGGTTTCGGCACAATAACTTAAGTATAAGTAAATAGAAATCTATGAATTTTAAACACAAGGTTTATAATCACAAAGAAAGGTTAGGATTGATTTTGGGGGTTATAGTCCAAACAGTTAAGTAGGTAGGGGCCAAAAAGCGCCCAAATAAGCATTTTTCTAGTTTCCAGACAAGACATATTTTTTCTTGAGATGATAAGCAGTCAATTTAGTTTTAGAAGTTACTATTAAAAAAGTGCTGATTAAGGAATATCTATTTTAAGCCATGATTTTGTATGGCATTTGTTATTTTAAGACTTTAATGATGTATTTAAATGGGTTATTAAGGTTGCACACTCCATTGGAAATTTGAATTGAAATTATTACCATATCTTGAGGGTAGGAAATTTTTTTGGGAAAAAGGAGGGGGGAAGTTAAAACAATTCGCAACAGCATAGTGTATTGCACAAAAGCAAAAAAAAAAGAATATATATTCTAATTCAACAACCAATTCTAAGCTTTTTTACTCTAGTTATTCTGTCAGAAGCTTATTATGTGTCAAACATTTTATTACAATCCAATTTCAGACCTGTATCAAGCGTGAATATTGTGTCCATTTTTGCCCAACTGTTTAGGGTTGGACTTCTGTGGTCGTAACCAGCTGCGCTCAGCGAAGCAATTTATTCTCTTGAATTTGAACCACCACATGGAATATTGTTTTAAGCAAACTGTAAATCAGGTTGGGTAGTGATAAAAAAAAATTCTTGGAAGGAGATTAAAAATATCATGGCAAGGTAAAAATGTTGATATACCTCTCATATATATGTTTTGTTCATATTTAAAAAAGCATTATTACAATATACTGTACAGTTGTTTGAATAGCTATGTCAATTTGAAATCTGAGACCTACAGGGGATTAATTTTCAATGGTAGTGGGTTAGAAATACCATAAATAGGTTAAAATGTTTATACATTGTTATGCCCCACCTACGATAGTAGAGGGCCATTATGTTTTCTGGTCTGTTCGTTCGTACGTTCGTCTGTTCTTCCGTCCGTCTGTGCGTTCGTCCCGTTTCAGGTTAAAGTTTTTGGTCAAGGTAGTTTTTGATGAAGTTGAAGTCTAATTAACTTCAAACTTAGTACACTTAGTTCCCTATGATATGATCTTTCTAATTTTAATGCCAAATAACATTGTTGACCCCATTTTCACGGTCCACTGAACATAGAATATGAAAGTGCAAGTTTCGGGTTAAAGTTGTTGGTCAAGGTAGTGTTGAGGAAGATGAAGTCCAATCAACTTGAAACTTATTACACATGTTTCTTATGATATGATCTTTCTAATTTAAATGCCCTAATAACTAGATTTTTATCAAACTTTCGCAAGGTCCACTGAACATAGAAAATAATAGTTAAAAAGCCAAAACAAATACAAAGTTGAGGAGCAGGTATCATAATGTGACTGGTCGTCACATTTGTGAACACTGAAGAACTTGTGATTCGTTAATCTTAATCTGGACAATCTTCACCACATGATGTTCTAACACGTTTAAACGTCGTTATAAAGTTATAATGGTTTTATAGGTATTTGGTCTGAGTAAAACATGTAAAACAAGAATGTGTAACGTGTTAGAACATCATGTGGTGAAGATTGTCCAGATTAAGATTAACGAACCACAAGTTCTTCAGTGTTCACAAGTGTGACGAACAGTCACATTATGATACCTGCTCCTCAACTTTGTATTTGTTTTGGCTTTTTAACTATTTTGATCTGAGCGTCACTGATGAGTCTTATGTAGACGAAACGCGCGTCTGGCGTATAAAATTATAATCCTGGTACTTTTGATAACTATTTACACCACTGGGTCGATGCCACTGCTGGTGGACGTTTCGTCCCCGAGGGTATCACCAACCCAGTAGTCAGCACTTCGGTGTTGACATGAATATCAATTATATGGTCATTTTTACAAATTTTCTGTTTACAAAACTTAGAATTTTTCGAAAAACTAAGGATTTTCTTACCCCAGGAGTAGATTACCTTAGCCGTATTTGGCATAACTTTTTGGAATTTGGGGTCCTCAATGCTCCTCAACTTTGTATTTGTTTTGGCTTTTTAACTATTTTGATCTGAGCGTCACTGATGAGTCTTATGTAGACGAAACGCGCGTCTGGCGTATAAAATTATAATCCTTGTACTTTTGATAACTATTCACACCTTTGTCTCTTAGGGGATAACCGGTACCACGATTTCCGGAGGATTACAAAAACTAATTAATATTCAAACGACAAATTGATTTGTCTCGAACACATGGTGTTATACTACTTAAAATAAGTATATAATTTTAAGATATTAGTCGTATTTACTCAATAAAAGTGCAATTAACTTCTGGAAATCGATAAGCATGAATTGTAAGTTATATGCAAATTACTTGTTGAAAACAATATGGCGGATTTAAATATTCAAAAGGTAGACAACTTTTAAAATGTACATACCAATCGATTTCTTGTTGATGAGTTGTATTTATATTGAGTATTTAAGACAAAAACATCTCAGACCTTATATTAAACAACTTTAAGCAATTAACACCATGTTAAATCATGTTTTTGGGACAAATCAATTTGTCCATGGGATATTAATTTGTTCTTGTAATCCTCGGAAAACCGTTGTTTAATTATAATAAATATCAGAATGCAAAAGTTCTTGAAATGCCTCAAAAAACTATTTTTTCTGGTCTTTGCGTTCGTCCGTCTTTTCGTCCGTCCGTCTGTCCCGCTTCAGGTTAAAGTTTTCGGTCAAGGTAGTTTTTGATAAAGTTGAAGTCCAATCAACTTGAAACTTAGTATACATGTTTCCTATGATATGATCTTTCTAATTTTAATGCCAAACTAGAGTTTTGACCCCAGTTTCACGGTCCACTTAACATAAAAAATGAGCGAATGGGGCATCTGTGTACTATGGATACATTCTTGTTTTAAATAATGCTTTAATTGAAATTTCATGTTTATTTCAGGAACATATTGGTTGTTTGTTGGCATCGTGATAATTGGTTTTATAATTATCTATGCTACATTACCAGAAACTAAGGGTAAGAAACTGGAGGAAGTTCAAGCTTTGTTCGAAAAAGGATGGTGTTCAGATTCACAATATGATCAGCTAAAAAATTGTAATGAGACTACCATCGATGCAAAATAATGTGATACCTTGTTCATAGAACCAGACTGACATAATATTGGCATGTTTTGTGTTTCTTTGGTTTAATGATTTGCTACGAAAAAGCTAAGGTTTATTGTTTTTTGGCGTAAGATATTTGATATTGAATCTTTAAAATTTCTTGATACTCATCATTAAAATTTTTGAAACTGGTGAATTTCATATTTTGTTAATTTATCCCTGCAGTAGTAGACTACAATGATAATTGTGTTGACAAAAGATAAGCTCTTGTTCAAACGACATTTTCTTCAATAATGCTACTTATATTAAGGAGTTATAGAACAATTACAGGAGTGAACTCTTTGAAATCAACTGAATGTTTTAATCACGTTCTATTAGTTAAGAGATATCAATATCTCAATGATCAACATTGGTATTTTTCTTTATATATATCTAATGAAATGCATGACTATACCAAGATGACATACTAATAATTGTAAGGAGTTAAAACCAACTTTGTTTGAAAAGAAAGATTAATTCTGTTTGTTTATTGCTTAAACTTATATAAAGAGGCAGTTATTTATACTGTATTTTTTATGTTTCTGTACTAGTCAGTGGGTAAGATTTTCCGAACTTAATTGCTGAAGTAACATGTTTACAGCTGTAGAGGGATTTGACTAATGTCCAGTGCATGATTGGATTTCATCTCTATTATTGGTAAATAATCCTGCTGAGTCAGCACGAGTTAATTTGCCGAGTATGCAATTCATCATCAGCGTTTGACTTGTTTACTTGCTATTCTTATCAAACAGTTTGTGCAGAATATAAATTGTCACTTGCATACCTCTTTTAATTTTATCTTAGCGGTAGATATATATTATATATATATATATGGTCTAGTGGTCTAGAGCGCTGGGCATGAGGCTAAGCGATTGGTCTGTAGTGTATCACAGGTGTGAGTTCGAATCCCGCTGAGGGACGGGCAAAAAATTGTCAGTAGAAAATCAAAACTCTAACACTGTTTAGTGTAATTTTCAGACATATATATATATATATATATATATATGGAAAATGTTGTTTGTGCTGTTTTTAGACCCTTCTACAACGAAATTTGTTTGACATGCACACGTATAAAAATCGCGGTTTTTATCCAACGCAATCATAGGTTTGAACGTAGTTTTCAATTTAGACTCGTTTATATATATTTTTTGTTTGGGCATGTATCATATTTTCCCTCCGGTTTATATGATCCGTTCATCCTATATTGACTCTTAAATTCAAGAGTCAATCTTAAATTGAGAGTAAATTATATGGCCTTCCAAATACCGTTTCGATCCCTAACATCACTGAAGAGACATATATTGTCGAAATCTAGATCTGGTGTACTAAAGAAATATTGACACCGAATGTTTGTGGCGCAACATCGTGGCCACAAGTTAACAATTTTTTTTTTTTTTTTTTTTTTTTTCTTTCTGTGACGTATTAAATTTATATTAAGATCCAGTTTGTTACATCTTGTGATCAATTTTATTTGGCAGTCGCCAATGGCAGTCAGCAGGGTTAAAGAACATCAGTTGTTCGACCTGTTAGTCAAATGCGTTTTGTTTAAATATACTTTTTCACTTTGTTGGTCTTTTGGAAAATGTTGTTTCTGCTGTTTTTAGACCCTTCTACAACGAAATTTGTTTGACATGCACACGTATAAAAATTGCGGTTTTTATCCAACGCAATCATAGGTTTGAACGTAGTTTTCAATTTAGACTCGTTTATATATATTTTTTGTTTGGGCATGTATCATATTTTCCCTCCGGTTTATATGATCCGTTCATCCTATATTGACTCTTAAATTCAAGAGTCAATCTTAAATTGAGAGTAAATTATATGGCCTTCCAAATACCGTTTCGATCCCTAACATCACTGAAGAGACATATATTGTCGAAATCAAGATCTGGTGTACTAAAGAAATATTGACACCGAATGTTTGTGGCGCAACATCGTGGCCACAAGTTAACAATTTTTTTTTTCTGTGACGTATTAAATTTATATTAAGATCCAGTTTGTTACATCTTGTGATCAATTTTATTTGGCAATCGCCAATGGCAGTCAGCAGGGTTAAAGAACATCAGTTGTTCGACCTGTTAGTCAAATGCGTTTTGTTTAAATATACTTTTTCACTCTTTTGGTCTTTTGGAAAATGTTGTTTGTGCTGATTTTAGACCCTTCTACAACGAAATTTGTTTGACATGCACACGTATAAAAACTGCGGTTTTTATCCAACGCAGTCATAGGTTTGAACGTAGTTTCCAATTTAGACTCGTATATATATATGTATATATATTTATAAGTGCATGTAACTCTTTCCACCATTCAAGAATTTACATATGAATCATCTATGGAGAAAATAAACTTCCTCGATACTAAGAGTTATATCAAGAACGGAACCATCATAACGGACCTTCATACCAAACAAACGGACAAACATCAATTCCTTTCTCCTAAAAGTTGCCATTCTAAACACTGCTACCGTGGTATCCCATTCAGCCAGGCATTGCGAATCAAGAGAATATGCTCTACTGAAAATACGAAAAATGCTAGACTTGGACAACTACGTAAACATCTAGTTGTTCGAGGATACAATAACAACATCATTGATAGCGCTTTCGAAAGAGCAAACAGAACTAGTCGCCAAGAACTTCTAGAGTACAAAGATAAGAATAAAGCAGCTAATAGAACACCCCTGGTACTCGCTTACCATCCTGATTTTAAAAATGTGTCATCCATTGTTCAGAAGCATTGAAAAATTATAGAAAATGATTCAAATCTAAAAAAAAGTATTTCTTACCACCAGTCATGGCCTTCAGACACTGGTGGTAAGCGGATGTTCGTAACTAAAAGTTACGACCATCCGGAGATGGGAGACAACTCTATGGGTAAGTTTTGCTTTTTCGATTTTCGTGCACTAAAAGGTTCATTTGAACCAAAACCGATTGTCTCGTACATACTATTCGGCAGTCCGGTGATATTAAACCCAAATTTGATGCATTAAAACATTCCAATGTTCGTAAAATAGTCATTCAAAAATTCAAGCATGATGGTCGTAACTTTAAATGTGTGATGGTCGTAATTTCTAGTATAGTATTTTGGATGATGGTCGTAACTTTGAAAGATGACCGTAACTCGAGTATTTAGACAAACTTTTATTAATGCATTTTAATTGTTAGGTAATAGACTCAGATGTAATATATAATTTGCTACAAACAATATTATTTGTTACTCTGGTAATGATATGCAGAAATTAGGCTAGAGAATTATTAAACATACACATTTCTGATTGATTTCAAACGCTCATCATTTAGGAGCAACAGTGAAAACTAATCAACTCGCATTAAGCCAAAAAGTATGTTAGGGTTTAGAATTGATATATTTTTTACTGTACGTTCAGGCATGAAATTTCTAAAATGCACGTGTATTCCCTTATATTTGTTTTTAGTGTTTTTTTATTTACGACTTTTTTTTATATCTGCAATCATGTTAGCAGATGAAATTATTAAACGTACAATTCTGAACAATCATCTTCAAATCATCTATTACAGTTCTTATAAGTATTTGAGTCTTTGAGTCTTTGTTTACTCCTTGGCTTTAAATTGTTATTGTCTTATAAACTATTTGCCTTCAAATATTCGTCTTTTGGTCGTTCATGAGGAAATAGAATCCACAAATGCACTTCTGAGTCAGGGTTGAGTTCAATATCGTAGCTGTTACGTAGTGCTACGTAGATTTTGACTATTGAATATGTAGCTATAAGACTAGTTGTTACATAGATATTGATAGCGGCTACGTAGCTGCTACGATTATAAACTTTACCCACGATTTTATTACGTGTTGTCGTTATTTTTTTATCGATTACATAACGATTATATATTGCTGTATATCATTGATATTAGTTCTAAGTATTGGTACGGAATGAAAACTGAATCCATGGTGTCGCAATGAACATTGTGTTTACCTCGAAAGTAGGAATATTGTTGATATATATTTTACACTGCTACATGCACTGAATTAAATACTAGTTTGAAGCCAGGTTTAAGCTTGTAGCCATGATAATGTAACAAGGACTTAGGTCAAACTAAATGTACTGCGGCAACTATTACATACAAATCCCGGTATGCAGGTTGAAAATCATGTGTAAGTTATATGTTTACATTGTATGAATGGCTACAAGCTACTCATGGACTTCGTCATTGAACATTACTGTGCACCTGATTATCAGCTTGATTTCACCAAACAACAATATGACGTCTAAGCATCCAGGCTAAAAATAAAGCGAATGTTCTTTAACTCAAGTAAGGACCTGCGAATTCGCGGGTATGATCTAGTCTCAAAAACAACCTTCATAACATATCAATATTTTAGGCTTATTTTGACTCCTTATTAAAGTCATAAGAAACAAGTGACCGGTGAAAAATAATGTTCTTTCAATTCTTGAACCAACGCATACAAACATCATAAACTTAGTCTTCTGTACTCGAATTTATCATTTTCCGTCATTTTTTTTTTCAATCGGTCAGTGTTGTTGTGAAAATATGGCAGGTAATTAAAGTTCGTGTTTTGAAGCCGAAGTTTAACGATTGTCACCTGTTTGTCAACAATTGACGAAAAATAAACAAAAAGCATGGAAATTGAGCACGTGTTTAACATGTCAATACAGATAATAGTTTATTTTAAGGACATCCATGCGTATTGTGGTCACCTGATTTTTACGAGATGGGTCACACTGAGGTCGTCTTGCATACGGAAAATATGTCGGGGGAATTGCTTGCTGGAAGGAAGCAATTCAAATAAAGTAAACTTCTTCTAAATATGAATAAATTAAAGAATTGTCTTCAGAAAAAAGTATATGTACATAAGTTTTATAATGAAAACTATCCATTGAGTTATAAAAAACATGCATTATTTTTTTTGGACTTGAGGTTTCTTATGACTTTAATGCTCTTTCGACTTAATGTATCATGCATTCTTAAATTGAAGATTTAAACAAAATCAACTAGTAGGTACATCCTCAAAAAGTTTATGTTTTCAATAGATGCGAATTCCAAAGAAAAAAAAATCGGGATACTGTTATTTCATGTGATGTCCAATTTGTTAAAAATGCCTTTTCTTAAAGTCATGTATTTTGTAATTTAAACAATTATTTGATACATTTCGTGTTTTTTTTTAATTTCTAACTAAAAGTTATCAAAACCAGAGCTGTGTTTCTTGTTTTGAAATGAATTCTCCACTTTTGAGAAATTTACATTGTTAATGAATTTAACCGTTTACATTAATTCAACTATTTGACTCTTTGTTAGTTTTATACATTATATTTTCAGAATATATGACTGTTGCTGTTCATTTCATTTTGTATTTTTCGTTCGATTCATTCCAATTTTCTTTTTTACAGGTATTCCTCTCTCCGTTTAGTTTTTTTTATTATTTGGTGAAAACAACTTCACAAATATATAATATGATACATGATATATATAACAAAAGACACGTTTAGAACTCTTGGCAGGTTCGGTCCAAGACATTTGAAAAATTTGGAATTTTAAATCGAACTTTAATAAAAAATCCCCCAAAACTGATAATTGAAATTTTTTTAAATTTTTGAATTGATAAGTGTTACACGCATTGAAATTGCTTTAGTTTACATTGTATGTAAAAAATGAAAAAAAAATCTTCAGAAAAACATCATATAAAATACTAGTATGCATATAATAAAAGACACGTTTAAAACTCTTGACTTGCCTTAATCGGTCCTATTTTAAACAGAGTTACGACCATCACAAATTTACGTTACGACCATCCTCAATATTTTTGTTTTTTTAGTTACGACCATCATGCTTGAATTTTTGAATGACTATTTTACGAAAATTGGAATGTTTTAATGCATCAAATTTGGTTTTAATATCACCGGCCTGCTAAATAGTATGTAAGAGACAGGCGGTTTGTTTCAAATGAACCTTTTAGTGCACGAAAATCGAAAAAAGAAAAACTTATCCCTAGAGTTGTCTCCCATCTCCGGATGGTCGTAACTTTTAGTTACGAACATCCGCTTACCACCAGTGTTCAGAAGACCTTAAAACATCCATGACAAATTAGTGACATGTATTAGCAAAGCAGTCTACTCCACCTCCCGGTTGCTACAAACAATGCGGTCAAAGGAATTGTTTGTGTATAGCCAGTCAAGGTCGTTAAAAACTTCCATTTGTTTGTTTTTGTGTTGTAAAGCTGCCAAAACAAGCAGTTCTTTCATCAGCTCCGTTACTAAACAAAATTATACTTTATACTCAAATTCCAACTGTAAAACGGAGAACTCAATTTATATATAAACATGTGACACTTGTGGCATTCAGTATGTAGAAGAAGCAATGAACATATTTAATATTTGGCTCAATAACCATCGTTCATGGTACAAAACCAACAAAAACTGTCCTCTCACAAGACATCTTCGTTCAACGAAACATCCTTTTTAAAAATATTACTTTCCAAATCATAGAAGTCAACACCGAGTGGGACACCTCGGCGAGAAGGAGAAGAGAAAACTTTTGGATCCACCAACTCCACACTTTAGAACCTGATGGTCTTAACGAAAAAGACGAAAAAAAAGATACAGGAAAAATAAAGAATAATTTAATACACAGCATCGTCCTTTTTATCCTGTAATATTGGCCAATGGACGTTGCTAACTTCAACTAGGCAATATATATAAGAGGGGATAAGGTCTCTGCGCAATGCTAGGCGGTGTTGTCGTAGAAGTTAGAAATAAAAAGTACAGGTTCCAGCCCCGACCGGGGAGGAAGTTACGAATCAAATCTACTTTAACATCGTAAGGTTGATTTTCTAGGCACTTTATACAAAATGTTAGATCTGTATAGAGCTTGTAGAGAAAAAAAACTTATTTGAACATATATTTATTCATTAAATTCTAAAGAATTATCTTTGCCGTGTGATATGACTTTCGTTAACAACTGCTTGTGTTATATGTGTAACACCACTAATTAAGGCCCGGCCAGGAAGCAAATACGAGAAAGTAGTACATATTGAACACAAAATAGTTCCTACGCATGAGTGTAACTTCCAAAATATGTAGAATATTTAAATATTTTTGGTATGAAATGAAAGCTGAAGGACTGGTGATCATTGCAGAAAACTTTTGGACTTTAAATTATGAATACTAAAAAAACTGCATCAAATTTTAAAAAGAGGGTTCATTTTGTCTGTTTGTCAGATTTGAAGTACCTGTTTTGGTACATCCGAAGTTCCGGGCACTATTTCTTTCTTATATGCCATGTAAGGTATGTTGATTTTTTCAGTAGAATACACCATAAAGTGTTGCTTTGAAATGCAATGATTGCCACTTTATTTGAACTTAAAGCAAAAGAGGTGTTCCTTCTTGAAACGGAGGAATTTAACATAGAAAGCAATGGGACCATGAATTAGTGGTGTACTTCCTATTATATCCAGTTTCCGGTTTATATCAACGGTTTCCGGTTATAATTGCATGCCTTTCTTTAACATTATTGCAAAGCATTTCGACGTCAGTGGTTCATTTTTGTGTAAAACAACTACTAAGTAGAATTTAAAAGTGATTTGTTCCTCAAAAAAACGTTTTGATGAGTGACAAAATTATTGTATTGAAAGGTACCTTTAATAAAATGTTTTTTTTTCAATTGTCATTTGTTCTTTGGTTGTATTTTTGTTTACAAGATGAAAACAATTGGGGTAATTGATTTTTTTTTCAGTGATTGAACTATCATTTACCTGCAAGAATCAGTTATGCTACCTTTAGCTGTCCAATATTTTGAAGAAAGAGAAGGGCTATTCGTTAAAATATTGGACAGCTTAAGGTAGCATAACGTTTTTTTTACAGGTAAATGATAGTCCAATCAAAGAACGGATAAAACAATATAATGACTTCACAACATTGTTTAAAATTTCATTATATTCTGTGTATTTTCCTGGATACCCTTAGATCAGTTTAAGATGAACTGCTAAATAAATGTTAAGTCAATGATATTTGGTATTCAAATTCATTGGCATTTGCAAGTATCGTTTTCGTGGAAATTATATAGCTCCACTCCCTTTTCATGGTTCATTGACTTTGAAACTTTAACATAGTTTACAAGTTACTGGTTGTGTTTTGGTTTGTTTAAAGGGAACGACTTAGGATAAGTCAATGGTACATACATGTGAACCTCCCGACGGGAGTACAAAACTCCCGTTTTCAGGGGTCTCCTCCCGTCCTCCCGTTCAGGAGAAAAAACTCCCGTGTATGAAATATTTCATGAATGAAAATTTTCAGACGCCATCATTTCTTACTACTGTACGGGTGTAATTGACACCTGTGTTAAATTTTACCTGAACATCAAAGAAGATGTATAATTAATTGGCTTCACTTGACAGCTGGGGTGTCAAACATACTGGTAATCAACAATGTTTACCTCTGGCTAACTGCCGTTGTGTTATAAAAACGATGTGTATTGGGAATATTGAAATACATTTTTGTTACTTCCCTTTGTTTTATCCTGTTTTCAGTTATTTTGCTTTTAAAAATGTAAATTTTAAAAACACTATAAATGATTAATATTTTAATCAAATAATCATAAACGGATGTTGATTAAATGAATTTAAATGTTTTGGGACAAATAAAATAATATAAATTTATAAATTATTTTAGCAATCTAGACCTCCTTTCAAGGATTAAATTGAAGTTTATATTATAAATCTGATTATTGTATTTGATTGGAACATACAATATGTACATTCAGACTAATAAATTTCTAGTTAGTTTAATTGGGATTATAAAACCTTGGGTTTGAGAATTGTAGATGTTAGAATATATATAAGATTTTATTGTGTAAGCTAGAAATAGCAAAACATTTTAAAATGTTTAAGTCTTTTTAAGTTTTCTACAAATAAGACTGTCATAATGCTTAAAAGCCATGCAGTACTACTGTTAGTGTTTGTTATTTTTTTAATTAATTTATGATGTTGCAAACAAACATGTAGAGCTTATTTCTTTCTTATTTGTCTATACATTTACCAATGATAAGGAGATGGAGACATGAATAAAAATCTATACAGATAAGATAGATAAATATAATGATTTATTTGCAAGCAGTGAACAATCATTTATCAAAAACAAAACAAAACTAAACAGGAAACAGATTCTTCTTAATATTTTATTTTATTCAAATAGAAAGGCAATAAGGGTACTTTAAACATATTACAATTTGTAGAAAAAACACAATTTCTACTTCATATGGTTACATTTACGACAAAATTTATGTCGATAAAAAACCTCCTGATCTGAGTCCTAATCTCCTGACCAAAATTTCCAAATCTCCTGATCTGAGTTTCACAGTCCATCACATGTATGATGGTATTTGGAATGCATTGACTTAAATATGTGCATAACTTATGTAACATGTTAAAGTATTGCTATTCTAATTTCAACATTTTCATAATCAAAATTACTAAAAGACGAGACACATCTCTGTGATAACAGTTTATTAGATATTGGAATGGAATGGTCATCTGGGACGGCCCCTTGGTCAATTGATGTCAGAAACAGTATTGTTAAAGTCGGAGTGATGACTGGCAACCAACATAGTCTTTTACTATTTGTGTCAAATGTTATTTTTGCAAAATGTATGTTTTGCATGTTAGGAACTTGAAAAAGACCCCTTTTCGTCAATTTTGTTTTTAAATCATATGGCAAATCAAACTCCGCATACAGTATTATGTGTATGGGATTTGCCTGTCTGTCTTTAGTAGATGAAGGAGGTATTGTTTTATTCATATTAAAATCTTTCCACGACTTTTGCCCATTTATTGTTTGACATTTGTGTATAAAAGAGTTGTCTGTTGTTGACGCATGAAGTCAAGACATCGATTTGCCATATATATGATTTCATATTCATCTATGAAACATGTTGCACTTTATATGTGTTTATTGATTCTGATTTGAACATAATTAATGTAGATAACATAGTATACGACAATTAGATAGGCTTACATGTGATTATTTTCCTGTTTAAATATGATTTTATTCGATGTATAAAAATGCGAAGGATACCTACGAACTTCTAGGTAAGAGTAAAATAATATAAAGAACTGAGACAAAATGTCTGACTCTCAAATTGGACGGAATTCAATAAGTTGAAACATACAGTCCTTGTACATTAATTCGGAATGTCCATTGCGTAATTACAAAGTTTATATAAAGATACAACGTTTACATAAGAGATTTGGTATCTTCGAGAGTACATGACTTTTGTGTAACAAGAAAAACGATGAAAAAAATGGCATTACATCCCTGTCCAGATGTACTTAAATGATATTGTATACTAGTACATATAATCCGGGACATAATGTATCTTAGTATAAAAATCCCAAATGCACCAAATAGACTAGTTTGAATGCATTCTTTAAATTTTATTTCAAGCAAACGGTATCACTTAACTACAGCTCAGAAGTTTTCAGTTTTATAATTTTTATAAAATATTATTCTAAAGTTCTAACTCTCCAAATCAAAGTTGATCTCAGATAAATGTTACTATTCTTTTCCTTACTCTATATGTCAAAAGGGACATAACTTTTCTATGTACCTATCGAAGGTCGGTCCTTCTCTCCATATTATAATTATGTATACAATAACGTATACTATAATCGATTACAACATTCAAAAACCTACGGGACAGGACTCATTAGTTATATGAGGTGTATATTAATTCAAACTGAATCATCAATGTCAGTATACTTTATGATGTACCTTTTCGGACGTGGTCGTGTTCGGAAAGGGGTTTGGGGAGGGGTCGATAGATTCTGGTTCCTAACTCGACTGGAGTTCCTTTTTTAAACTAACTAATTTGATTTGAGCATCAATGATGAGTCTTATGTCGAAATATTGCGCGTCTAGCATATCTATACTATTAAACGAGAAGACCTCATTTTGGGGGTCGCTTCTCTTCTTTCCACAATAAATTAATCATCATGTCTCTGTGTCCTATGGTACAGTGCATAATCGTATTTGTCATCCATTCATATGATTATTCAGATTGAGTTATTTTGGGTGAAAAACGAGAAAAAAGACGTCCGGATATGTTTCCGTCATTGGGCGAAATTTTAAGTCAGATTAGACTTCCGGTTTGCGTTTTTCTGTATACTTTGAACATACATAATAATTCTACGAATATTATACAGTGTATTTTCTGTCTTATATCCGTCATTGGACGAAATTTAAGTCAGATTAGACCTCCGGTTTGCGTTTTTCTTTTTACTTTGAAACAAATACATAAACTACGAATAAAGTTTTCTGTCTGATATCATTTTCAAGGTTACTATCCGAGGCAGTCACAGGGTTTATTTAATAGAGAGGGCCTGAATAATATATCAATGACCGCTTTGATCCGGGATTTCTTTTTTCGAATTTCGGGATGTCGAGATCTTTAATTTGTATAATAAATTCAGAACCTCGGGATTTAATGTTTTTAAGCCCGGGATATTGGGATCAGGGCCCATACGCAGGGACACGTTGACAGCCTAAAAGAGGCCCGCTCCGGTCATGCTTCAGTGATTCCCTATATAAGCAACCAATTATTTTCCAGAAAAGGGGGGCAGGCCCCCTAAATCCGCTATGCTCCGACCCCCCCCCCATTTAATGAATGTTCATAATATACAGATAAGCGCTAAAATTATTCATGTGTCATTAAAATTAATAGAGAACAAACAAACAAAAAAGGATTTTTCTGGTGCAAAAAGGAGGAATCGGGCTAGAAAAACAATTATCCTGTCCCAAATTACCTATGACTTTTGATACCTTTTCTGAAATTCTCAAGTCACTAAACGTTTTACAAAAAAAGAAGATGTGGTTTGAATGCCAATGAGACAGCTCTCCACAAGAGACCAAAATGACACCGAAATTAACAGTTAAAGGTCACCTTACGGCCTTCAACAATAAGCAAAAGCCGATACTGCATAGTCTGATATAAAAGGCCCCGAAATGACAATGTAAAACAAAAAATGAACGAAAAACAAATATCACTGAACCACTGAATTACAGGCTCCTGACTGGAATGTTCATAATACATGTACACTAAATGTATGTTCATAATGAAATAAATAGAAAACAAAAAATGGGAAATTTGGAAATAAGGGAGGAGGGTTATAAAAAAACATTTTCCTGTCCCCAAGTACCTATGACTTTTGATACTTTTCCTGAAATTCTCAAGTCATTAAATCTTTTACAAAATTCTTCCTACAACACTTTACATCCTTTCAAATACGCTCTGAATGCCCGCGATTTCGCGGGTGTGTTCTAGTCAATTTTTAAGCGTGGTACCTTTGATAACTTTTTACACCACTGCTGGTGGATGCTTCGTCCCCGAGGGTATCACCAGCCCAGTTATCGGCACTTCGATGTTGACATGAATATCAATTATCTGATTATTTTTTTATTAAATTAAAATGTTTGCAAAAGTGTGAATTATTCGAAATACTAAGGATTTTCTTATTCCAGGCATAGATTACTTTAGCCGTAAATGGCACAACTTTTCAAATTTTTTGGTCATCCATGCTCTTCAACTTCAACTAACTAGTATGACCTTAGAGTCACTGATGAGTCTGGTGTAATGAAAACGCGCAACTGGCGTATCAAATTATAAGCCTGGTACCTTTGATAACTATTTACACCACTGGTTCGATGCCACTACTGGTGGACGTTTCGCCAGCCCAGTAGCAGCACTTCGGTGTTGACATGAATATCAATTATATGGTAATTTTTATTTAGGACAAGGTATGATAAGAGGCGTTTTTGGCCCCCTTCCCAAATAAGTTTATATATATATCATTGATAGTCTTAGGATAAAAAATCTTAAAAACTGTGTTTTTTTTTTGTTCCGGTGAAAGAAAGGTTGCCTAGCAACGGTTTTAATAAATAGCAAAATTATCACATATGGATTGCTTTCTTTTTACAAATAAGCATAATTCAAAATAGTATTGTTTGTTTAACAATAACTTGAGTTTGCAAAGGAAAAGTCACTTCAATTTCAGTTTAAAAAAATGCTTAGCAACAACCTAGCAACAAAAATTTTGCCTAGCAACGGTTCAAAAATTTGTAATTTTGGCCATATGAGGTATAGATATAGCAATATTTAAAGATTTAGCTACCGTAAATGATTTTTCTTTCGTATATATGATGTCTTGGTCACTTTTTTTTTCTCAAAGAAAATGAAATTGACCATAGCAACCTAAAAATTGCTTAGCAACAGTCGAAAAAGATAGAAATCAAATTGAACTACAGAAAAACAGTTTTGATTTTTAATTGTACAAATTAGAGTACAACCAGGTTTATAGAAATGTTAAACATGCAAGAATAACTAGAAGTAAGAAATGAAAGTAAGTCAATTGTATAGCATGCTGATAAAAAGATTAGCAACCAAAACAGTGCTTAGCAACGATTAAATAATGGTGTAATTTTTTTTTGTATACCGAAGTAGGTTTTTTGGTATCATATTTATATCTTGATGAAGTAAATATTAAATCATATGCTGTTACAAAAAACAGGGTTGAGATCTCAAAAAATATTGTTTAACCCCGCAGCATTAATGTCAGGAGCCTCTGACCTTTTTTAGTGTTTTACGATTTTTCATTTTAGTTTCTTGTGTATAAATCGGAGTTTAGTATGACGCCAAATATTACTGAACTAGCATACATATTTGATTAGGGACCAGCTGAAAGATGCTTCAGGGTGTTGAAGTTTCTCGCGGCATTGAAGACCCATTGGTGGCCTTCAGTTGTTGTTTGCTGTTTGGTCGGGTTGTTGTCTCTTTCCCCATTTTATTCTCAATTTTAGGATTAGATAAAAGATAGCTATCAAGGAATTGGTCTGTTTAATAAAAAAAAAAGCATAAATAGAAATTATATAAGTATGTGTCCCCAGTATAGTATACCATGAAAATGGGGCAGCATCTCTAATTTGGCATTAAAATTAGAAATATCATATCACACGGAACATGTGAAGTAAGTTTCAAGTTGATTGGACTTCAACTTCATCAAAAAATTACCTCGACCAAAAACTTTAACATGAAGCGCGACAGATTGACGAACGGACGGACAGGCGGACGGCGGACGAACGAACATACGGGCGCATAGACCGGAAAACATAATGTCTATAAATGGGCCATAAAAACTTCAAGTTATACAAGAAGTGACAATTATTATTCATAAATAATTGTGAAAGTTATGAATATAGCATTTCACATTTACATGATGATTACCGGTACATTGAAAAACTGGATTACTATTGAAGATTCAGTATCAGATTTATACAGTATGTACAGCAAATATGCATAGCCTATACAATGCCATTGTTTGTCACTTCAATAATCGTACACTGTGAACTTTTTAACACTTAACACAATATTTTAAAGAAGGAAATGCTTAAAAAACAAAGTTCAAAATGTTCGATGAGGTCAGGCTTCAAGACGATAAAAACTCATGAAGATATGTAGACGAAAGAGGCATGAACATCTTCAAGCTTCTCTACAAATATATTATTTCTACGATATATATCCTGAAATTAGCACATTGATCGCCAGTGTAAAGAATCATGTGCAATCATACCACATCTCCTTATCTTATCCAAAATGTTTGTTTTTTTTAATGAAACAGTTATTGGTAAGTAGTATTTTATACCTAAAAACATTTGAATTTGATAAGAAACGTAGACACACTTCATTAAAGACCATTAAAGGGTCTTGGTGGCCGAGTGGTCTAAGAAGTTACTTCTGTAATCCCTAGCTAGTCAACACTGAAGTTGTGAGTTCGACCCCCGATGGTGCGGGTGCACTCGTTTTCAACCTGAATTTATCCTTTTTAAGTTGATATATTTATTATTTTTATTCTGAATGTCTGAATGTCTAACCAAAAGGTTTCAATTTTCAAGATTTGCAGCCGATTTCATTGAGTGTGTAGCCAAAGGTATAGTCTTTGGTAAGCTTGCTTGTTAGCTGAACCGTGAAGTCATTATTTTGTCAGGTTTACTACCCTCTTTTCGAAGTAGCATAGTCCATCAGATAGAAAGATTGGCAATCTGCTGAAGTAGTATATTCTTAAAGGAGGGTAGTTAACCTGACCTAACAATGACTTTATGGTTCATTTTACTAACAAACAAACTAAAGATATTACCTTTGACTTCACACTCAATGATGTCGGCTGTAGAACTCACCAAGTTCAACCTTTCTTTTTTGAATAGATATTTAAAATTACTAAAAAAATCTTATTTATTGCATTAGGGACATTTAACTGTAGTACTAGTAGTGCAATTTGTGTCTTCAGTAATATATATATATAGCATGTGAGAGGGAAAACAATTTCAACTACCGTTTTTGGTGAATATTCAACAACTACCCTAATTGGTTTTTTTAAGTACCAAGAAATATTGACTAAGTCCAAAAGCCTGACATTTTTAGAATATTTGAAGAATAACAAAAATCCGGTGGCAATGCATGCTTCCATTAGGTGTACAATAAAGGTATTAAAGCTGTATCTCTAAAACTGTAGGATAACCAAGTGGTATATCCAGAAATGTTCATAAGTGAAGGCCCACTGGCTGCCTAAGAGAGGGCATGATTTTGTCAAGCTTCAGTGATTCCCTATATATAAGCAACCATTTTATTTCTCAAAACGGGAGCCGGTCCCCCTCCCCTCCCCCTAAATCCGTCTCTGTAACCGACTCTTCATATATATAGCTTGAACCAAAAAGTTAAAGAAAATTTTATAAAAAAAATATCAAAACCCTGTAGACATATACATCTCTTTTATAAATAAAAAGCTTTTTAGGTCAAAATCTTAAGGCGATAAATAGACGTATATGTCCGGACAGAAACAAACGGACGGATGGATGGATGGACGTACGGACAGATCTAAATTAACGAACGTGCTCGACATTAAAAAGTAAAATATGTTAAAAGTAATTTCGCTATAGCATGTTTTATTTGAAAATCCAAATTGGATCTGAGTCAATTGAATGCTACATGTGTACTTTTTTTTTTATGGTTACAGCTTGTCAAAAGAGTGCTCTGACACATGTATAAGAAAAATCATTAGTGTACCGATATATGAAAAGGCTGGAACACATAATTTACAGTATTGTATAAGTGTAGTTAACTTATTTTCAGTATCAACTGCTCTTAAATTTACATGGAATTATGTTTATAATTACATTTCATACTTAAGATTCAGCATTAATACTGTTTGCACTGATGCTTAACGTTTTAGTATAGTACTGTATTTAGATATTTTTCTATTAACAAGTCATAGTATCTATAGCATGTACGAAATTATGGACAATTCACATATACTTAATTTAAACCAATAGATATGTAACATATTTTTCTGTAGATGGTGAAATAGAAAACTTCAAAGTGCAAAATATATAAGTTTTGATGAAATGATTTTCTTCAGAACTACAAAAAGGGTTTGAATATATTGTGAATTTATTATAAAATTCATTTGTAAGATTTCGTTGAATATTTGAAAATAATAATGAATAAAAATTAATTCACCATATTTCAAGGGACAAAACTCTGTATTTGGCTGCATAGTGTTGGACTATTTTGATTTATATGGGTCTAATTTCACGTACAATATATTTCTTTATATGTGTGACATGTCTTGATGACTGGATACGGCGTAATACTATCCGTACGTGATATTCTGATCGATTATGTATCCCGGAATAATTTCTTACCCGTGCCGTTCCCTATGACGTATTACAATGACTTGCCAAAATAATGTAAACAATCGGATTATTTTTCAAATTTTTAGACATGAGCGCCAACGTAGACCACCATGATATTTTGTTATGGAAAAGATACAGAAGAGTACCGTTGATGGTTAAAAATTTCAAGATGGTCTACGTTGGCGCTGATGTCAAATTTCGTCTCCGAACTTGACAAAATTGTAGATTTCTTACACTTTTCGTCGGTTTAAGCCTATTCAATGTCTAAGTTTGAACATATTTGAGTACATAACACCTAAAAATAAGGTTCTACAAGGACGAACAGATATTGAAGTTCATTACACAAGCGTAATGGGATTCAACTTTAAAGTTTAAAAATTCTGGAAAAAGGGGGGCCAAAAACGGCCCTTATCATACCTTGTCCTTTCCTGTCACAAAAATTTGAATTTGTACTTTTTTAATCTGAGCATCACTGATGAGTCTTTTGTAGACGAAACGCGCGTCTGGCGTATTAATCTATAATTGTTTGTACACCACTGGGTCGATGCCACTGCTGGTGGACGTTTTGTACACGATGGTATCATCAGCCCAGTAGTCAGCACTTCGGTGTTTACATGAATATTAATTTTTTGGTCATTTTTATAAATTTACTGGTTACAAAAGTGTGAATTATTCGAAATACTAAGGATTTTCTTATCACAGGTATAGATAACCTTAGCCGTATTTTGGCTCAACTTTTCGGGTCATCAATGCTCTTCAACTTTGTACTTGTTTGGCTTTCTAACTATTGTGATCTGAGCGTCACTAATGAGTCGTCTGTGGACAAAATTATCAAATTATAAGTCTAGCACCTATGGTAACTATTTACCATAGGACTGGACAGGATAAAACTTTATCATTGCGATTTTTTTTTATTTGAAACAAAGATGAATTCTCTTCAACTATTGGATAAGTGCCAATTTTAAAAAGACTAACAAGGGAAAATCAATGATGAAATAACTCCTAAATTGGATGCTGCATATACATATTTGACCTTGTAAATTTACTCTCAAAATGTCATGCTATTTCACTAAAATATAGCAAACTGGATATATTCTGAATGGATAGTAGAGTCTCAAAAATACATCTTAGGACTTTACCATGAATAACAAGACATACTACTCAGTGTTTTGGGGATCTTTTTCTGTCATTTGATGTACATTTTTGGTTTTCATCATCTTAGATTCATCTTTTATATCATTTGCAGATGAGTATTTTATCATTTATTGGTGATGTACTATTGATCCACAATTGTTTCTATCATAAGATTTCTCTTAAACTATTGAACTGATAATGACAAAACTCGACAGTAATGCTTTAAATAACTAGAATTTCACAGAGAATTAATCACGTTCAGCTTATTCACCAACATGTTTTATTTAGGCTCACAAAAAATTATTCAAGTACTACAAAAATCCAGAAATACTGGCACACAGTCATGTTAGATGTAACAGAGCCCAGTTAAAATGTTCAGGGCCGGATCCAGCCATTTTTAAAAGAAGGGGTTCATAACCCAGGATAAAGGAGTGTTCCAACTATATGCACCAATTCAAATTCATTGATCGTCAAATATAAGTAGGGTTCCAACCACCCTGGATCCGCCACTAAGTTTTAGAAAGAAATTGTCTCCAATTAACCTGGTATCAACCCTGTATAGACCAAGTGGTGCAGTAACTGTAGTCCTATATGACTGTCTCGTGGCTAGTTCAAATTTCCAGGAGCTGCTGGCTAGAATGGATTGTCCTCCTCCATCCTGAACCAGCATGGAGAGAATTACACATAATATTGGAAAATATGCTATTAAAACGTAACCGGACAGACATGTCAGAAAAATTGTAGATTGTTAACTATGTAAGTCTAGAGGGAGTGCTAACAGAAAATGTGATTAACGTTACAGTAGGCGGACGGTAATAGTCAGACCAATACCAGCCGCAAGAAACTGTGTGACTGAATGCCGCCCTAGCTTTTACACTTGGCATTAAGACAGTGCGTAAAGTAAATATATTGTTGCATATATATTTGTCTGAAATCAAATGCGCTGGAAAGAAGGAAAAGGATTTCATGTGAATTATACGGATGGTCACGAAGACTGCAGTACTGACTTATACAGAGTAGCTTCACTGTCAAAGTACGAGATGAGAAAAGAAACTGGTTCTCAACTTCAAGACATTGTAATTAATGACGGACGGGCTACCAAATGGATAAACGATGCAACCAGAGATCTCAGTTCAGAAAAGTGATGTTCTATGGCCGTACCAAAGAGATAAAGAAAGAAATGAACAAAGCGTTCAGTCAGGATGTAAAAGGTAGGAGTTCAATGATAATAGGACAGCTAACGGACAAGCACAATTAAAATGTAAAATGTGTATTTAGAACATACTCACACCTTCTCGTCTAATGAAAAGTCAGTTTTTTGCCCTTTAATTTTCATAGTACATGGTTTTCCATGCACTATGAAATGCTATACATGAATGACTTTTCGTTGTCAGTTAATTATGAAAGTGAACTCTTAATAGCTGCACTAAAGAAGTGTACAATCCCCTAAGGCATTTTCCTTGGGAAAATAACCTACTAATTCACGATGAAAGAGCAAAGATTAAAATAAAAACATTTTGAATTTTGCAAAATTTCATACATGGCACACATATATAGAAGACACAAAAAAAAATTGATAAGGATAAATAAAATGATATTTATTTAATTTATATACCTTACATTAGAGGGAATTCTTTTCTTTTTCTTTCAAAAAACACAATGCCAGACTGCTGATATATAAAGCAAAGGA
This sequence comes from Mytilus trossulus, assembly GCF_036588685.1. Classification (NCBI taxonomy): domain Eukaryota; kingdom Metazoa; phylum Mollusca; class Bivalvia; order Mytilida; family Mytilidae; genus Mytilus; species Mytilus trossulus. Next base: position 44,730,303 of record NC_086373.1, read on the forward strand.
TTGTTTTCGGAGAAACACAATACATTTGATTTTATCGATAAAAAGTAAGAATTTAATGTTGAATGGTCTGAATTGAAATATTAATACAGAGAGTTTTATATTTATAAAAAAAATCAAATTTCAAAAAGGGGATTTATATAACATTGTGTTGCTTTTTAAAATAAAAAAAATCTAAAGATATATCAGTATTAAATTTTACCTGAAGCAGAAGAAAAACAATTTATCCTACACAAACTATGTCAGTACTATTTCATATCATCCATTGAAATGATCATTATTACCTATGTTAACTTTTATATTTAGTTCATTATAAAAAGTGAACTCTTATTTAGGTTTGAATATTACAATGGGAAAGGATGGTTTTGTAAGGTCACTCGAAAGTGTGAATATGTTCTAAATTGGTCAGACAATACTTGGTCATGTTTTATGAAGATTTTAGCCCTCGGCTTCGCCTTGGGCTTAAATCTTCATAAAACATGACAAAGTATTGTCTAACCTATAATTAAAGCCTTACACAAGGCCCTACAGGCGACAATCATGTGTTATGGTGGTGACTGCTTCCATGTAAACGGTACTCACAGGTTTGAGCAGGTGATGAGGGTTCCAACTGGTGGACCCGTTCCAAGTATCTTGGTTGCTACAACATAAAATTGAGAATGGAAATTGGGAATGTGTCAAAGAGACACTATCTCACAAATGATCACAAATGGATGAAACGTTATCTTGAAGATGAAACTGTTATAGTGAAGATGCGCTTAAGAGATTAAAGCTTTGCAACAAGACAATCAAGAATGAAGTCGTGCATACTAGATATTGGGTGTTAATCTACTCAAGAATGCAATATGAAACAAGAACAAACCAGGAAACTAAGCAAAACAAAAGTGTGAACATCTAGGGATTAAATAATCTGACTGCAGTTCAAAGTTCTTAAACAGTATGGACAAGAAGTTCACCTACAATCAAGACTGAAAGTAAACGTCGACGTCTCATACCACAGAATGGTGAAAAATAGTAGAAAACAGAGAGGCTAAGCTTATAAGCAAAGAGCTTGCTGTTTACAGAAAAGGACATGGTTCCAGTGCCTGCATTACTTTAACACAGTACCTACAGTAACAAAACATACCACCAGTACCATAGATTGGAACAGCAACAAAGCAACACAGAAATTCAAACCAATATGAAATCATTTGTCTGAAATCAGAGGCTTTGTAAGGCCTTGTGTAAGGCTTTAAATACATATTTTACTTTTCAATTGTGCTTGCCTGTTAGCTGTCCTATTATCATTGAACTCCTTCCTACCTTTAACATCCTGATGTAATTTTGGAACCACCCAAATCTTTCAAAAAGATTTCTGAGATTATTGTTTACATCACTAGAAAGGATGAATACTAAAGTAATAAATAATGAATCATCAAACTTATAGTTGTTTGCTATTTACAAGTCCACCTTGCAAGGTGGCAAAGGATCTGGCTTACCTAAGCAATTAGCTGCGGAATCGTAGCTATTAGGTCCTTATGTTATTTCTTGACTATTTGCTGACCATAGCTCTTAGGTCCTTAGAATCTATTATTATTGTTTGACTATTTGCCGACCATGATGATAGACTATTTACAGACCATAGATGATAGATGGTCCGCAAATAGTCAAAAAATAACAAAAGGACATAGGAGCTATGGTTACGCAGCTACTACGCTATGATCAGATGACCAAGCGAAATGCAAGCTTGTCGTTTACTGTTGTTGAATCAGTGTCGCTCAAACACTAGATTATCACAATAAAATTGGAGATACATTTTGTGTTGTGGCACAGATGCGAGACATCAAATTAGGCAAATGAAAATTAAAATGCCTTATAATGTACGCAAGTCTGTACACATGCATTTGTCTTCACCCGTCGACATTGGAATGCTTGACATTAGTCACCCTATATTTGACATTTCAGTGGCATACATTTGTACTTGAAACCACTGTTCAAATCAGACAGTGTCCGTTTGTTGCTAAGGGGCTGATGTTTCTTGTAACTTTGCTGAATATTTTTGAATAAATCCTCCCATTTAAATTTTGAAGAACTTTTTTTCAGAATTTTCAAAATGAGTAGGAATCCCCCCCCCCCCCCCCCCCCCCCCCCAATTTTTTTTTTATATATGAACCCCTGTTTTCAGATTTGCCCTCAAAGTCTATAAATAACATTTCAAAAATTATGACAAAAAGGTGAGGGTTTTTTGCAATAAAAAAATACTTTCCAATAATTTACTATAAATAAACAAAAACATATATCTACATTTCCATTTTGAAATGAATAAAATTGTGCAAATTAGGGGCCCAAAATGTCCATGAACAGGAACAGTTGGTTCAGCGCGGCTGTTAGGCCCGAGAACACATATATTTTCTCCTATGTGTCTTTTATGCCATTATGGCAACTATAAACATTCAACCTGCTCTATTCTTAAAAGATTTAATGTGCATAAAGGTTGACATTTACCCCAAAACATAAAAAAAAAATCAATTATACTAGCTTATTTTCTCTCCTGGTAACCCACTAGGACACCACAAAGGACGATCCCGGAGAGCTTCCGAGGTGAGGAAATTAAACTTTATTTACCTGACAAAATCACTCATTTCTAGTTAAAATTTCAAAACGATGTTTTCACTTATAAATAAAAACAAATAATGAAAAATGGAAGAAATAAAAGAAAAAGACTGAAAAAAAAAAAAGAAAACATAGTACACTGAAAATAAAGGGAACTGTATTTATTCAACGAAAAATGATGGTAGATAACTGTGTCCTTGGACCTAATAGTATAAGTAAGCATTACAAGATAAAATTGAGAATGGAAATGGGTAATGTGTCAAAGAGACAACAACCCGACCATGGAGCAGACAACAGAATAAAAAAACCCGAATAAAATGCAGTTCTGTTTTTTTTTCTCTTAAACGTTTTCTATTACTATCAAAACTATCTTTGAGAAGTTCAAATTATAAAATATGGTCACCTTTATTTTCATTGTATACCGTGTATAAATAAAATTGATAACGGGGACAGTGCACTTAGCCTTTAGAACTCACTGTGTCAATCAACTTAAGATAATATTCAATTAAATATTTGCATTTGTAAATATGAAATATTTTCAAACGCCACCAATGAAAGAATTTCTACGAAACGATGTTGTTAAATTTATGGAGTGAGTCATGTATATCCATTTAACACAATAACATGTAGGTTGCAATATAATACTTTGTTAGTTAGTGATAATTCGAATACAAAAATGAGAATAATGACATTCGGATGTATTCACTATTTAATACACACATGTAATGCATTTACTTTATTCACGTTTCTAAACACCTCCTCGAACAGAATGTGAAAACGAGAGAGTACGCAGGGATGCACATTGTCCTTCCATCTTACATTAAGATTAGGGATTTTCTTTTTTCCTGGATAATCATTAAAGAAATACCACAAAAAACACGTTTAAACGTTTTTATCACAATGTCGTGACTACGAGTTTGTCATATAACATTCAAAAGTTATCATGTCCCTTAGTTATCTTACAAATAGGGACTTGTTTTAAGAATCTTTTTAATTTCTTACATAATGACATATACCAAAGAGTATGGGATAGTTCTAATTTTGACGCAACTCTTTTTATATAGTAAATATGAATATAAAGATAAAACAAGGAATTATTTGAATCTGGAATAATTAAATATTATGGAATATGAATGATTTTGTGTGTTGTTCTAAGCCTTAGTTATAAAATCAAATTCACTAAAAGTGATGACTTTTATGATGTTATTTCCAAAAATGATTATCTTTGAATTGTAATGCAAGTATAAAGTCTGTAATTGATGATGATCTACCCTTAATTAATCATGGTTAACACTTAGTTGGACTTCAATTAATTCCGTGTTTTAAGGAGATGTGGTATGAATGGCAATGAGACAACTGTCCAACAATTTTTCAAATGAAGTAGATGTAAAATTAAGCAGTTATAGGCAACCATACGACCTTCAACAACGAAAGAAAATATACATGTATATGTCGGTGGTAATCTAGGTAATCCAACTTAAAAACGAATAAAAATGAGCAGTTGAGAAAAAAATAAAATAAAGAAATGGATGGGTATTGAGAGCATGCTATTTGAACTTCCACTGGAGGGTATACATCTTGGTAAGAGGAGGTAATTTTCTCGGTAACCACATTTCCAAATCCCAGTATAAAAAAAAATAATTTCAAATTCGTCTGATGAGTATTCACACACAAACGCGACCACACAAAACAAAGTTCATTTAGTTACAATTTTTTTCTATAAGAATGCATGTAATAAGTTATGATAAATGGAAGCTAATTTTTTTTTTGTGTAACCTTCTTTAAAATATGAATTAAAATAAATAGAAATCGTCGTTCCATTTTGTCTATATAGTGATCATGGATTTTATAAAATTTTGAACTTGTTGGATGATTAAATTTTTTATAAGACGTCTATGTAGTGCAAAGCCTAGGTTGAAAGATAACACTGGCATATTTCCGTCTCTTAGTTATTAAACATATACCACAAAAAGACCAGATAACGATTAATGTACACCTACCCGAGTTTAGTTTCTTGAAGTCGGCTAAGTTATAAAGGCGGACATGTTAACGTAAATAGAAAAATAAGTTTACACACCTGCATTACAAAATTGGATCGAAGTCTATTTTGATAAGTTTTATCAGATACAGCGAAATATTTTAGTTTAATTAATACGAAAAAGAAGATGTCGAGCGAAAAACATAAAAATGGCGATATGTCTGTTTCAGATCATGAGGACACTAGCGGATCTAAGTTTTATGTTGTGTTCTTAACGATGTTTGCCACCATAGGTGGCCTTTTATTTGGATATGACACGGGTATCATCTCAGGATCAATGTTATTGATGAAAGACTACTTCAACCTGACTACTGTATACCAAGAGGCTATAGTTAGTGCTACTATTGGTGCAGCAGCCTTATTTGCGTTAATTGCTGGTATTATCACTGAACGTTTTGGAAGAAAGGTGGTAATTATGATTGCAAGTTTTGTTTTTACTGGTGGTGCTATAATGATGGCATTGTCAAACAGCAAGGAGATTTTACTGATAGGGCGCCTAGTTGTTGGAGCTGGAATAGGTAAGAACACTACTTTATATTTTTTGAAATGACACTTTTTTATAATTTGTATATACTGCCAAGTATGTTATTAATAAAACAAAACATATGAAAATTGACTTAAATCGGAGAACATGCTTTTGACATTTAATGTCACTTAAATCCTATAGAATTAATGGACTACTTGAAAATATCTATTGGTTTTATCTTTAAACAGAAACACCCAAACTTGTACCAAACATGTTCGGTCATATCCACTGGGAATCAATCAACAATAAAATGAAAAAAAAATTTTGTCATGTAAATATGACCGGACGAGAAGCATGCTAATTATTTGGACTATCATCTTTCTGACTTTAATTACTATATCTTTTAATTGTCATTATTAGCTCAAATATTCCTACACAATTATCTTTTGGTTTAAACTGTATGTTTCTGCTAATCCGATAATGGACTTCGAATCTACGTGTCAAAGACAGTTTTAGCAGATTATCTGAACAATGGACAATAATTGCTTAATTCCTTATTACATGTATTTCTTTGTCATTCTGTTTTATATACTTCTTAGAAATAATTTATATCCAGTTTTTGGATAGGTTCTTAAACCGTAAACACCGGACTCAAGTATTGTAACATCGTTTATATTCTTGTTGGATCGTTTATTAAATTGTTAAACTTTATACCGACTTGAATCTTCATTTTAATACCCAGCAAACAGTCTGGCTATACATGGTGTTTAGAGACTCGTGAGTGTTATCTTTTATAGATCAACACAAGATTCCGTTACCTCCGCAGCCAAGCGAAATTTCCCCAAGGACAAGTGACTAGTTTACCCCAGATTTATCATATTTCGGACGAACTATATTTGGACAGTACTATTAATACAATGGATTATTACGGATATTCCTTAAGACCAGAATGGATGTGGAATTATACGCCGTATCGCTTTTATCCAGAAAGAAGAGAGTTTATTAGAATGTGTGGAAAATGTGGAAAGCAACATACCAACGAAGGTTTGTGTGCCGCTAGAAATTCAAAATGCTTCAAATGTCAAAAACCAGGACATTTTGCTCGACAGTGCTTCACTCGTGTTGGCCGAGTTAAAATTCATAAGAATGAACTTAAAACTGTTTCAATCTCGACACAAACAGAAAATTGTAACAATAAGAAATCTATTAAGAAAAAGGAAAGAGATTCTAAAAGACTTCAAGATTATTTTGATCGAAAACGGACACTGCAGGAACTTCCATTTAACAAAACCAGGAATACTGTCTTCATTTCAACTATCAATAGTGATTGTTTTCTAAGGGACCAAATTGAAACTTTAAAAACGCAATTGGGAGACGAAAGTTTCAACCATACGTCTACATTAATGGAATTGCAAGAAGAACAAGAAAACGTTCGGAAGCTTCGAAAAACAATTAAAATTCGAGACGCTAAAATTGTAGAACTGGAGAGCACCGTACAAAGATATGAGAAAGGACACGACAAAATTACAGACTATATCACTGAGATTAAAGTAGAAAAAGAAAATTGGAAATTACAGTGTAGTGATGTTTCAGAAATGTACAATGCAGTTAGAAAAAGTGAACTTGATTTAAAGGCAACTTGTAAAAATTACGAACATGAACTAGAACAATTGAAAAACAACACTCGAACAAATTCAGGAAATTATTATCAAAACAGGCGTAACTATCAATACCATGGAAGACGATATTAGTTAAAATTCAAATCCCGTGGACGTGATTCTAGACGAGAGGGGCAAATATGACCGGACGAGAAGCATGCTAATTATTTGGACTATCATCTTTCTGACTTTAATTACTATATCTTTTAATTGTCATTATTAGCTCAAATATTCCTACACAATTATCTTTTGGTTTAAACTGTATGTTTCTGCTAATCCGATAATGGACTTCGAATCTACGTGTCAAAGACAGTTTTAGCAGATTATCTGAACAATGGACAATAATTGCTTAATTCCTTATTACATGTATTTCTTTGTCATTCTGTTTTATATACTTCTTAGAAATAATTTATATCCAGTTTTTGGATAGGTTCTTAAACCGTAAACACCGGACTCAAGTATTGTAACATCGTTTATATTCTTGTTGGATCGTTTATTAAATTGTTAAACTTTATACCGACTTGAATCTTCATTTTAATACCCAGCAAACAGTCTGGCTATATAAACATTAAAATCAAGTGCATATAGTAATATAGGCTTTGGATTGTTTTTGCAATATCCTAGCTAAAACGTTAGGCCTCGGTCACACCTTACCGGATAGCTCGAACGGACGCCTAACGGATAACTTTTTTTCAATCCGTTCATGTCCGTTAGACGTCCGTTCTTATCCGTTAGACGTCCGTCCATATCCGTTGCATGTCCGTTAAGCGTACGTTTTATCCGTCGACGTCCGTTCTGTCCGGTGGAAAATTTTGAGCATGTTCAAAAACTTTGGACGGACGTCCAACGGATAAAATGTCCGTTGAACGTCCGTTAGGCGTCCGTTTTGTATTGTACTCGTCCGTTTCGTTTCCGTTTTGTATCCGTTACGTGTCCGTTATACATCCGTTGGAGGTCTGGAAGATAAATTCACCAACGGACTTCTACCGGACGTTTAACGGATAAAACGGATGTTGAACGGACGAGAAACGGACTTCTACCGGACGTATAACGGATGTTGAACGAATGAGAAACGGACTTCTACCGGACGTATAACGGATAAAACGGATGATGAACGGATAAATGCCAATTGAAAATTTCGCGTCAGAAATGCCAATTATTGGTATGTCAGATTTCTTAAGGTTCATGAATTCTTATTATTCATAATCGATCTTAGAGTATAGGCACGTCTTCACAATCAAGCAGTTCTTATTCAGGCCAGACACTGCCCTTTGGCGGAATTTTGAAGAACAAACCAAAACCAGTTACACAGAAACATTTTGAATATTTATGCGATTTACATGTATTATTATTGTGGCCTTTGATTTTTCCGTATATCTTGTTCATCCGTTTTATCCGGTACGCTTCCGTAAGGTGTCCGTTTTATGTAGTACTCGTCCGTTGGATGTACGTTCGACATCCGTTCTGTCCGGTACGTGTCCGTTTCTCGTACGTTGCATATCCGGTGTGTGTCCGTTATGCATCCGTTACACGTCCGTTTTATTCGGTCAGTACATCAACGGACTCCCAACGGATAACAATTTTGTCAACGGACAACTTTTATTTTCATCCGTTAGGCGTCCGTTCGTGCTATCCGGTAAGGTGTGACCGAGGCTTTATATATCGCATAATCTTCTAAATTTTAATAACAGGATTTACTATATTAACGACAGAATGTTGTTACTTACGTAAAGACGGCTTTTATCAAAGAAAGAAAGAAAAAACTTATCTTCATCGGATCCCCCTACGTCACCTCAGGCTCAAAATTATCTTCCGTTGCTAATGTGTAGAATACTTTAAAGTCCGCTATGAAAATCAAAATGATAACAATTGTTCATACCGTAGTAGTTTTGGAAATGAATTGGTTGTTAAAGAGGTACATTTGTAGCTTATGTAAACTTCCCGATTCTTCTTGGACATGCTGGTATTTTTACCGGATCCTTTACTTTTACTATAAAAAAAAAGGTTAATCATATCAGATTAGTCACTGACCGATGAGTTTTATTTTCTGCTATTTGCACAATTACTTTAAACATATACTAGTAATTTCAGGCTGGTTATACCTGTGAAAGAAACAGAGTCTGTATAAATTGCAATTTAATTATCATTACTTTTTCAAATATAAATCAATTAAATGTTCGAAACTATCTAGACGAACACATTGTCATATTCTGAACTAATAAATACCCCGTCGGCGCACCTGATCGTTCTGCTTCTCAAATTCATGCGATTCTTCAGTTTTCGGTTTTTTTTTTAAACCTTGATGAATATTTTCAAAAGGGTGTTAGTTTCGATTGAGACAAACATTTAAAATGCGTTTTTTTGTTTAAAACATTTACAAAAGCGGAATTTAGCAATACTATTTGGCTATTAGCAGTCAGTTTTGTCCAATTGTTGTCCAATAAGCTATGAAAAACATCACTGTTATGTATAGTACTAACTGACTTGCAAGTCAATAATTCAACTTCTTTTGAAACCGTACTCTTGCAATTTATAATTTGACCCGTTGGTTAACTAGTTATTGATTACCGATGGGCTAAGCATATTCAATTGTTAAAAAGAAAAAAAAAATGATAAAATGGAACAATCGGGAATAAGCATTTCGTTGACTGTTTTGACCCATCAAACATTCTTATACTTTAAAATACAAAGATTGACACTTTTATCGAATTTAAAGATCATATCAAATAGACCTTTAAAAATCTGCATTACACGATTGCTCGTGCTTGTCTGTGTTTATGTCCATATCGGGTCAAAGACCATGATCATTCTTCACAGGTCACCGCGATGGTTTATGAGATGGCGTCTAGTCTATATTATACACACAATGCTGACCATTAACTAATTGTTTCTTTTGAACTTATTGTAATTGGATATATGTTTTAGGTTTCAAAATTTAGCTAGCCACAAAACCAGGTTCAACCCACCATTTTTTCTTAAAATGTCCGGCACCAAGTCAGGAAAACGGTAGTTGTTATCTTATAGTTCGTTTCTGTGTGTGTTACATTGTCGTTTTTTTGTTTGTTGCATTTTAGTATTTCTGTTATTCTCGCAAAAAGTTATAACAATTAAACCGTCAAATTATTTTCAATTCAAGGTTAAAATATACCTTCCCTCAATAAATAAGAGCAAGTTCCATTCTGATAGTACATATGGGCCATTACTTTTTGTCTTTAATTTGATGTAGGCCATAAATATTTGGCATGTGGATATATAGTCAAGAGGTTAAGTGTCTTGTATCATGATGACCTTCATGTGACCTTCAAATTTGACCTTAAGGTCAACTTAATGTATTTGTTTGCAGGAAACACAACCAGGCAATAACGTTTTACATCTTTGAAATGTGGGTGTATCATCATGAGGTGGTGTGCCCATTAGTTTCGACAAGCATGTGACCTTGAACTTTGACCTAGGCGATAACTATATTTTTGGCATGAGACGCAAACAATACAGAGGATACATAGGGAAACTATAAATCGGGAGATATTTTACACGAAAAAATTGTCTACAGATTTAAAAAGAAAATTTAAACGATTTAAAATTGAATCCATTGGTGCAAAGAACCACAGCTCCTGAAAATCCGAACTAGATGATAACTAGAATGTGTGCAAGATCCTTATATATAATCAAGTTCGTTTAACGTTTAATTTGATAGTGTTTCTGGTGAGGTTATGAACATTAGACAGAACTGGTTTGTAGTTTTAAGCAAATCGGTCTTAGCCCCCTTATTCTCTATTCAGTCATAATCTTGAATTGAGACTTGAGAAGAAAACTTTGTTTATGACGTCTTTACACTTAATCCATTGGATGTGTACTGATTGATTATGTTGTCTTAGATGCAGGATTTTTTTATTAGTTGTTATTGGCTTTGAACTAGCAGTAAGTAACTGTGAGTACTCTCAGATCTGTTCTTATTGTCTTTTTAAAATTTGTTGTTGGGATGTACAAGTGTCCGGCCACGTCAGCTCTGTTTTTATGCCCCACCTACGATAGTAGATGGGCATTACTTTTTCTGGTCTGTGCGTCCGTTCGTTCGTTCATTCGTCCATTCGTCCGTTCGTCCGTCTGTCCCGCTTCAGGTTAAAGTTTTTGGTCAAGGTAGTTTTTGATGAAGTTGAAATCCAATCCACTTGAAACTTAGTATACATGTTCTACATGATATGATATTTCTAATTAAAGTGCCAAATTAGAGATTTTGTCCCAATTTCACGGTCCACTAAACATAGAAAATGATAGTTCGAGTGGGGCATCCGTGTACTTTGGACACATTCTTGTTGTTATATGTATTTCCATGTGTATCCATTTGATGAACTAATTATAAAAAAGAAGATGTGGTATGATTGCCAATGAGACAACTGTCCACAAGAGACCAAAATGACACAGAAATTAACAACTATAGGTCACCGTACTGCCTTCAACAATTAGCAAAGCCCACACATACCGCATAGTCAGCTATAAAAGGCCTTTTATGACTTATTTTTATAGTTCCTTCTTATTTTGTACTGTTAAGCCACTGTCCCGTGTTGGGTTGAGGGTTGGGATGCCCCTAATATGTTTAACCCCACCACATTATGTATGTATATGCCTGTGGTTGTCTTTGTTTGCTGTGTTACATATTTGATTTTGTTTCATTCATTTTTTAGTAAATAAACTAGGCAGTATAAACGAGGCCGTTAGATTTTGGGGCTTTTATGTTTGATAATGCATTATGTTTTATGTTTTTTAAATGTACAAAATGTGAGTACATTATTCTAGTAATGGAAGCCAGGGGTCCCAGTAGAGGTTCTAGTATTAGATTTTCCTTTAGATAGTTTTTCAGCCCTGCAAAATTTACTTGATTTTCACTGTTTTGTTCTATAGATGAAGAATTTTGATAAAAGTATTATGAGATTTTTTACTTTATTATTTTCTGTTTTCCCTAAGTTTCAGAATAAAATTATATCCATGTTAAATGGAATAATTATCTGTGTTTGGTTATAAATCCAGTCCATGAGTCTTATCCACAGATCTGCTAGTTAATGACATGTCTAAAATATGTGTTCAATATCTTCGGTTTCTTCACTGCAGAAAGTACATTTATCGCTTTTGTTTTATTTTCATTTTAAATAAAAATTTATTTGTGCCCAATATTCTGTGTATAATTATTCTATATTGGAACCGGTTCGGCATAATTGGTCCTTGTGTTTTACAACGATTATTTATGGATATATAGTTCTTTAAATTCTTTTTATATGATACTATTGATGAAATGACCCAATTATAAGTAAGAAAGTTTGACTCAATTTTATAAATGTTTTGGAATTGTTGAAAAGTCATTAGTTTTCCCTCATTGTTTAATTATAAATCATTTATCAAAAAGATCCCTTTATCTATCCAGTCTTTATAGAAAATAGATGTTGTTCCTATTTTTATGTTTTCATTATTCCAGAGCGAATCTGATACAAACTCGTCTTCATTTTTTGGTATGAATATATTTTGTAAATCTGTCCAAGCTTTAAAAACTTCTTCCCAAAAAGTGTTTTTACATCTTTTTGTTGGGCTACATAAACTAGGTTTTCAATACTGTTTTTATTCAGTACTTTCCAATAGCTTATTTAGTTTTGGGTTGTTTTTCAACAACCTTCTAATCCAAGTTAGTTTCAATCCTTTTATATATTTGTCAATATCTATCATTTTCAGCCCTCCTAAAATACCTGCCAACTTTTCAAAATGCCCATGGGGGTTTTGCGTGCAAGATGGCTAATATAGTCCTACAAAACCTTCAAGGGGACCTTTATGTATATTTCAATGTTGTTTTTAGGCTTCTTCATATTGTTACAAGCCTTTAGTCACTATAAAACTAATTGTTTTGTTTAAATTTGTGGACAAAATTGCTCTTTCAAAATTTCCATTTAGGAGCCTCCATAGGGGAAATCCCCCGCAAATAGTGACAGTTGGGAGGTATGCCTAATTTGTGTTCAGAACATACTATTTCTCTTTTTATCTCATCATGTTTGTTCAGTTCCCAAATAAATGAATACATTTTTGTCATTTAGTTGTTTTAAGTATTTTTGCATGGTGCATGTAATGTTAAAAACAGATGGTTCAATTTTGAAATAATTAATGTCTTGATGATAGTTATTTTTCCAACTGGTGTTAACTGTGTAACTATTAACGGATAATAACAGGTATACCTCTGCTCTTAGCAACGAAGTAAACATTCTAATCAGGATCTGTTAAGTTCTTGCATAGTGCATGTGATTTTAAAACACTGCAATGGAACAGATCATGGGTTAGAGTTATCTTTCTTAGGTGTTGTGTACCTCTTTTCTACATATATTGTTTGCATAGAATTAATTATACAATAATCATGGATTTTGACTATTGAAGCTTATTATATCGAATTTATTTTTGTTAAACCTTGAATAAGATTTGTACATATGTAACATAATTATAAATATCAAATCTTCTAGTTAAAGGCGTCATGGCTGATTTAAATCCTCACAAGGTTTTACATTCTAATTCTGAATTTAGGTTTTGCGTCGATGTCAGTGCCAATTTATGTAGCTGAAGCTGCCCCAGCATCAATACGAGGAGCGCTGGTATCCCTTAACCAACTGTTCATCACAATAGGAATTCTTCTGTCGAGTATTGTAGCAGGAGCTTTCAGTGGGGACAAAGAAAATGGCTGGAGGTAACTCTCTTTATTTATCATGTATTCCCCCTTATTTACTTATTTATATTAATTAGTTTATTTGTTGTATTTCTATTGTATTCTCTCGGACTCCTCTTCTATTTAAATTTAAGTTATTTCATTTATTAGTCAAGTTTATTCTATGTTATTCTATTTTATTTTTCATTTCAATTCATTTAATATATCTTCTCTTCTCTTCACATTCAATACATCTGTTCTGTTCTGTTCTGTTCCGTTCGTTTCTTTTCGATTCCTTCTTCTTCTCTTCTCTTCTCTTCTTCCCTTCTCTCTCTTCTCTTCTCCTTCTCTTCTCTTCTCTTCTCTTCTCTTCACTTCTTCCCTTTTCCTTCTGCTTCTTCTCTTCTCCTTCTGCTTCTTCTCTTCTCTTCTCTTCTTGCCGTAGTTAATTTGTATCAGTTTTTATTTATTATTATTAAAATAATAATATATATGTTTGATAAATGAATAAAAACCAGTATCTGTAGAAGATTTTTTTCCATTTATTTTATCTTTGTATTGGGATGACCAGATCAGTGAATCAAACATAAATAAACGAACATACGAAACGTGTCGTGACAAGTTATAAATAATGTTTTTATGTTGATGTTATAAGGGATGAGCACGTACATGAAATTCGACAATAAAAATGTGAAAACTTGTATTTTATTAACATTAAAAACCCGGCATCGGTGTGAAGATCAAGTAAGTTATAATATTCATTCACAAAATGAACCTATATGTCGTGTATCATACAGTAGAATAAACATGGTAAAAAATAAACATGATATTTCAATTTAAAATGCCTTACCGAATCATCTTTAATGATTAGAATCGAGGCCAATAGTTTGTAAAGGTAACAATATCGAGGTCTGACTGCTACTTGATTTTTTTGTAGATATATGCTTGGCATAGCAGGTGTGCCAAGTATAATCCAGTTCGTTGGATTTTTCTTTTTACCAGAGAGTCCAAGGTATCTTGTTAACAAAGGGAAGGTAGAAGAAGCTAGAAAAATTTTGGAAAAGTTGAGAGATTCACCAAATGTTGACAATGAAATGAGAGACATAGAGAAATCTGTAAAAGAGAGTAGAGAATTTGAGCAGTCAAGTAAGTTATTGTTATAAAGTCTATTTGTTTTCAATTATTCTTTATCAATTAAATATAAAGATGAGGAAGATGCGGTATGATTGCCAATGATAAAATTGAGAATGGAAATGGGGAATATGCCAAAGAGACAACAACCAGACCAAAGAGACAGCCCTACACCAGTGACAAAATGACGTCACTTGAACGACAAGTTGATTACCAGTAATAGTTTTATTGTATACAGTTACGTTTCTTCATCCAAAAATGATCATTTGAAACGAACATTTGTTTTAAAACGTAAAAGTACAAAAATAGTAAAATTCAAAACGGAAATTCCCTTAAAAAATGGCAAAATCAAAAGCTCAATAATAATAATAATGCTTTATTTTCGTAAGCAAAGATATTGGATTTACACAATATAAATATCCAATAGACAATATACAGCATAATTTAACAGTTATACACAAAGTATAAAAATGAATGAAAGAATTAAAAATATTTAGTTCTGTTTTAATTCATTGATAAACATTTTTTGTTGTTGCGGAAACATCGAGAGATCTAATTATGGAATTTGTATTCTTTTAGAATAAGTGTATGTAAGTCTGTAATAACAAAATAAGAATAAAAATTTAAAAAATTGAATTTTATTAACTTCAAAAGCCCGGCACTGGTGTTCAGATTAAGTAAGTATGCCATGACACATAGTCTAAGACATATTTGACTTACAATAAGCATTTGAATAATTAACCAATACGTGCCTTTTCTGCAGAAAATAAATATTTTCCTAGGTTGTATAGCCCTTTGATATTTCTCACAGGTAGAAGTTGCACTAATTTGAAAGTCGATGGTTTCTCATAGAAATGAGTATAGATTATTTAAGAAATAATTGATGCAAGCTATACTTTGTTGTTGTTTTAACATCGGTAGGCATTATATTCGTGATTATTTTTGCCCGAGCGATAGTGAGGGCTAAAATAACAACCCTCACCCTAATCTGCCTCTGGGACAGTGGTGTAACTTCACAACATAAGAGCGAACAATAAAAATCAGTTGAAAAGGCTAACCTCATCATATGGATACAAATAGAAATACATCTTCACAGAGTGGCCGGGTACTTGTATATCCCAACAACAAAAAGACACTAGTACTGATCTGAGAGTACTCGCAGTTACTGGCAGCTAGTTCAAAGCCACTTACAACGAATAAAAAATCATGCATCTAAGACTTCTTAAATTATCAACCAGTACACATGCAACATCCAATGCATTTAGTGTAAAGACGTCATAAACCGTCAGAGAAAAACATGACCTTTTGTAATGCCAAGACACAGGTATCGACAGATCGTAGATCCATGAATGTGTATATGTATACATGTATAACAATAAGTCTTAAATCACTTTTAATTTTCCGCGCTGTATTGTCGTTTTAAAAACAGCTAAGTAAATAAAGGTTCGTTTATCAGCCCGCTGAGGAAATTCTTAGGAATCCGGTCAGTAAACGTAGTAATCCTTTCATAGCCTTTTAATATTTATAAATGTGATTGAATTGTAAGATTATGATAAAAAGAGTTTTCATATACTTGTAGAATATCCCTTGATAAATAGAGAATAATACATGGCAAAATCCGTATCATATGTCGTATCATCCCGAGACATCAATATCAGCCCAAGGGCCTTTAGGCCCGAGGGATGATATTGGTCGAGGGTGATACGGCATGTGATACGGATTTTGCCATGTATTATACGCTTTATCATATATTTCAACAGAAGAGTATTATATTATATGAACTGTTTTCTGATCAATAGCACTGGGTTACCTTCAGTTCTACTTTTGTCTTGTTTCAAAGGCCTTAAGGTGGTATGGGAGTCTAAAATAAAAATGATAGAATTTGTTCATACTTTGCCAAAACGTAGTATCTATTGATACATGTTGAAAAATATAATGAAAATGATAGGTCACCGCGCATTTTCTCAAGCTACAGGACAGGACAAAATGACACATTTTGTATGGAAAAATAATCCCCGATTATACAGGAAAAAAAACCATTTTGTGATTAGAAACTAAACAAAATGATAGAATTGTAAAATACTTCTTTGAGAATATCGAAAGAAAAGATAGGATCACCGTACGTTTTTTCCGGCTAAAATACAAAATAGGAAAATTTCATGTAGAATCCTTCAGAAAAAGCACTGTTTTAGAGTTACCTCCCCTTAAAATGCTCATTTAATTAGTTTTTTAAAACAACCAAAAATAATTAACATTTGCAAAAATATTAATATTTATAAGTTATATTCTTATAATTTGGTTCTTATAAATGAAAATTCACATTTAATATCTGCATTCCTGCATTAAATTTTGCTAACTTGATGGAAAATCTGGACCTTTGGTTCTCTGTTTTTTATACAATCCAAGATGGAGGAAGACACCCATACCACCTTAAAAGAACTGCTCAATTACTTATCCGAAGCACCTTACAATTTGCGTGCTGTTGTTTTAACAAATATTTTGTTTATTATTGTATATATTTGTGTGTTTTGTACTTTTTATAGTTGCATTTAGTGTGCCAAAAATATGAAAACTTGATGTTCGTGACGTCACATACAATATAGAAAACCTGACGTTCGTGACGTCACAAACCAAACAATGACGTCATTCAAAAAAAAAAGAACTATTTTGAGGAAACTTTTTCTTGAGCAAAAAAATAAAATAAAACTGACTTTATGTAAAAAAAAAAAAAAAAAAAAAAAAAAGTAGGGGTGTGATAAAGGGTAGGGGTGCGATAAAGGGTATGCGATAAAGGGTAGGGGTGTGATAAAGAGTATGCGATAAAGGGTGCGCATCAAAGTTGCGCGATATGGATTAAACAGCAGGCTATTTATCACATATGCAAAACTACTGTATTTACTACTTAACATATGATAAAACTAATTTGTACACACCTTTATTCATTAAATTTGAAGAATTGTCTTAGTCGTGTGATATGACTTTCGTTACTGCTTCCGCCCGGTATATATCAACTGGTTCCGGTTTATATCAACTGCTTCCTGTTATTATCGCATGCCTTTCTTTAAAGTAAATCGTTTATGCAAAGCATTTTGACGATATTCTGCAAATTCAGGTACATTTTAGTAAAAAAAAAAACATGACTAAGTAAAATAAAAAAACAATAAATAATAGAAACAGGAAATATATACATTTCTCTAATTCTATGGAAATTTATCCCTTTCCGAACCCATTTATAAAAAAATTTAATCAACGTGTGGTTGCTGGTGATCTCAAAAGATCATTGGATGATTTTAAGGGTCATGACCTTTTTAGCTAACTGGATGAATCAACATTTGATACCAGGTGTTAATGAAATTGACAGCTTCGTGCAATGTGAAAGGCACTTGAAGGGGATTTTCGGTTAACAAAAAAAAGAAAATGTCTTTTTAATCATTAGAGAAACAGATTCTTACATAGATACTCGTGGATTATCGGATTTATCCAATCTCGATAGTTAAATTATAAATTTTAAAGTCCTCGCCGAGGCGGCTCGGACTTTAAAATTGATAATTTAACTATCTCGATTGGATAAATACGATAATCCACTGGTACCAATGTAAGAATCTATATGTATATATTAAATAAATCCAAAACAAATAATATAATAAATCAGTTTTATAAAGTTTTAAAAGTTCTTGTCTGTATGTCTTCTGCTAAAGTACAAATGTATATGACAAAAAGAACATAACATGTCATTTTTCATATCAGACTCCTTATCAGCCCATGGTCAAAATCAGATATCGAGCCCGGTGACGGCTATCGGGCTAACATAATGACCTAGGGCCGATAAGGGGTCTGTTATGAAAAATGACATGACTTGTTATAATATAATCTATATATATTTACTTCTGATGTTCTTATATTTTTCACATTCTAAAACAAAATGATACTCATCTTCAAAAGCATATTTATTACACCTACTACAAAAACGTTCATTTTTGGCTATACTATAATATCTGTCTGTTTCTATACACAGTGCATGATCATTTATTCTATATCTAGTATTAAAAGACTTATACAAACTATTTAATGGACGACTGAGGTAAAATTTGCATAGTATGGCCATCGTGAAAATACTGATACAAAGTACATTTCGGTGAATTTTCAAAATATGATAAACCTTCAAATATATAATTATCTATAACTCTTTGTTTAAATTCGCTCAAAAATAATTGACGGTTTCTAACACTCGGTGAAAACCAAACATCACTGAACCATATTTATATAATATATCTAGTACTTTACAAGACAAATCACGCTTTTCGTTTGGCTTCATACAACTAGATTCGAACATATATCTTTATATACATGTTTTATAATACAGTTTTCTGTATCTAACCGTCTCAACCAGTATTTTACCCTTTTTACATACAACGGCACCATGCCCAACTAAAAATATACCATGTGATTTACAGTTCCTTTTCTAACTTTTAATCATCTTCTTTTTATATAATATAAATGCATTTTTTTATATACCTTCGGCTTTATAAAAGCCCCAGACTTCACTGGCATATCAAAGGAACGGAAAACAACTGTATTTTTTTTTTACTTAGAACAGGCATTTGCATATTTGCATATGAAGAAAATAGTTGGTAAAACTTGGTTGTAGCTAGCTAAACCTCTCACTTGAATGCCAGTCTCGTAAAATCCAAATTATAAAGGATGGAAAAATCTAAGGTTGTAATAGAATTAATAACATTTCAAGATCGAGATTTAAAACTATCCAGGAGTTCTTTAAAATTTTGGCATACTCCACATATGGTTATACCACTACGAGAGAGAGTAAACAGTTAATAGTGTTTTTAATAAGACCATCATTTTGTCAATTTAAGGATCCTCGCGGGTACAAAAATGTCAGCAAAAAATTAAACATTTGTTTTTTCATTTCAAATGTTATTTATTACACTATTAGTTATTACTTTATGATATGGTACAAAAAAATCCCCCAAAAAATCGATTCGGTTTGGCCCGAGGTGACTTTTAAAATGTAAATATGATTGAAAAAAGCTCAAAATTATCTGCTTTTTAACAAAAATGCCATTTTTTGGCATCAAAATTGAAATATCTTTTTTAAGTCATCGGTGACCTATATTTTTTATTATTGTTTTCAAATAAGCTGTACATAAACCAAATAACAGTAAAATTTATAGCGATTTCTGTAATTTAGTTCTTTTTTATTTCGATCTTACCCCTATTGCTCCTATTAGTTCAACAGAAAAAATGGACATTAACAAATTTGTATGCTTCTTTCGGAGGTAGATTGTGAGCTTAAATGAACGGTGACCCCATTATTTTATTTCATTTTTCTATTAAGTAAATGATAAAGTTCATTTATAGAAAAATATAGCGAAATCTTATATTAAAAAAAAAATTGGTTTATTCCCACGAGCCCCCTTAATGGACAATTCCTTTGTAAAAACATGCAGATGAGCTGGCAATGTACCGTCGTTTGTACGACATTGTGTGAAGCTTGGATAACGTTGATTCTATTCTATTTTGTTGTTATTCTGAATCTGGACTACCTCATTAGAGCTACTCTTTTGTGCTATTTCATTGAATTGAATTTCATATCATATAATACATAACAATATGAATGGTAAAACAGTAAAGTCGTTTTTTTTGTCATTTCCCAATCTTATAATTTTGCATGTCAACATTTTTCTGCATCCATTTTTCAAATACGAAGTCATATGGAATTTCAAATGTTTAACTGATTAAGGGCACCTGTCAAAATAAGGATGTAAACATTAATTGGAAAGGATGAATAAACTGATTGTATGTGTCTGGTGTTTCTTCAAGATGTGGTCATTTGATCTGATAGTCATCACTGTGTATTACCGGGAGAAATCCGTTTGCGCCAAAAATGCGCCCTTTTGCGCCACAACTTTTTTCTCAAATGCTACGTTTGCGCCACCTGTTTTAAAATTACAGGGTATCATTTTCGCCAAAAAATAAAACATAGACAAGACAAGACAAGACAAGACAATATTTTATTTGAGTCTCACCTCTTCTAAAACAGTTACATAATATTACAATTTAAATATTACAATATAAAACAAGAGCCACTCTAAAAAGAGTTATGAGAGACTATAAAAAAAAGGTATATACATTTACATATATATATTTACATACATAAAACATAAAACAAATTAAAAGTATACAAATGTTAAGAATAACATAAAACAGTTTAAAAGTAAACAAATTTTAAGAATATAATAAACATTTTCTTTTCAGTAAAATATCATAGCAGATTTTGGCAGTGTAAAAATAAACATTTTCATCACTAAATAAAAATACAAATTTATCATCATCTGACATACTATTAAAATCATGACAAAAAGAATTAGCATGACTAAACAACACAGCACGAAAATCTGCATATAGTGGACATTTCAAAATTACATGTTTCTCATCTTCTATGGTTTCATTACAACTAAAACATATTCGTTCATTAATAGGTAAGTTCTGATACCGGCCCGTTTCAATTTTTAGGGGCGCAACACCACAACGAAATTTTGCAAAAGCACTTCTATATTTCCCTGCAATAGTTTTACAAATGTAATTTTCTACCTTAAATTCTGTTTTAAATAATTTATAAGTACGAAGTTTGGCATATTCATTCGAAACCAACTTATTATGCCATTCAGTTTTATATAAATCAATAGCTAAGCATTCTATATCCTTAATTACATGTTTAGTTAACAATATATCACAGTTACAATATGGTTCAAGATTATACTCTTTAAACTTAGTCATCACTCTGAAGCACCAGTTTTTAATTGGCTTATTTCCATACTTATATGACCATATAAATACTCTTTTGTTCAATCTATCATTGTCCATTTTACAAAATCTGGACCATAATCTAAAAACAGCTGTCCATTGCTTTACATTGCATGGAATCCAGCCCATATCACCATACAGAGATAAGTTTGGTGTATACTTTCCTACACCCATAAAAAATCTCATCGCTCTGTTTTTAACAGCATTTATGCAAGAGAATTCTCTTGTTCCCCATATTGAAGCACCATTATCGATGACTGACCATACAAGTGTGTCAAAAAGCTTTGTATAAGTAGAGTAACAAAAACCACCATTTGATTTACATTTTGTAAGCAATCAATAACCCAAGAGCTCTACTTGCCGACTTGGCAATAGCTTTTGCCATTAAATCATAATTTAAAAATTCTGTAAGATGTAAACCAAGGTAAGTATATTGTATTACAATTTCAATATTATCATTACCCATCATAAATGTATAAATAGACCTTGGAAAAGAAGGTGGTCTAAAATGAATAATCTTAGATTTACTCAAATTAACACTAATATCATTTGTATGACACCACATGTGTAAAACATTTAAGAGCATCTGTAAGTCTGATTCATTTTCAGCAAGTAAAACAATATCATCAGCATAGAGCAAAATACATATTTTCTCTTCCTCTATCGGAATACCAACATTTCAACTTTTAACCTCATTTACTAAATTATTAATAAAATATTGAATAAAATGGGCGATAACACACACCCTTGTTTTAAACCACATTGAACATCAAACCATTGGGTTAAATTCCCATTAACTTTAACACATGACTGTACTTTATGATATAAAGATTTTAAAGCATTCAACATTTTACTACTAATTCCTATTGACTCAAGTTTACAAAATAATAAAAATCTGTTTACAGTATCATATGCTTTTTTGAAATCAATAAAAGCTGCAAAAGTTGACATTTTACACATTTTTCTTGTTTCAATAATAGTTGTAATTGTTGACAAATGATCAATAGTATTACGATTAGATCTAAAACCATTTTGTTCATCATGTATAAAATTTAGATCATCAAGCTTTACAGTTAATCTTGAATTCAGTACTCCGCAATACAGTTTATATGAAGTTGGCGCATACGATTGCGCCAATAAGAAGATAAATTAATTCCCTCCTCCTGTATTCGGACCTGGAACCGGCAGTTTACACGGTGAATGTTCCCTTTTCTGAAACATATCTTCTTCTTACTGCTGGTTTATAGGTACCCCGAAGTAAAGAAACAATGATAGCAATATAAACTTAGGTAAAAAGAACGTAAATGGGCAATCTAACGGATTTGTATGAAATTTTGCAAGCAATTACATTGTATATATTAATTACAGCATGCGAAACTGCATATGAATATCGAAAAAATAAATATACAGTCACATTAAGATTTTCGAATATATGGTCACCATTTTGAATGTTCTGAGGGAAAAAAAGCACAAATGTATAGGATGCATGTAAATATCTAGTCTGTATATGCATGTAAATATCTAGTCTGTATATGCATGAAATATCTTACATTGACTTTTAATCAAGTCATTATCTATTTTAGACGTGTTTGCAACAATTGGAAAAATGCTTGGTAATCAGCCCGTAAGAAAAGCATTACTTCTAGGATGTCTTATGCAGTTTTTTCAACAGCTATGTGGAATAAACACAGTCATGTGAGTAATAAGTATAATATATTAGTATTAGTATGATTTATGAATATGTGTGAACAAATGGCCTTCGTCAGTGTAAAGAAAATATTGACACCTGCGAAGGGTATTTGTTCAGCCGAAATATTTGTCAAAATTATTTTTATAACATAATCTTTGTATATTATCATCTTACATGTCTTATATTAATACCGTTACGGAAATCCTGAGACTCTTATATACATATACAAAAAAATATAGTTATATAAAACTACAGGTTATTACCTGTACAAAAATTTTATACAAGTAATTGTATAATGCCATCATACAAGTTATTTCTTGAACAAATACAATTGTACAAGTAATTACTACAAGTACAATTTTTACTGAAATAAAGATAATAACTTGTTCAAGTCATTACTTTACCTTGGCCTATTGAAGTTCACAACAAATCGTTTCTCTTTTAAGAAATAATTCATTACTTAGCCTAAAGGTATAAACTCTCAATATGTGAGTACATTTTATACATCAAAGATATGAGCAAAACTGTTCAGTTTAGTTGTCAAAACTAAAGTGCACCCTGTATAACCCCGATACAGACGAAACCGGACTTTGACGCGTTCGAATCGAACGCACTGTGTAACACTGAGTTCAGACAGTAAGAAATTAATACTTTTAAAGAAAATCCAATATCTATTCTTCGGATATTTTGCTCCAATATCTTCTTTGCCATAATACTCATTAGTAACTAAAAGGTTTTTCAAATATGTGGATTTTTTATATACAAACATCAAATAGCGCACGACGATATCAATGATAAAACGTGCTTGGTATTTTTAAATGTTCAAAACTTAATGTGTCTAGTACCTCATAGTTTTTATAACATACATTTTTGAAAATTTCATAGTTAAAATTAACAAACTTATAAAGGTCGTATGTTTGTGTTGTGTCTAGAAACAAAGAAATACGCGTTTTAAAGTGTCTTTATTTTCATGTTGTGTACGCTTCGTTGTCATTACACCTTTTTATACTGTATGCTTCGTTGACACAATATTGCGTTTGTCAATGAATTTTGCGTGTATGAAATAATGCTTTGATATGATTATAACCAATATGCATGTTTAAAAAATAAACAATTTACCACCATAACATGCAGACAGCAACCCATAATATCCGTTGTATTGTCGAAACACTCTTGGAGGTATTTTGTAATGTAAAAAAAATCCTTATGTATACGAAAGTTGAATTGGTAGAAATACATTAACTCGACAGATGCAAATATGACTAAGCATACAGATACACACGTCCGAATATCTAAGTTGATAGCATTTTAGAAAATGTTTACCATACGACAGTCAATGTACGGTTAGGGGTGGGTTAGGTGCCCGATAACATGTTTAATCCTGCCATATTCTGTATGTTCCTGTCTAAAGCCAGGAGCTTATATATATTTTTGTGTTCACTATTTTGTGCAAAAATTAGGCTGTTAGTTTTCTCTTATGAATTGTTTTACATTTGTCATTTCTATGTGATTTTTTTTAGCTGACTATGCGGTATGGGCTCTGTTCATTGTTGAAGGCCGCACGGGGACCTATAGTTGTTCATTTTTGTGTCGTCTGGTGTCTTACGAAGAGTTGTTTCAATACCACATCTTCTTTTTGATGTAGACGGCAATCAAAAACAATTAATGAATTATAGTTTTGGCCTGAATCTCAGAGGGTCATAGATTACAATAGATAATCATTAAGGCTAGAGAATATGTGTATACAATGAACATGTAACTTATAGCCGTCAATAGTAATACAGTTTCTTTAATGTAAAGATATAAAGATGAAGAGATACTTCTTAATATTAACTGAATTGCTTTCTTCGATTATGTTTTTGTTTGTTTGTTTAATTTTTAAGGTATAAAGATTATACTTAGTTTCCTCAAACATTACAGTCTTTCTACTGTGATGCCAAAATCTACATGATTGGTAATTCTGGTACTTTAAGCACCTTAAAGTCCATACCCACCCATATGCATTTCATTCAAATTTTGACTTATTTCGGAGAAGACCAAAAGGACCATATTTATATTCCCCTGTAACCTTTGGCGTCATCGGTAAATTATGCAATTGAGCAAAGCATCAATCATCAACCATCAACCTAACCTTAGACATTTGCTTTGTTTCTTCTATCATGTCTTAATAGTTATCAATAAAAAATTGAAACGTTTCACAGTTGATACTTAACAATTTCTGGACCCCTTCATTTGTGAATGACATGCGTACGTAGTAGCTGATTGTTGGCTGCTTAACGTTCAGGATAAGCACAAAGTAGCAACACATACTACATGTAGGTCCTGGTGGGAGGCCCTCCGGAATTACGTCAGGGAAGTTTGGACTGCCACTGGATAAAATGAGGTATATTGAATAAGGACACAAATGTTGCCTTTCAACAGGCCATTTATGGACCTCTCAAAAAGTTTTTCAAGGGTTCGTAAAGTACACGAGACATTGGATCGTATATTCCCATTCATCCTTTATCGATATTTTATGTATACTTCTTAATATTAGTCAGACCGTACGCGTACGGTCCGACCGTATAAGTATTTTGAAAAAGTACGCATACGGCCCAGACCGTACGCGTACGGTCCAAATACTCATACGGTCTGGAACATATTCACTGACTAATACACGATTTACATCTTAGTTTTAATTCGCTTTGAAATAACTATCAGTTACTACAATTACTCATTTGTCGATATTTTATGTGTATGGTTTTTGTGCCTTGTATCGACATTTTGAGTTGAGCCAATTGCAACTGTACAGGTTTATTATTTTTTTGTATAAGTTGTGCTGTTACACCAGTGTCCAAGGTTAAGGAGAAGGTTGGGGGCTCACATGTTTAATCCCGCCGCATTGTTTTCGTGTCGGTCCTACGTCATGGGCCTGTATAACATAGGTTATACAGATCTGTCATATTTTTTTTCTTTGATAAATAATCCATAAGTTATAAATAAATAACCATTAGTTTTCTCGGGGTTTTTTTCACATTTTTTTTTATATTGGTGTCTTTTATAGCCGACTATATGGTATAGGTTTTCCTCACTGTTAAATGTTGTACATTGGACTATAATAATTGCTTTATTCACCCACTTCATTTAAACTTTAGTGGAAAGTTGTATCACTGGCCATCACACCACATCTAAAAAGCTTTATATGTAAAAAAAAAAAAAAAAAAAAAACCACCCATAGATAAAGTAGTTGGAATGCCATCTAAGGCATTCGGCAAACTAAGTTCAACGAGCTCCTATGTCTGCTTTCGTCTATGCGAATTTGGACCAACATCAGCATTTGGAAGAGCCTCAAATTGTGAAAAGGAAGTCATTAATGTTTTAATGACTGTTCTATACTTTTTTAAACTTTATTTCGTCTGGAATATATTTATTAACTGTTCATTTCATCTGGAATAACGTTGAAAGTCTCAATTCGCTGGTTAAACACTGCAATTTTGGCTTTGGGTGACTGGTGATTTAAGTTCAACTATTTTGACTAATTTAACGGATAAACATTTACAATAAAATACAGAAAAAGGGTCGCCGACATCATCTCGAATACCTTGACAAGCAAATGATTTGTGACGGTTTTTGTCAACGAACTGTACAGTGATTTTTTTAAAACGCACAACGAACGCGACACATTTGGTGGAACGAACAATACAGTAAGAGAAAACTTATTTACTATGATATTGCGTTTATTTTTATTTCTAGGGAACATTTGAAGGCACGTAGTAATTCAAAGTATAGTTATTTGTTATTGCTTAAGGTATTAATACGCAAAGGTGTATGCACGAAAAGACATTCAGCATTGTTTATCTCATAAAACGGGTGAGCTCGTCAAAACCTCCTTGACCTTTTTAAATGCCGCGATTTGAGGTTCGTCCCATGCAAATTCAACGTCTTTGTTCAATATTGCTCGCATTGGGCTAGTGATTTCCGCTAAGTTGGGTGCAAATTTTGAAAGATAATTGACCATACCCAATATAGTCTCACTTCAGCTTTGTTAGAAGGCGGTGGCATATCCGAGATAGCCTGGACCTTGTGAGGATCTGCCCTTAGACCAGATGAGGTTATAACATGATCAAAATAAGTAACCTCGGTGACCCCAACCTCTAATTTATTGTCGTTCTGTAATACTCGCCGAAGGTTTGAATCATGTTCTTCCCGGGTTGATCCGTAAACCAGTATGTCGTCGACGATCGCGACCACACCGTCAAGTTCTGCGTAGCACTTGTCAATCTTTGCTTGAAAAAGGTCTTGTGAGCAATTGAGACCAAATGGCAAACGCTTGAAACGATAACGACCGTAGGGTGTATTGAAGGTAGTAAAATATGAAGACGGCTCGTCAAGACTAATGGTCCAATAACCTGATCGGACATCAAGTTTGGTAAAATAATGCGCGTTCGACAATTGAGGCAGAATATCCTCTAATATTCGCATCGGATAGTGCGAACGCTGAATCGCAGAGTTCAGATCTTTCGAGTCTAGGCATACCCTTAACTTACAATTAGGGTTTTCGACAACGACGAGGGAATTAACCCAAGGTGTGGGGCTGTTTACTTTACAAATAATGTCTGCGTTCACCATGCGATGTTATTCGGACTTTAAACGCGCCGTGGGGAGTGTACGACTTGGGGTACCTCCGGATCAATGTGTATTGTTGCTTCGCCTGAAACTAGACCGACACCTATATCTGAATAATCTTTTAACACTGACGACTTAGTCATTGGATCAGAGTCAGAAGTACATGTTGTTTCGGTGCTGTTAACCAATTTTATTAACTCAGGCATAATCCAAGCAAGACTGCATGCCTAATATTGATGGGGAATTAGTATCTAGACAGTAGAATTCTAATTTACTATTAACGAAACCATGTTCACAAGGGAGACAATAGACGCCAAGTGAGGACAGGGCATTACCATTATAAGCAATCAAGATACGAGGGGACTTTTTCAGAGTGCCATTGAATTTAAGACTTTCAAATATACGTTTAGGCAAAATATTCACTTGAGAACCAGTGTCAAACTTAAACTTAATTGGCTTTGTGCAAACATTAATTGTAGCAAAAGTTTGATCTCTCTTTACCTTATCCTTATCATTAATGAAGGTATTTTGCTCATTTATACAATTAATAAAAAAATGTTGGTCACTGTCACTATTTGTGTCTAGCACTACTTCGTCAACCCTTTGTTTGGATCTGCATACTTGCGCAAAATGATTCCACTTTTGGCAACTGTTGCACTTCTTTCCCTTCGCCGGACATTCTTCTTGTTTGGAGTGTCTTCTCCCACAATTTCCACATCCTTGCTGTGAAGAATAACGATGGGGTTCTACTTTAACTCGATCTTGGTTGACTGGACCCGTCCTAATTCGGTCAGACGTCTGGCGGTTCTTCCTAGATGAGGCAGTGTTATACTGTGAGTGTCTCGGAAGATTTAATTCGTGAACGACTGTAGACGGTTCAAAGTTTTTCATCTCCTGCAGTCGTCTTTGACTATACTTAAATGCCTTCGCGATCTGAACAGCTTTTTCCAATGTCAATGCGTCACCTTGGTTTAAGAGTTTCTCTTTCACTTTCGGCGAACTTGTCCCGAAAATAAGACTGTCTATGATCATCTCGTCAGTGTCCATAAAATTACGGTCTTTAGCAATGAGCTTCAGTCGAGTAATACACTGCTCAACAGTGTCACTACTTTGTGTTTCGTGTCTGAATTTACACCTTGCAAGTAAAGAGTTCTGCTTTGGTTGAACATGTAAGAAATTTGTCAAAATGTACCGAAAGTTTCTTCGCATCGTCTTCACTTAATTGCCATGTGTTATAAATATCTCTTCCCTTTTCACTAACCCACAATAGTAGACACGTAATTTTTACCTTCTCGTCTTTTTCGGCGAGGGGTCCATCGAGGATAAGTCCCAAGTGTTGTTTGAATTTTTTCCAAGTATCAACTAGATTTGATGAACCCCAGTTCATCTGAGGCTGTGGTACTCCGTTGAGATCCATTTCCCGTATTTATCTGACACCATGTAATATTCGCTGGGGCCGTATGGCGAAAATAAGAATGACAAAATTTGGAAGCAACGTGTTCTTTGTATTCCACATTAATAATGATACAAATAATATATGGGGTTTACATAAATCATATCAGACTGATATCAAAGGGAAGTAACTCAACGAACGTAAATCAAAGTACGTAAAGGACTATATAAAAATGTTACATGTACCACACCGTATCATCCATAAAAAATGATATAGGTGTCTCCAGTAGATATAAATGTGTTATTGGAAAAGCCATTATATGATATTCTCTGATTGCATGATTTTCTTATTGATTAATTATCTGTTTTGTAGATACTATAGTGCCAGTATTTTGAGAATGTCAGGATTTCCGTCAAAATTAGCAATCTGGTTAGTCTGCGTGCCGTTTGCTGTTAACTTCCTTGCAACATTTATTGGAATATATTTGGTTGAGCGAGCCGGAAGAAGAATATTGACATTGGGTAGCTTCGTTGGTATGCATCGATTAAAAAAAAAATCTTTAAGATTATGATGAATGATCATTTAACATGCTACAAAGTTGATTAATGTAGTTACATTTTAATTTGTTCAAGAGATTACTTTGGTTATTCTTTCCTTAAAATCCATTTTTGTCTTATTAGCTGTTCAACGTTCAAATAGTTTGTCCTCGGGAATCACTGAGAAGAAATCAATTGTCGAAATGCGTACTTGGTGCAGTTAAATTGGTACCGCTTATGTTATTACAACCACTGATAATTACTGATAATTTGCTGGTGGGCTGTTAGTCCACGATGGTGTTAACAAGCCCAGAAGCTGGTTCTTTTGTACTGGCAAATTATACGGACAATGGTGGATTGAAATTTGCTGTTATAACAAAGCAAATTCTTTTTAACTGAAGGAATATATATTCCTCTATTTTTTCCCAGTTTTTTTTCTCATCTATTTTGGTTCTTTAAAGTTTTTATTAGGAATAAGATTTGTGAAACAGTTTGGCCTTGAGCATCACTTAAAAATGTTGGTGAACTTTTGATTCATAAGTTTTCTTTTTCTTGTGTTTTATATAGATTAGATAGTTGGTTTTCCCGTTTGGCTGGTTAAACACTAGTAATTTTTGAGGCCCTTTATAGCTTGCTGTTCAGTGTGAGCCAAGGCTCCGTGTTGAAGACCGTACTTTGACCTAATATGGTATACTTTTATCAATTGTGACTTGGATGGAGAGCTGTCTCATTGGCACTTATACCACATCTTCTTATATCTATTTATATAATTCAAAATTCTGCACGAACAATTAGTTATTGAGTGTGTGAGAATAAGGAGATTTGATCTGATTGTGTTTGAGACATTTATGCATATGTTTAATGGTATATTGAGACCAAATCGTTTTAGATCGATTAAGGACAAATTTAAAAGTGATTCTACCAAATTACCTTATTTTGTTCAACTATATATCTAGTTTGACAAAATGATTCGTAGGATATATATCAATCCGTAATGAAGAAGATCCCAATGCCCGAATCACAACCAACACACTTTGCTACTCTATATATGGAATCCGACTGTCAATGTCCTTCTCGTGAAAAGTTCGTCAATTATGCACGCCTTTATTTATATTTTTAAATTAACTGTCAGTTAACAAAATTTAGAAATTTTGAAATACTAAGGCTTTTCTACCTCAGGAATAGATTACCTTAGCTGTATTTAGAAAAAACTTTTGGGAATTTTTGGTCCTCAATGCTCTTCGACTTCGTACTTATTTGGCCTTTTAACATTTTTTGATTCGAGCGTCACTGATGAGTCTTTTGAAGACGAAACGCGCGTCTGGCGTTAATATAAAATTTTCATCCTGGTATCTATGATGAGTTTATTTATGACGTCACTTTCCACGTGAGGGGACCGCCTGTATCCCTGCACTATTACTTTTCATCAATCGTCTTCCTGATCGTCATTTTGCAGAAGAAACTAGAAATAATTTTTGTTCTGTAGGTGCTTAATCACAGTTCTAATGATCAATGATAAGAATTTAATTTACAATACAGCATCAAATGTTTTCAACCACTCGCGCAACAATGAAAGGAATTAACGATGCCCCATAACGCACAGTAGTCATCACTTCGTTGTTGACATGAATATCAATTATATGGTCAATTTTATAAATTCCCTGTTACAAAACTTTGATTTTTTCTAAAAACTAAGGGTTTTCAATACCTAAGCTGTAATTGGCACAACTTTTTGGAATTTTTGGTCCTCAATGCTCTTTAACTTCGCACTTGTTTGGCTTTATTTGTATTTTGATCTGAGCGTCACTGATGAGTCTTATGTGGACGAAACGCGCGTTTGGCGTATTAAAATATAATCCATTCCTGGTACCTTTGATAACTATTAATTAAAAAGTTTTTGACGGAATTGCAACAAACTCGAAATTTTCAATGTTCAAGTATTTGTATTGTTTAACTGATGTTAACAGGTAAAATATTATTTGCTAAATGAGAAACCGACTGTTTAAGTAACATTTATCTATATATATACTTTCATGTATTATGACGTCATTTATGTACAATTTATGGTCACCATGTCTGCATCTGTATGCCGTTTTTCTTTATCCTATTTTTTTGAAAATTATTATCTTTTTCTTTATAAATTCTAGCTACCTACTATTCTCTTCTTTTTTTTTTAAGGTTATTATGTTCTGGTCTGTGGCTCCGTTCGTCCGTTCGTCCGTCTGTGCGTCCGTTCAGGTTAAAGTTTTTGGTCAAGGTAGTTTTTGATGAAGCTGAAGTCCAATCAACTTGAAACTTAGTAGACTTGTTGCTTATGATATGATCTTTCTAATTTTAAAGCCAAATTAGACTTTTGACCCCAATTTCACGGTCCACTGAACATAGAAAATGAAAGTGGGAGTTTCAGGTTAATGTTTTTGGTCAAGGTAGTTTTTGGTGAAGCTGAAGTCCAATCAACTTGAAATTTAGTAAACTTGTTGCATATGATATAATCTTTTTAATTTTGAAGCCAAATTATACTTTTTACCTCAATTTCACGGTCCACTAAACATAGAAAATGAAAGTGGGAGTTTCAGGTTAAAGTTTTTGGTCAAGGTAGTTTTTTGATAAAATTGAAGTCCAATCAACTTGAAACTTAGTACATATGTTCCCTATAGTATAATCTTTCTAATTTTAATACCAAATTAGATTATTACCCAATTTCACGGTCCATGGAACATGGAAAAGGATAGTGCGAGTGGGGCATCCGTGTACTTTGGACACATTCTTGTTTTTGTCTATTTTTCAATAAGTTCGTTATCTCCTTTCTATAAACTGAATCCATACTCTTCCTTTGAATCCTTTGAAAGTCTTATGTGGAGAAGATTCAGGAAATATATATTCTTGCAGGGCAGGAACTGAAAAAATAACCTTGCAGAAAAAGGTAAAATCTGCTCTTTTTTTCCTCGGCATATGCATTTTGGCATTTTGCAGGAAATACAAGATCAAATTTGCGAGTCACACAACAGATATATTATTCCGTCACATAAATACTTCCTGTCCGTATCATAAACCATACATTACAGTTATGTTTTATTTTTGCAGTGAGTTAACATTTTTTTCTCTATACTATTGCAGGTATAATCATTGCACTGATTGTCCTAGCTGTTGGCTTTCAGTTATCAGTTATCCATACGCCACCTGTTGCACTTAAAAACGAAACCTATGGCTTGCCAAGTAAATGTGAATACTCGTAAGTCCTTCTGAAGTTATCATGCTATTTATACTTTAGAATTCAAAAATCATAAAGTATATTTGCTACGAAACCTATTTGTATATATTTATATATATATATATTTATCATCTATACTAAGTAAGTCATTCGTCAAAGTATAAATCAAATACAACACTCTCAAATCATCCGAGTGTTCTGTCCATCATGATCAGAGCAAAACAACATGTACAACCAAACAAAACAGAAAGAACAGATGATAAGCTTTCGAATGCTATATTATACGTCCGGTTGGGGTTAATAAAATACCCCCATTCATATATTTATTTACGCCAAAATAACACACATTCATATGTTTTGTAAGAAAATCACAACATTTATGTATATTTCACATCTCATTTAGACGTTAACCTCGTTTGATCATTTGTATAATTCACTAAAACGCGGTTTTCACAGTCATATCTGCAGGAAATGAACATTAATGACCCATCAGTGGCGGATCCAAGGGAGGAGCGGTCCGGGGATTTGAACCCCCATTTTGTTTGGACGATCATTGCATTTGAATTGGAACATATGGTTCGACCCCCCTCCTTTATCCTGGGTTGCCCCTTTTTAAAATTGACTGGATGCATCCCTGCCCATTTACATGCTAACTGCTACCCATTGATAAATTACCTCCGTAAAGTTGCACTACATCGATATATTTGACATTCTCAACAAGTTATGTCAAGTTCACAAGGAAGAGACCCTCGTCTAAAGTCAATTTGACATAGGGAGTAGGAACCTTAGTTTCTAAATACATTCATTATTTATCATGCCAGTACCGAAGCACTTACTACTGAGCAGTCTATCACAATCGGGATCGACTTAGTGCTAGTAAATGAAATAAACACATAATAAATTTTGCACTCCTGAACCACTCTTTCGAATATAACTTCATCGAGAAACGCTCCAACCTTATAATTAGAAAGCTTGACAGGAGTAAATACCATACAACGTTTGGAGCTTCATAATAAACAAGGGTTTATACAGGATAACCATGCTCAACTTTGACTTCCATCATATTAACTACATTTGTAATCAAATATTCAAATATTGGAAACCTTTAGTCTCGAAGACTTACATTCTGC
This sequence comes from Mytilus trossulus, assembly GCF_036588685.1. Classification (NCBI taxonomy): domain Eukaryota; kingdom Metazoa; phylum Mollusca; class Bivalvia; order Mytilida; family Mytilidae; genus Mytilus; species Mytilus trossulus. Next base: position 44,764,242 of record NC_086373.1, read on the forward strand.
AATTGATGTCACCTTAATACCTTTCTAGATCCTTGAAAGAGGTTTATTTTTTCGTATCGTGCATATAGCTGAAGCATATTAAAGTTATTATATGCCGTATTATATAGCTATTCCAAAAAAGTGTTAATTTCTAGATACTGTACTTTTATCGGGTGGTACTTGACAGATATTTTTCAGATTTGCATTAATTTTTAAAAAAGATCGTAAGATCGTACGTAAGTTAAGTAAACAAAGCCACAATATTACACATGCACATGGTTGGTGTGTGTGTTTAACATTTAGTTTCCAATTTCAACATTTACAAGCAAAATATTTGTTTTTCATAGTTTCATAGAAGTGTGATACGTTTAAGATATTTTAACTAACAATTACCATTTGTCTCTACACGGTTAATATTTAAACTACAATTTTGATGTCATTTTATTTTTGATACTTGTTTACCTTCAAAAGCTAATACAAAGTTTAATTACAAAATAATTAGCTATATATAGACAACATATCATCTCCAATGTCTTAACTAAAAGAAAATAATGTTTTCCAACTAGAACTATCTTTAAATAATCCTTATATGAGCAGAATTCAAAGGGACATACGTACTTCTCATCTTTACGATCCTCCACGTTTATGACAAAAAAATTGCCTATCTAAAATAATGATATACTTTATAATCATTCTAACTATCATTCTAAAAATATACTTTTGGGTTCTCAATTGTCTCAACTTCATACTTGAATTGGCCTCAACTTTTTGATATACGCGTCAATGATAAGTCTTTTGTAGGAGATACGCGCGTCCGGTGTGCGAAATTTTAAGCCAGGTATGATGATCTACAATGATTTTATATAATTAGAATGATTAGAGAGAATTCATTTCTATAATTGTTCAGATTTGTTTGTTTTTTCAATTTTTGTCATTCCTAGGAACAATTTAAAAAAAAACTGTTTTTTATTTGTTTAGTAAGTTTAGTTCTCTTGTGACTTAAAAGAATAAATAAATGCATCTTTTCAGAATAACAGTTATAATTTCTCCTCGTTATAACCGAATATCACTTGTATGAATCCAGAAGTTGATTCTTTATTTCCTTTGTCACAAGAAAATTACTTTCAACCACATACTTTTGTATTTATTGTGACGAAAGAGGGGCGAAAGATACCAAAGGGACAGTCAAACTCATTAATCGAAAATAAACTGACAACGCCATGGCTAAAAATGAAAAAGACAAACAGACAAAAAATAGTACACATGACACAACATAGAAAACTAAAGAGTAAGCAACACGAACTCCACCAAAAACTGGGTGTGATCTCATGTGCTCTGGAAGGGTATGCAGATAAGATATCCTTTGTTGTATACAATGTATTATAGTAACATTAACTATCGTATGACACGACAAGTGACTGTTTAATGCGGGGTTCATACATTGCCGATTATTTCTCCCGTTTGAGATTAGACAGCGATACGGCACGAAAAGTGAAAAAGTCGGATTAGTATCCTCAATTATTTGGAATGTCCTCTTATTGTCTGAACGCAGTCGTTTTAGTTCGTAACAAATTCCTACTGGTCGGGAAGGGTCCGAATAGTTCGGCAAAGCATCCCGACAGTTAGGTGCGTCCCGTAAATAACTCAGCCGACTTTGTCTAGTCGGATTACAATCGTGCCTATGTCGTGACAGATTCTGCTGTATCGGATCGAATTCCTAACAATGTTCTGTGTATTCGGGACGGTGTCCTGTGGAACGGGAATGATCTGGAGAATTTTTTCATTGCTGTTTTTCGGCCGATTGAGTCCAGATTGCATCCAGATCTTGTCGATTGCGAACCGTTTTTGCCGAAACCGTTCCGAAACAGTCCCGTTATTAATTCTAAATTCGTCAATGATACCCTCGTCAGAGTCCCGACAATTACAGAATACAATACGACTGAGACCATACAAAGCCGTTTGCAATGCGATAGAGCGGACCGTGATAGGATTACGTTCCGACAGTACCTGATCATCCCGAGTATGCCGACAGTTTTCGAACGGATAACTTCCGTCAGCGTCGGTTCACTGTCTTGTCACTATCTGATCTCTGTCGGATTACATTCGGTAGAATCGGGACGCAGTCGTGACAGACTAGCGAAAGATACAAATCGGATTGGAAGCGGATTTAGAACGGGATTATCGGGATAAATTCGCTTGGAAACGGTTTAATATCGACGCTTCCTGAACAATATCTGATTGTTGTCGTGATTAAATTATTTTTTTTACAAATTTTAATTAAAGTTTGAATTTCCATCCACGATTCATAGGATCTTGATCAGACTGTTAATAAATTTTAATCGGGAATGGTCCTGTTAAGGACGGCAGTAAAAATCATGAATGTGTGACCCAAGCTTAAGGTGGTACATAACAATATATGGAGATAACTTTGTAAAAATCAGCTAAACGTTTCAATCACTTTCTGTTATTAAGGAAATAGAAAGCCTCTCAATGATCAAAATAAGTGTTTGTCAAACTGCTATATAGTATCCAATGAAATCACTACATAAGAAATGACAATTTCAGTTCATTTTTAATGAGGATTAATCTGACTAATTTGAAGACATAAAGACCACTTTAGAAGTGCTATCAGCTATGGGTTCAACACATATATATATATTCTAAAGTGGTCTTTATGTCTTCAAATTAGTCAGATCTAACATTGTTGGGTTGATGTTTAGACGAGTTGTATATATATATATATATATATATATAAGCAAATTTACAGATCTAACATTGTTGGGTTGATGTTTAGACGAGTTGTATATATATATATATATATATACAACTCGTCTAAACATCAACCCAACAACAACTCGTCTAAACATCAACCCAACAATGTTAGATCTGTAAATTTGCTTTCGCAAATTTTTGGTTCTTCCCTCGCCGGGATTCGAACCCATGCTACTGTGATATCGTGACACCAAATCGCCTGCACTGCAGCCGTCCCGCTAGACCACACGACCACCTGGGCTCTCAAAAAAAGAGCTTTCGGTGGGCATATGTTACCTTTCCACGTCAGTTTTAATCTAGCGGCGTACTACAGTACATGATATATAAGGCATGAAGATGTTATTGTTTACAGATCAGCTAAATTATCTATAGTAAAGGATCCTACAAATTAATGTAAGATACAGTCACAGAAAATAATTATATTCATAAGTACGTCTGAGTCAGTGACAACCCTACAACAGATGTATCCATCGGATCGCCACCAATGATGGTGATACATGGCTGTGTACATAATGTATATACAACTCGTCTAAACATCAACCCAACAATGTTAGATCTGTAAATTTGCTTTCGCAAATTTTTGGTTCTTCCCTCGCCGGGATATATATATATATATACAAGTCTAAATTGTAAACTACGTTCAAACCTATGACTGCGTTGGATAAAAACCGCAATTTTTATACGTGTGCATGTCAAACAAATTTCGTTGAAGAAGTATATATACATGTTGGGTTGATGTTTAGACGAGTTGTATATACATTATGTACACAGCCATGTATCACCATCATTGATGGCGATCCGATGGATACATCTGTTGTAGGGTTGTCACTGACTCAGACGTACTTATGAATATAATTATTTTCTGTGACTGTATCTTACATTAATTTGTAGGATCCTTTACTATAGATAATTTAGCTGATCTGTAACAATAACATCTTCATGCCTCATATATCATGTACTGTAGTACGCCGCTAGATTAAAACTGACGTGGAAAGGTAACACATGGCAAGCGAAAGCTCTTTTTTTGAGAGCCCAGGTGGTCGTGTGGTCTAGCGGGACGGCTGCAGTGCAGGCGATTTGGTGTCACGATATCACAGTAGCATGGGTTCGAATCCCGGCGAGGGAAGAACCAAAAGTTTGCGAAAGCAAATTTACAGATCTAACATTGTTGGGTTGATGTTTAGACGAGTTATATATATATATATATACAACTCGTCTAAACATCAACCCAACAATGAAAGCAAATTTACAGATCTAACATTGTTGGGTTGATGTTTAGACGAGTTGTATATACATTATGTACACAGCCATGTATCACCATCATTGATGGCGATCCGATGGATACATCTGTTGTAGGGTTGTCACTGACTCAGACGTACTTATATATATATAGACGAGTTGTATATATATATATATATATATACAACTCGTCTAAACATCAACCTAACAATGTTAGATCTGTAAATTTGCTTTCGCAAATTTTTGGTTCTTCCCTCGCCGGGATTCGAACCCATGCTACTGTGATGTCGTGACACCAAATCGCCTGCACTGCAGCCGTCCCGCTAGACCACACGACCACCTGGGCTCTCAAAAAAAGAGCTTTCGGTGGCCATATGTTACCTTTCCACGTCAGTTTTAATCTAGCGGCGTACTACAGTACATGATATATAAGGCATGAAGATGTATCACCATCATTGATGGCGATCCGATGGATACATCTGTTGTAGGGTTGTCACTGACTCAGACGTACTTATGTATATATATATATATATATATATGGCAACTTCCAAGAAAAAGGAGCTTATTTCGTAATATATATGGCTCAAACTGAACCAAACTTAAGTATACAGGGACTATCAGCTGTTACATGAATACCTGTACTACAGCTGCGGTCGATTTCTTATTTTTTAAGTTCTGCGGTTTGCTCACCACCAAGCAACCATGCAAACTCGTCTTCTGAACAAAGACAAGTAAATTATCATGAGTAAAGTGAATATGAAATGTAATTTGAATGGACAGAATAAAAATTGATAGGAGCAGAAAGATTTCCTAGCAATGGAATCTTGAAATGTTGTTTCCGGAGTTAATTAATTTGAACCTTAAACTAACATGGCCTTATATCACAATACTTATCAGTTCGGAGCCATTTATAATAGCTGATTATGCTGTATGTGTTTTGTTGAAGGCCTTACGGTGACCTATAGTTGTTAATTTTTGTGTCATTTGGTCTCTTGTGGAAAGTTGTCTCATTGGCATAATCTGTTTTTATATTTGCTGAATATCACTCATCATGGATCATGCTACAAGAAAGGAGAATTACCATGTTGCTATACTCTAGTAGTCCCTCTTATGGTTAGTTTTTTCGGTTTTTTATAAAAAAAAAAAACTGACTTTGAAATGCTGACAGTTTTAAAGAACCCGTGACTAAATTCATTGGATTTGCGCATAATAAATATAATAGACGTTTGAACTGTAAATGAAATACTATGTAGCTTGGTACATTTAACTCGGCTCATATCTTGACTTACATCTAGACATTGACAATGAGGTTCGGTTGAAAACAAAACTTTTCTCGACAAAAGAGATGATTTCAGCTTTCCAATTGTGAACTTTCCATTTCTAAGTAGCAACATTCTAGAAGCACCTGCATACGGGGTATACATCTCCAAATTGATACGATATTCCCGTGCTTGCATTTCCTATCATGATTTTCTTGATAGAGGGTTGCTGCTCACAAGGAAGCTATTAAACCAAGAGTTTCAAATGGTGAAGTTGAAATCCTTCCTTCGTAAATTTTACGGATGCCATCACGAGTTGGTTGACCGTTATGGAATAACCGTTTCACAAATGATATCGGATATGTTCCTTACGTCGTAACTACAACCCTTTCCCTTTCATGAATATGACCTACCAAATTATACTATTTACCGGATTTGTTATCATAGAAGCAACACGACGGGTGCCATATGTGGAGCAGGATCTGATTACCCTTCCGGAGCACCTGAGATCACATATTGTTGGTCTGTTTGTCTTTTTTTATTTTTAGCCATGGCGTTGTCAGTTTATTTTCGATTTATGAGTGTATCTTTTGTCCCTCTTTTACTTGTAGTATGTGTGCTTGGTAATCAAATGATTATATAAGATTTGAAATTGACAAAGGTAGCCGCGTCAACCTTTTTTTGTAATAATATTTTCAAAATCAGTGGTTAAAATTCGAAGTGAAATTAAGTTGTGATGGAAATATGCCTTTAAGTTAATAATTGTTGTCAGTTTATTCCATTCTATTATGACGTAAAAACTTTCAAATACATTTATAGGAAATGCGATCCTTGTGTCAGGAATAAAGATTGTGGGTTTTGTTATAGTAAAGACAACCCAACTACTACAGGGTCATGCCTTCCCGTGTATTCAGATCACCCTGAAAGATATGCAGATCCAAATTTCACATATCAAAATGATACTGGTAATTTCTCCATAAATTTCCGGTGTAATAAAGAAAACTACGAGCATGATATGAAAGGTTTTACATGGGCAGATAACTATTGTCCAACTGAATACTCTTGGATGGCTGTGTTAGGTCTAGCATTGTTTGTAATAGGGTTTGCACCAGGTAAGAATTTTCTATTATCATATACTTAGACTAAATAACATATGATTTTTACTGTATGATAATATCATTAAATCAACGTAAATTCCATATTTTTCGAATTGGTGCTAAGCGGGCTGATATGAAAAGTTTATCACATGCTTCGAGTGTTATCACATGCCTTTCCGTAACGTTATCGCATGGCATTCCGGTGATGCTCGGCAAATTCCGGAAAATATACCTCAATGCTACATTTTCACTTAAAAACTTACAAAGTAGTGTACAATCTCAATTTTATTAACGAAACAATTATTTGGATACTGGAAAGTATATTTTGTAAAATAATAAAAAAAAAAAAAAAAATCAAATTATTAAATAAATGCGTTTTTTTAAAGTTTCAAACATAATTTAGAAAGTTACGTTAAAAAGTTCACTTTTTCAAACAGTGTTCATTATGTATATTTTTGAATAATTTCTTTTGTCGTTTCGTCCATATTAAAAAAAAAAATTCTGTTGAGGCATCTGATAGAAAGATTTCATATCGAATGTACTAAATTTGGAGTCCGACGTCCGTGAACTTTTCACTCTTTGGACTTCTATTTGGGAACCACGTAAAATGATCAATATATGAATCTGTGATTTTTCTCCATTGTTGAAGCATATGATAAAAAGATCATAACATGTCATTTTTCATATCGCATGTATTATCAACCCTCGGTCAATATCAGCCCTCGAGCCATGCGGCTCTTGGGCTGATATTGAACCTAGGGCTGATAATACATGCGATATGAAAAATGCCATGTAATAATCTGATATTATCATATACTTAGATTAAATAACATATGATTTTTACCGTATGATAATAGCATTAAATTAAAGTATTTTCCATATTTTTCGAATTGGTGCTTAGCGGGCTGATATGAAAAGTTTATCACATGCTTTGATTGTTATCACATGCCTTTTCGTAACGTTATCACATGGCGTTCCGGTGATACTCGGCAAATTCCGGAAAATACACCTCAATGCTATGTTTTCAGTGAAAAACATTACAAAGTAGTGTACACAACAATCATTTGAATACTGGAATGTATAGTGAGTAAATTAATTAAATTAAATTTGATTAAAAAAAAAAATAATCAAATAAATGCATTTTTTATAGTTTTTCTGAAACATGATTTTTTATAAATTTTCTGTTTACAAAACATTGAATTTTTCGAAAAACTAAGGATTTTCTTACCCCAGGAGTAGAATACCTTAGCCGTATTTGGCACAACGTTTCGGAATTTTGGGTCCTCAATGCTCTTCAACTTTGTATTTATTTGGCTTTTTAACTATTTTGATCTGAGCGTCACTGATGAGTCTTATGTAGACGAAACGCGCGTCTGGCGTATAAAATTATAATCCAGGTACTTTTGATAACTATTTACATCACTGGGTCGATACCACTGCTGGTGGACGTTTCGTCCCCGAGGGTATCACCAGCCCAGTTGTCAGCACTTCGGTGTTGACATGAATATGATCAATTATATGGTAATTTTTATAAATTTTCTGTTTACAAAACTTTGAATTTTTCGAAAAACTAAGGATTTTCTTACCCCAGGAGTAGAATACCTTAGCCGTATTTGGCACAACGTTTCGGAATTTTGGGTCCTCAATGCTCTTCAACTTTGTATTTATTTGGCTTTTTAACTATTTTGATCTGAGCGTCACTGATGAGTCTTATGTAGACGAAACGCGCGTCTGGCGTATAAAATTATAATCCTTGTACTTTTGATAACTATTTACACCACTGGGTCGATACCACTGCTGGTGGACGTTTCGTCCCCGAGGGTATCAACAACCCAGTAGTCAGCACTTCGGTGTTGACATGAATATCAATTATATGGTCATTTTTATAAATTTTCTGTTTACAAAACTTTGAATTTTTCGAAAAACTAAGGATTTTTTTACCCCAGGAGTAGAATACCATAGACGTATTTGGCACAACGTTTCGGAATTTTGGGTCCTAGTGCTCTTCAACTTTGTATTTATTTGGCTTTTTAACTATTTTGATCTGAGCGTCACTGATGAGTCTTATGTAGACGAAACGCGCGTCTGGCGTATAAAATTATATTCCTGGTACTTTTGATAACTTATTAGAAAGTTACTTTAAAAAAGTTGACTTTTCCATACAATGTTCATTATGTATATTGTTGAATTATTTTTTTGTCGATTCGTCCATATAAAAATATGGTTTTTTTTCTCTGTTGAGGAATATGATAGAAAGATTTCATATTGAATGTATCAAATTTTGGGTCCGACGTCCGTGAACTGTTTACTCTTTCAACTTCTTTTCTGGAACCACGTAAAAGGATCAATATATGAATCTGTTATTTTTCTCTACTGTTGAAGCATATGATAAAAAGATCATAACATGTCTTTTTTCATATCGCATGTATTATCAGCCCTCGGTCAATATCAGCTCTCGAGCCATGCGGCTCTTGGGCTGATATTGATCCTAGGGCTGGTAATATATGCGATATGAAAAATGACATGTAATAATCTGATAATATCTCATTCAAAGCTATTTTAGCAAACAGGACTCTTTACTATTTGATAGATGTATAAGAAAGTATAGTAACATGTGAACAGTCATCATACCATGCATGGTGCTTTCTATGGGATAAAAGAGGGGCGAACTATACCAGAGGGACATTCAAACTCATAGATCGAAAATAAACTGACAATGCTAAAAAAGAAAAAGGACAAACAGACACATAATAGTAGACAAAGCAACACGAACCCTAGCAAAAACTGGGGGTGATCTCAGTCGATCCTTGTTTAAGGTGGTGGGTCTGGAGACGAATACGGTTGACTACTGTAACTTGAAGACGAGCGACATTAACCCAAAAAAAAGTAATTTTTAATGCACCTCCTATCATATGTCTTAATCATATACCATTCCAAAGCACATCATCTGAACTATTTTTGCCAGGTCGTCAAATATGTATGCGTATGGTGCAGTTTCCGTCAAATCACGATGAAAGGTCAAGGACAGACGATTTCTAATTTTACAAGATGACAGCATTTTAGAATATTGTGTCTTCTGAATAATGTTATTTTGTATGAAAACATGAAAATCTGTTAAACAGATATTAAAAGATACGTTTCAAAAGCACTTCGGAATATTAATGTCGGATTTGTTTTTTATAAATGACGCCGTTTTCCCAAAAATTCCAGTGAAGATGACAAAAATGCGTCATCACCTATTGTTTTGTCTGTGATTCAATTGTTTAAATTCACCATAAATATAAAAAATATTTTTTATTTAGTGCTTAGAATGTTTTTGATATCATCAAGTTACTACAGTTACGCCTCTTGTTAATTAAACTGTCGATTATTACAACCCTTGCAGTTGCCCAACAATACCGCCTTCTGAAAAATATTAGATGTTCTATGTTAAAACAAATTGTATGTATAGACATGTTTAGATTCTTAAAAATTGAAACAAGGTTTAAGGATATGCTACACATGAAATTTATAATTTATGGGAAAGTTAGGGAACGGTAATTCATATTTCAATATTTATATGTCAGTTCTTGGTTGCTTATACTGCATCATGCAATAAACAAAATACAAAGCAATCTTATCGATCTCGTTAACAAAGTCGAGAAAAAAGAGAAAATTGATATTGGAGTTGGTCAAACCAAAATGACAATGAACAAAAAAAGAACGGAGAGAAGTTGAATGTCAATTAAGTGGCAGAACAGACCCACAATTGATAAACCTATCTTAGAAATAGAAGATTTTGTTTTTTTAAAAACAGGTGTCTTGTTCAAACTAACCACGTAGGCATTGCATATATAAAAATTAAGCAGTTCTGTAAGAAATAACTACGTTGACACTATTTTAGCTCACCTGGCCCAAAGGGCCAAGTGAGCTTTTCTCATCACTTGGCGTCCGTCGTTCGTCGTCGTTAACTTTTACAAAAATCTTCTCCTCTGAAACTACTGGGCCAAATTTAACAAAACTTGGCCACAATTATTATTGGGGTATCTAGTTTAAATGTGTCCAGTCAGTGACCCGGCCAACCATCCAAGATGGCCGCCATGGCTAAAAATAGAACATAGGGGTAAAATGTAGATTTTGGCTTATAACTCTGAAACCAAAGCATTTAGAGCAAGTCTGATAAATTATTTATCAAGTCAATAACTATCTACCCTGAAATTTTCAGATGAATTGGACAACCGGGTGTTGGGTTGCTGCCCCCAAATTGGTAGTTTTGCCGTTGTTGGTTATTATCTTGAATACTATTATAGATAGAGAAAAACTGTAAACAACAATTATGTTCAGCAAAGTAAGATCTACAAATAAGTCAACAACATTACCAAAATGGTCAGTTGACCCCTTAAAGAGTTATTGTTCTTTATATTAAATTTTTAACAATTTTCATTAATTTGATAAATTTTTGTAAATTTTTACAAAATAATTTCCTCTGTTACTAATGGAGAAAGTTCATTATAGATAGAGATAATTGTAAGTAGCAAGAACGTTTAGTAAAGTAAGAACCTCAAACACATCACCATCACCAAAACACAATTTTGTCATGAATCCATCTGTGTCCTTTGTTTAATATGCAAATAGACCAAGGTGAGCGACACAAGCTCGTAAGAGCCTCTAGTTTTAAGATAACAATAGGAATATCGATACCCCTAAATAAACTGTTACATAGAAAATCTTTTAAAGTTCCACATATCCCAAATGATATGGCTACAGTAAAACAAAACATTCGCAAAATGCAACAAAGAGCTTGACAAAAAGACAACCCCCTCCCCCCTCACATTTATATCATCACAGAAGCAGACAGAATAGGCGCAACTGTAATGATAGACATATTATAACATTATTAAGACAAGATCTTACGACAATTGAATTAGAGGACATATAAAGAATTAGATGAAATTATTGACGAGAGGACTATGCGAACTATTAGTTCATTGAATTTAAACTTCGATTGTATAACAGGTAAAGAAGGAGATTTTCTTTTGAACTTTGGGATAACAAATAGTCTAAGATTTCAAAATGTTATTTCACAATAATGGGACGAAGATATTACTTTGAACTCGTCAAGTGACTTGAAGTTTAAACCTATTGTGGTCAGACCACTATGTCCACTACATCGCGTACCTTTATAGACATACTACTTACATTCAAACTACTCTGTAAACATAAAGAGTCCCTTAACCCTTACCTACTCATACTAGTATTATAATTGATGACCATTATTTAGAAGTGAGTTTTGATATGACACGTTTATACACCGAAATTCCACATCGATTGGTACTTAAAAGTATACAATTGTTTTTAAACTTAGCCCAATGCTGTAAGCTAAGTAAATTGTAAAACAGCATTTAGTGCAATAAAGATGCTTTAATTGTTTCAAAAAATGTACACAATTTTGGTTTGAAAACACCCTAAACCCCCACTTGACAAAATTCCGAAAGGTTTTGCCAATGCAAATACATCTAGGCTAGGGTATATATTAAAGTTGTTAAACATTTAATTTGAAATAGTATTTTCAGCATGCATATGAGAACATTGGAGACGTTATTATGGGGACGTAGTCCCCAATAACAATAGAAAATTCAATAAAAAAAAAAATCCGGATAATTTCCCGAATTTTTCATTGTACTAATGAATTCAAAATCGTTCAATTTTTTTTATGTCATGTTTTGAAATCCCGGACCTGCGCAGAAATCTACAATGTACTTCCTTTTTCCGGTCTCGTTTGTATGAATCTTTGAGTAAAATAGATATTTATCAGTCTAGTATAAATAGGAAGGAAAGCAATACCAATTTCATTTCTAATAATTCCTTGATATGAAAAAAACGTTACCTGATGATAGCGTTTCTTTGTTTACATTGCATATGACGTTATAACTTAAATAACGTCACAACTAAAATCCCTAACGACAGAACCAAAATCGAAAACGTTACGGTATTTCCGTTTCTTTTTTTTTTTTTAACAAATATGTAAGTTACAAAAAAAAATAATCATACAGACTTCGTCCCCATTTACAGGTTATGCCTGCCTCATATTATAGAAAACTGTTTTATGATCTGGAATAAAAAAAACAACATGAAACTACAAATTCTCTATAGGGTAACATTACTCCTTCAACTTTATTCACCATTTAACGGAGAAATCTCAACAGATATTAACTACAAAACAACAGAGTTGGATTTCCAATCATGTCAACCCTCACACACCAAGAGACGAGTATGTACGATGATTATAATAGATTATCGTTAATCATCTCATCGTTACGGCGCCGGAACGTCAGAAAAGTAATCAAGTTGATTTGACCAATAAAAACTGTTTATTGCTATTTTACCTATAACGACGTTGTTAATTTCATTGACAACGGGCACGTGTGGCCTTAGCTTCTAGCGAGTTACAGTTAATTGGCTATGTCACAGATTTCAGTAAAATTTTGCATACAACTTTGGCTCGGTGAACTTCAACTAAAACTCGAAAAAAATGATGTATTTATCTCATTTATCATTTGAAATATTACTGATTGAATTCTTTCAAAAAAAAGTGTTTTTATACATTTATTTCTATTTTGAAAAGTGTCATACATAAACAAAAACAACAAAAATGGACAACATACCAAAATGCATGAAAAAATTGATTGATACCTTTAGTTATATGATTGCCCTTAAATTACATTTTAAACAAATCATGGCATTGTTGTCTTTATTTTCAAAATCAAAATCTTACACCCCAAGAAATATTATACAATGCAAGATCTTTAGAAATTAATAGAAAATTTCTATATATCCTGTTCAAATTTTATTTTTACTAGAAGAGTTATTAAGGCCCTTTGTAGTATTTAGTAAGAATCAGTCTTTAAATGTGGTGATATTAAAATTTATATATATATATTTTTATTTTTTGGAGTGAATATTTCATTCGTTGACATATACTGTGAACTTTTTGTATATTATAATCAAATATACATGTATATATCAAAGTTGAAAACTTTAAAATCACAAAAACACAAATTGTTTAGTGTCTACGAAAACTTGTAAGATTTCTGTTGCACTTTTTTTTTAAATTGATGCAATTTGGGTGACGTTACTTTTCTTTTAGGATTGTTTAACATAATATATGTATTAGATTGTCATGAATTGCATTTATAATAAGTAAATCATCTTGTCTATTTAGGACTGGGTCCTATGCCATGGACAGTTAATTCGGAAATATACCCAATATGGGCCAGAGGAACTGCAATTTCAATAAGTACTGCCGTAAACTGGATAGCCAATCTAATTGTGTCTTTCACATTTTTATCACTACTTGAATCCATAACTACATATGGTAAGTGTTTAAAATCGTCGTACAAAGTAACATAACAAAAAAAAAAGACAGCAGGAATCGTTAAAATTTTAAACCCCACTACATTTGTAGCTCATCTGGCCTGAAAGGCCAAGTGAGATTTTCTTATCCTTGGCGTCCGTCGTCCGTTGTCATCCGTTAACGTTTACAAACATCTTCTCCTCTGTAAATACTTGGCCAAATTTAACAAAACCTGTCCACAATCATCATTGTATCTAGTTTAAAAAATGTGTCCGAAGATCCCGACTGTCAACCAACATGACCGACATGGCTAAAAATAGAACATACGGGTAAAATACAGTTTTTGGCTTATATCTCCTAAAACTAAAGCATTTAGAGCTAATTTGACATTATCATCAATACTATTATAGATAAAGATAAACTGTAAACAGCAATTAATTTCAGCAAAGTAAGTTCTCGATAGCCAAAATGGTCAATTACCTCTTAAGGAGTTATTGCCCTTTAAAGTATTTTTTTATCAATTTTTGGTAAATTTTTATAATCTTGTGCAAAAAATTCAACACGTCATCTACTAGGCCAAATAGAATAGAATTAAACTGAGCCACAATTTTCAGTAGGGTATCTTAATTGAAAAAATGTCTCGGATGACCCTGCCATTCAACCAACATGGCCACAATGGCTAAAACTGATAGAACATAGGGGTTTACTTTAGAAGTCTTTTGAAAAATTGTTAAAATAGTCAACACTAAATTAAATAATGACGAGGAGTCTTCAGTAACTGATGTAAGACTATACTGGGATGACATGCTGTGAATTCAACTACTTGGCCAAATAAAATCAAACTTGATCTCAATCATTATTGGAGTATCTAATACTACTTATTATGATTTTAACCTTATTTTACATAATTTCCAAAACCACAGTAGATACATGTGAGCGACATAGGCTCTTGAGAGCCCGCCTAGTTTTCTTGTACACACAAGACAGATAATTGTGAAAAGAAGGAATTTTCACCATACATTGTGTTTCAAAAGTTATGTACTTCGATTCATGTTTATGTTTAAAAATGGCATAGAGAAATCAATATCTATTTGAATTTAAATAAGTATATAAGTATACGGACCGTTGTGGTAAGATTGATAATTTGATGTGCTTGGTTAAATGTTCTGGATGCATGTAAGAGATTGATGGGTAAACCGGTCTCGCTCTTTTTGGTGTAACTGTATTACTTTATAATTTAATGTGACATTTCATATATTTTACAGGAACATTTTACTTGTTTTGTGGAATATCTGTATTAGGATTGATAGTGTTATACTTCATGTTACCAGAAACCAAGAATAAAACACTAGAGGAAGTTGAACAATTGTTCATGTCGGAGGAGTATAGAAGTCAACACAAGAAATACATGACATATGAAGCAAAGGATAATCCCGCTTTTGCAGGCGAAAAATTGTAAACATTAAACTTAATGCAAGCCCATTTAGAAACATAGTGTCATGTCAAATATTGCACTCCCAATTTTGTTAATAGTTTTGGACAGTTTTAGCAGCCGTTCATGTAACCAGACAATTTTTTCTTCTACTTGTAAAATGGAACCTTTCAATGAAGCTGAATATTTAAAGAATACAAAAGCATAAAATTCTCTCTAGAAGCCGTTATACAAAGATAAAACTATAACAGAAAGAAAGCAATCGTTGTTGTCAAGCTCTGTCAGCATCTATAGCATCGGGAAGTACATAAATTTCGTCGCTATAAGTTGCTACATTGAAGTTTATGAAATCAATCTGCTGTAAATCGACGTATAGCTTATTGGTTTTAAGTTTGTAGGTTTGTAGGTTTGTAGGTTTTGTAAATAAATCTAGTACTAAACACGACATCATAAGTTTGTCGGAAAATCTTTTTTTTTTAAATGGTGGCTTCCGATAGTTACTACCTGGTAAATTGGTATTTAAATACTTTGACCGCGCTAGTGAAATATATGTTCCTTGTCAGTTCTATGTGCATATGTGTCAAACGTTAGAGTATAAACAACGAAAATTTACCCATCAAACTACAGAAATTTTTTTAAAGTCATAACTTCAACTACTTGAATACAAATTATTACATATAAGTTTTAAAGGACCTTAGCCATTAGAACAGGGAACTGCTAACCCCTCCGAAGCACCCAAGGTCATCCCGATTAATTGGTGGGGTTCGTGTTGCGTAATTCAAAATGTAATGTAATACCCCGCCTCTTCTTACAGTAGCAAATTGAGTTAACCCAACGACTTAAAGCGGGGAAGTGATTAACCATTCATGCTAATTAGTGACTTTTTGAATCAAATAGAAATTAATTTTCTAAAATACATTTATATCTGTTCTAGCTTATATGAATATGGTCATTATCATATAAGATATAAGATAGGAGCAAAAGGACATTGTTTCATGATTAATGAGATAAAGTAAATTTTTACTAACTAGTGAGAACTATAGTAACACCATTTTAACATGGTCGGTATTGATTTAAAACGAAACGAAATATGTCGACTTTAGAAAATAACTTCTAAATGTGACTTGCTTAACTCCCAGGAACTTTTGGCATTGAATCCTCCTTCTTATCTTTTTTAAAAGATATTTTGTTGTTTTCATTATATCAAAATTTCTTAAATATTTCAGGTTTTTTGTTATTTGATGTGTTCTTGCTCCTATTTATACTATCGTACAATAACAGAATAATGGTATGAAAAGGAGAAAGAACACAATAATGAAATGAAAATAAGTTGATATTAGACGAAATTCTGATTCTGAAATAGTAATTTAAACACTAAAAAAAAGTCCATGCAAAATATCGCAGACTTGCAGACAATAATGTCGTCAATATGAAACGCTTGAAATTTATTCTTTTGAAGACAATATAACAGATACACCTAGATTCATACAATATGTAAAGATAAATAATTCATTTAGCAGCTCGTACCGGTTTGGGTTCGGAGATTTGGCTGTGTACTCCTGAGAAGGAATTTAGAACTTATTTGAAAAATACCAATATAGTACAGTTACTGTACAAACACTCATATGGTACGGCCCGTTAGTAACCACACGAGTGTAAAGGTATAAACCAGGGGCGGATTCGGCTATTTTTAAAAGTGAGGTTTTATACTCATGATAAAAGCCATGTTAAAACAATATTTCCCAAATGAAAAGCATTGATCGTCTAATAAGGGGGTTCCAACATCCGAAACCGCCCCCTATATACTCATATGGTCATGACTAGACGCGTATGGTTCAAATTTTCAAATGTTTCGGATCATATCCACGGTAACATAATACTACATTAGCTTGTTGGATAAACATAAATTTTTTGACTTGGATACTTTATTGTAGCTTTTCAGATGTTCACATTAGCAATTTGTTGTATAATCTTTTCGTATCTTGTATACATACGAAATATTGAAAATTTTAGATCTAAATATTTGACATCAAATTACCATCATTGTACACGTGTTTTGTAGTTTTTGAATTTATCTTGAAAACTATATTAGAAAAAGAGAGACTGTAATAGAAAATATCTAACCGTGTAAACACAGTCATGTTTGTTAATCTAAATTGATGTTATTTTGTTTGTTTGTCTTGGAAATGTTTTTGTATTCCAAAGTGTACTTTTTTTTTTTAAATAGTTAAATGCATAATCAGAAAAATTATTAGAATCTGCAGATACGTGATAAAATAAAAAAAAACATACAAACATATTTTTGTTTTCGTCCTTTGGGATATGGCATATACTTTATTTTATTGGCAAATCATACCACGTGTTTTATTCATAATTATGACAAGGTACATGGAATATATGATTTTGTGCGTTGTGTAATTAATAATGGTCTTTATAATGCGGTCTCTTCAATTAAAACAAAGATCATATAATAGATATAGGAAGATGCATGTGGTATGAGTGTCAATGAGACAACTCTCTATCCATGTCACAATTTATAAAAGTAACCCATTATACATGTCAACCGATGGAGCCTTGGCTCACACAAAACAGCAAGCTATAAAAAGCCATCAAACGGGAATTATACACATATTACAAGTTACACATTAATTCCATATAGAGTGAGAGCGTAGTTACACATGGAATTAACTGATCTCATATATATCGTGTTAGCTAGGTCACTACTGCATGACAAATTGTGTAACAAACGAATTTATTATACCGACCTATCAATGAATTCAAGTCTTCAATATTAAGAACCTACTTCAATTGGTCTATACAAAAAGAAAAACACACATGATATTCATTATTAACTCTAAATATCAGCACAACAATGTTTACAGCTTTGCGGAAGCATATTTTTGTTCTTTAGCTTTCCTCGACGGGATTCGAACTCATGCTGTGATGTATTGGGATATATATACATTTATCAGACGACAGGCAAGTAAAAAAAAATATAACTCCAATAAACTATATAGTAACTGAAAATAATCTAGAAGACCCCTAATTTTGAAAAACACAAAAAATATGGACGCATAACGAATAATGAAATTTGAACATTGTTCAAGGTAGGTAATATAATTTTATGATTTGGATAATTTAATTGTATAAGATAATCACAAATAATAAATTACTTTTTTTACCAAAAATAACAGATTCTGATATATAATTGCACATGGCAACAGTCCCTCCGTTTTATATTCCGTAGAATTATTTGTATAGTATAAACTATAAAGGTATGTATTCAGCGCGAATATTTTTTATATCACAATTGTTATACAAATAAATAAACATGTTTCTGTTTATTTAGTCGGGAGGTCAAAGTTTGTATTTTGTTGCTGTGTAAAATATTTGTTTTTGTTCATTATTGGGTACATAAATTAGGCCGTATATAATCTCGCTTGAAATTATACATTTGTCATTTCGGGGCTTTTTAAAGCTGACTGTGGTTTGGGCGTTGCTCATTGTTGAAGGTCGAACATTTACCTATAGTTGTTTATTTCTGTGTCATTTTGGTCTCTTGTCTAGAGTTGTCTAACTGGCAATCATAACACAAGTCATCTACTTATTTTTATAGATCACGGAATTCGTCTAACAAACCGATTTACCACAGATGACATATTCCATTTTAAGCTTCGAGCATCTCAGATTTTAAAAATTATTCTTTACATGAGTATTACATTTTAACAAATGAAACTTCAGTTGTAATTATACTTTAAGGGACAGCACTCGTCTATCTAAGTGGGATTATTGTTGTCATAAACGTATCAACCGGGAAGTATCAGAAAGACCGAGTTATCTCCAATGTTAATGAAAGAACAATAAATATAACGTTTGTCAGTTACGAAGCTTTCGCAGGGAAATTTGAAACGATAGCCGAGCAAGGGTAACAGATTGCATTGTAAGGTATAAAGTCACATGGAAATATTTGTAGTCATATTTTATATAAAGAGGAATATGCTATTCAAAATGGCGACTTAGATCCCATTAGGATAATTTATATACCAAACAATGAACAAAATCTGAAACAGATGCTGAGTTGTCCATACTAAAATTGAATTCACCTAATTTGTTAATTCCAGAAGATTGTAGGTCTACGAGTAAATAAAAATACAGAACTTAATTTTACTAACACAAAAATAGTGTTGGTTTATTCAACAGAATCATTTATACTTTCGTTAATTTACATCCAGCTCCTTTGTCCTACCAGGGGTGATCTGAGCCGGATTACCCCTTCCAGATCATCCCAGCTTGAGTTTCCTTGTTTTGCATGCTTTCCTTTGTTCTGTAACATTTTGGCGGGAATGTCAAATCCACTATAAAACTTATAATTAGTTATAAGGAAAACTATCTTTCAAAATTTACGTAGAAAAATCTATGCTGGGATTCGAACTCAAGACCTTTAGCATATCAACCCACGTCACATACCACTACACCAGGAGGATGGATACCAACTATTGTAATTTAAAATACTAAAACGAAGCAAGACATTTTTATAAGTGGGGCGAGTCGGCTGACCTTTATTCAGTGGGGTTTTAACCCTTTTCGTAAATAAGTGAGTTATCAGACTGATTGTTCAATTTGATTTTACACTTTTTCAAAAGTAGGGTGAGTCGGTAAACAAAAGCGGGGCGATTTTTTATAAAGTGGAGATCTAGTGTGGGCCGATTTGACATTGTTTCATATGTAATTATGTGTTCGGGGGTCATAAAGGGTATACATTATATAGTTATATATAAAGTATATTATTATGGTTGTGTGGCGTTCTAAACTAAATTTTATTAATTTTAGATGGTTTTTCGTCTAATCTAAAACAGCTGGGATGTAAAATAATCATCCAATTCGGACTTGGTGTGTCAGTGTTAGATCACCCTCTAGCCTCCGGCCATCGGGAGCTGATCTTACACTGACACACCGCGTCCTCATGGGATAAATATTACAGAAACGATAGAATATCCGTAAAAGGTAGAAAATCGATGGCGTTAAAGGTGAAAACAGTTAATTACGTACATCAGAAATCCCTTTGGTGAAAGGCATGCAATCTTTTCAATAATAAGTAATTAAGGTGAATATCAATTATTGAAACCGTTTACAGCAAATCAGAATAGACACCAGTTGCCATAGATACAAACGAAAACATCTGTCAAAATAAAGGACGCACTTATAACAAAAGAACCAGATAATTCAATTATAGCCGGTATGGAAAAGACGTGGTATTGATTGTAGTTTCAAATTAAGCAAATGTTACAAACGTGTTGACTAGTCTTCTGGTTTAATTATTTAGTTTGGTACTATATGAACAGATCCCCAATATCATCTTCAGTGGTGTGTTCACGTTTCTCCAACATTCAATATTTCTATATACAGTTAAAAAAAAATATTGGCAGAAGAGTTTAATGAAATAAACCTTTAAATGGAGTAAATGTTTAAAGCGAATCAGCTCAAATGACTTTTTAATGATCTGACGATTGATAGTTGAGAAAATTCAAACTTGGAAAAAAATGTTTTCATTTCATCAAAGAGCCCTTATTTTATTTAACAATTGCTTCTTTTTGTAAATTCATTTGAGTGTAAGAGCGTTGACCGAAGTACATTTTGTATGAAGCGCGAACGCGGAAGCGCTTCATTCTAAACGCTTTTACAACCCTATGAAATTACAAAAAAAAAAGCATTCAATACTTATAATTACATTTTTAAGCTAGGATCATGAAAACACGATTTCAATCAAGTTTTTCGTTAATGTACCTGTACACGATTTTGCGGGACTTCGTGTCATCATGTATATTACATTTCATTGTGTAATAAATGTTGATTTCAAAGACAAGACAGGACGAGACAAAATATTTTATTTCCTCAGACACAAACTTGTACAAGTGGTCAAAACATGATAAAGTATACATGCAAGAGAGTTAATTGGTGCACGCACCAAATTTTTGGGCCGGAAATATGGAGGTTTTTGGTGTAAAAAAGTGCAAAGTATTATATAAACAATCTGTATATTGAGATGTCTTTTTGACTTTAATCCTTAAGGGCATACGATACAGTTTTGATCCCGTATTTACAGTTTGATAAAAATTTTCATTAACACTATTTTTTACCTGATTAAATCAAATATGTAATAAAAAATATACCTTCATGTGCTACTTTTTGAGTAAAATGAGGTCGAAATTTTATATATTTGCTCAAAATTCGGATTTGTGGCCGTGTTTTCCCTTTCGAAAGAAAGACATATTTCGTTTTTAAAGATAAACACAAATTGTTTTTTGTTTAATAATTTGTAATTTCTGTATTTTTTAAGTTTCCTAAATATTTATACATTTTTCATTCAGAAATAACCCATTTTTATCAAATGTTCATGAATGTAGAAAAAAACATCATTTTTTGCTGTATATTTATCAAATTTAAAAGAATTGGACTATTTACGTTTTCATGAAAATTGGCACATATAATCTTCTGGCGTAATCAAACCAAATGGCATTTAAAAAAAAGGGGTCCATGAACTCGTTTTCAAGTTAAATACGTTTGAATGATAAAAATCAATCGAAAACTGAATCTTTTCCCGATAAGTCATAGTTTGACGTCGCGAAAATAACAATTTACGTTAGCAACGTCATTACCTCCCCTGTAACTATAACGTATGCCCTTAATTGCCAGAACTGTTCGAAAATCAAATATCTTTTAAGAGCAGTTGATGAAATGGAATATCATCTAAATTCATTTTCAAGACTTGATTGTGAAACTCGTGACTATCAAAGTGTTTGTATTCCTCATCTCAGATACAGACTTAAACGAAGCCTTTCATCCAATTACTCATCCATGAAATTTATGTCAAGATGACTTATTTTTTAAGACCCTCGATTCTGACTATAACAGACGCATCTACTGACAAAATGTCATTTCTCTAAGAGTTGTATCTTAGAAATGGATTCTAACGCAAACTTTAATCAGTTACTTATTTATGGAATGTAGGTCTATATTACCTCAATTTTATAAGAACTCCTTGGTTATTCAAGACGTATCTATGAACAAAATCTCAAGAACTATGACTTATACTTCCACAGATAGATGGAATTTAACTATGAAACGCTATATCCGTTCCCCAACCTCGTTTGACAAAACATATACAAATCGTAAAGCAAACAAATGTCAAATTCTTCCTCTCAGTAAAGGTTGAGAAATCCTAGACATAATGTTTTTCATTTCTATTCGGTTTTTGGTGAAATCTAAAAGAATCAACAAATAGTCTAAATAGGAATGTAGCTTTGTTTGATATATAACCATGATGAATTCTGCTCAAACCGATGCGAAGGATCAACTTGAACTTACTACCAGTTATGAGAGATATTGATCATCGTTGAATGCCTCATGGTGACTTGAAGATGAAGGACAATAAAAACGTTGGGTTTTACCACGTATTGATATTAATATTGTTTCGTGTACATTTACTTAATATTTTCATTGGGTATACGACAGACTAAAAAAATGCTATACATACTACAACTAAAAATCAGAAAGCTTCAGACAGTATAGCAAATAATTCTCTTCGTAACAACTGACAAATCCTTGAAAACATGTTTTCATTTCAGTCTGTTTGGTTGCAGTAATATTGAAAAGTAATAACAAACACCAAGTGAATATTTGAGAGGTTTGAAAATCACTTTAAGTTACGGAAACATGTGACCTATAAAAACTCCCGAGATCGCTTACGTTGAAAGTAAATATATCTTTATTATGATTATTCTTTAAATGATGAAAACTGAATATAATTATCATACTCAAAATAACTATTTTTAGAAAAAAACAAACTACAAATCATTTCCCATGTTCAGACGACTAGTTGTTAGAACGTACTTTTCTAAAAATAACCTGGTTTGGGAAATAAGGTCACGCATTCTGTGCATAATAAAACAATGAACATTCATTGTTATAAATATTTAGCATTTTCTTCTTCAAGAAAACTTATTAAAGAAATGTATTTATTTCAATTACCTAAAATCTTTAATTTCATATACCGCAGAAAATAAAAATATAGATCCGCAGAAACTCATTTAGAAATCTCAAACCCATATCATACAATGAACCGGCTTAGTGCTTAGTTAAAACTGACGAGGAAACTTTAAGGTAACACCCGGCCACCGGAAACTTCTGTGAAGTCAAGTGGTCTATCGCCATGATTGCGTCGGATACAGTGCAGGCGATTTGTTGTCACGATATCTTAGTATCATGAGTTCGAATCCCGGCAAAGGAAGAACAAAATTTGCGAAAGCAAATTTACAGATTTAACATTGTTGGACTGATGTTTAGACAAATTGTATAAATATATATATATATATATAAACGAGTCTAAATTGAAAACTACGTTCAAACCTATGATTGCGTTGGATAAAAACCGCAATTTTTATACGTGTGCATGTCAAACAAATTTCGTTGTAGAAGGGTCTAAAAACAGCACAAACAACATTTTCCAAAAGACCAAAAAAGTGAAAAAGTATATTTAAACAAAACGCATTTGACTAACAGGTCGAACAACTGATGTTCTTTAACCCTACTGACTGCCATTGACGATTGCCAAATAAAATTGATCACAAGATGTAACAAAATGGATCTGAATATAAATTTAATACGTCACAGAAAAAAAAATTGTTAACTTGTGGCTACGATGTTGTGCCACAAACATTCGGTGTCAATATTTCTTTAGTACACCAGATCTAGATTTCGACAATATATGTCTCTTCAGTGATGTTAGGGATCGAAACGGTATTTGGAAGGCCATATAATTTACTCTCAATTTAAGATTGACTCTTGAATTTTAAGAGACAATATAGGATGAACGGATCATATAAACCGGAGGGAAATTATGATACATGCCCAAACAAAAAATATAAACGAGTCTAAATTGAAAACTACGTTCAAACCTATGATTGCGTTGGATAAAAACCGCAATTTTTATACGTGTGCATGTCAAACAATTTCGTTGTATAAGGGTCTAAAAACAGCACAAACAACATTTTCCAAAAGACCAAAAAAGTGAAAAAGTATATTTAAACAAAACGCATTTGACTAACAGGTCGAACAACTGATGTTCTTTAACCCTGCTGACTGCCATTGACGATTGCCAAAATAAAATTGATCACAAGATGTAACAAAATGGATCTGAATATAAATTTAATACGTCACAGAAAAAAAATTTGTTAACTTGTGGCTACGATGTTGTGCCACAAACATTCGGTGTCAATATTTCTTTAGTACACAAGATCTAGATTTCGACAATATATGTCTCTTCAGTGATGTTAGGGATCGAAACGGTATTTGGAAGGCCGTATAATTTACTCTCAATTTAAGATTGACTCTTGAATATGCAGTGCAGGTGATTTGGTGTCACGATATCACCGTAGCATGGGTTCGAATCACGGCGAGGGAAGAACCAAAAATTTGCGAAAGCAAATTTACAGATCTAACATTGTTGAGTTGATGTTTAGACGAGTTGTATATACATTATGTACACAGTCATGTATCACCATCATTGATGGCGATCCGGTGGATACATCTGTTGTAGAGTTGTCACTGACTCAGACGTACTTATAATTATAAATATAATTATTTTCTGTGACTGTATCTTACATTAATTTGTAGGATCCGTTACTATAGATAATTTAGCTGATCTGTAACAATAACATCTTCATGCCTCATATATCATGTACTTTAGTACGCTGCTAGATTAAAACTGACGTGGAAAGGTAACACACGGCCAGCGAAAGCTCTTTTTTGAGAGCCCAGTTGGTCGTGTGGTCTAGCGGGACAGCTGCAGTGCAGGCGATTTGGTGTCACGATATATATATATAAGAACATCAGTTGTTCGACCTGTTAGTCAAATGCGATTTGGTGTCACGATATTTATATATATATATATATACAACTCGTCTAAACATCAACCCAACAATGTTAGATCTTTTAATTTGCTTTCGCAAATTTTTGGTTCTTCCCTCGCCGGGATTCGAACCCATGCTACTGTGATATCGTGTATATATTACATCTTGTGATCAATTTTATTTGGCAATCGTCAATGGCAGCCAGCAGGGTTAAAGAACATCAGTTGTTCGACCTGTTAGTCAAATGCGTTTTGTTTAAATATACTTTTTCACTTTTTTGGTCTTTTGGAAAATGTTGTTTGTGCTGTTTTTAGACCCTTCTACAACGAAATTTGTTTGACATGCACACGTATAAAAATTGCGGTTTTTATCCAACGCAGTCATAGGTTTGAACGTAGTTTTCAATTTAGATTCGTTGATATTTTTTGTTTGGGCATGTATCATATTTTCCCTCCGGTTTATATGATCCGTTCATCCTATATATTGACTCTTAAAATTCAAGAGTTAATCTAAAAATGAGGGTACTTTCTCTAAAAATGAGGGTGCTTTTTATATGGCCTTCCAAATACCATTTCGATCCCTAACATCACTGAAGAGACATTTATTGTCGAAATCCGGATATGGTGTACTAAAGAAATATTGACACCGAATGTTTGTGGCACAACATCCTGTCCACAAGTTAACAATTTTTTTTTCTGTGACGTATTAAATTTATAATAAGATCCATTTTGTTACAACCTGTGATCAATTTTATTTGGCAATCGCCAATGGCAGTCAGCAGGGTTAAAGAACATCAGTTGTTCGACCTGTTAGTCAAATGCGTTTTGTTTAAATATACTTTTTCACTCTTTTGGTCTTTTGGAAAATGTTGTTTGTGCTGTTTTTAGACCCTTCTACAACGAAATTTGTTTGACATGCACACGTATAAAAATTGCGGTTTTTATCCAACGCAGTCATAGGTTTGAACGTAGTTTTCAATTTAGACTCGTTTATATATATATATATATATATATATATACAGATCTAACATTGTTGGGTTGATGTTTAGACGAGTTATATATATATATATATGTACGTCTGAGTCAGTGACAACCCTACAACAGATGTATCCATCGGATCGCCATCAATGATGGTGATACATGGCTGTGTACATAATGTATATACAACTCGTCTAAACATCAACCCAACAATGTTAGATCTGTAAATTTGCTTTCGCAAATTTTTGGTTCTTCCCTCGCCGGGATTCGAACCCATGCTACTGTGATATCGTGACACCAAATCGCCTGCACTGCAGCCGTCCCGCTAGACCACACGACCACCTGGGCTCTCATAAAAAGAGCTTTCGGTGGCCATATGTTACCTTTCCACGTCAGTTTTAATCTAGCGGTGTACTACAGTACATGATATATAAGGCATGAAGATGTTATTGTTACAGATCAGCTAAATTATCTATAGTAAAGGATCCTACAAATTAATGTAAGATACAGTCACAGAAAATAATTATATTCATAAGTACGTCTGAGTCAGTGACAACCCTACAACAGATGTATCCATCGGATCGCCATCAATGATGGTGATACATGGCTGTGTACATAATGTATATACAACTCGTCTAAACATCAACCCAACAATGTTAGATCTGTAAATTTGCTTTCGCAAATTTTTGGTTCTTCCCTCGCCGGGATTCGAACCCATGCTACTGTGATATCGTGACACCAAATCGCCTGCACTGCAGCCGTCCCGCTAGACCACACGACCACCTGGGCTCTCATAAAAAGAGCTTTTGGTGGCCATATGTTACCTTTCCACGTCAGTTTTAATCTAGCGGCGTACTACAGTACATGATATATAAGGCATGAAGATGTTATTGTTACAGATCAGCTAAATTATCTATAGTAAAGGATCCTACAAATTAATGTAAGATACAGTCACAGAAAATAATTATATTCATAAGTACGTCTGAGTCAGTGACAACCCTACAACAGATGTATCCATCGGATCGCCATCAATGATGGTGATACATGGCTGTGTACATAATGTATATACAACTCGTCTAAACATCAACCCAACAATGTTAGATCTGTAAATTTGCTTTCGCAAATTTTTGGTTCTTCCCTCGCCGGGATTCGAACCCATGCTACTGTGATATCGTGACACCAAATCGCCTGCACTGCAGCCGTCCCGCTAGACCACACGACCACCTGGGCTCTCATAAAAAGAGCTTTTGGTGGCCATATGTTACCTTTCCACGTCAGTTTTAATCTAGCGGCGTACTACAGTACATGATATATAAGGCATGAAGATGTTATTGTTACAGATCAGCTAAATTATCTATAGTAAAGGATCCTACAAATAAATGCAAGATACTGTCACAGAAATATTTATATTAATAAGTACGTCTGAACCAGTGACAACACTTCAACAGATGTATTCATCGGATCACCAGCAGTGATGGTGATACATGGCTGTGCACATATATATAAATTAATGCTTTCCTCCTTCAACCCAAAACAAACAACCAGAAGTTTACCTTTCACTTGAATGAATCGGCGAGTATATCATGTATTTAACATGTATTGGACCATTTGGGCAATGCATAAAGGAAAAGAGAAACAAGAAGTTGAATTGCAATATTTTTACTTATTCAGGGTAAAAATGTTTCTCTTACAAAAATAAACAATATATAATATATACATATAAATTTTCCAACAAGATAAAAACAGAGACAATAATATAAGTTACATGGTGTGTTAGTGCACACCGTGTAACGAATTTATCTTACCGACTATCTACACATGTAGTATGTTGACTAGCGGCCTATCAAAGAGACCAAGTCTTCAATATTTAGTATATATAAGATCCTATACTTCCATATGTCTATACAGAAAACAAATGCCAACAATAACAACTTTTTAGCTTAACCATGGTAACTAACCATGTGACACCATATATCAAATATACATAGTCACCACGTGTAGTCCATTAACCAGTCATATCCCCATAAATCTATTGGAGGTAAGATAATGTATTATATGTGTCTGATAATAATGAATGCTAAACATGAAACGATAACAAAATAATACATAATACAATAGCTTGAACTAGGAAGTGGTCATTTAAGCCATATAAAGATATAAAATGATAAATGTAACACATAAGAATTCACAAATGTAATGGTAGCCAACAAACTTGATAAACTGGCGTTATTACCAAAATACATTTGTAATCGACCAAAAATATATATGAAAATCTAACAAATATCTTAATAAAAGGCTTAATGTGTTGAAAGGGGATAGAGGGTGGGAAATTTTATAAAATCCCAAAATAAAAATCTTGTTTACAGAACTATCGATTTGTAGATAAGCAAGAAAGTGCAATTAGATACATAGTGAGGAACTAACTAATGGGCATCCAGTCAAAAGAGCATCATGCAGGGGTCCCCCAAAGGATTATGATAATAATCAAAATAAGAAATGAATTAATGGTTTTCGTAGTTTGCATAGATAAGTGATAAAAAAAAAATAACTTGCCTTTATGATTTCCTCCTTCAACCCAAACAAACAACCAGAGGTTTACATTTCACTTGAATGAATCGGCGAGTATCTCATGTATTTAACATGGACCATACATATACATTTTCCAACAAGATAATAACAGAGACATATAATGTATTATATGTCTCTGATAATAATGAATGCAAAACATAAAACGATAATAAAATAATACAGAATACAATAGCTTGGCCTAGGAAAGGGTCAACTAAGCCTCCAGGAAAGATGCAATACAATAAATCTTTCCTACCCCACAAAGGCCAAGCACTTGGCAAAAGAGAAAACTGTTCGTCATATTTGATGTTTAAAAAGTTATTTTTTCCTTCACAAGATGTTCATTTCTCATATAAGCTATATTAGTTCAAGCTCAATCTATATGTGACCCGCCATGACATTTGCAGGCTTATGGAGGTAGAACGTCATTGTTGATTTTTTTTTAACTACATAATAATTTTATTCATCAAATATTGCTTGTCATTGTTAGAAAATTATAAACATGATAAATATCGAGATTCAATGAAAACGTATTTGTGAAGAAAAGATAAACACATTCCTTGGCTTCTTTTTTGCGGACGCCGAACTATACATCATATATACGTTTTGAAGTTTGACTTTATCGTTTTAAGTCGGAAAAATATTTGAATCTACATTTTAAATTAATATACAAAAAATCAAATTTCTGCTCTATAGATTTCCTTTCATAAATGAAGTCTGAAATATATCCATGATAAATGCACCGCATCGAATGCTTATAAGAGAACACCTACTTATAAACTGTTACGCGTCGCATACTATGTTTAGAGACATGCATAATAAATCTAAATTAAAAAAGGAATTCTTAAAGCTTAGTTGGACAACTTTTAAACTAATTTCATCTCAACAAGTTTAAATAACATGTTTTAAATTGAGCTACAAACAAAACAAAAATGCTCTAAAGATTTTCTTTCATAAATGAAGTCTGAAAAATATCCATAATAAATGCACCGTATCAAATACATATATGAGAACATCTACTTATAAACTGTTACGCGTCGCATACTATGTTGAGACATGCATAATAAATCTAAATTAAAAGGGGGAATTCTTAAAGCTTTCTTTGACAAATTTCAAATTAACTTCATTTCAACAAGTTAAAATTACATGTTCTAAAATAGAGCTAAGAATTGTTTGTATTGTAGTAAATTTATTTTTTTGAAATTTTATTCAAATACGCTTTTGAACACCACTAAGAGCCAATAAATACAATAATTGTGTATTTTATATATATGTGCCTTCAACAAATAAAATAGATTTCGAAAAAGAGTAGGCTAATGCCGCTACAAGGCAGCACTCGCACCCGCAAAGTGGAAAGGGATTAATATAAGTGGCAAAACTTGTTTCCCAATCCACTATAAATAAATATGTTTAAACTAAACTAAACAAATAAAAGTCGTCATAGAACAGTCTCATTTTCATACCGTTATTCGAAATGACTCGTTTCATTGCTATTACAACAAATATGTCATACATGGAATAACATGACAGAGAGTTTGTTTTGTTTCTGAATATTCTACATTCATATACAAAAAAGCAATTTTTAGACAATTTTCCCTCCTAAGCGGCCTAGGGACTCTGTGGGATTTTTATAGGAGAATTTCCTAATTAATATCAATGTATTTTTTGAATGTACAATAGGGCAGAAGAAATTTAACGTACATGGTTTCAGAAAATTATTTGACCTTTGACCCATAGCACGTGTCGGAACTTGATGACAATACAATTTTTTTCTGCCAAAATTTCTTCATCCTTAATGCCAACTGAATATACATGTACGAAAAGTGAAAAAATGTTGATAACTAAGATACGTTGTCTTTATAAGTATTTTTTTCTGTTTACTAAAGCTTA
This sequence comes from Mytilus trossulus, assembly GCF_036588685.1. NCBI lineage: Eukaryota > Metazoa > Mollusca > Bivalvia > Mytilida > Mytilidae > Mytilus > Mytilus trossulus. The sequence goes on from NC_086373.1 coordinate 44,794,696, forward strand.
TGTTGTCGTTATCAGCTTTTTCAAATGATTAAAAAGGAAATAAACAGAGATAATAGTATTGAGATTGTAAAACTGGAAAAAATAAATTTGACTAAAACTAAACATATTTAGCAGGACAATTTTTATTTTATTACTTAAAGATTGTTTATGATTGTAACTGATTTGGTGGAAATGACAAAACAAATAAGCATTTAAAACTGGAGAACATAAAGGAGAAAAGGGGGAGAGAAAAAAAAAAGGGGAGGGGGGGGGGTGGGGTGGGGTCGGACCACTTTTTTTTAACTTCCGATTTTGGAAACAAAGTATCTCATCATAGGGATTTTTGGATTTAATGTAATTGAAATCTGGATTTATGTGTATATACGTCTAGTAAATCAGGGTTTTCATTCATCGGGTATTAGTATTGTAATAAAAGTAACCCTCCCAAAGCTTCTGACTTTAATCCATAAAAATGTGTTTGATTTTGGCGTTACACAATCTGGTTTCAAAGCACTCCACAAAGTTATATACAGAATAATGTCAGTAACTGTTCGCCATGCATGTAAGGGCGGATCATGCAGTCATTTTAAAAAGATGGGTTCCCAAACTAGGACAAGGGAGGGGGTGAGGATTCCAACTATATGTCCCCATTCAAATGCATTGATCGTCCAAAAAAGAAGGGGGGTTCCAAACCCCAGAACCCTCCGCTTGGATTTGTCACTGCGGTGATCAACGATAACACAGAGCTAAATAGACTTTATATAAAAAAAAAATTGGCACTCATACCACATCATCCTATATCTATTGACATTCTATCCTGGCTATAGACTAGTTCAACAAAAGTTGCAGGGTTATGAAGAGTAATAACGTGTACAATGCACTATCAAGTAACCGACGAACATTTTTTACCTTTTTTTATTTGCTCAAACTGGACACCTATTTATGATACAGGGAATCTGCTCAACAGACACTCAGACTAGTTGCTTTCAACAGTGCACATTCATCAATCAATGTATTTTCCAAAAATATAAAAACATATAATTTTATCGGGATTTTGAGATGAGATATTGTCAAATAAGGCACTGGAAATCGAGATGGACAAAAGTAAACAAGGAATTTAGGAATTGGACCCCTCTGAACCCCAACCCATCAAAATGGAGCCGGTCTTATAGCAGTGCAAAAGGAAAGAATTTAATATAAATGCAATTTTAAATGATTTTATATTAGTCATTTTTAGGGCCTTTTTAAAGCAGAGGGGCGAAAAATACCAGAGGAACAGTCAGTCATTAATCGAAAATAAACCGACAACGCATGGCTTAACATGAAAAAGCTAAACAGACAAACAATCGTTCACATGACACAACATAAAAAAACTAAAGAATAAGCAACACGAACACCATCAAAAATTGGGGGTCTCAGGTGCTCCGGAATAGTAAGTATATCCTGCTCCACATGTGGCACCCATCGTGTTGCTCATGCTATAACAAATCCAGCGAATAGTACAATTCTGTCGGTCACATCTTTAAAGGGATTGAAGCTTACTGTTCAGTGTCAGCCTACTTCGGTTCTGTGTTAAGGACAGTACTTAGATCTATAATGGTTTTCCTTTTTTGCAAATTGTGACTTGGATGGAAGGTTGTCTCATTGGCACTCATACAACATCTTCTCATATCTATAGATCGTGAATGCCATGTTAGCCAAGAAAAGATTAAATCATAATAAAAGATCAAGAATACAATGCTTTATTTTGGTTTGTTTTTTTCGTTGGCTTTATATAACAAGTACAAAGACAAGACAAACTAATTTTTCAAAATGTTCTAAATTAAGTCTGAATAAAAAAATCCTTCATCAAACACTATCAAACAGCTAGTTCCATCTTAGTGCTCAGCGCTTGTTTCACAGCCTGAAAGTATAAAATAGTAGAAATAAAAACCATTTGTTCTATACCTATATAAACTCTTTTTCATTTTATAATATTAAAAAAAAAGAAAGGAGAATCTTCCTTGTAAAGAATATGAGATCGGTTGATTAATGCCCAGTGGCAAGTATTTCATTATAGTCAGGAGGATCAAAGATATAGATTGGTTAACTAATGCCCAGTCACAAATATTTCATTATATTCAGGATGATCAAAGATATAGATTGGTTAATTAATCCCAGTTGCAAATATTTCATTATGTTCAGGAGGATCAAAGATATAGATTGGTTGATTAATGTCAAGTGGCAAATATTTCATTATATTCAGGAGGATACAAAACAAGTATATCAAATACTGTTTAGATCTGATGAATACAAAATTTAAAACAATTTCCAGTATAGTTTTCTGTAGTTTCAACTTTGTCAATATTACCATGTATCTAATTAACCTACTTTCATAAAAATGTTTAAATTCTAAAAATATTTCCGACATTTAAAAATCCTATGTACATGTTCCTTGTAGAATTATGATTGTTTTGCTTATATTCCTGGCTTTAACCATGTGTGGTTGGGTACATGCTGATGTTATGTTGTCAATTGGTCTGAGGTTTGCTTGTTAGAGAACAACAGCATGGCTGTCATGAGTTATTGCAAGGATTTTTTTAAATTCAGAAAGCAAATCAGTTTCAATCTAATGCATTATAATTAAATTAAGTCTCCATCCCACTGGTCGTTACTGCGTATTTATACACCCAACACAGTCAGAAGACACCTCACTTTCTATAGTGGGTTTTAATACTAATGGAACGATTGAAGTCAAGGTAATTTAAACTTATTGAAAGGAGAAATAAAGTTTGTGTCATGCATATTTTCAATTTAAATATGTGCAATTTCTTTGATTTGATCCTTTACAAATGTTCTTTAAATTAAATTCATTAATGCACTGTTATTCAGTAGTTGTCGTTTGTCTATGACATACATGTTTGAATTTGTTCATTATGTACACAAATTAGGTTGTTAGTTTTCTTGTTTAATTACATTGTCTTTTCAATGCGCTTTGTAGCTTTCTATGCCGCGGTACATGCTATGCTCATTGTTGAAGGCTATACAGTAGTTTTTAATTTCTGTGTCTCTTAACTTAGTGGGGAGAGTTGTCTCATTGGCAATCATACCACATCTTCCTTTTTATAATAAATATTTTTACAATATTTGAACTACAAATCAAATAAAAAACAACATTCTATTAATAATTAAAGGGCCTTCGATACATATTAATTACAAACAAGAAAATAATATTTAAAAAAAATACTGCTTAATAATTGTTATTTGACAATTTACATAATTATATTCTTGTCTCTAATTTGCCTAGCAAATAATATAAACATTACAGCGTTCTGTCATCTAACTATATAATGCAGTTCATTGGGAATTATATTATGGCAGTTAACAAATATGGAACTATATAGCTTTAATTGTCCTGCCGACTCTGAATGAAGCTATTTTTATTTATTATCCCGCATAGTGCCTCAATAGTTCTACCTGGAAAGGGAATTAACCCATATGTCTGAATTACAAACCAACAGAAATTCTACACTGTCGATAATAGTTATCTTTATAAAATAAACAGTAAATGATACATGTACCGCTTCGCTAAAGTATTCACCACATCATAGCATTCTCCGATTTTGAATATTTTGATCAGATGAATTAGAAAATTGCGATTTAGAAATGTACAAACCTTTTGAAGCGGTGACAATTACGCCACTCAAGCACAACCGGAAAATCTTTTCACGGTTTACATTGTAGAACCAATTGTTCTGCATGTGTAGATTACCAGTCGTGACATTTACAAAAGTTATATAACTTAGAATTATATTCTATTGACCCAACTATGGTCTAAAAGTTATATATATTGACCAAATTAAGGGTTTGTTACTAACATCTATTGACCAAATACATGGTCTTAAAGTAATATACATGATATATATTGACCAAAATAATGGTCTGTTACCAACAGCTTTTGACCAAATACATGGTCTGAAAATCATATATATTGACCAAAAACATGGTCTGTTACCAACATCTATTGACCAAAAACATGGTCTATAAATTATATATAAATATACTAAACTAAATAAATAAATGATTTGGAAAATACACTGAAGATATAAAAAGTCATGAGAATTCCGAATGCAATCGGGTTATATCCGGGCACTCTGGTTCTAAACCTTGGTTCTTTGGTTCGAAACCATAGTTACTGGTTCAACATCCGGGTTGTTTGGTTAAGGCAACCCGACTTCTTGGTTCCATCTGGGTTCTATTCTAGATCATTCTAATGTTCCCGTTGAACATGACAGAAGATAACCGCAAGTCTCCGAATAAAAAGGTAAAGTAGGTCAAAGACGCTATAATTATTTTATAACATTAAACATTTTAGCATCGACGGTAAAGGAAGCTTTAAGGTATTTATCTTTTCATTTTAATTATTTTGATAAAGGTAAAGTAGGTCAAAGACGCTATAATTATTTTATAACATTAAACATTTTAGCATCGATGGTAAAGGAAGCTATAAGGTATTTATCGTCTCATTTTAATTATTTTGATAAGGAAAATAGATAAAAATAAAGCATATCGTATAGATTTGTTAAAACAAACCGAATTATACAGTACATCGAACATCCTTTTATTTAACGCAGTCGTTTTTTTTTCTTTTTTCCCATTTACTCATCCCTTATTTACGTAAATATGTCTAGACAGTGGCGGATCCAAAATTTTTCCTTAGGGGGGCCCGCTCCAGCCATGCTTCAATGATTCCCTATATAATCTACCAAATTTTTCCCACGAAAGCCGCCTCCCCCCTGGATTCACCTATGCTTGAATTTTAAAACCACCCAATTAGTACATGTTGTGTATATGGCTAACGATATGTGCATCTAGCCACTTGACCAGTTGACGACTTGCATTAAATTATTTGATTGCACATCTATCATCAATTTATTATGCCACGAGCATCACTGAAGAGACATGTTTTGTCGAAATGCGCATCTGGTGCAAGAAAATTGGAACCGTTAATTTTATTACAACCACCTGGTCGATGCCTCTGCTGGTGGACTATTAGTCCCCGAGGGTATCACCAGCCCAGTAGCCAGTACTTCGGTACTGGCATGAAAATATGGATATAATTTGTTGTTACAAAATATTAGATATTATATAAATTAAGGAATGTATCTCCCTCATGCAAAGCTATGATTCCTTTCACGGATTTGGCTATACTTTTTGGACCTTTTGGATTATAGCTCTTCATCTTTTATTTAAGCTTTGGATTTCAAATGTTTTGGCCACGAGCATCACTGAAGAGACATAAATTGTCGAAATGCGTATCTGGTGCAGAAATAGGAACCGTTAATTTTATTTTTATCAAGTTCGACTGAATTTTATTTAATGGCTTTTTATTATGTTAAATTTGAAAAAAATACATGTGAAGTATATGTAACAAATCTTTTTGTTCAAAACAGAATGTTAAAAGACATATAACGGAAAGTGATGATCAATAAGTTGGTAAGCTTTAATAAGTTGGAAAAAAGTTATAAAATATAATAAAATGTATACAAGTAATTATGTAGGGGCCAGCTGAAGGACGCCTCCGGTTGCGGGAATTTCTCGCTGCATTGAAGACCGGATGGGACCTTCTATGGTCGGGTTGTTGTCTCTTTGACACATTCCCCATTTTCATTCTCAATTTTATGTAATTATGTACAATAAATTTGTCAAATTTGATACTAATTCAGTCATTGTGAAGGGCATGCATATAATCATTCGGCCAAAAATAAAGATATCAAAATTAGGTTTGAAAATTTTTATATTAAAATTATGTGTTCATGTGTTAATGACAGTGCTAGTGTGATGTGTATCACCAGCAGAAAAGTCAGAAATTGTGTTTTGGCACCATAATTTAGGGGCATAAAGTGTTGCACTAGTCTGTCTGTCCCGAACGTCCCATAAACACGGGTTCCGCTCGAGATCTCCTAACTTTAGCCTCAACAAGCCTCAACTAAATACTACAAAACTTGTACACAATAAATAAAAGAAGCTGGTGCATGAGTGTCAATGAGAACTCTCCACAAGAGACTAAATGACACAGAAATAAACAATTATACAATATAGATTTCAATATAGCCTAGGTCACCACACGGTCTTCAACAATGAACAAGATTCATACCGCAAAGTCAGCTATTAAAGGCACCGACATGACAATGTGAAACAAACGGTCTAATTTATGTACAAAAAATAAACATAAAACAAGATAAACACGTGCACTTATAATAAGGCGGGGTTAAACATGTTAGCGGGATCACAACCCTCCCCCTTATGTGGCATGAGTGCCAATGAGAACTCTCCACAAAAGAAAAGACCAGATGAAACAAACACCAACAACTATAGGTCATATACAGCTTTCAACAATGAGCAAAGTCAATACTGCATATAGTAAGCAATAAAAGGCACTGTAAATCTGTAATGACATTGTAAAACAATATTCAAACGAGAAAATAGACGAACAATTGTATGTACAAAAATGAACGAAAAACAAGTCTGTAACACATAAAAAAACCCGACATTTATTGAATTACAGGCTCTTGACTTACCACAGGCACATACATACCGAATAAGGCGGGGTTGAACATGTAAGCGGGATCCCCACCTAAACACAAAATCGAATTTGAAATTTTGAAGTGTCCCTTTTACCGTTAAAGAGTTATCATGTCCCTTTAAAAACAGAAGTGCTGACTCTTTCGTTTCCTTTCCCTTAAATAAGTCTGACTCAATAAAATGTTAGGAACCTTATACGCGATTCACATTACCCCATAACACAGATCTATACTGAGCCAACAAAGTTTAGCAACAAAAATGTGAAATTTTATTTTATTACAAAATCATAACAACATATAATTTTAATAATATCAAAATGGAATTATGACATGTCAGTCACAAAATGAATGTTTATCACTCACATTCATAAGAAGTTTTTTTGTATGGAGCGCGGGAGGGTCAAAATGTGCACATGAGTATAGTGTTATTCAAACTTAATTTCTCAGCAATGCCATAAATGCTCCAACGAATGATTGGCAGGCACACCAACAGCTGCCCTTATTGAATGCACTACTCTTGTGGCCGGAAAAACTTGTCTCGTGTTAACGTTAAGCAAAGATAGTGCTCCTCCCTTGACGATAGTTTCTTTTTGGGTTTACGAGACATCGACCTATCCTGTTCAGTTGCAATTTGTCGACATCTGTTTGTTAGTCTCTAAACTGTTGCCTTATGCACATTAAATCGAGCCACGATGTCCGCAACACTCATTCCGGCATCAACCATTCCAAGAGCTTTCTGGCGGTCATTTTCGGGGAGGCCTGGTACAGAAGGTAAAACATCAATTACACGTGCGAAACTGAAATGGCGCGAAATCAATCACCAGGAAAAAAGTATGACTGTTTTTAATTACAGGTAAAACTGAGGATTATATCACTGATGTTTTAATAATTTATTTCCAGAAACAAACAAAAAAGAATAAATAAAAAAGTGTTGCTAAACTTTATTTGCTCAGTATATTAAGTTCGATATTGGGTCCCGATGGCGTCACTGTTCATGAGTTTTTATATGTAAAAAGTTGTGGTCCGAGTACCAATGATACAAATGTCAACCCGGAGCCTTGAGATAGGAAAACTGCTAAAACCATTGTATCCGTTCTTTAACTTTAATTTGCCTCAACCAAATGTTTTGAAACTTATTCATAACGCTTAATTATTGTCACAAAACGGTCAAAATTACGCGAATCCTGCATTTATCTGGGAAGTTTACTAATTTTTTTCACAAGCAGGGGCATTTGTGGTTAATAGACATATTCTACATTTATTTCAGTAATCAGCTTATTTACTTCCATTGAGTTCTTCTTTAAATATACTTAACTTGCACATTTTTTCAGGATCTCGGTGCAGTTTGGTAACAGACAGTGATATTCCAAGTTGAATGTGACCAACTTAACAATTTGAAAGTGTTTCACTAGGTTGAGCTCTCTGTCTTAGTGTACTTTAAAGGTTCTTAGCATTGAGTTCAGTCTATTGATATGCGTATATCGTCTGTGTGAATTTTTATGATGTAAAAGCAGACTATCCATTCCTACATGTCCATGAAATGAAATCTAAGGTCAAATGATTGAAACATTTTGCATTATCTATCACAACTGGCAGCACACGATGCTGCTGAAGCAGTAAATGTTCTTACATGATATTCACGGAAATTAAAAGATCTAGTTTCATCTGAACCAAAAATTCTTACAAATTGAGAATGGAAATGTGGAATGTGTAAAAGAGACATTTATCATGTCAAAATAGCAGAAATCAGTCAAAGGCCACTAATTGGTCCTCAAAGCTGACTGCGGTATAGGCTTGCTTATTGTTGGAGGCCGTACGGTAACCTATATATATAGTTGTTAATGTCTGTGTCACTTTGGTCTTTTGTGGATAGTTGTCTCATTGGCACTTAACACAATTTGTTCCAGTTCAAACTCCAAATAATAAAATAAACTTACAATAAAAAACATACAAGGCATACAAAAAGAGACTCCTGACTCATCATACCAGAAGACAAATCCAATATGCACAGGTCAAGAGTCAAAAAGTTATAGTCTGGTCAAGAGGTCCTTTTAAAAAAACACAAAGTGGATTTTGAGAAAAGGGTCATCGTAGTACACAAAACTAACAATATATCTATATATCTAATATATCTAAGAAAATGTGGTACGAGTTAATTCTCCATTTAATTCAAACAAAATATACAAGTTTTACATTGAGGGCAAAGGACAAGATCACATGAAGTTTCTCGTGCCAATAGACTCGTTATCTTATGACAACACATATTCAGAAGCAAGGTCAGTATTTTGAGGTCAGAGTAATATACCGAGGAACACACTGCAATATAATGACACACCCAACGTGCATATATGTAGGTCGGGAGTGAAAAAGTCAAAAGTCTGATCAAATTTTCCATGTGAAAATTCACACAGCAGTCTTGCACGAAAGCTCATCATGGTACACGTAACAATGTCTTAAGTCATGATGCACTACACATGCAAATTATAGAAAACCTAGGGCAGAGACAGAAACACAAGACATATATAAACTAAACTCAATTGAATGGTACTTGTATACCAGGTGAGGTCACTTCAATTGCCTTCAACAAAGAATATAAACTCTCGCACATTGCAAAGTTAAACCCGTCTTTCACTAAAGTTTGAGCAGGATTCTTTGCAACGATTATCTTACCACATATAATTTAGAATCGAATCATGCAGTTATGTCAATAATGGTAAGATTAGACATTAAAACACTAAAAACTATGGTTTACCATTAACTTTTAACACAACCATATGATAGTACTATGGTAAACTTATGGAAACACATGATACAGTCATAAAATTGAATATTTGAAATAGTACGACAAGAATAATACAAGACAGAGTTGTAAACAAAAAGTAATGATACATATCGAATTTTCAATCCCAATGCGCAAATTAGGAACCGTAGTTTTCATTCAATTTATTTATCTTAAATTTACGCTTGGGTTAAACAGGTCGAGAACTCTAGATTTTCTGACGTCAGAATATATTTGCATAGTAATTTCCAAAACACGAGGCCAATATGGCCTTGAAAACTGACCAATCGACTCAATGAACTACAATGCATTGTGGGCTACTACGAGTAAACTACTACTTAAAACACGTGGAATTAGTGGGAAAACAGTCAACTAATATATTGTCTGGGACTCTCATTACCAATGTGTTTATTCTGCAAATATATTTAATGTAAAATATATAACGTAATCCTCAATTTGCATGCTCAGATTAAAAAAATATTGCTTACTGGCTTCACGATTCGACTTTCTTTTTCGCCTTGCAAAAGTAGTGGAACCGGTTTTGTGCATTGTTATGAATTGAACCTACATTAATTTCAAGACATGAAACAGTGAAATATCCAGTGAAGTGACCACTGTCCAGTAAGAAAATCATTTGAGATCTTTAAAACCGATATTATGTCATTCCAAAATCATTTCTGCCTAGAAAAACACGAAAACTTTTATTGAAACACTTCTTTTTGTACTGAATGTGTATTTTTTTTTATCAAGACCTGAACAAAAAATAAGAACATCATAATATTCATTATGCTAAAAATAGGTGTTATGAAATCGGCAGGGGCGGATCCAGCCGTTTCAAAAAGGCGGGTCCTAACCCTTGACAAAAGGGGAGGGGGTTCCAACTACATGACCCCATTCAAATGCACTGATCCTTCAAAAAAAGTGGGGTCCATAACCCGGAACCCCCGCCCCCTGGATACGCCACTGAGCGGGTACGGTATATAGCTCAATACATTTTTTTTTTATAGTTTCATCAATCGATAACATCCGTTTGTTGCTAGTTTTATCACAAAATATCTCCATATTAAAAGTCTCTGGATCATAGTGGGTGCCATATTACCTATTTTTTTTCCTTCTAAAACGTGCTTTGTATATAGAAATAAGAAGATGAGGTATGAGTGCCAAATGAGACATCTTTCCAACAAAAAAATAATCTAGTAAAGTAAGCAGTCATAGGTTCAATGCTGAAAAGTAAGCCATAAATGACCCAAAAATTACTTGTGAAAAACAATTTACAAAAAAAAACACCCAAAACGGCCCAATTAAATATATAAAAGGAGAAAAAAACTATCCCATAAAAAAATAAATTGTATATGAGCCTGTATTTCAGTGGTTGTCGTTTGTTTATGTGTTACATATTTGTTTTTGTTCATTTTTTATATATAATTAAGGCCGCCGTTAGTTTTCTCGTTTGAATTGATTTACATTGTTATATCGGGGCCTTTTATAGCTGACTATGCGGTATGGGCTTTGCTCATTGTTGAAGGCCGTACGGTGATCTATAAATGTAAGTTTCTGTGTCATGTTGGTCTCCTGTGGAAAGCTGTTTCATTGGCAATCATACCACATCTTCTTTTATTTTATTATTGAGCCAACGCTGCAATTTTCACAAAACATATCAAATTTTCCACCTTGTCGCATATACACATGGATAACATCATTACAGCTTATTTCCTAATGCATGTAGAGCAAAACTTTGGTTAGCTTGCTTGCCTTGTTTGTATATTGTACAAAATGTAAAATATACAAGTTAAACTATGTCTATACATGTATATTGTTTAAAGATGTCGATCTTATTTTCAAAGCTTGTATAAACAACTATACAATCAAAGCAAGCAAGCCAACCAAAGTTTTACTTTGCAGGTATAAGAAATCAGCTGTAATGATTTTATTCAGTTTGGCAAATGTCCGAGCCCGTTAAAAAACGAACAAACTGAAACTACAGTTGCTGAGCTTTACTACCTTCAAAACAAAGGGAACAGTTTGGAAGTCCCATATACTGAAATGTGAAAAAAAATAAATACTTATAGATTTTGTTAACACTGCGATGTATGTAAATACCTCTTCGCCTTTTTTACGAACACAAAATTCAAGGATCACACATTAGCCTTTAATTATCTATACAAAAATTGCTGTACCCATGAATATCAGCACCGGCTGTTATCGACGGCTTACTTTATTTACACTAGCAAGTTGTCATATGGGTAATTGTGTTTTCTCGCTGTTGTTTCGTTGTTGTCTGGTGGACAAATACATGAAATATCTGTGCCATCATCAAACATGTTAATGGCTATATATCGGGTCATTCAAACCCTTTTTTCTTCGCATAGAAACAACTCTTCGTTAATCTGAGCATGGAAGTAATACTTTATATCATGAACTATAAATAAGGATACACAAAATGAAAAACTAAGCGAAATTGTGAATCCCGCATTACACGAAAAAATGTGTTGTATTTCAGTAAATAACACGTGTTCTTGGTTGATTGTAAACACGTAGTAGTCCATCATGCATTGTGACTCATTTAGTGGATTGGTCAAAAACCTAGGTAAAAATAAATTGCGTCACATGTAAATAAACAATTACATGTGCGAGAACATAAGTATGCTAATTTATGCATTTCCATATAAGGTAGTGGTCCTGACCTGTTAAACAATGGAAATTAACACTGTATATTTATATAAGCGATCAATCTTGTAATATATAAACCAAATACATGATCTGTTATCAACATGTATTGATTGACCAACTACATGGTCTCTGTAACAGATACTTAATGACCAAATTATGGTCTTTTACAAATATCTTATGACCAAAACCATGGTCGTATGTGACATATAATGATTAAAATCATGGTTTGTTACAACATTCAAATATACATAACATATAATGACCAATATATAATATAAAACGACAAACACAATGGTCTAAACGTAACATTTAATGACCAAAACCATCGTCTAAACTAAACATTTAATGACCAAAACCATCGTCTAAGCTAAACATTTAATGACCAAAACCATTGTCTGTTACTAATATCTTTTGATCAAATACATGGTCTAAAAGTAATATCTTATGACCAAATACATGGTCTAAATGTAATATCTATTGACCGAAACCTATGAAATGCCACAGCTGCCTTATGATAACAATAACCATATCATTAAGGGTAGAGATATATCATGAAGAAAATGTTCTATACTATAACGGCATTTGACTATAATGGTCTGTCAATTTGCTATATCACTTAAGGTAAATTTATATACTATAACGGCATTTGACTATAATACTCTGTCAATTTGCTATATCACTTAAGGTAAATTTATATACTATAACGGCATTTGACTATAATACTCTGTCAATTTGCTATATCACTAAGGTAAAATTATATACTATAACGGCATTTGACTATAATACTCTGTCAATTTGCTATATCACTAAGGTAAAATTATATACTATAACGGCATTTGACTATAATACTCTGTCAATTTGTTATATCACTTAGGTAAATTTATATACTATAGCAGGCAGGTTCATCGGACACATCTTTTAAACTGGATACCCTAATGATGATTGTGGACAATTTTGGTTAAATTTGGCTCAGTAGTTTCAGAGAACAAGATTTTTGTACAAGTTAACAAAAATTGACGAAAAATTGACAAAAAATGACTATAAAGGGCAATCACTACTTAAGGGGTCAACTGACCATTTTGGTCATGTTGACTCTTTTGTATATCTTACTTTGCTGAACATTATTGCTGTTAACAGTTTATCTCTATCTATAATAATATTCACGATAATAACCAAAAACTGCAAAATTTCCTTAAAATTACCAATGCTGGGGAAGCAACCCAACGAGGGGTTATCCAATTCATCTGAAAATTTCAGGGCAGATAGATTTTGACCTGATAAACAATTTTACCCCTTTCAGATTTGCTCTAAATGCTTTGGTTTCAGAGATATAAGCCAAAATCTACATTTTACCCCTATGTTCTATTTATATACATGGCGGTCATCTTGGTTGGTTGGCCGGGTTACCGGACACATTTTTCAAACTAGATACCCCAATGATGATTGTTTGGTTAAATTTGACCCAGTAGTTTCAGAGGAGAAGATTTTTGTAAAAGTTAACAGACGACGACGACGGACGACGGACGCAAAGTGATGAGAAAAGCTCACTTGACCCTTTGGGCCAGGTGAGCTAAAAATGGAATAGACTGTTGCGACCCTTCAGCCCCTAATCCCAAATATACATTATACCTCATTCGAAAGCTTATTAGTATACCATTGTATCTCTCTTTCTATAAGCTTTCAAGTAGTGTATAAAGGGGACGAAGGGTCTGTGTTACTCCTCTAATATGCGTTGCGGAACATATTGACTATATGTCTTTTGTTCTCTATCAATAAGCTTTCGAATGAGGTATAAGGTATGTATGTAATTAGGGGCTAAAGGGTCGCAGCAGTCCATTCCATTATTCAAAATATCCATTCCATTATTTAAAATTGACTATTTTCATAATTTTCACGCGTATTGTGGCATTTAAGTCCTCCGTAACCCCTCTAATGGTCATTGCGGCACAATGGACATGTTATATCTATATATATGGGATGAAGAACAGCAAAAGTAACGTGAAAATAAAAAAAAGATAACGTTGAGTATCTTAATATTTATATATAAAAATTATGTTTTGGTATTCAGGTTTTCCATACATTGAACCAAGGAATTTCGGTTAATATTAGTTAGGGAAATCCACTAGTTTATTCTCCGAAACTAAATAAATGAATGAATTAAGTTAAAGAGTGCATTGAATTTTTGTTTCTGATATTAATTTGAATATTTGTAAGATAACATCAAAATGACGAATTCAGAAATACAGATTCGTTTTATCGAGATAACGATATATTTTAATCGAGATGTCGATATATTTAACCGAGATAACGATATAATAATCCGACGGCTCGATATAACAGTTTCGTTTTATCGAGATAACGATATAATAAATCGAGATAACAATATAATAAATCGAAATAACGATATAATAATCCGAGATCTCGATATAACAGTTCGTTTTCTCGAGATAACGATATATTTTTTTATCGAGATCTAGATATATTAAACCGAGATAACGATTTAATAATACGAGATCTCGATATAACAGTTTCGTTTTCTCGAGATAACGATATATTAAACCGAGATAACAATATAATCCGAGATCTCGATTTGATAAATCGAGATAACGATTTAATAATCCGAGATCTCGATATAATAATCCGAGATCTCGATATAATAATCCGAGATCTCGATATAATAAATCGAGATAACGATATAATAAATCGAGATAATGATATCATAAATCGAGATAACGATTTTATAATCCGAGATCTCGATATAACAATTTCGTTTTATCGAGATAACGATATATTTTTTATCGAGATCTCGGTAAATCGGTAATGTTTTATCGTGATCTCGAATTAAAAAAAATATTTTGTAATGTTTTGTGTGTCCCCTTACGGCTTCCGTTCATGTTAGCTTTTCATATTATTCTGTCATTTCACTTTTTTATGAAGATAATATTTCATACTAGTATGAAGACACCTTGATAACATAGAGCTACCTTTTCATATTGATTTGTCATTTTAATAAACTATTATGTAATATTGCTACGTCATAAAGATACATTTCACACTATAAATACATTTTAATATAACATTAAGCAACTTTTTCATACTACTTTGTCACCTCAGTATATTATAACAATACATTTGTATACTATACAAAATCTTTAGACAGTTATTTGAATAAAATTATGAATACTGTTGATATTCGAATATCTCATTTAGAAAACAATTCTGAAATTAATAATAGGAACCATGATATTCCCATTTCTAGAATAAAAAACAAACTCAAGGTACTCGCAGAGCGGTTTGTGTTCGTACCGGCAGACAAGGCAGCAAATAATGTAGTGGTGGTGTGACGCATATACTACACGAAAGTTCTTCAAAACGAAATAATAAATTCCTCTACATTCAGGTCAGTGCGCACCACAGAGAGTCAAATCGTTAACAAGCATACCACTGCCACTGCCCAGCTTAAAGCATCTTCCGAACATTTGAAAGTCCCTACCATGTACTGGTTACCGAAATTACACAAAAAACCATTTAAATTCCGTTTCATCTCCGCTTCGAGTAAGTGTTCTACTACTAATCTATCAGTGCTTCTAACTACCTCCCTTACTACTATCAAAGAACTGGTTATTAACTTTTGTAATAAAGCTTATGAAAATAATGGTATTAATTATTTTTGGAGTGTTAAAAATTCTTTAGAGGTTTTAGATAAAATACATGCTTTCAATGGTCCTTACAATTCTGTTGACAGTTATGATTTTTCTACTCTGTACACTACACTTCCACACAATCTTATAAAGAAAAAGTTTTTGTACTTGATAAAATGGTCTTTCGAAAAATCTCATTGTAATTTTATTTGCTGTAACTCGTTTAAGGCCTTTTTCTGTAACGAAAAAGGAAAGTATGCTAGATACACTTACTGGAAATGTGAGGATATGATTGAAGCTTTAAACTTTCTGCTTGATAACATTTATGTACGTTTCGGCGATAAAGTGTATCGTCAGGTAGTAGGTATTCCTATGGGCACCAACTGTGCCCCTTTAATAGCAGATTTATTTCTATATTGCTATGAATCTCAGTTTATGACCAAACTCAGTAAAGACCCATCATTGCTACATTTGGTTGATACTTTCAAAAATACCTACCGTTATCTGGATGATATTTTTTCGTTGAATAATCCAGAGTTCTCTAAATATACTTCAGAAATTTACCCAAACGAACTTACTTTAACTAAATCTAACATAAACAGCAGCAGTTGTCCTTTTCTAGATTTAGACATTTCAATTTCAAACGGGAAACTTCACACTAAAATTTACGACAAAAGAGACGATTTTTCATTTCCTATTGTTAATTTTCCTTTTTTAGACGGCGATGTGCCTTTGGCTCCATCATACGGTGTTTATATATCGCAACTCGTTCGGTTTGCCCGTGTGTGTTCTGATGTCATAGATTTTAACGAACGTAATCAATGCATCACTGGTAAATTGTTGTGTCAGGGATTTCGATACCATAAATTACTTAAAACTTTTACTAAATTCTTTCATAGATACAAAGATTTGATTAGTAAATTTGGCTATACCTGTAGAAAGCTTATTAAAAATGGTATTTCTCATCCTAAATTTTATGGTAATATTGTACTTAAAGCGAGGAAATCACTATGTGATCCTTGTAAACTCATCGAACCTTTGAACAAACTTATAAGTAAGGGTTATCGTACCAATATTGTAATTAGATCTCTGAATATAGTTCACATTGGCACTAATATTGATTTTGTCATTAGCAAATTAAAACATAACTAAATTTCATTATCTTTTGAGGCGAGATGTATAGGGGACACAGCCACGTTAACTTTTATTTCTATAGAAGTCGCTCTTCACTATACTACTACCTGTCGATACATTTATTTTTGGCATTGCACAAGTCATGTCTTCTTTGACTATTAATGACGTTAAAATACTAAATCCCTGTGATGTGTTTTAGTCAATTTTAGTCTCTGATGCATGATTTTTTACTATTAATTGGTTTTGGCTTTTAACTAGCTGTCAGTAACTGCGAGTACTCTCAAATCGTATTTTCTTGTTAATTCGACCTGTTGATACTGTTTATAATGCTTTTTTGTCATTTTTTATTTATATGGATCTTGGCTGTATACCAGCTTTGATTATTTGTAATATCTTCAATTTTTCACTTATTCTTACAACATTTGTATAAACTTCAAGATTATAAAAAACCGGTTTTTTTCTAAAGTGAACATTGATTGGTTAAATATTTCTCAGTGTGTTTGAATTTATTTGATAGCCTTTTGGTCATGACTGTTTGTCTCTAATATTTAATTAACTGTGCATTTGTATTCAGATATCGCAGATCAAATTTATTCGTTCTTTGTGTAATCATACGTTTTTTGATTGAGTCAAGTCTGCTAATTGATATTTTATCGTATGTTTTTATATGTTGTGATGTTATGCTATTGTTTCAGAAAAAGGGAGAAGGTTTGGGCCCATTAAAACGTTTAATCCCGCTGCAAATGTTTGCACCTGTCCTAAGTCAGGAATCTGATGTACAGTAGTTGTCGTTTGTTTATGTAATATATACGTGTTTCTCGTTTTGTTTATATAGATTAGACCGTTGGTTTTCCCGTTTGAATGGTTTTACACTAGTAATTTTGGGGCCCTTTATAGCTTGTTGTTCGGTGTGAGCCAAGGCTCCGTGTTGAAGGCCGTACTTTAACCTATAATGGTTTAATTTTTAAATTGTTATTTGGATGGAGAGTTGTCTCATTGGCACTCACACCACATCTTCCTATATCTATATACATTCACCTCGATATTTGTCATACTATTATGTCGATTGTAATTATAAAAAAAAGACCGTGAAGGAAATCGTTTTGCGGACCTTATGGAATCGCTTTCAAGATAAAGGAATTAATCGACTGGAATGTTGCATTTGCCATAGTCGGATCCAGGGGGACTGGAAGGGGGGGGGGGGGGGGCTTTTTTGTTGAAAACAAATTGGTTGCTTATATAGGGAATCACTGAAGCATGACTTGAGCGGCCCCTCCTTAGCTCAAATGGTCCCCTTACAAATCCGCCACTGTTTTTCCACAGCGATTCGGAGTTGAAAAGACTTAGGGCGACACGAAAGGCAATGCATATAGGTTGGTACCCCTAAAAAATGAACAAAACAAAAAATAAATAACATACAAGCTTGAAACGAAAAGATGCAGGCTTATATTCTTTTCGACAAATTTTAACTATCATGAAAGCAACCTGGTTTTTTTTTTAGATAGTTTACTTAAAGCATTTGTTTGCAAATTATGTTGAAAGGTACGGTGAAAAATGTGTAATCCGTTACTTGTACCAATTTTCCCTGTACCCATGATATTTTAGCCGTATTCTTGAATATCATTATTAACTAAAAGCTGAGAGATCAGATCAGTAGATGTTTGAAATGACATTATTGTTAAACTCATAATAATTTGTAAAATGAAGTTAACAAATCAATGCTGAAAGTCGATTAATCTTTACTTTTCTATCTACATTTTACGAATTTTCCTAGCGTTTTACAAAGACATCGTCGGGCCAGAAAGGGGGTGGGGTGCACTTCCATGCTCAATTGATAAGGGGTGTCGCTGGGGTTCATGTACCCTACCCTTTCCGTATAATCATGGTTTTTAAAATGTATAGCATTTAAACATTTGCGTATGTGAAAGTGTAACCTTTTTACATTTTGGTTGGTTTCATCTTGTGTGTTAAAACTAGAGGCTCTAAAGAGCCTGTGTCGCTCACCTTGGTCTATGTGAATATTAAACAAAGGAAGCAGATGGATTCATGACAAAATTGTGTTTTGGTGATGGTGATGTGTTTGTACATCTTACTTTACTGAACATTCTTGCTGCTTACAATTATCTCTATCTATAATGAACTTGGCCAAGTAGTTTCAGTGGAAAATGTTAGTAAAACTTGACTATAAAGGACAATAACTCCTTAGGGGATCAATTGACAATTTTGGTCAAGTTGACTGATTTTTAGGTCTTACTTTGCTGAACATTATTGCTGTTTTCAGTTTATCTCTTTCTATAATAATATTCAAGATAATAACCAAAAACAGCAAAATTTCCTTAAAATTACTAATTCAGGGGCAGCAACCCAACAACGGGTTGTCTGATTCATCTGAAAATTTCAGGGTAGATAGATGTTGACCTGATAAACAATTTTACCCCATGTCAGATTTGCTCTAAATGCTTTGGGTTTTGAGTTATAAGCCAAAAACTGCATTTTAACCCTCTGTTCTATTTTTAGCCATGGCGGCCATCTTGGTTGGTTGGACCATTCGCCGGACACATTTTTTAAACTAGAAACCCCAATGATGATTGTGGCCATGTTTGGTTTTATTTGGCCCAGTAGTTTCAGAGGAGAAGATTTTTGTAAAAGTTAACGACGACGGACGACGACGACGGACGCCAAGTGATGAGAAAACTCACTTGGCCCTTCGGGACAGGTGAGCTAAAAATGACTACCAAAGTGTCGAAGAGGGACTTTTTGTGGATAGAAACATAGCCATGCAATTTCGACTGTGAAAAAAAACCCGGGCTTTATAAATAACAAGTAATGGGAACTTTTTTGTGTCATATCATATATTTCTGATATAATCTACCTATTCACATATTATTTAGCTGAAAAAATGTAACCTCTTTCAGCTGAAATAAAATTGAGAATGAAAATGGGGAATGTGACAACAACCCGGCCATAGAGCAGACAACAGCCGAAAGCCACTAACGGGTCTTCAATGCAGCGAGAAACTCCCGCACCCGGAGGCATTTATGTTCCGATTTTTTATTATTTGAAGTTGTTTCAAAAAAGAAGTGTGCAGGTGTTAATCTTTGATTTACGTACCCAAACCGAACGATAATCCCCGCCCCAACATCAGACAGGAACGATACTATCGGGCACCTGTAAAGGTTGAAACGAAATACAAACGAACGAAAGAAACCGAAATAAACGAAACGAAACAAAATAAAAATTAATCAAATATATAATATAATATTAAACATCGATGAGATATATATATTTACTATATCCCGTTGAATTTTAAGTTTTAGACTAGATTGTTAATTGAAAAAAAATGGATGAAAATGATGAGCTAGTGTTTAAGGTCCAGTAACAAATATTACATTCATATCGGAACAGGAGTAAGTTATGGTGGTTTGACAAGTGCACAAAAAACAGTCTGCAAAGACGACATTTCATCCTTCAAGGACGCATTTTTCCTACACAGATCAGACATGCTCTCCCTGCTTAAATGCATTGACACGAATATAATAAGTAACATTTCAAGTTGATTATTAATTATTTTTTTCTGGTGACAGCACAAATCCATTAACATTAGAGAAAGTGTAACAGCGACAGGAACAACAGAAGAGGTAGGCGAAAATATCAGAAATATATAAGATTAAAAAATAAATGTAATTTCTTGTTGAATAAAAAGTTTTTTTAATAGCCAAAAATCTGGCTGTGTTTCTGTCCTCAAGTTTTCCCTCTTGTCACTTTGGTAGTCAATTTTTCAACACACCTTATGAGACCAAACCAAAATGGAAAAAAAAGTCACACTTTCGCATACGCGAATTTTGACGCAAATTTTGAAATGTTATGCATTTTAAGAATCTTAATTATTTAGTATACGAATAGGGTAGGGTACCGGAACCCCAGCGGCACCCCTATCAATTAAGTATTGAAATACACCCCTCTCTCTTTGACTCGAAGGTGTCTTTAAAACGCTATACACATTCGTAAAATAAATAGAAAAGTAAAGATTTATCGACTTTCAGCATTGATTAGTAACTTCATTCTACAGATCATTATGATTTTAACAATACTGTCATTTCAAACATATACCAATCTGGCTCTCAGCTTTTGGTTAATACTAATATTAAAAAATACAGCTAAATTATCTTGGGTACGGGGAAAGTTAGAACGCTTGTATACAATTTGCATCGGACCTGTCAATAATTTACAAACATGTGCTTAAAGTAAACTATCTAAAAAATACAGGTTGCTTTCATGATAACATTTGGGGAAAAGAATATAGGCCATCTTTTTTTGGTATAAGCACGTATGTTACTCATTTTTTAGTTTGTTAATTTTTTTTAGGGATACCAACCTGTAAATTAACTATGTGTAAATATTATCTGAGTTTGATTGTATTGTAACTTGTATGTGAGGGAAGATTCGCTTATTGTAACTATCTGATATAAAGAAGTCGGAGATGTGGTGTGATTGCAATTTGTCAATGAGACAACTTTCCACTAGAGACCAAATAACACAGAAATTATAGGTCACCGTACGGCCTTCAACAATGAGCAAATCCCATATCGCATAGTCAGCTATAAAAACGCAGAAATGGTCAAAATGACAATGTAAAACAATTCAAACGAGAAAACAAACGGCCTAATTTATGTACAAAAAAAATGAACGAAAAATAAATATGTAACACACAAACAAGCGACAACTACTGAAATACGGGCCCCTGACTTGGGACAGAAACATACATAAAGAATACGGCACGGTTAAACATGTTAGCGGGATCTCAACCTTCCCCTAACCTTGGACAGTGGTATAACAGTACAATTCACTACAATATAAGAACGAATTATAAAAATCAGTTGAAAAAGGCTTAACTCAATTTAGATGGATTGAAGAAATACATATACTACAAATACAAGTGGATGTGGCCGGGTACTTTTACATCCCAACAACAAAAAGACGCTAAGCACATATCTGAGAGTACTCGTAGTTACTGACAGCTAGGTCAAATTCACTAACAACTAATAAAAAAATCATTCATCTTAGACTAAATTATCAATCAGTACACATCCAACATCAAATGGATTTAGCCGGTGTAAAGACGTCATACACAGTCAGAGAAAACATGACCTTGAACAATGCCATGATACAGGTATCGACCGATTGTAGGTCCACGAATGTGTACATGTATATAACATTATAGAAATATTTAGTTTGCTTTTAATTTACTGATAACAAAATCATTATTAATACCAATAAAAAACAATATTTATCGATCCAATTACCGTTTTGAATTGGTAACCTTTAAGAAAAAGTTTACTAGTATTTAAAGGATCGATAAGTTTACCAGAATCGTTTCTAAATTTCAAGGCACGGTAAACAACATCCGTAAAGATGAGGATGTGCTATCCCGTTTGAAATAAGTTTTCTAAAGGCACAACCGAACTTCAAAACCAAATCTTTAATTATATATATGGATCATACTCGAGAATAGATTATATATTCACCAGTGAGAATATCGATTGTAGAGTAAACAATGCAAAAATTGTTTATTTTCCCTTCAGCGATCACGACGGCGTAACAATTACTATGAACATCGTCGAACCAGAAAGAGGCCCGGTGTATTGGAAAATGAACAATAGTATAATTAAAACCCACCTTTTCAAAAATACTTTTGAAACATTCTGGAAATCTTGGAAACTTAACATAAATAATTTTAAAGATAAAAAGGAGTTCTGGGATTTAACAAAAACTAAAATAAAGGACATAACAATAACTGTTTCAAAGAAACTTAGGTTAAATGAAAAGGAAGTTAAAAATTGGGAAGATAAATTAGAAAATCTGTTAGAAAATGATGGAACACAACAAAATCTGAATGAGGTTGAAAACTAAAAAATGATATATATAAATATTACGAACAAAAAGCAGAAGCAGCACGCATAAGATCAAAAATAAATTGGTATAAAAAAGGTGAAAAATCCACAAATTATTTTTCAGATTAGAACAAAAACGAGGAAAAGAAAAACTATGGTCAAAAATAAAAGCCGAAAATGGCACATACAAAAATATTTAATATTAATGAAATCTTAGGCGAGCAATTAAAATATTATGAGAAACTTTTTACCTCGGGGGGTTGTAATAGAGAGGCTGAGGAAAAATTACTATATAATGTAAATAAAACTCTATCTGAAGCAGAAAAACGGTTATGTGATAGTGAAACTACAATAGATGAAATTTTCAAAGCAATTAAATTAATGAAAAGGGATAAATCACCAGGGGAAGATGGCATAACTGCAGAATTTTATCAGGAATATTGGTTTTTGATACAGGATGATCTTACGCAAATATTAAAAGAAACCTTTTTTGATGAAACACTTTCCGAATCGCAGAGACTTGGAATGATAAGCCTATTTATATAAAAGTGGGGAGAGGGAGGATATTAAAAACTGGCGACCTATAACATTATTAAATGTAGACTATAAAATTTGCTAAAAAATTCTGGCTGAACGTTTGAAAATAATTCTACCATCAATTATAGAAACAGATCAAAAAGGGTTTGTTAAGGGCAGAAATATTTTTGATTCTAATAGAATGCTGCAAGATATTTTCGATTTTATAGATATGGAAGACGAGGAAGGATCAATCCTTTTTCTTGATCAAACAAAAGCTTTTGACTATGCAGAATGGAAATGGTTAGATGCATGTTTAGAAAAATTTCAATTTGGGGAAAATTTTCGGGAATGGGTTAAAATGTTACTAAAAAATGCTAAAACTTGTTTAATGACTAACGGTTTTCAATCAAGATACGTCCCAATTTCTAGATCAATCCGTCAGGGCTGTCCAATATCGCCGATGCTATACATTTTACAAGCAGAGCCGATGGCAGCCACAATTAGGGCTAATCCGAAAATTCAAGGAATAAATTTACCCCACCCTGACATAGAAAATGAAAAGAAAGAGGTTAAGATTAACATGTTTGCAGACGACAAACAATTTTTTAATAGAACAGAGGAATCAATCGAGGAAACATTCAAGGTTTTAGAAATATATGAGAAAGCATCGGGTGCTAAGATAAATTATGAAAAGACTGTAGGGGTATATTTGGGTCGTTGGAAAAATAAAACACCAAAATATAAAAACAATTAGTTGGACAAGCGAACCAATTAAAGCATTGGGAGTCATGCATGGATATAGTGTTGATATAGAAGCTATATAGTTAGAAAAAATAAAGAAGATTAAGGCGTGTCTTGAGGTTTGGAAATCTCGTGACCTAACATTGAAGGGCAGGGTCTTAATATTAAAATCATTGATCATATCTAAAATAGGGTTCGAAATCGAAATGCGAGGTATACCTGAAAAATATAAAAAAGAAATAAATAATGTCATGTGGAATTTTATATGGGAGGAGAAAGTAAATTTAATTAAAAGGGACGTGTGTTGCTTACCGTTAGAGGAAGGGGGATTGGTATGATCAATATAGACTCGTTCATTAAATCCAAACAAATCAAAAGTATGCAAAAGATTTTAAGATAAAAAAAACCGATAACTGGAACACAATAGCCAAATGGTGGCTACAGAAGTTTGATATCAAATATAATTGTGATAATTTTTTAGCAAAGTGTTCGGACTTACGAGGATTACAAATGGAAAATTTTCCAAAATACTATCTTTAGTTAATTAAAACGTGGTCAAAATTTTTTAAGTATACAAAGTCCAATAAATAAAAACGATATCCTAAACCAACAACTTTTTGGAAACATAAAAATTCAATACAACAAAAAACCTATTTTTTTCGCTAACTTCGGAAAAAGTGGAATTCATACAATAAAAGATATTTGGGATGAAGAAACGAAAAACATCAAAAGCGACAACTTTATATACAATACTCTTAAAGATAAGAGAAACTGGATCTTGGAATGGGCAAGGCTGAAATAAGCTATTCCTAAATTGTTCAAGGACAGACTAAAAAACGTCCACGTTGATCCAGAACCCCCCAAAAATTGTTATTACATTAAAAATACATTTGAATTTTACGATAAACAGAATAAAGAAGTAACCCCAAGTGAGATATCTTTGAAATTAATCCAATATTCGTTAAATTTAGATATAGTTTCAAACTGTCAAATAAAATGGAATATTCAGTATAATTCGGAATTACCGTGGAAAAAGATCTGGATAAATTTAAACAAGAGGCTGTCACAACGACAGCAAACCGGATTTATTAACATTTATTTGTGTCCTGGCAATATCACAAGAACCATTACTGATGATTAATGAAAGTGAAAATCGTCAATTTCAAATTTGACCTCCATTTTGTCATCAGTATCAACATATTAAAATTTGAAAAGCTTAGATTGAATGGTTCATGAGAAAATGCACGGACACGACTGGAAACACCATTTTACGATCTTTCAAGAACCATAACTCCTGAACGGTAAACGTCAAAATCGTCATTATTGAACTTGACCTCCATTTAGTCATCAGTACCAACATATTAAAATTTGGGAAGCTTTGGTAGAACGGTTCATGCGTAAATGCACGGACACGACTGGAAACGCCATTTTACGATCTTTCAAGAACCATAACTCCTGAACGGTAAAAGTCAAAATCGCCGTTATTGAACTTGACCTTCATTTAGTTGCCAGTAACAACATATTAAAATTTTAAAAGCTTTGGTTGAACGGTTCATGAGTGAATGCACGGACAACATTTGATTGCCGCCCGCCCGGACGCCCGACCGACCGACCGACCGACCGGCCGCCCGCCGAGCATCCCCAAATCAATTACCGACATTTTTGTCACAAAAATCCGGTTAATAAAAGTATGTCCTCTAGGAAAGCAAATCAAATTAGCTGGAAAATTGTTCATAACATTATCTATACGGAGCAAAAACTATTTAGAATGGGCAAATCAAATAATGGCAAATGTCATTTTTGTAAAACAGAAAACGAAACTCTCACACACCTTTTTCACAGCTGTAACATTATAATGGTTGTTTGGGAACACATTTGTGATTCGCTTAAAAATATAATGTACTAAATAACACAGTATAATATTCCATTGAGCGAAGAACTTATAATACTAGGAATGTACGATTACAACAAAAAGTACAATGTCATAACTAATACGATTATGAATACAGTTAAATGGATTATTTGGAAATGTAGGAATATTATTAGTTACACAGTGTGCAATTGTCCTAATACGAGAATTTATCGGGTCAATAAAATTCATATCGGGTGAGGCGAAGCCAAACCCGATATGAATTTTATTGACCCGATAAATTCCGTATTAGGACAACTGAACACTGTGTAACGAATTTATCCTGATTTTGTTATATGACATATTATAATATTCAAAATAAATTTTAGGACAATATCAACAAATATATTTTAGATATTTTATCTAAAACTGTGATTTTTTTTTATTTATTAGGTCAATGGTATAAGGGAGATAATTTCAATTGACGTAATAAATAAGGGAGATAATTCCAATTGACGTGATGAAAATTGTACTGAAATTTATTAGGACAATATCAGCCAATCAAATTGCGAGAAATTACTCTTAATCGGGATAAAATCAAATATCAGTCTAAAAGTTTTACTTCCAATCAATTGATAGCATATGCAAAACGGGAACTGGGAAGTATAATTGAATCTATGGACAAATCATTGTCATTATTGAACTTGACCTTCGTTTTGTCACCAGTAACAACATATTAAAATTTGGGAAGCTTTGGTAGAACGGTTCATGCGTAAATGCACGGACACGACTGGAAACTCCATTTTTCTATCTTTCAAGAACCATAACTCCTGAACGGTAAAAGTCAAAATCGCCATTATTGAACTTGACCTTCATTTAGTTGCCAGTAACAAAATATTAAAATTTTAAAAGCTTTGGTTGAACGTTTCATGAGTGAATGCACGGACAACATTTGATTGCCGCCCGCCCGCCCGCCCGGACGCCCGACCGACCGACCGACCGACCGGCCGCTCGCCGAGCATCCCCAAATCAATTACCGACATTTTTGTCACAAAAATCCGGTTAATAAAAGTATGTCCTCTAGGAAAGCAAATCAAATTAGCTGGAAAATTGTTCATAACATTATCTATACGGAGCAAAAACTATTTAGAATGGGCAAATCAAATAATGGCAAATGTCATTTTTGTAAAACAGAAAACGAAACTCTCACACACCTTTTTCACAGCTGTAACATTATAATGGTTTTTTGGGAACACATTTGTGATTCGCTTAAAAATATAATGTACTAAATAACATAGTATATATTCCATTGAGCGAAGAACTTATAATACTAGGAATGTACGATTACAACAAAAAGTACCATGTCATAACTAATACGATTATGAATACAGTTAAATGGATTATTTGGAAATGTAGGAATATTATTAGTTACACAGTGTGCAATTGTCCTAATACGAGAATTTATCGGGTCAATAAAATTCATATCGGGTGAGGCGAAGCCAAACCCGATATGAATTTTATTAACCCGATAAATTCCGTATTAGGACAACTGAACACTGTGTAACGAATTTATCCTGATTTTGTTATATGACATATTATAATATTCAAAATAAATTTTAGGACAATATCAACAAATATATTTTAGATATTTTATCTAAAACTGTGATTTTTTTTTATTTATTAGGTCAATGGTATAAGGGAGATAATTTCAATTGACGTAATAAATAAGGGAGATAATTCCAATTGACGTGATAAAAAATTGTACTGAAATTTATTAGGACAATATCAGCCAATCAAATTGCGAGAAATTACTCTTAATCGGGATAAAATCAAATATCAGTCTAAAAGTTTTACTTCCAATCAATTGATAGCATATGCAAAACGGGAACTGGGAAGTATAATTGAATCTATGGACAAATCATTGTCATTATTGAACTTGACCTTCGTTTTGTCACCAGTAACAACATATTAAAATTTGGGAAGCTTTGGTAGAACGGTTCATGCGTAAATGCACGGACACGACTGGAAACTCCATTTTTCTATCTTTCAAGAACCATAACTCCTGAACGGTAAAAGTCAAAATCGCCATTATTGAACTTGACCTTCATTTAGTTGCCAGTAACAACATATTAAAATTTTAAAAGCTTTGGTTGAACGGTTCATGAGTGAATGCACGGACAACATTTGATTGCCGCCCGCCCGCCCGCCCGGACGCCCGACCGACCGACCGACCGACCGGCCGCTCGCCGAGCATCCCCAAATCAATTACCGACATTTTTGTCACAAAAATCCGGTTAATAAAAGTATGTCCTCTAGGAAAGCAAATCAAATTAGCTGGAAAATTGTTCATAACATTATCTATACGGAGCAAAAACTATTTAGAATGGGCAAATCAAATAATGGCAAATGTCATTTTTGTAAAACAGAAAACGAAACTCTCACACACCTTTTTCACAGCTGTAACATTATAATGGTTTTTTGGGAACACATTTGTGATTCGCTTAAAAATATAATGTACTAAATAACATAGTATATATTCCATTGAGCGAAGAACTTATAATACTAGGAATGTACGATTACAACAAAAAGTACAATGTCATAACTAATACGATTATGAATACAGTTAAATGGATTATTTGGAAATGTAGGAATATTATTAGTTACACAGTGTGCAATTGTCCTAATACGAGAATTTATCGGGTCAATAAAATTCATATCGGGTGAGGCGAAGCCAAACCCGATATGAATTTTATTGACCCGATAAATTCCGTATTAGGACAACTGAACACTGTGTAACGAATTTATCCTGATTTTGTTATATGACATATTATAATATTCAAAATAAATTTTAGGACAATATCAACAAATATATTTTAGATATTTTATCTAAAACTGTGATTTTTTTTTATTTATTAGGTCAATGGTATAAGGGAGATAATTTCAATTGACGTAATAAATAAGGGAGATAATTCCAATTGACGTGATAAAAAATTGTACTGAAATTTATTAGGACAATATCAGCCAATCAAATTGCGAGAAATTACTCTTAATCGGGATAAAATCAAATATCAGTCTAAAAGTTTTACTTCCAATCAATTGATAGCATATGCAAAACGGGAACTGGGAAGTATAATTGAATCTATGGACAAATCATTGTCATTATTGAACTTGACCTTCGTTTTGTCACCAGTAACAAAATATTAAAATTTGGGAAGCTTTGGTAGAACGGTTCATGCGTAAATGCACGGACACGACTGGAAACTCCATTTTTCTATCTTTCAAGAACCATAACTCCTGAACGGTAAAAGTCAAAATCGCCATTATTGAACTTGACCTTCATTTAGTTGCCAGTAACAACATATTAAAATTTTAAAAGCTTTGGTTGAACGGTTCATGAGTGAATGCACGGACAACATTTGATTGCCGCCCGCCCGCCCGCCCGGACGCCCGACCGACCGACCGACCGACCGGCCGCTCGCCGAGCATCCCCAAATCAATTACCGACATTTTTGTCACAAAAATCCGGTTAATAAAAGTATGTCCTCTAGGAAAGCAAATCAAATTAGCTGGAAAATTGTTCATAACATTATCTATACGGAGCAAAAACTATTTAGAATGGGCAAATCAAATAATGGCAAATGTCATTTTTGTAAAACAGAAAACGAAACTCTCACACACCTTTTTCACAGCTGTAACATTATAATGGTTTTTTGGGAACACATTTGTGATTCGCTTAAAAATATAATGTACTAAATAACATAGTATATATTCCATTGAGCGAAGAACTTATAATACTAGGAATGTACGATTACAACAAAAAGTACAATGTCATAACTAATACGATTATGAATACAGTTAAATGGATTATTTGGAAATGTAGGAATATAATCAAATATCAGTCTAAAAGTTTTACTTCCAATCAATTGATAGCATATGCAAAACGGGAACTGGGAAGTATAATTGAATCTATGGACAAATCATTTTCATCCACAAAAGAAAATTTTGCAGCTGAAATAAAACTTATAATAAATCTTATACATTAGCAAGTGACGAAATAATTTGTACTTACTTTCTTTTCCTTTTTAGAACATTATACATCCAACGATAGAAATATACAATACAGGCATTTACAAGGTCGAGCATGTGAACTATAAAATCACTGACCGACACATAACAATGTGAT
Source organism: Mytilus trossulus (assembly GCF_036588685.1). Lineage (NCBI taxonomy): Eukaryota > Metazoa > Mollusca > Bivalvia > Mytilida > Mytilidae > Mytilus > Mytilus trossulus. Next base: position 44,824,645 of record NC_086373.1, read on the forward strand.
CCAGGTGTTAAAAGTACAAAAAATTAAATGCTACTAATTGAATACATATTCGATGATTCCGACCAATTCACGATCTCTTCACGATCTTTACTCCGACTAGTTAGACCAAATCTACTATACTCCATCTCAGTCTGATCTCGACCAGACCAGATCGACTTGATCGAATTATAGGGGTCATAGGGAAAATCGGGCATTGGTCGGGTGTGTACAATTTCAGTATAAAACGTTTGAACTTCTTTTATTGTTCTTGGGTAATAACTCTTTATAGCGTTATATGCATGCTGGGGCATTATCTATGTCCCATATGGACACATTCTCCGTTTATTTGGTAGTTTCAGAAGTTCACAGAATTTCTGAGAAAAAATATACATTTAAAGTATCTACATGGAAATAAAGCAGTTGGATTGTTTGGCAAGGTGGATAGGGCTCAGATAGACAGGTTAATAGCTGTGACGGAGCTTGAAGAGAGCATAGAAGACGTAAAAGGGGTAGAAAGCAAAGGGTGCCGATAATCTAGATGATGCCGTGGCTGACACTGAGACCACTGTGTGTGCAGTATATCAATTGTAATCACAAAAATACTGAACTTTGGGGAAAATTCAAACGGAAAGTCCCTAATCAAATGGCAAAATCATAAGTATGAGAGATTTGCAGGAGCTCTTCAAAGAGGACCCCAATGGTTATAAAAACTTCCTGAAAGTAAAGTAGGACGCTGATTTTTAAAATTATAATCCTGGTACTTTTGATAACTATTTACACCACTGGGTCGATGCCACTGCTGGTGGACGTTTCGTCCCCGAGGGTATCACCAGCCCAGTAGTCAGCACTTCGGTGTTGGCATGAATATCAATTATATGGTCATTTTTATAAATTTTCTGTTAACAAAACTTTGAATTTTTCGAAAAACTAAGGATTTTCTTACCCCAGGAGTAGATTACCTTAGCCGTATTTGGCACAACTTTTTGTAATTTTAGGTCCTCAATGCTCTTCAACTTTGTATTTATTTGGCTTTTTAACTATTTTGATATGAGCGTCACTGATGAGTCTTATGTAGACGAAACGCGCGTCTGGCGTATAAAATTATAATCCTGGTACTTTTGAGAACTATTTACACCACTGGGTCGATGCCACTGCTGATGGACGTTTCGTCCCCGAGGGTATCACCAGCCCAGTAGTCAGCACTTCGGTGTTGGCATGAATATCAATTATATGGTCATTTTTATAAATTTTCTGTTAACAAAACATTGAATTTTTCGAAAAACTAAGGATTTTCTTACCCCAGGAGTAGATTACCTTAGCCGTATTTGGCACAACTTTTTGTAATTTTAGGTCCTCAATGCTCTTCAACTTTGTATTTATTTGGCTTTTTAACTATTTTGATATGAGCGTCACTGATGAGTCTTATGTAGACGAAACGCGCGTCTGGCGTATAAAATTATAATCCTGGTACTTTTGATAACTATTTTATGGGAGTTTACCTGCTCTTTTTTCTTGAACTTCGACTTCAGATTTTAGTGTTCACACGGTACGATTTTAGTCGAAAGCAGGTGCATAGGTAAAAATCGAATGAAAATCGAATGGAAAATCGTATCGTGTGAATGTACCTTAACCCAAATTGAAGAAGTTTAATTGTTATCCAATGGATTTAGTGACGTCAATATGGTGTTTCAATTGTAAGTCCTCGCTGAAATTTACACTTAGATATGTGCTGGTTAGGAACAGTTTCGAGAGTGTTCTTTATTTTTATAATTTTTTGTTTATATAATTTCTGAACAGAGTTTTATTGAATATAATTAAAATTAATAACTTCATCGGTTTACTTGTTTATAGAGATTATATTTCCTTTTGTATATACAGTTGGCAAATTAGATTAAATTATTTGTGTTGGTGTTAATTCTGAATTTGCTTTCAATAATTGATACCCAACGTTTAATACAGGTAATGAAATAAACGCTTCAACAGTAGAAAAGACAGTGGTTAAACAAAATTACAAATTTCCTGTAACAATAAAAAATTAAGAGAAAATATCTCTGCTCCAAATGACACTTTTCAATATGTGCTTCACCAACACCGTACGCGACGTTTACGAAGTCTTAATGCCTCGTTCACATGAACACGTGTATGTATTTAATTCGAATCGAATGCGACTCGAATTCGCTAATCGCGTTCACACACTCTTCTTTTTTAATTTAAATTGGCTAAATCGTATTATTTAATTCGCATTAGAAATGCGTTTTTGTTATTATGAATTAAAGGACAGTTTCATTGCATTTTAAATTAATAGAAAAAGAGGACTTTGTGGCAAATAAACCAAGATTTTTATAGAAAATCCACAGCCTTTAATACAGAGATTTTGTTATAAAATTTGAAACATAGATTTCTCACTTGCTTTTCTGTGATGTGCTAGCGGGTTTTTTTTACAAAATGTTCTAAGTAACCTGTAAATTCCAAAACACCTCGTGATGAGTCATTTAAAGTCGAGTGCACCCTAAAAAGTGTACTTGATTTGGTCCATTTTAATATTTGTTTTAACCAATAACTACATTAATAAACTTGTTTTAAGGAAATCAATGTTAGCACTGCATGCATAATCCTATATCTATCATTCACCAAATTGCCAAATATGAGAGTACAAGGATAAAGGTTGTGGATTTTCTATACAAATTTCCATATGTTTAGCATTGAATCAACACAAGGGTACATAATCCTTTAGTGTGAAAGCAGCATCATTTTATAGGACTTTGCTACCAACAGAACTCAACTTGACAATGGTAAACCAATCCGGGTTACCGCATAACTGCGGTGAAAAACAATGTGTAACAAAACTTTTAAATAATACAGAAATTTATGAACAGCAGAGTGATTTGATTTGTTTTATTAAAAACACATATTCAACATGAAAATAATATTTTTAAATAATATTTTTAATAACTGAAAAGTCATGTGATGTTACATATTTAAAAGTACGGGGTGTGTTCGATGCGTTAATCAATGATGAAACCCCGCCAGATAACATCCAATTTTGAAATTGCGTACACATTTAAAATTTTGGTGTGCCACTTTGGGAATGGTCTAAATAGTAATCAAAGGTACCAGGATTATAATTTAGAACGCCAGACGCGCGTTTCGTATACATAAGACTCATCAGTGACGCTCATATCAAAATATTTATAAAGCCAAACAAGTACAAAGTTGAAGAGCATTGAGGTTCCAAAATTCCAAAAAGTTAACCGGTGGATAATTCAATTCTTAAAATTTATAATTTAAATTTTCCCCCAGATTCTGTCTATGTCGGGCAAAAAAGGTAGCAGTTTATAAGGAGACCCCCAAATTGACGTAACAGCTGGACTGCTGGTCGTTTAAAAAACAATTGTTACCATGTTGTACAATATGAAAATGGATCAACGTCAATGCAATTTTCCATAATGTTTTGACGGAATGTAACTTTAATGACATCTTGGCAACCGTATACAAAGTTTATTTCACTTTTTTACCTTCGAATTCTTTTGTTCTATATAAACCGCATATCGGACTGAAATTGTTCAACCTATGCCAATATTTTTCAAACAGTTTTATACCTCAATTTCAAAATGTTGTCATAGGTCGAATGAACCATTTCTTAGTTTAAACAGTATTTTATTCAAATAAATTGAATTGGGTTGGGCAACAGGCATAGCCTATGTAAGCCCTCTCTACCATTTCTTCATAGACAGATAAAAAAAAATAGTCATTCCTTAAATAAAAAAGGGGGATTTTCTAGTTTTCATTCAATAACTCAAAAACACTTTCACCATTATGCAAGAAACTTTGGTGAATTGTTTATATCTATTGACAATAGCGTTCTTTTGAATTTTATGAATTTTAGATTTTATGTTTCCGAGTATTAGTGTTTTATTCATTACAAAAAGAGGGATTTTCCGAACTATTGATTTTCAAGCAGTCATTGAACCACGAAAATCAAACCAAGGACTATAGACACATGACAGACGGAAACTTCGTAACAAAGTATATGCAGGTAAGGTATGTGAATCATTCAGGTATTCTTCCTTCTGAAAAATATTAACGTCGTTTAGTCGTCGCCGTCGCTGCCGTTGCCGGTATTCTATTGTCAACATTATTTTCATATTTTTCAGTTTCGTCGCATGCTTGAACTTGAAGGAAAGCATGTATTACAAAGTTTTTCTCCGAATTCACACTATATGCTCTGACCTGACCTAGACTGAAACAATGGTATAACTGTGCGAGATAAAAAAGGTAAAAAAAATCGGAATACACATACAAATCAACATCGATCTCAAGAATTGTAAAAGTGTGCTATGGATCGGGACAGTTCCCGTAACATTCGGGTATCTTTCGATTTTGTCTAGTCGAATTACAAGTGGGGGTTTATTGTTACAGATTATGCTGTATCGGTTACAATCGTAACCAACGTCGGTTCACAGTGTGGTCGCTGTCTGATCTCGCATTTAGAAGAAGCGGGACGCTGTCGGGACAGATTCTGTCGTTTTTACCATGCGAAAAATTCAAATCAGAATTAAATTGTGAAAAGGATAATCGTGACTATTCATGAAAAATATCTGATTGCTGTCGTGATGTTATAAATGTTTAATACGGCGTTCACACAATGCCGATAAAGACTGCCGTTAGAGATCGGACAGCGCTAAGACACAAAAAGTTTAAAAGTCGGATTACTAAACTCATTTATTTGGAATGTCTTAAAATTGTCTCAACGAAGTCGAATATTTTCGTAACAGATACCTACGGATTGGGAATGGCCTGAAGAGGTTGGACAAGCACTCAGTTAGTTAGATGCGTCTCGTAATATTCGGGGAAACTCAGCCGATTTTGTTTAGTTTGATAGCAGTCGTGATCATGTCGATACAGATGCAGATGTATCGGATTTAAATCATTACAATGTTCTGTGTTTTCTGGACGTTGTCCTCTGGAACGTGCATGATCTGGAGAAAGGATGAGGTTCACGAAGAGTTAAAATTGGCCCTTAATTTTTAATGTTTTTTATTTAAATTGGGCCAAAAAAAATACAAATGTCATATAGAAATACTTGCGATAATACTATTAAGACTAAAATATACTTTTTTGGCACCTTCTTAAATTTTTTTTTAAAGCTATGACCTTAAATATACATTATTTGTATTTTAGGTCATTTTTGGTCAATTTTTTCCAAAATTTTAATAATTTTTGGCAAAATCAACCTTGGCCGTCATCCACGATCCAAAAAGTATTTATATAGATGAATTCTATATCAAAATTGGAATCATTTGGTTACAAAAAATTTTGGATCGTAGGTGGCGGCCAATTTTTTCCTAAAGCTTTTAGGTCTAAAAATTGTACAAAATCATCATATTTTGACAAAATGTCCAAAATGGGCCTACTTTGGAGAATATTGTATACTTTTATGAAAATAACTGATTTATTCAGCATTCAGGTTTTTAGAATAGACCCATTTACAAACCAAATTGTGAACTTTTTGGTGGTTTATGATAAAGTTGATATTTTAGGCAAATTTGGGCGATAAGTAAACCTTCTCCAAAATTTATCATTGCTGTTTTTTTTTGCCGATTGTGTCCAGATTGAGGTAGCACTCCACAGTTAGGTGTGTAGTTTCTCATTTTGGTCCCTTTGGATTTTTATACGCCCGTAAAAATTTTGACGGGACGTATTATGGTATACAAATGTCCGGTGTCCGTCCGTCCGTCCGTCTGTCTGTCCGTCCGTCTGTCTGTCCGGCGTAAACATGTCGAACCGTAACTTGAGAACGACTTATCCAAATTTCATGAAACTTCACATAGTTGTTTCTTATGATGGTCAAATGATCTGTATACTTTTTGGTGAAAATAAGATAAAAACTTTTTGAGTTACGGCACTTTGTAACTGAAACAGGGGTGTGTTTTTTTTTTTCACATGTCGCACCGTATCTCAAAAACGATTCTTGATTATGGCTTAAAACTTTAAACACTTCTTAGTTATATTAATCTTAATATCTGTATACTTTTTGGTGATGATTCAAATTTTATTTTTGAGTTAATGAATATTTTGTAAAAAAGAGGGAGGGTTTTTTTACATGTCGCACCATATCTCAAAAACGATTTATGATTATTGCTTAAAACTTTACACATGTCTTTGCTATATTAATCTAAAGATCTGTATATTTTTTGTTGATGATTCAAAATTTCATTTTTGAGTTATTGAGTATTTTGTAAAAAAGGGGGAGTTTTTTTTTTACATGTTGTGCCGTATCTCAAAAACAATTTATGATTAGTGCTTAAAACTTTACACACTTCTTTGTTATATTAATCTAAAGATCTGTATACTTTTTGGTGATGATTTAAAACTTTATTTTGGAGTTATTGAGTATTTTGTTAAACAGGGGAGGTTTTTTATAAATGTCGCGCCGTATCTCAAAAATAATTTATGATTATTGCTTAAAACTTTATACACTTCTTTGTTATATTAATCTAAAGATCTGTATACTTTTTGGTTTTGATTCAAAATTTTATTTTAGTGATATTTAGTTTTTTTGTGAAAAAAAACAGGGTTGGTGGTTTCACATGTCCCGCCGTGTCTCAAAAACAATATATGGTTATTGCTTAAAACTTTCTCAGAAACTATTTATGATTATTGCATAAAACTTCCACACAAGACGCCGGGCGTATCATGCGCACATGGCGCAGCTGTTTATTAAAATATGAGAGCTAGTGTGCAATAAAATTCATTTTTGGATAGCTGATTATTAAAATAGCCTTTGTATTGGGTTTATATGAACATCAAGTTTATGTAATGTATGTAATATAGGCTGTTTTCTGTATGACAGTCCGTATTTGCATGTCCCTACCATACATTAGTCCGGCAATTATTGTAATGTTTTTTTCCGACTTTTTATCGCACGAACTTTGTGATTGGATTTTACGAAAAAATGAGGCGAAAGACACCCATTTTTTATGTGATCATTAGGAAGATTTATGAAACAGTTTCTAAAAAGGTAAAAAAGGTATCACTCAAAGGTATTGAAATTCTAGTTTGATTCAAATTTTTTATTGGGGGGGATATGTGACATGTTCACCCTCCTTTTTGCAATATTTTATGGTAAATAAATGCAGAATGTTGCCATGGATACGCATAAAAGGAATTAATTTTCACTCTTTTAACTTTTGAAAATCAAATCTATGGAAGATACTGATTTCATACATATGCACATGTACAACACAAACAGTTAGGTTAATGTATTAGAATCCGTGAAAAGGAGATGATAAAACATTTTGTGGCTCATTTTTTATTTTATTTTCTAACTGTGGAGTGCTACCTAAACCCAAATCTTGCCGAATGTGAACCGTTCAGGAATAGTCCAGTTATTTAAAATACATAATTTGGCAATGATACCAAAAGTCAGAGTCCCGACAATTACAGATTACAATACGTCCAGACAAATTAAAGCCGAATGCAATGCGGTTCAGCAGACTGTGATAGGATTGCGTCCCGAAAGTACCTGTTGAGAAACCAACGAATTTTAACGTGACTTTGTGTAGACATCGGTAAGGAACTTCTATCGTAACGTCATTCTTTTATGTTTTTGATACTCTATATCTCAATCAGGCCGAAATCCAGTTGAAATAGAACTAAAGAATCAAAGCTCTTTGTTAAAGAAGGCGATAAATGCTTACTGTAACGTTTACTATAGTAACAAAAAATTCAAAAGTTAATAGAAACAAATCAAACGACAATTTTCTTCTCAATTACGAAGTGTTTTATTTAAAAAAACAACCTCATGCATAAGTTTTCAATTTATATATTACATAATAAGGCAGAACAATTAGATATCAAGTCGACGACATGGGTATCTATCAAGTTGGATGTAGAAAATGCATATTGATTACCCTCCGATTTGTTTTAAAAATTACCACGGATGGAGAACGTATCAATCTATTAGTTTAGTAATTTTCGTGGCTACTCTTCCATTATGTGACTCGAGAAAAAATTTCAAAAATGGGTAACAATAGACCACTTTCGAGTTCATCCATCACCGGAAAAAACTCGCCAATTATACGCGCCTTTATGACGTCATTTACCAGATAGAGGGGGTTGCCTGTATCCCTGCACTATTTACGTTCATCAAGCGTCTTAGTGATCGTCTTTGTGCAGGATAAACTAGATTTAATGGGTGTTCTGTAGGTAATTAATGACAATGCCCTAATGACAGCAGTGCTAATTGTCAATTTTGAGAATTCAATTTGCCGAATAATTCGTACAATATAAAATTAAAGTTTTCCAACCACTCGCTCAACATTGGAATGGAAGTGACGACGCCCCTAAACGCACAAATGACGTTTACTAAAACCAGAGTTTTTGACGGAAATGCATCGAACTCGAAAGTTGTCTATTGTATCGAAAAGAGAAAAACGAGTGCACCTTTTTATGTAAGGGCGAGTTTTAGGTGTATATTTTGTCTTTAAAACGTACAAAGCAAGAGTATTTGATAGATCATCTCGCTTCAGATTCTATCAAATTTTATATGAATGAGCAAATCTACAGGTTGACTTTATAAAATAAAATAATCACAGTACGCAAAGATGAAATATATGGGTCAAGTGAAATACCTATATAATGAATCACAAAAACCGAGTAGGTATGTTCGAATAGCAATTTTTTTTAACTAAAAGTTCTTGACGACAGTCTTTAAGATGGATGACGAAAATGCATATCTTCGAAAAATAAGGCAGTCTAATATGGCGACAGTTTTCTGAGGATCTTCCGTCACCGTTTGTTCATGGTCTGGTCACTGGCTGATCTCTGTCGGATCACATTCGGTAGAATCGAGAGGCTGTCGAGACAGGTTCTGTAATTCTATACCATGCGCAAGATACAAATCGGATTAGAAGCGGAGTTTAAACGGAATAGTCGCGGGACAATTTCGTGTGGAAACGGGCGAATTTGTACACTTCCTGAACAATATTTGATTGTTGTCGTGATTCAATTAAATTAATGTTTTTACTTATTTCAATTCAAGTTTGAATGGAAAGCCACGGTTCTCAGGATCTAGATCATATTTTTGACGAATTTTAATTCAGAATGGTCCTGTCAAGGACGGTAGTAAAAAGGGTGAATGTGTGACCCCAGCTTTATAATGGTTTTACAAATTTCCATCATTGAATCACAAGATCTTGGTCCGACTTGAAACGAAATTATTAAAAAAAATAGGGTTTGGTCCCAACAAGGAAAGAAGTGATAATACTAGGGTGTGACTGAGGCTTAACTAAAAGTTAACAACATGAAATTATAACATACAGGGGGAAAATCAAATGAAACAAGTAAGATTAATTAGTATTGATCAACTGGTTGCATTATTCGTTTTACTGTTTAAATTCTTATTTTCCATGCACTTGATAAAAAAAAGATTAAGCATTTTAATATTTTAATAATGTCAGATAATTATGTAGATCTTTCAAATTAAAAGAAGAAAAAGATAATAACACGAAGATTAATAAATTGATTTATCGTTAATTATTCAATAAAGTTATAAAGATTACACATTTGAAAGAAATTACGTGTGGTGTTTTCTGTCATATAATTATTTTTTGGTAAACAATACAGTGTAGTAGACTTTACTTTAAATCGTTATATATATGTCGTGTACATGTTATTATTTTGTACAGGTTATTACTTGTACAAAATTTTCATACAAGTAATTACTCGTATGATGCCATAGTACAGGTTATTACTTGTATAAATATAATTGTACAAGTAATAACCTGTACAAATTTTGTGGAGAAAAAGATAATATTAACTTGTACAACTCTCTATCTTTCGTATTTTTTAAAATTTATATTGTGTTTGTTTTTCTGTTCCTAATTTCAAGTGTACAGTATTATTTTGAAATGTTAGAAGTTTACAGATGAACCAAGGACGCAAAGTAATAATATAAGCTAACGTGACACCTTGTGTAAATTTAGCTAAACAGCTAGATGCCACGTGAATACGGACTTCAGATACAAAGTGACATGGTCGTTAAAAGCAAAAATAAATTGGTACCCTCCTTTCATTTAATTTCAAATATTCATCATGACGAAAAATTGCATACATACTATCATACATTGGATTAATATAGATTATTTCAAAATAAATTGTTGACACAGAGATATGTCTCACCTGTTCACCTAAATTTAAGAAAGGGAATCTGATGGACAGCATCATTGCTTATTAATACATGTACAATGTTGCTAGACAATAATTTCGTTGACAGTGGCTTGAAATTATCTGAGGTGTTCTGATTGTATTGCAACTCCATACACACTATCACTGATCAGTAATTACAAGTAGTACATATCAAAGTAACTTAAGAAGTATAGACAAACACTGAAACCGAAATTAATCTGGACAAAAACTGAAATTAATGTTTTAACTAGTACGAGCACTGAAACTGATGTTGACACAGACTCAAATTTCAAAATAATACGTGCGAGAAACCCAGCCCTGTCAGGTCAACACATACAGGCCGATGAGATATTGTCTTCTACCAAAAAAAGATTAAAAGATTAAAAAATTGGAGACAATGTCATAATACCAGTACAAAGAGTAGACCGTGAACCGATGGACTCTAAAAACGTCAAAGGTGTTGTGCTTGATATTGCAGAACATGGATATAAAATAGGTACAAAGGTTGGAATCATGATCGGTTTCATGAGTCGAAATCAAATTGAAAAGATTCAGAGAAAGGAATTAACAATTTTGGACATACATGTACCAGAGAATACAGAGGTTAACGTCAGAAAAGCAGTACAATTCCTTTCTTTTTAAGTGATGACCAAGGTCATGTTCACTGCAGCTGTCGGGATGGCTGTAAAACAGGCAAATGTAAATGCAAAAAAATGAACTTATTGTGTTATTCAAGATGCCATGCTTCCTTGTCTTGTGCAAAAAAAAAGGTTTTTCAATCCATTAGACTTGACTTATATTTCCAGTGTATGATATTATGTATAAAATTATTTGTCATGATGTATGTTTGAAAATTAATGAATGGAGGGTACCATTTATTTTTGCTGTTAACGACCAGGTCACTTTGTACCAGAAAACCGTATTTACGTGGCATCTAGCTGTTTAGCTAAATTTACACAAGGTGTCACGTTAGCTTATATTATTACTTTGCGTCCTTTGTCATCTGTAAACTTCTTACATTTTAAAAATAATACTGATAAACACTTGAAAATAAGAACAGAAAAACAAACACAATATAAATTTAAAAAAAAACGAAAGATAGTGAGTTGTACAAGTTATTATCTTTTTCTCCTCACAATTTGTACAGGTTATTACTTGTACAATTATATTTATACAAGTAATAACCTGTACTATGGCATCATACGAGTAATTACTTCTATGAAAAGTTTGTAAAAGTAATAACCTGTACAAAATAATAAAATGTACACGACATATATATAAATTAATTTGTCCAAAAGGATAATGAAGTCTCTCTAACAAGTAAACGTTTCTATGACGACCAATGAATTACAGGTGCGCAATCATTTCTCGGCATTGTTACCTGACGATAAAACAAATTGCCTTCTGTTGGTTATATTAAGATCCATTCGTCATTCTGTGTATTCTTTTCAATATAAATATGATTTGTGCGTTTACCAATATTGCAATTTTGTAGTGATATGATTTTCCATATATATATTTTATTTCTATTATTTATATGAGATCAAAAGTGGATTAACAGTAAGAAGGGGTGAGTGGATTATTGATGTTCTGATTCGCTTTATAGAAATAAGATTGCAACGAAAGTGTCAAACATAATTATCGTTTCACATTTTAGCTTTATTTGCAAAAAAATAAGTATCATTCATCGTATTTTATCAAAGGTACAGTAAATTCTCATGATTTTTTTTTTTAGAAATATAGATTCTACTATTCTACTACATCGTCCACGAAATTTCTCCATCCTAGACAGTTGAATTTAAAAATTCGCTTTTTACATATTTCAAATTAAACTGCCGAGGGGAGAAGAAATATCGTATCACGCGACATTAGGTTGGGGCATCTATTTAGCTAATGATTACCAGACGATAAGTTAATAAAAAAAACACTATTCCAATGAACTGCATGAATATGTAGTCTTTCTTTATTACGTCACAACAGGAATTTCGGAAGAAAACAAGAAAATTTGAAGTCATGATTGTAATTTGACCAAATTGAATGAATAACTGACATCAAACTTACCACACGTTAAAAAAACAAGTTAAGAAAAGGGCAAATTTATTGGAAATAGAGAAAAATACATCAACATGTACAAATATATATAAATCATAAACGCCTCAGAATTACATTTAGATAATTTATGAGACTACTTTAAGAGACAAATCTATATATATATATGACATAATCTCGCTGTTATTTCTAGCTTATCTTTTTTTCCCCGTCATATTAGAATGACATTCTTATTATAAATAAAACAATTTAAGGTTTTCGTGATTCCCAAAGGTTAACTTGAATACTGTGAATCATAGTTCCACTTATAACAAGTTGTTGTAGAAGTATCACTTATCTGTACGCCGAAAAACGTATGTATACCATGAACGATAAAAAAGTAAATATCAAACCGCAATTTATATGATCGCTCTAGATTCAAATAAAATATTTTGTTTGTCATCCTTTTGTTAATATTTTTTTACAAATAAATACTGCTACCGTTTTACATGTTTTTGAGCGCCTAAGTGGTTTTCAATTATTTCTCTTGTTCTTATGCCCGATTTATCCTTTTCCTGGTCACTTGATTATCTTAGTTTTATCAACGCGTTCTGTTCTCAGTTCTTCAAAAATTTGATTATGACGTAACATTTTCTTACTTTTCTTTGACTTTCCTATTTTGACATCATAAAAAAAGGCGACCATGTCTGATGAAATCACAAATACAGAACACATTTCTTTGCAGATCATTCAAAAAGAAGGATTAATATTGTCTGTACATCGTCAAAAATCATCACAGAAAAAGAGTGAATAAATATTGTAGAATCTATATGTATATGTCAAACTTCATCAAAATGTTACTTGCCGATAATATGTTTAACGCCAAAATTACATTATCACATTTACCAAAACTCTGGGATTTAACATTTCTTAAGGGAACTATATACATCTATTATTCAAAATGCGATTCCCACCACAAATACATAATTATATAGAGCGCTGTACAAAAAGAAAAGAAAGTTAGTGTTGGCATGGAGAATAGTAGTCCAAATATTTACGACCTCTTAAAAGGTTGTTTTTTTTTTGTTTTTTTTGGGACGCCTTCCTACGAAGGCTACATAATAATAAAAAAAAGCCTTGCAAGACGTCATAAATATTTGGAGTATATGAGTCGCTCGATTTATAAATATATATATATTTTCACTAATCAGTAGCAAGTTTAGTATTGACATAAAAAACTCTCAGCCCATGGGATGAATTGTGGGCTTTTCCCATGGCAACACGTAATGTCATTGCAATTGTAACAACGAACAATAAGGTGGCCACACAAACCAGCAGGCCACATGCCTATTCCATCTTTATATTTCATGTTCTCAAACAATATTTCAATGTCGATAACATTTCTTGTATTACCAATCAGCTTCAATTTTCCAGAAAAATATAAACAATTTATCTCATTAAACGATGCAGAAGATTGATAAGTGTGGTCTTGTTGGAAAGAACTTGTTGTAAAAGATGTATACAAATTGAGGATAAAAACGTATCACAATCGCGTGTAGATGGTGTATCAAAATCAATTTGGATAAAACGGCTCTTTGGCAAAACTTTAAAAAAGTTTTGGTCATCAATACTCTTCAACTTTGTACTATATTTGGCCTTTTTAACATTTTTTTATTCGAGCGTCACTGATGAATCTATCATAGACGAAACGGGCGTCTGGCGTAAATATAAAATTTCAATCGAGGTATCTATGATGAGTTGTATCTAGAACTGTTGTTCAATCTGTTTGTGTAAGTCTCTGCCTGACAGTTTTTCAGAAACCGACCGTTTCTTTCGGCTAGGTATGTCGTCTCGAAATTAAAACATTGCCGCGAAAATGGCGCGAAACTACGTCGTAAACAACAACAACAGAAGAAATATAAATAAAATATAATTGCGATCGAAAACTATTTTATTTTATCATTTTATTTTATCAAGTAATCAGATGAGATATTGTCTACATTTCTTTTAGGTCTAATGTTAAACCGTTAAACCAACAACCAAATATACCGCCCGAGTCCGCAGTATGCAAACACGTTTTAGATCGGGTCTGGTTAATATTAGTGTTCAGAGGTGTTTTGATTTACAATGATGCAGTGTCAAATTTAGAAACATTTTGAAATTTCTTCCCTGATTATCGTTTTATTGAACTGCGTTGTCAACGTAGTCTTGAGGGACATCAATTGCCAAATCCATCACCACCGAATGGACTGAAGCTCTTCAATAATATCTATAACATTCTAAAATATGAACAAAGAGTTGAAAAGGAAACACTTAATCAAATTATAACAAAGTATCAACATTAGGTTCGTATTTTAGGAGGAGATGACATAATATAATCAACCCTTGAGATTACCATACCCCCTGATATCTGCCGCAATAATGATAACACATAAATATAAATATGCAGACCTTCGAAATAATTTATTGTTGTATAATAGCATTTGGCAGTAAAACCAAAGACATGTATGTGTATATCTGATGTACAGTAGTCTTCTATTCATGTAGTTAATACGTGTTTCTCGTTTCTCGTTTTTATATAGATAAGAGAGTTAGTTTTCCCGTTTGAATGGTTTTACACTAGTAATTTTTGGGGCCCTTTGTAGCTTGCTGTTCGATGTGAGCCAAGGCTCAGTATTGAAGGCGTACCTTGACCTATAATGGTTTACTTTTATAAATTGTTATTTGGATGTAGAGTTGTCTCATTGGCACTCATACCACATCTTCCTATATCTATATATGTCTCTGGTAATACACAATGATACATTTTATTACTTGTCAAAATGAATGGAGAAAAGTTTTAGAAATGAAGAACTTTGTCAGGTAAAGTTGCTAAGACCTGCTTGACAATAGTATGTAGAAGCAAACTTTTCTTATTCAATTATTAAGGGGACGAATTCTCCTATTACGGTAGCAAAATCTATAATTAAAAAAAAAAACAACAACCAAAAATTCAAAATAATTTTAACTTTTTTTTTAGACTTTTTTTATTTTCCTCCATCTGCGCAGACATCTTTTCCGTAATCGTTTAGCCTAAAGGCTCGGGAATTGATTAAAATGTTATGAGGACATACCTTATAACAGTAAGCAAATCAATAAAACTACTATAAAAATTAAAAAGATTAAACAAAAATATACTAATAAAATCATAACAGACAATTCATACGTATGATTACCGAAAAGAATATGGGCGACAACACAATAACAATAAAATGTCTATCTCTTATGACATGTCTTTTTTATAATTTGTGGTTGACTTTGCTTTAATGTTGTTTTATTTTTCGTTAGACTTTTAACAAAAAGACATGAAGATTCGAAGTTGGTGCTAATACGACGTTTGGCTTTCCAGTTTGCTTTTATTGCATTTGTTCGAAGTTTTGGAATTGATAATTATAAAATGTATACATCAAAATGTGCGCAATTAAAAGAAGTAAAAATACATTTTCATTTTGTTACTTGAATGGTTGAACTTCACTTATTACTGATTTTGCGCGTGTGAACAAGTTACACTAAAAAATATGACAAGCGTTGCTTTGAGACTATTCGTGGCATTATAAACTTATTAAGAAAAAGTGGGAGATATCTTTTTGCGCCTAAAATGAACTCTTTTGCGCCAATGCTACTTCTGCGCCACTTAATTAAAAAAAACTATAGGTATCATTTGCGCCATTAAAAATATCAACTCATTGCACCAACTTTAAAAATTTATTTATGATTACTTAAATAACTAAATGATTTACCCCCCTTTCCCCCCTCCCTATCCGGGCTAGGGACCTGCAAATTACCTACTGGCGGAGTTAATGTCATTTTAATACAAAAGATATGCTGAATTAATATGTTCACTTATATATTTACAGTTAACACTATTATACTATGTTTCTGTTCAACATAGAACAAAAGCCTGGAATAGACACATACGTAAATTGCACGGTATATATACGATTGTTGTATAGTCTTTGTTATACAGCACCACCTTATTAATATCCATTCTTTTGTATGCATTTATACTCTAATGTTAGCCATACAGTATATGGTAAATACTAAGATATCTATCCGGTAAACATAAATATTTTTGGCACAAAAGGACTGAAGCCATTATTAATATGATTTAAAGTTATATGTATTTCCTATTCTAGTTATTTTTGATATGCTTTCACTAAGCCATCCACGAAAGCTTAACGTTTTTAACATTCTTGCCAAAAAAATAATTCCTTATTTCAAACAAAATGAGAAAAATAAACATTATAAAGAAACAGTTTATATAGTAGCTGTTTTATCTTACAGATGATGCCTATTAAGTATTACAGTTCAGTCACAGCAGTATTCATTTTACAGATAATATGCTCAGGTAAGTGCACACTAACATGTATTTACCGTTATTGTGATTGCTAAATAAGTATGGGATTAGTCGATACGTGAACAAGTTGGAATAATGTCATAAGTATTTTTAGGTATTGTCCATTTGACTTCTATATATTTGCAAAAACAATTCTTAAAAATTCATAATTTTTGGTCAATAAATAAAAAAGTTTCCCATTAGGTCTCCATGCTAATTTTATTTTTTGAAGTGTTGATTACCTGATGGAGTAAGTATAAGTAGTGTAACGGCCTTCCTATCAAAAAACAAAAAAACAACATACATGTGCTTTTAAAGTTTGTTTATTTGTACCATGTGAGCATGCAACATATATTAACATACATCAAGAAAAATAATATTAATTTTTAAAAATGAATTTTTAAGAATTTTTTTCTGCAAATATATAGAAGTCAAATGGACAATATGGCCAAAGTTATGACATATTTTGATGGTCTGAATACTGGCTGCTTTGTTGAAATATGTTCTAGGCTGCAAGAAAAGCTAAGTAATTCAACCAAAGGTCACCCACTCTAAAGGAAGAAAGGCCTTAAAGCAAGTAAGACTCATACTTCAGTCATTCCAAATAGATTCCACGGAACATCATCGTATATCATCAATACACATGTCATCATCACAGAATTAAATGACTTTTCAAACTTTCTTTTTCTCTTCTTTTCTCTCTCTCCTCTTTCTACCTATGAAAGCTAGTATTATAATCTATAAACTGTTTGCTTTATATGCATGTCCATTATATTACACTATTGTAATGTTATATTGTATTATGGAGAAGACCTCATAATTATGATTTACTTGTATCTAATCTATTTTGCTTTAATTCAGCAAATAAAATATGTTTAAACTAAGTTCCAAATAGATTAAAAACAAGCTAAACTAAAATGGTGGTTATAATGATTTTCCGATTAGAAATATCGTTTAATTTTCTTTCTTTAACGATATTTTGAATTCAATCAAGGCTTCCATTATTTAGACTTTCCATTTTTCCGTGGAAAGACCTGTTGCTTTTGTCTTTAATAAAAAAAAAATCTCACGCCTAAATTTTGTTCTTGCGCAGTTTTGTTATTTCACAAGATATCGCTTAGATATTTGGTATGTGATATCGAACAGTTTATACGCTTTTGAAACGGACCCTGTTTAACCGAATATTTTTTCTTGTTATCTAACCAAACACTGTTTTTCTTGTGTCGAATACTACTTGGCAACCGTTAAAGATTACGACAAATTTATTTTACCAAACTGCTTATGACATCTTTAGGATTTTGAGTTTGATTTTCACCGAAGCGTTCAGGAGACTCCATATGAGAGTATTTTCCCCTTATGCATTCGATATAAGTGATATGCATTGCTAACATGTTAACCATTAGTGATAGAGACCTTGGTAAAAAAAAAAGAAAATAAGGTCAAGGTCAAAGGTCATGGTTATATACTAAGATTTCATTTTTTTCAAAAATTGTAAAAGATATGATCGACAAATCTTTTTTCACTAAATTGTTTGTTGCGACATGTCGTAACACAAACATTTCGGTTGAATGGGTACGCTAACATTAAATTGGAGTTTTCTCACCGCATATATTTAACCATATATAATTAAGATCTACGGGGTTTTGATTTGAGGTCCTTGGTTTTATAACCTTGAAATTGAGGTCAAGGTCAAAAGTAAATTTGAAGTTTTAGATTCTGACCTTTGCTTTAAATTCATATCTATACATTATAAAGCCATATAGGAACTGACATTTTAAACTGTGAATTTTAATATTTTCAATTCAAAATATATTGTTGGTGGTGGAAAGACCTTTAATTATTCTCTGAAAAAAATCGTCTTTAATTTCATTTGTCTTATTTGTATCAAAGAACGCAATAATTACACTTGATTTATATAAATAAATGAATAAAATTAATTTTATTTTATTATTGTGTCACATACTGTTTGAACATTATACAATGACATAATAAAAATATATACATTAAAACAATCAGTACCCAGCCATAAGATTGGCTTATAAGACACATGTCTACAAAACATTTCACATTTCAATATATGTAAATATAACATTTCCTAAAATTTGGTTTCTGTACAACTTCAAAAAGATTTATCGCTTAAATAATTACAAACTCAATTAAGAATTCACTTAATAAATTAAAATAAAAAAAATATATGGATCATGATTATTAATTTCATTTAAATATCAAATGACTTTAAAAACAGTAAATTTTAAAGGTTACTAAAAATCTATAAAAATTAGTACCTCAAACTAAAAATAACTTTCGTCTCATATAAAAGTTAAAAATACTCTTGCTTAAAAAAGCTTGAATTTCATGACAATTCATCATTTCAACTTATTTCTGATCATCGTCTAAAAAAGCAAAATTTTCAATATAATTTGAACATTCAGAAATAAAAGCCATCTCAAGTCATCATAAAGTGAACAATTTAAAAGAAAGTGTTTTTCAGTTTCAACACAATTATTCGTACAAAGCACAGAAAGTCTGTTATGAACTGGAATTGGCGGCCTGGCATACCTTCCGGTTTCGATGGCTAGCAGTAATGATCTGGCGCGGAACAGAGCCATAACGCGCTTATGTTGTCTAGGTTTTAACAATGCAACATACAGTTCAGTATTTCGTTCCTGTTTAAATTGTCTATAAGTACGTAGTTTATTACCGTTTTGGTGTCCACGGTCATTAAAAAGTTCGTTATACCATTCGTCATTGTCAATAAGGTTGATCTTCTCGGTTACAGTTTTCAAAACGTATCTAGTATTCAAAGTTATATTGCTCACTTCATCGTTTACATTTAATAAATTTAAAGTTTTATCTTCACAATTCCATCTTTTTTATCATCCAATATCACCACGTGTCGAAATGTTTGACGGACAAAAAGTATTAACATGCCTTGTTTTGGACAGTGTTGATAACGGTTTAAGATTTTGTTCCCCATATGGCACTCCCGTACATCAATACTGGCTCCACCATTGAATTATAAAGTTTAGTAACTACTTTGTACGACATATACCGCCTGATGAAATAAATTTTGCGAAAACCGCACTGAGAGCTCTACTAGCCGACTTTGATAGTTCTTTGGTGGTTTTATCAAACGTTAAGTGATCGTCCAACCATAATCATAAATATTAATACGTATCAATAATGAGAATGTCGTTGTTTGAACATTTGAATTGGAATGACGTCAAGTAAAACGATTGAGGTCTAAAATATACCACTTTTGTCTTTTCTGGATTCACGGACAATTTCCAAAACGTGCACCAGTCCGTTAAAGTGTCAAGCATTCGTTGCAGGCCCTGTTCGTCGGGTGCTATAAGTGCACTTTCGTCCGCATAAAGTAGAATGTTTATGGTTTCTTCGTTAAATTTAACACCACAATAGATTAAGAACAACGTAAAGAAGTAACATCAAACATTTAATCGGTACAATTCTTGGGGAAAATATACTGCTTCATATTTTCTTCACACAACAAACTCATCAGAAAATAGTAAAATTTCCCCTCAAATCACACTGATGAAAAGTTTGATGTTACTTCTTTACGATGCTCTGAATTAATAAAGTACCAGGATGTCGTTGGTAACCTGTCGAAAAATAATATAAACCGGAGTCAAAAGTCGCTAATATGAAAATAGTCTATTTAATGCATTTATCTTTTCTGCCAAATCGTTAATATGAATCGAGAATAAAGTTGGCTAAGAATACAGTCCTGTTTTACACCGAAAGACACTTGGAACCAGGGGGTAAGCTCTCTATCGACTGTAACTGCGCACCTAACATCCGCATATAGTGATTTAATTGCGTTTAAAAATTGTCCTCGTATCCCAATTGTTTGAAGTTTATGCCATAACAAATCACGTCTGACAGTGTCAAAAGCCTTTCTCATGTCAACAAAGCATATATATGTAGATTTTCTAGTAATTTTCCTATCATTCAGAATAGAATATAGACTAAAAGTATGTTCCTCGCAACTCCTTACTCGGCGAAATTCATTTTGCTCGTCACAAAGCCATTCGTTTCCTCTAGCCATTTTAGTAAACGGTTATTTAGAACGGTACAATATAACTTGCATGGTACAGATATAAGTGTAATTCCACGATAGTTTAGTGGGAACCTGTTGTCGTTCATTCCCGGTTTCGGAATAGGGTTGATAATGCCATTTGTCCACTGTTTTGGAACATGACCTAATTCAAAACACCCACTGATAATTCTGTATAACAATTCAACTGCGACCTCGTTTTTCAAGACTTCGGCGGGGATGTCATCAATTCCTACGGCCTTTCTATTTTTGGCATGAACGATCGCCACTTTCACCTTTTCTCTGGTAATTCCTACGTTGAGATTTGTTACGTCTATCTGACCGTTAAAATTATCTTGATCGCATGAATCGGTTTGTGTAATTTCATCATTTATAAATAACTTTTCAAAATCTTCTTTCCATTTGTTCAGTACACTATCTTGGTCAATTTTAACGTTACCATTTTCATCTATAAACGCCCACAGAATGTTTGGTTTTCGCTCGTTCAATATACCGATTTTCCCTATTGTTTTCCAAAAATCTGTTTTCTTAGACGCGTCGAGTGATTTTTCGAGTTTTATTTGTTCTTCTTTTATATATTTCGGCTTGTGCTTTCGATTTAGTCTGTCAAATATGTTACGTGCTTCCTGAAAGTCTGATTTATATTTACGTTTCGTATTATTAGGACCTAGACACTTTAATCCTCTTTTTTCGGATTCACACACTTTCTTCCATTGTTCAGTTAATTCAATATTCCAATATGGTTTATATAGAGACTTTTTACGTTTATTAATGCCATTTCAAACATGATCTTTGGTAATTTGTTGTTCATTTCTTTATGCACTAAATTTTGAAATTCATCATAAGCAGACTGTACATTTTCCGTTACACGCAATAAATTTTCTATTCTCTCAATTGTTTCGTTTATTCCGTGTGATAGTTCTGGGTCATTTAGGAAGTCATGTGGAACGTTTGACAGTTTAAATTTCCAATTTGAATTACTATTGTTCTGATCATCTGTATTGATTAAATTTTCAGACTCAAATGCACCTTCACAGACAAGTATTGAATGATCGGGAATTTTGTCGGGAACATAATTTATATTGCTTATTACATCTGACATAGCTATAATCTTAAAATCACGGATATAATCCAGCTCCTCATAAGGAACCCACATATAATCAACAACTCATCGAACTAAAGGTGAAATGTACGTAAATTAGTGATCATTAAAACGGCCGTTCAAAATTTACATCACACAAAAAGTTTATGAATTTGTCACCTTGACGGTTTTCAGAAAAATCTACAATATTTCTAGGCCTAACAATATCAACTTCTTCCACATAATCGCTATTTTGGCCAACATGTGCATTTAGATCTCCACAAATCATAACTCTTCCCAATTTTTGATAAATATACACCTGTTTTAATAAGTTTTGAAAGTATAAGTCCTAATCTAGCGCTCTACATGATTCCGCTGGTGGTAAATAACATACAGCTAATACTAATGTAAAATTTGATAATTTTGATTTAAATTTCAATCACATTAATCCTTCAAATTCAGAATCAATCAAATCAACATTGAATGAATCAAGGATATTATTTTTTAACCAAAACACCAACACCGGCAGATCCGCGTGTTGTATTTTTGTGAAAGGTGGGCTTATTATGTCCATAAAACGTGTATCCTTCAACATGTGAAATTTTGTCTCCACGCAAAAATGTTTCTGTTAAAGCTAAAACATCACATTGAAAATACTCAAGAATACACTTTCTTAATATTGCTAGATCGACGTAAGGTTTTACCGACCACCCCCTACAATTCCAAACACCAAGCCGCAAAATTCCCTATTCATTTTTTATCAGACGAATTCCGGGAAATCTATAAATGTTTTTGGTACCAATTTCTTTTAACACGGTTCGTACTGTAGCTTGAAAATTTCTGGTTTCTATTGGTAAATCATTTTCTATGTAAACATCCTTGTACTTTCTATTTCTTCTCAAGTTTCGTTTGTTTTTCCTCATTTCTCTTTTATTTTCATAACTCTCAACTTCTACTATAACCACCCCGGCTTTTGCATTTTTTCTGTTGCTCTCTTTTCTTTCTACAGATTTTAATGTGATGTTAGACAAGGCAAGACCATCTTTTTACAGGGCTTGAACTTTGTATGCAGTTATATATGTATTGCAAGTTTCATTTTCGTCGAATTCTAAGTTCTTAATAACCAATTTGTTTTTACGTGATTCAGACGATTTATTTTCAACTTTGGACTCAGCAATTGATTTCTCTAATGTATCGATCTTTGACTGCATATGCTGAATATCCGTTTTCACTTCTTGTTTAACTTCGTTTATCTTTTCTTTTAGTTTGTTATCAATCATAATTGAAATTTTCTCTGATAATTTTTCAAAGACTCGTTCCTCAAAGTTTGTCTCAAGATCGTCAATTCTCTTTTCTAGTTTCTAACTAACGTTGTTTAGATTTGTTGATAACTATAATAATAAAGATTCTAGTCGATCTGGTAAGGGGGTCGAAGGTGCGCTCGACTTGTTTACATTTTCACTAAACATTGTCTGATCTTTTTATGTTCAAATGCTGTTTGCGGTGTGATGTCATTATAATCGCCAGATAAATGTCTCTTTCTGGTTGTTCTGTTATTATAAATATCATTACTCACCGAGTGGTCAAATGGTCCCAATACTGAATTACTATTTTGTCCTACATATTGACCTTCTGCGTCACACACGAAGATTTATCTATAAAGGTTTGAGTTATGGCGCTTTTCTCGACAAACAGCGTATTTAAGTTTAATTGAATGTTCATTTGCAAGTGTTCAATGCATTTTCATGATGGTAGTATTCAAAAACTGTAACCGATTTAAAAGCGAAAACAAGTGAGTCAAATTAATATATGCACGCATCCAATTTTTTGGCCGGAAATATGGAGGTTTTTGGTGTTAAAAAAGTGCAAAGTATTACATAAACAATCTGTATGTTGAGGGTGTTTATCCTAAATTGCAAGAACTTGTTCAATCCAATTAGTTATGATGATGCTATAAAATATAACTTAATTATGCAGTTGATGGAATCAAATATCTTTTAAGTGCAGTTGATGAATTGGTGAATCATCTAATTCATTTTCAAGACTTGATTTTGAAACTCGTGACTATCAAAGTTGCATTTACTGACAAAATATTTGTATTCCTCATCTCAGATATGGATTTAAACGCAGCCTTTCACCTCATTTACTCATCAATTAATTTTATGTCAAGATGACATATTTTTTACGAACCTCGACTCTCATTATTAGAGACGCATCTACTGACAAAATATTATTTCTCCACGAGTATCTCAGATATGGACTCTAACGCACACTTTAATCATTCACTCATATGTGAAATGTAGGTCAATATAACCTAATTTTTATCAGGACCTCTTGTTTAGTCAAGACGCATAGATATGCACTAAATGAACACTCGCATCCGCAAAGTAGAAAGGAATTAATATAAGTTGCAAAACTTGTTTCCCAATCCACTATAAATAAATAAATTTAAACTAAACTATGAACAAAATCTCATGAACAGAATGTCATGAATTATGACTTATACGTCCACAGATAGATGGAGAGGCGTGATAAAGTGGTTATTGCATCGGACTACTTACACAAAGGTTCCTGTTCATGGGACTGAATTTTTTCGGCTCCGCTTTGACACCATTTACGTGTGTGGTCTTGGGAAACGACGACAGTCCGCCCAAAGGGGACGATAAATGGCTGACCCGTGTTAAGAGAGAGCCATATCTCTTGCACGTAAAAGACGCCTTGATAGATTTCGAAAAAGAATAGGCTAATGCCGAATCAAGGCAGCACTCCCACCTGCAAAGTGGAAAGGGGTTAATATAAGTTGCAATAACTTGTTTCCCAAGCCACTATGAATAAATATGTTTAAACTTGATATATGGACTTTTAACTTTGTGATGGACAGATGAAACACTATATCCCTTCCCCACTTCGTTTGACAAAAGATATAAAAATCTTAAAGCAAACAAATGTCAAATTATTCCTCTTAGTAAAGGTTGATAAATCCTTGACAATGTTTTCATTTTTGTTCGGTTTTGTGAAATTTAAAAGTATCAACAAACCAGACTTGGGGTCAATTACATTGGAATGTAATTCATTAAATTACACATTACATTGCAAAAATTATCAATTACATTAATTACACATAACATAGTTTTTGAAATGTAATTAATTAAATTACACATTACATTCATAATAACTTTTTTAAACAATATATATCATGCATATATAGCATGTGTCAAATATGCATGTAAGCTTACAACACAGTTGTTGATGCGGCAGGTATTGCTAGGGCATAAGATGTGTTGATAGAAGAGCGATTGTCTTCCTTTTTTACTTGCAAGTACATTGAGGGATATTTTGACAGCTCAGAAATGAAGCCATTAAAGTAAACATAATATAAATAAATAATTTATAAATTAATTCAAAACTTAACTATGTTCTTTTCCCTTACAATAATTCAAAAGTATGCTTGTCACTAGATTGAAAATAATTTTTAGTTCAAACAATGTATAATGTCTAAATATTAGCAATATTTTGCTAATTAGATAACATACATGTAATAGTGGCATTGTCCTTAGGCTGTTTCATCACACATTTTAATCTAATTAATTGCCACATGTTTTTACAGCTGATGAATTTTATTTCTCTTTTTGTGTATACTAATTTGACAAAATGATTATGTGCAGTGATTTTTAAAATTCTAAATGAACTGTCTAAGAAAGATTTATAAATTTGTTTAACCATACATACATCATGTACATGTATTGATGTATGTATATACATGTTATCAATCTTTCAAGATCTTTCTTAAAACCTGAACAACACCAATATATGATTCTCACAAATTTTTTTTAAGTTATAAGACTATTTAGTATTTAGCAAACATTTATGTATGTCACATAAAGAATATTTAGAATACCACATTTTCCTATCATTTACACCATAAAAGAATCAAAGAGCATTACATGTTTTTTTCATTGTAATTAATTAAATTACCATTACATATATAATTAAAAAAATGCTCAATTACACATTACATTCAATTACTTGGAAAATTGTAATGCATTACACTTAATTACCTTTACATTTTCAATTACCACATCCCTACAATAAACAGTCATAAAAATAGGAATGTAGTTTTGTATTATATTTAACCATGAATTCTGCTCAAACCGATGCTAAGGGTAAACTTGAACTTACTACCAGTTATGAGAAATGTTGATCATTGTTGAATAACTCATGGTGACTTGAAGATGAAGGACAACAATTAAAACGTTCCATATTTGGGTTTTACCATGTATTGATATAGGTATTGTCTCACGTACATTTGCTCCATATCCCTTCATATTTTCATTGGGTACAACTAAAAATCAAAAAGCTTCAGCCAGTATAGCAAATTATCCCCTCGTTGCAACTGACAAATCCTTTTTTCATTTCCATCTGTTTGGTTGCAGTAAAATTGCAAAGTACTTAAAAACACCAAGTGGATATTTGAGAGGTTTTAAGGTCACAGTTACTGACACATGTTACCTATAAAAACTCCCGAGGTCGTTTACGTTGAAAGTATATATATCTTTATTATGATTATTTTCTAAATGATGAATTTTTTTATATAATAATCAAAATTGAATAGAAAATAACTATTTTGAGAAAATAACGCAAACTAAAAATCCTTTCCCATGTTCGACGACAAGTTTTTGAAAGAACATGGTTCCTTGTTTACATTTCTAAAAATAACCTGGTTCGGAAAATCCCCAAATACGGGTCACACATTCTGTTCATAATAAAACAATGAGAATTCAATGTTATAAATATTTGGCATCTTCATCTCATACATTTTTTTTTATTTCAAGTACCTCAAATCTTTAATTTTCATATACCGCAGAAAATAATAATGTAGATCCGCAGAAACTCGTGCAACAATCTCAAACCCATATCATATAATGGACCGGCTTAGTGCCGGCCCATAATAACAAAAATGTAAACCTATCATGGCAACCAATCTCAACACATGATATGCATGATATATTAACAAAATTTAGAAAATACAAAATACAGTGAAACCTGGGTAAACCGAACCCTGATAAAACCGAATTTCAGTTTAAACCGAACAATTTTCAAAGTCCCACAAAATTTCCCTATCAATTAACGTAAATGTAACCTGAATAAACCGAATCCTGTCAACACCGAACTCCGAACGCTTTTTGAAGGCTCGTTATTGAATTTGTATCTAAAAATTACCTGTCAAAATCGATCAATACCAATCAACACAAAACAATATTATTAATTATTTGCATGATTTAATTAAACAAACACAGGATATCAGAGTATTCCCGAGGGTATTTGAGGTTTAATGAACTTGTGAGTTGTTATTACAAACTAATTAGCATGTCTGTGTCCATGTATAAAGTGATTTTATGGTAAAGAAACTTTGAACTGGTCAGGTACCCCCATCGCCGATAATGACACGAACTTTCCCTCAGATTAATTAAATGCACTTTACTCAAATAATTAAGGCCAAAAACTCGTAACTGCCATTCTGTAGCTAAACTGTTTAATTAAATAATAGTTTAAAAGCCTTTCACTGGATTAAGAAGTCGTGCAACACAACAACGTCAATGGATTTCGATTGCTGAATTCCCTTTAGAGGCCGTATATATTTGATTGGAATGCTCCCGAAAACTTCCGTTGGCTATTTAGAAACGATAAATACCGAGAATAAACTGGATCCCTGCTTTTGTTACACTGTTATAGTGTGCCAAAGTATGAATCAGCGGGTGACCAGTTTAGTCCGAGAAATCATGTGTACAATGACGTTCCCGATTTAACTACGGAATCGTCATTTGAAAGTGACTGTGAATCTGAATTGGTCAGTGAATTAACGGATGAGAAAATAATTATAAAAAGCAAAATCGCCCCACGTCGGACATCTTCCAACGACGAGCGTGATTGACGGAGTGGCGTTTGATTTGTAAACAAAAATGTAGCAATACGTCTATCTTTATCTTCTTTTATTTTTACATTTACATCTAAATCACCACATAAATAAACTGTCGTTTGTTGGTACACCTATTATCCCTTGTCAGTAATTGTAAATGCCAACATTATTTTGGTGTCGACTTCCGTTTACCTCTACAATCCGAACACCTGTGAAAACCGAACAAAACGCAAAGTCCCGTGGGTGTTCGGTTTGGACAGGTTTCACTGTATACAAAAAATATATACTTCCACTCGCCCTTGACACGGTAGGTATAGCATCCGGCTAGGATCGTGGTTTTTCGAGTGATTTGAATGTGGTTTTTTTTTTCGAGTGTGACCACTTTTTTTCTAGTGTATATGAACAAACAACTTTCTCTAACAAGACGTGCTATACACGCGTTTGAGTTTAATAAACAAGGTTATACAATGTATGTTATAAGTAAAAATTAGCCTTTAAAACAGAATAAAGCAATTTTTATACACATAAAAATGCAAATGTCGAAGGAAATGCATACATGGAATCTATATATCCTTAGAAATACAGACACTTTACAAAAATTCTTGTTGTTTCATTGAAAACGACGTTTTGAGAATAAATTCATTTCTTTATGTTCGGGTTTTTTCGAGAGCAGTCTGGGTTTTTTTTCGAGTGTGTCTGTGTTTTTTTTGAGTGATTATACAAATTTCCTTTTGCTGAAAATGTTATATTATGTGTCAGTGTATTTACGTTTAAAGACAATAAACACAGGTACTTTAAAGTACTTTTCAAGGCATGAAACCAATACATTCGTCAGTTTGATAATGGTGTACTAACACTAACATGTTATAAACAGTATCGTTTATTTGTATATATACTAGTTTTGTTGTTTGTAATATCGTATAAATTACATGTACAGTATATATTCGTGATGTCGGCAATATAATGTAAGCTTAGATAATTTGGATTGAAACGTACATACAGTTTGTGTGTAAGGCTAATGAACTTTTCATTTCATTGTTATTTATTTGTGAAATTTAATTCAAATGTTATTGTCGATGGGATAAGAAATTGAGCTGAATAAGTGTGTGTGTGAGTTTGTGTGTGGTTTTTAAAAAATATTCATGTTTTTGTGTGTGGGGGTGGGGTGGAGCAGGCCTCCTTCAGTAGAATATGTTTTATTACATAGCATTTTTCTGATTCCTCACCACTGTCCAGTAGGTGTCTTACTCCTTTTCATAAAAACTCCGGTGTTCACCACACATAAATAATAATTAACAATAGAAATGTTTTTTTAAGCATGAACATAAGAGATTACTATTAGTATTCACTACAAGTTGTTTCAAAACATATTAAAAAACATATTTAAGGCAATTCAAATAGCGAAAAAATATTAAGCTTCTAATTTTAATTAAAAAAATCATTCAAATACACCTTCAGTGTATAACTAATTCATATGTTTTGGTGAGTTATTGGGAATACATGACATTGTTTTCAACTTATTTACAGCTATAAACTAGAAATGGTAATTTTTTAGTCAAGTATATCTTTTTTTTTATTCAAATTTTCATTAAAATAACCCCGTAAAATCACTAGTTCAGTGATAATGAACGCCATACTAAACTCCAAATTGTATACAAGAAACTAAAATTAAAAATAATACAAGACTAACAAAGGTTAGAGGCTCCTGACTTGGGACAGGCGCACAAATGCGGCAGGGTTAAACATGTTTATGAGATCTCAACCCTCCCCCGATACCTCTAGCCAATGTAGAAAAGTAAACGCATAACAATACGCACATTAAAATTCATATATATATATATATATATATATATATGTTGTGTACAAGTGATCATTTTGTACAAATTATAATTTGTACAAAAAAAATGTACAAATTATAATTTGTTTTTTTGACTTTGTACAAATTGTAATTTGTACAAAAAGTGCCTGTACAAATTACAATGTGAACAAAATTTGACGAAAACTCACTTATAACTTGTACAATGTTTTATAATATGGATTTTGGTGGAAAAAAAGCATTGATACACATTACAGAATTGCTAACAAATGACCACACAATTCACTTTATTTATTAAATACTTAGATAATTCTTTATCATTCGTTTGAGATGGCATCGGGAAGTGCAAAACATCTTTTGACTTTCACATTTTTACATTTTAATGTACTGTACCCGCCTATGCGTTTACATGAAGAAATCCATGACAACCTGTTTTTAAAGGCTGTTTAACTGCTTCACTTAGTAAAAAATGAAGCTCAAGAACCGCTGCTATGAATATACACATGTGTCTTTCAGAGCTTCAATTTAACCCTTAGATATACATATCCTGTTAAAATTGATACATTGGTAACCAAAATCTCCAGATTCAACAATTACGCCTTACATGTAGATGTATCAAGGACAGGTTTGATCACGATCATGCTGAGAAATATGTATAATGACATTAACCCCAAACAACAAGTTTTGATAGTTACTGGTTGTTTTCGTGGTAAGATATTAGTCGGTGATCTATGATCCACCCAATGCACACTTCTTTTCAAGTATGATCAGTGTTTCAATATCAGTGGCGTACCAAATTTAAATATAAGATCATTATGCTTGTCCTTGGTGTACACAGAATTGTTCTTTTGTGCATTATTCACTGCTAGGTGCAGAACGTTTTGGACAAATTTCTTCTGATGATCAACAATGCTATCCATGTTAACACTATTACATCAATTAAGTGAATGACTAAACATGTGATGTTATACTATTGTTTCAGAAAAAGGGAGAAGGTTTGGTACCATGAAAACGTTTAAAACCACTGCAAATGTTTGCACCTGTCCTAATAGTTATCAAAAGTACCAGGATTTTTCGAAAAATTCAAAGTTTTGTTAACAGAAAATTTATAAAAATGACCATATAATTGATATTCATGCCAACACCGAAGTGCTGACTACTGGGCTGGTGATACCCTCGGGGACGAAACGTCCACCAGCAGTGGCATCGACCCAGTGGTGTAAATAGTTATCAAAAGTACCAGGGTTATAATTTTATACGCCAGACGCGCGTTTCGTCTACATAAGACTCATCAGTGACGCTCATATAAAAATAGTTAAAAAGCCAAATAAATACAAAGTTGAAGAGCATTGAGGACCTAAAATTCCAAAATGTTGTGCCAAATACGGCTAAGGTAATCTACTCCTGGGGTAAGAAAATCCTTAGTTTTTCGAAAAATTCAAAGTTTTGTTAACAGAAAATTTATAAAAATGACCATATAATTGATATTCATGCCAACACCGAAGTGCTGACTACTGGGCTGGTGATACCCTCGGGGACGAAACGTCCACCAGCAGTGGCATCGACCCAGTGGTGTAAATAGTTATCAAAAGTACCAGGATTATAATGTTATACGCCAGACGCGCGTTTCGTCTACATAATAAAATTGAGAATGGAAATGGGGAATGTGTCAAAGAGACAACAACCCGACCAAATAAAAAACAACAGCAGAAGGTCACCAACAGGTCTTCAATGTAGCGAGAAATTCCCGCACTCGGAGGCGTCCTTCAGCTGGCCCCTAAACAAATATATACTAGTTCAGTGATAATGAACGCCATACTAATTTCCAAATTGTACACAAGAAACTAATATAAAAATAATACAAGACTAACAAAGGCCTTAGGCTCATCAGTGACGCTCATATCAAAATAGTTAAAAAGCCAAATAAATACAAAGTTGAAGAGCATTGAGGACCTAAAATTCCAAAAAGTTGTGCCAAATACGGCTAAGGTAATCTACTCCTGGGGTAAGGAAATCCTTAGTTTTTCGAAAAATTCAAAGTTTTGTTAACAGAAAATCTATAAAAATGACCATATAATTGATCTTTCTTCATGCCAACACCGAAGTGCTGACTACGTGGGTGGTGATACCCCTAAGTCAGGAATCTGATGTACAGTATTTGTCGTTTGTTTATGTAGTTTATACGTGTTTCTCGTTTCTCGTTTTTATATAGATTAGACCGTTGGTTTTCCCGTTTGAATGGTTTTACACTAGTAATTTCGGGGCCCTTTGTAGCTTATTGTTCGGTGTGAACCAATGCTCCGTGTTGAAGGCCGTACATTGACCTATAATGGTTTACTTTTATAAATTGTTATTTGGATGGAGAGTTGTCTCATTGGCACTCACACCACATCTTCATATGTCTAAAAGAGTATAAATAAAAAATCCTAGTATCATATAGAGCTTTGACAACTCATTAAAGCAATTGACCCCAAAGTAATTAGTCGTTGCAAAGTGTTTAAGAAGAGATAAATATGAAAGTCAAACGATGCAATTCCCGATGCCATAATTCAATCACCTGCCCAAAAGAATGATTTTGTATTTTGTAAATAAGATGTACTGTGTGGTCATTTAATAGCAATGGTGTGTATCAATGCTTTTTTCACCAAAATCCACATTAAGAATTATTGTACAATTTATAAGTGCATTTACGTCTAATATTGTACAACTGACACTTTTTGTACAAATTACAATTTATACAAAGTCAAAATACAAATTATAATTTGTACAAAATGATAACTTGTAAACAAGTCTAAATTGAAAACAACGTTCAAAGCTATAATTGCGTTGGATAAAAATCGCAATTTTATACGTGTGCATGTAACAAATTTCGTGGTCTAAATACAGCATTAAAAAAAACATTTTCCAAAAGACCGAAAGAGTAAACAAATATATTTTAACAAAAGGTATTTGACTAACAGGTCAAACAACTGATGTTGTTTAACCCTACTGAATGCCATTGACGATTGCCAATTAAATTGATCACAAGGTGTAACAAAATGGATCTCTTTATTAGTTAAATAACAAGTAGAAAACAATAAACTTGCGGCAAAGATGGTAAACCGCAACATGAGATGCTAAGTTTTTTACACCATATCTGGATTTTGACTATCAATGTCTCTTCAATGATGTTAGGGATCGAAACATATTTGGAAGGTCATTTAATTTACCTCAATTTAGGATAGACTCTTGAATTTTAAAGAGTCAACAAAGATGAACGGATTATATAAACCGGAGGGAAAATATAATACAAGCTCAAACGAAAAATTATAAACAAGTCTAAATTGAAAACAACGTTCAAACCTATGATTGCGTTGGATAAAAACCGCAATTTGTATACGTGTGCATGCAAAACAAATTTCGTTGTAGAGGGGTCTAAATACAGCACAAACAACAATTTCTGAAAGATAAAAAAAAAGGTGAAAGATATATTTTAACAAAACGCATTTGACTAGAAGGTCGAACAACTGATGTTCTTAAACCCTGGTGACTGCCATTGGCGATTGCCAAATAAACGGATCACAAGATGTAACAAAATGGATCTTATAATTAATTTATTACCAAACAGAAAACAATACACATGCGGAAAAGATGTAATTCCGCAAACATGAGGTGCAAAAATTTGTACACCATACCCGGATTTCAACAATAAATGTCTCTTCAGTGATGATAGGAATCAAAACGGTATTTGGAAGGCCATATAATTTATCTCAATTTACTGCCATTTCTTCTTTGTGTTATAGGTAAGTACCTTTATATCCTGACACTGCATTTCTATGTAATGTCAAATTAATTGATTGTTTCGTCAAAAAATTACATAATATGGCATTGCTATTCTTTGTTATGTGCAATATGCCTTACATGATGTTGTATCTACTGTATGGTCTGTGAAAATCTCTGAGCGTAATGATCAACCACCTTTACTTTCTTTCAAATTTCATCCATGTTGTGTCTATTTTTCCTTAAAGTAAGTCAGTTAATAATTGCGTCTGTCTCAAATGTGATTATTATGTTGAATTTTCAAAACGTTTTGTTTTGATACATCTTTGTGCTATGAAAACCTCATGATATTATATTACATATAACGTTATATACAAATGCCTATTACATTATGTTCAACAATCTATTACATTATGTGCAAACATTTATTACGTTATATTATGTACAAATGCCTATTACATTATGTGCAAATGCCTATTACCTTATGTTTAACCATCTATTATCTTAGATGCTCATTAAAATAACAAGATTAGAATAGACCTCTTTCGAGTTCATCCGTCACCGGCAAAAACTCGTCAATTATGCACGCCTTTATGACGTCATTTACCAGATAGAGGGGTTCGTCTGTATGCCTGCACTATTTACGTTCATCAAGCGTCTTAGTGATCGTCTTTATGCAGGATAAACTAGAAATAATGGTTGCTCTGTAGGTACTTACTGACAATTCACTAATGACAGCAGTGTTGATTGTCTAATTTCAGAATTCAATTTGCCGAATAATTCGTACAAAATAGAATTATAATTGTCCAACCACTCGCTCAACATTGTAGGGAAGTGACGACGCCCCTAAACGCACAGATGACGGTGATAAAGGCGCGTATAATTGACGAGTTTTTTCCGGTGACGGATGAACTCGAAAGTGGTCTATTGGCAGGAAATGGCCCAGCATTAATTAACAGATATGATATATGTTTTATTATATGAAATGCAATTTGTGATACTTTGATGTGTCTTTGAAAATGTTGTATGATGATCGTCGAATATGTTTGAGGTGGCAGACCATTTATGATAAGAGAAAGTTCAAGATAAGCTATTAACCCTGGAAATCAGAGGCTTATGCTATCATACGATTTAAATAAGTCTGTAAGCTGCAAATATGTTCTCTAAGCGCAGCGAAATCTGCCAAATTGGCGTTGCTGCGACAATTTTAGCCTTCAGTTAAAATTTTCGCAGAACCGTAAACCGCGTATAATTGAATAACAAAAATGTTTTACAAATTGTATCAACAGGTCAAATTAACACTTAAGGTTTATGACCCCTTCTGTAGCTATTTTTGTACGAACTTTTCAAACTTCAATTGTATCAAAACTACCGATATAATGAATAATAGAGATATGTAATTTTTTACATATACCAATGGTAAACTTAATGCAAAGCATTATTATTTACTGTTTCATTGCATTTAATAGAAAAGAGGACTTTGTGGCAAATAAACCAATATTTTTATAGAAAATCCACAGCCTTTAATAGAGAGAGCTTTGTTATAAAATTTGAAACATAGATTACTCACTTGCTTTTCTATGACGTGATAGTTAATTGTTAACAAAAAGTTCTAGGCAATACAACCTGTAAATTCCAAAACACCTTGTGCTGAGCCACTAAAGTCGAGCGCACCCTGACAGGTGTACTTGATTTGGTCCATATTTATATTTGTTTTAACCAATAACTACATTAATAAACTTGTTTTAAGGAAATCAATGCTAGTACTGCATGCAATTATCCTATATCTATCAGTCATCAAATTGCAAAATATGAGAGTACAAGGATAAAGGCTGTGGATTTTCTATAAAAATTCCATATGTTTGGTATTGAATCAACACAAGGGTACATAATCCTTAAGTACGATAATGCGCGTTTCGCCTACAAAAGACTTATCAGTGATGCTCGAATCAAAAATGTTTAAAAGGCCAAATAAAGTACGAAGTTGAAGAGCATTAAAGACCATAAATTCTTTAAAGATATGCCAAATACAGCTAAGGTAATTTATTCCTGAGGGAAAAAACCTTAGTATTTAAAAAAAATCAATGTTTTGTAAACAGTTGATTTATAAGTATGACCATATCAATGATAATGAAAACTAGTTAAAAGGAATAAATCAATTAATCATAAAAGATCATCCTCAAATCACACTTTCATGTAAATTTCATCTGTTGACACAATTTACAATATAGAGAGGCAAAATAAATAAATGTGTTGTTCATAGCACGAGAACAGAAGTGAAAATTTATCGTGATATTTAATACTTATTAAAGGTTATACATATTAGAGGTACTTCTTTTCACCTCTGTGGATTATATATAATCTTAGTTTATCTTTGAAACAGAGGAAAAAGTTACAAACAATTATTATTTTCTTTATTGAAAAGACACATGCTTAAATTCAGCCATATACGGTGATATTTAGTTGTTAATTTCTGTGTCATTTGGTCTCGCATGTAAAGATTGTATATCATACAACCATCTTCGTTTTTATAAATCAAATAAACTCATCATAGATACCAGGATTACATTTTGTATTTACGCCAAACGGGCGTTTCGTTTACAAAAGCCTCATCAGTGACGCTCGAACAAAATCCAAAAAAGTTGAAAAAGTCAAACAAAGTACGAAAAGTTTTGCTAAATACAGCTACGGTAATCTATTCTTGAGGTAGAAAAGCCTTAGTATTTCAAAAATTCAAAAGTTTTGTAACAGTTAATTTAAAAATATGACCATATCAATCATAAAAAGATAGAGAGACATTGATTTCTTACTCAAACGGCAAGTAAGAAAAAGAAAGCAAATGTATTTTCAAATTTCCACCAATTTATTTTTTTTTGCAAAGATAAATGCAATTTCAGAATAATGGGCTCTAATACAGATCCCATTTTCCTTTAGAAAGTATCAACAACGGTAGTTTCTAAGGGCTATCTTTCCGACTGGTTGAAGTTATTTTAGTCCATTTCAACTTTATTTTCTAGCTCACCTGGCCCAATGGACCAAGTGAGCTTGACTTGTCACTTTGCGTCCGTTGTCTGTCGTCAAACGTTAACTTTTACAAAAATATTCTCTTTTGAAACTAATAGGCCATATTTAGCCAAACATGGCCACAATCATAATTTGTGTATCTAGTTATAAAATTGTGTCCGTTGGGTCTCTCTGACGTCTAAACACTAAATCCATTGGATATTAGATATGTACAGCATGTACAGATTGATATTCTAATCTTAAATATATGATTTATGTATTAGTTGTTATTGGCTTTCACCTAGCTGTCAATTATCTTCTCGGTCATGTAAATTCATCCCTAAAATAGTTTTTTGACTTTTACAAGTGTATATTGATTTCTGATTTGTGTTACAGGAAAAATATCTACCACGGCGTCAACGACTGGTTTAGCTGAAGAAACAGCAGGTAGAGTATGTTACCAGATGTATTTTGAAATACATTCCTCACTGTGTATTTATCGATTCAACATGAAAAATTTAAAGATAATTTTAAAAAAGAGACAAACAATATAATTGATTTAAAATTTGATAAACCCTAGACACAAGTAATCACTATGCTAAGTTACATATTAGATGTGTTTGACATAACGGCATGTATTAATGGTTGTGTACCCTTTTGTTGTTTCAATGCTTAACATGTGGAAGTTTAATAAGAAATCCACAGCCTTTTCCCTTGTACTCTAATATTTGACAGTACGGTGCTTGGTGGATATAGGATTATTACATGCAGTAGTGCTACATGTAACAATGATTTCCTTCAAACATTAAGATATAAGTTAAAACAAATAAAATATCAACCATTTCAAGTACACCTTTTATATTTCGTTTGAAAATTCAAAAATTCAAAAATTCATCCAAAATTACTAGCGTATTGGCAACATACATGATTTTTTACCCCGGCCCGGCGTACGTCGGAGCTATACGCTGATGTGTGACGCCGGTATAAGATTAAATTCTTCAATGAAAAAAAATGCTAAATAAACCACCTGTATAATTCCATAGGTAGCGTGGCGTTTTCATACAAAAAACACGAAACGAACAGAGAATGAAATATAAAGGATAAAATATTAAAAGGTTACTTTAAACCTCTCCCAAATCTTTATATAACCTCGAAGGAAGTCATTATACTTGGAACTACCGCATTACGAACTTTATACATTCAGGCACCAATTTTTTTTTTAAATTGTTGGCCAGTTAAATAAACAGTTAACAGTGCATATACTTGATGATATATATCAGAAAGTCTTATGTATTTTAGTGTAGTCGCCATCTGATTAAATATCGAGATGACTCCGAAAACAACCGACGTTTACATAACACGATATAAACATAAACATAAATATGAATAGACATGGACCTCGTGCAAATGGATTTTTCTATGTCTATTTAATTTCATGTTTTAGGTTAGAAACTAAGTTAATTTTCGGTTTTACCTGTACAAGAATGATTTTTATGTGGATCGAATCAGTCAATCAAATGCTTTACCTTTGTTTCACTTTCCGTGTTGAAATTCTTATCTTTGAATAACCGAACACGCACCAATCATGTGTAATTCATCTCTATCTAAGGGGTTAAATTGAAGTTCACATGAATACGGATTCAATGAGGTCGAGACATTCGCTTGCAAGTGAATAATTCATCATTAATGTTTCTTAACTTATTTTGACAAAATTTAACCATACTGGCTGTTAAGAGCGAATTGATTGAAGAAAAAAATACAGATTTTTTTTTTGTATCTCGTAGCTTGTTCATCTTTAAAGCAAACGCGATTCAGACCAAATTCAAGCATACCAAATTTGATACGGCCAAACAAATAAAGAAAATGACTGTTATAAAACATCTAGAACATACAAAAAAGTAACTCAAACTGCAGGTAAAGCTGAAAAACTGCGAACATCACTTGTCATATAATTGTACGTAAGGTCAAGTATTAGTTTGAAAGTCCCGTGTAGGTTTAGAATTATTGCCACATCAAATGTTTTTAAAAAATAGTTCAATTTCATTTTTGTTACTGAAAATGTCGATAAACAAATTATGTAAAAACAACCATAATTTTTTACTTGGTGTAATCTGAATAATAAAAGAAATATAATATGTAATGAAGTAATCACATGGTTTATAAAAGGTTTGCTGTTGTTTCCTTTTCCCTATATTTTCACATCCTCTCCACAGATCCAACAACCTTGATCTCCGATCCTCCTGCATCCTACTCCTCTAATTCCAGTACATCATTGAAAACTGTTCCTACATCTCATACATATTTATCATCAACCGAGGTAATTGGAAAGGAAGGATATGGAACGTTAGATTTACTATCAACACAAAAAAACAATAAAAGTGATACAACATTGTCTACAAAATTATTGGACTTACTAAGCGATAGTTCAACTACCAACACACTGATATCAGATGCTGCTACAGATACAAAGTCAACATCTAAAATTGGTGGAACAATTTTAAAAACAAACTCTGTGACAGATGCGTACTCAGAATTTGGATATACAGCTAAAGTTTTTACTGGCACTTCATCTGTCAGTGGTTCGAAGACTAGTTCTACAAAGGAACTAATCACAGATGCTGTACATATCAGCACAAAAGCTCTAACAAATCTCAATACAAATATAAGCACTACATCCAAGCAAATAGTTACATCTACAGCAGAAAAAAACAATGTTACTCCGGCATCTATCGGTGACAATACCAATGTTCTTTATAATGATTTGTCAACTATAAAAACGGTAATAGTAACACCAGAGAAAACTTCTACACTTTCTCCAACAATCATACAAGAAAAGATTACTCACCAAACCACCATTTCAATTGATATGGTGTCAAACAAAACTGAAAAGAATACAACACAAACCGAAACTCCTTTTTATGCATTCAAAACATCTGCGGATGAGGCAAAAACACAGACAGCACAAGACAATAAAACAACTCAAAGTATAAGGCAGATCGGTACTACAACTGACACAGACAAAATAGAGGACAAACAAACGACTACTGAAATTATCTATATAAATAATTCACCAAAAAAACAAGCTACCACGCAACTCTCGAGTACAGTTAATGACATGTCAGTTACATTCGGAGATACAAAAGCTCATACCGCCACTTCATCTGATCCAAACACATCTAAAGCAGTTCAAACAACAACACAGGCTGCAACAACAAAAAACACAACAGATGCATCAATAACAAGCTCAAACAATATCGTATACGTATCAGCAAAAGAACAACATTTGTTCACTACAATTATCAAGGTAACATCTCCTGTAGAACAAACAGCAACAAAGGCCTCTTCTGCTGCCGAAGCAGTTACCACCACTTCGGATGCATCAAAACTCCTAACAGAGCAAAGCACAAATCATGCCACTACTTCTTCAAGTGGTATAATAGCAACTACTTCAAAACTAACTACAAAGCAGACCCCCACTTCTGGTTTGATAACAACCAAAGGGGATACAACTACTAGCACTATAAATGGTGCTGCAACGACAAAAATGGAAACTTTATATGATTCCAAAAGATTCACATCAAAGCAAGATATAAAGCAAACTATGTCTTCAAATGATTCAAACAATACTACAACAAATAACACTACAAAATCAAATCAAGGTGCAACCCAGACTTCCACTAGAATGTTTCCTGTAGCACCTTTTGAATCAACAACAGATAAGGTTTTATTAACGGATAACAGTAGTGTTGAATGCATATCGATGGAAAACAGGACTTTATCTGCAAGTGAAATTATTACTTCAACTATGAAACAATCTGATTTCGAAGCTGAAGCAAAGTCAACCGCCAAATCAGATAGAGAACAAATCACCACAGACAAGACGGAACATAAATCAACGATAACATTTGAAGCGAAATCGTCAGAGCGAAGCACATTACAAGGATATCCTACGGCTACAAGAGAGGATGTCACGTTAGCATTTGACTCGCCTGTAACTTCTTTTATAACAACAAAAACAAATGATGGTATGATAAGTGTAAAAAATCACTTTAAATATGATCACCAAATTCACCTCAGCTTATATTATGAACACTGCATGAAAATGCCTGAAAATGCCTGAACAAGGCATAAGAGAAAAATATCATCAATTTGCACACATGTTTGACAGCACCTTCTTTGATGCGAGTTTGCATTTAAGAATTGTTTTTGTATTGTAAAGTGTCACTTGAAATTTAACAAAGTAATTACCTCTTAAATAGAGAAGTTAAACATAGACAAGTTGGTTTATTCTGATTGTGAACAACTGTTTATATGACCTTTACTGGTCAAAAGTAGGTGCATTATTTGGGATTTTTGGCATGTTATATACTTGTATGTATTCAAATTATAGTTGGGATCTAACATATATTTATTAGCTTTTTAAATAAAGACACATTTTTTTTATTCAGACGACTGTTGACGGTGCAAATACTTTAATATTCTTAAGCATAACTTCCACTTTAAAACATTCCACTGGGAATAATGTCCAGTTTTTCAAAAATGACTCTAGGTTTCGAGTTGAAGTAAACAGAATACCCACGGGTTTCATTTACCAATTATCGGAAATCATTATGTTGTACAATCACGATTGTTGGCGTTTTTGCCCGATTTTCTGATTTTGTTTTTATAGGTTACAAAGGAAACGGTTTTACACAAGGAATCTGTCAAATGTAAAATATAAACTTTGCGGTCTTAGTTGTTGGTTGAAATAGAACTTAGCAAAAAGTCATAT
The DNA here is from genome assembly GCF_036588685.1 of Mytilus trossulus. Classification (NCBI taxonomy): domain Eukaryota; kingdom Metazoa; phylum Mollusca; class Bivalvia; order Mytilida; family Mytilidae; genus Mytilus; species Mytilus trossulus. Next base: position 44,865,637 of record NC_086373.1, read on the forward strand.
TTTAATATGTCATATTACGAAAGAGGAAACTATGTGAGGTGTGTTAGTACATGTATTTCAACATTTTAGGAATTTTACCCGAAATTTGCCCTACTTTCACCAAAAGTCTTACTTTTATGTTGCTATCGAGCAAAAAACGAGCAATTTGGTAAAATGAATTTGTTATAATCTTTTATGGTTGCAAAGGAGAAGTTCACACAAGAAAAAAAGTATTCGGGGATATAACTCTTACAAAAGTAAGTGTTCCGTTAAATACGGTCAGTCTCGAAAGCGTATTAACTATTCGATATCATTTACCAAAAATCTAAACTACATCTTTTGAAGCAACAAAACAGCAAAAACATGAAATTAGGCGGGAAAAAAAATCAGAACAAAAGCAAAAGGTCTTTCAACGGAAAAGTGGAAAGACCTTATAATCAGAAGAAACTTAATAGGTCTTTCTACAGAAAAGTGGAAAGACCTAATAATAATAATCAGAAGAAATACAGTAAGATTTAAAAAAATAAAAATTTTAAAATGTTATTTGTTTCTTCAAACTAATATTAAAAAAGAATTTTCAGATTAGTGTGGCATAGGCTACTTCCGGTTAACATAATGTCATTTCTGTTTGACCTAATAAAAGGTCAAATGTCTACCAACCAAATGCAGTAGACCTAAGGGTTTTATATTGAACCAGGATTAATTTGCAACAAAGGTCAAAATCTAAAACGATAATTCACATTTGACCTTGACCTCAATTTCAAGATCATAGGTCAAAAATCTTAAATCAAAAGAACCAAGGTCATTCACTGGTGTGGTTGCGGAGTAATACTGATTTCAACTACACAAGGGGAGAAAACTCCGATAAAGGTTAACCAATTTAAATCACTTCGACTTTTAATGGGTTGAAGTTTCGCCCAGTTGTAAACTATGAATTGACAAACCCATCATAGAATTAACTGTTACAGTTTCTTTTGAAAAGAGATAACTAGCAACATTCAACATTAAGAATATGACCCTGACCTTTCACCTTGACCTCAATTTCCTCCAAATAAACCAAGTACTTCATATCAAATGAATTTAGGCCTCTTATGACTTATGATGTATGAATTTTAACGGTATCAGGATTTTCCCTAGCTTATAGTGATCAAAATTGTATGAAATTAATAGGTTTTTACCTAACCTTTTAAAAAATCTCGCTTCAGGGTACAGTTTCCTGCTTCGAAAAGAGCTACAGTGGCTGCGAATAAGTTCTATTTTCACTGCCAAAAAAAACCCAGGATGTTTAGAGTGTTGTCTCCCCTCAAAACATGTATATTTAGTCTATTTTTTATAATCATTTTAATCATTCAACCTGTTTTACTTGAAAGCAAATTAATTAAATACAATGTTACAAATGAATCAAAAACAAAAAACTTGATACTTTTCACCATTTATGTAAATAAAAAGGGACTTTCCTCCATGGTAATTTTAGTCGGGGGAATAACCTTCTTTTTTTTTTACGAAACTATTAAAGCACCATAGTTCTTATATGCTTTGCAAATTAGGGAATACGTTGATATTATTGGTCTAGAAAACTCCCGATAGTTGATCTTGACGTTGGTTATTTTTCGATAGACTACGTTGACCGAACTTCTTTTCGTAACCAATGCAAACAAGATGGCGGCGATAATAACACCGACGTTAACAAAATTTATTTTCACTGCATGTTAATCGTTAAATTGAATAATATACAAAAACATTCGTTTAAATGATATTAGAGTTTTACAGTTTATTTTTTATCAGATAACAAATTTCATTGAGTGCATATTTTTGCGTTAACCAACAAATATATTCATGCGCTAGGCCTATTCAAGGACACAAATATACATTTTACGTGTGATAGAGGTAACGAGTGTGGAAAAATATATTTCCGATCTCCAATCTTAAAGAATTATAAGGATTAAACGCCTTTTTAAAGGAATTTATTGGTGTATAAGCTGAAACAAGTCACTCACAAACTATCATAAAAGTCCTTCGGACTTTTAATTGTTTTTGAGTGAATTGGTCGAGAAACATAAGTTACGCAGTACATGTAGCAAAAAAATAGCTTCTGTTTCGATCTTTCATTCAGTCACGAGATTACACACACTTTTATAACCTGGTACATTGATGATGACAGTTTTACAATATTGCTTGCTCACACAGTTCATTCCTAAAAATTCAATTCCCGAAAATCGTCTGATATATAATATATATATATATATAAAAGAGGGCGAAAGATATCAGATGGACAGTCAAACTCATAGATCGAAATTAAAGTGAGAACGCCATGGCTAAAAAAGAAAAAGACAACCAGACAAACAATATCGACAGGGTTTACTTTACTTTTCTACATTGGTTAGAGGTATAGGGGGAGGGTTGAGATCTCACAAACATGTTTAACATCGCCGCATTTTTGCGCCTGTCCCAAGTCAGGAGCCTCTGGCCTTTGTTAGTCTTATATTATTTTAATTTTAGTTTCTTGTGTACAATTTGGAAATTAGTATGGCGTTCATTATCACTGGACTAGTATATATTTGTTTAGGGACCAGCTGAAGGACGCCTCCGGGTGCGTGAATTTCTCGCTACATTGAAGACCTGTTGGTGACCTTCTGCTGTTGTTTTTTATTTGGTCGGGTTGTTGTCTCTTTGACACATTCCCCATTTCCATTCTCAATTTTATTTAGATTCAAAAGCTTATCATAAATGTTAAGCAATCAATATATATTATGTTTTAATTGATCAAAACCAAAATTAATGCTGATGAAATCATATCTTACTATGATGTTTGATAGTGATATCGCTAGTTTAGAAATAAGTTGATTGAAATGATATATACGTTAATGTAGATCGTATTTAAGTATACGTATTTTTATTTACCGACTACTTTTGTTTGGGATTAACTGCAATTAATATATTTCAATGAGACTGAAAAATGTTTTTTTTTTTGTTAAGATGAACAATAATTTTACCTGGCGTAAAATGGATTTCGGCATTTATCTTCTTAAAATGGCTTGTTTAATGGAATAATATAAAAAAGAAGATGTGGTATGGTTGCCAATGAGACAGCTATCCACAAAAGACCAACATGACACAAACATTAATAACTTATAAAACGGCTTATTTGTAAGCTTTCTTGTTTTTCACCCCAATAGGCTATTAAATTTTTTATCTACTGTGTATTCGGAAATTTTTGTGCAAATATAAGAAGTGGCAATTCTTGCCTTTCATACATTAAGTTTCATTGATAAAACATACTATGGACTCGTCCAGTGGCCAGTTTGAAGGTCATTTAAGTTACTGTTCACATTCATGCATGTTCAGATTTGATTAATAACTATGTATAAAAAACATGGACAGTTTGAAGATAAACTAATACATAACTTTATCTAATCAAATCGTGTAAGATTCAATCACAATGACCGGTCCATATCATAATACGTCATAGGAATAAACTGTGTAGAGAGAAAATGACAGATATTGTAAGCTCAATTTTCCCAATAACTAATAACATTTTGTCAACCAAAAGTTTTGCTATAATTTGATAAACATGTCGTTCTGCATTGGTATAGTTTGTGGATCTTTCATTTGCGTATTTAAGGCAATAGAACTGAAGTACTTTCATTTTACTATTCAGAAATGAATTTGAATGTGTATCATGACCGTTTACTTTTTTGCTATTTTTAAAAACCTTAGGCCACTGGTGCTTTTAGGTCTTTTATCGTGCAGTGAATACAAAATTTAAAAAAAATCCCATCATTTTCATCTGTATGTAAAATTATTTCATATTTTTCTACACCTGATTCATCCCTCAGTTTGGAAAAGTATGTTCAGTTGATACTGTATTTTTTGTCCAATCACACTGTTCGGATACATTGACTTAGGTAGGGTACACAAAAGAGCAAGCTAAATTCTGGAATGCAAATACTACCGTGCCACCTTAACCAAGACATTACAAACTTGAAATCAGTCATGACACCTATCATGCATAGACTTCTTATTATGAAACTTATTACAATAAAGAATACTAGTCTACACTTATTTCTTACCAAACAAAAGTGAAAGATTACACCCCTACCCCAGCTGGCAGATTTTCACTTTTTTTTCATCTTACCATTTTTACTAAAGGAGTAAACAAAACCCAAATATATGATGTTTCAAATCAACACAGAAGTCAAACATGGTGATTCAGGAGGAATTATTGGATTACCAACTCTATTTATAGTTAATCTGACTGAAACAAACAGTTAAATCACCAAATCATGAAAAATGATATTAAAGTCCATTCCACATTTTTCTACACCTGATTCATCCCTCAGTTTGGGAAAGTATGTTCTGTTGATACTGTATTTTTGTCCAATCACACTGTTCAGATACATTGACTTAGGTAGGGTACACAAAAGAGCAAGCTAAATTCTGGAATGCAAATACTACCGTGCCACCTTAACCAAGACATTACAAACTTGAAATCAGTCATGACACCTATCATGAATAGACTTCTTATTATGAAACTTATTACAATAAAGAATACTAGTCTACACCTATTTCTTACCAAACAAAAGTGAAAGATTACACCCCTACCCCAGCTGGCAGATTTTCACTTTTTTTTCATCTTACCATTTTTACTAAAGGAGTAAACAAAACCCAAATATATGATGTTTCAATTCAACACAGAAGTCAAACATGGTGATTCAGGAGGAATTATTGGATTACCAACTCTATTTATAGTTAATCTGACAATCTAAAAAAAATCCCAAAAATTCATTTTCATCGGTTTGTAAAATTATTTCATATTTTTCTACACCTGATTCATCCCTCAGTTTGGGAAAGTATGTTCAGTTGATACTGTATTTTTTGTCCAATCACACTATTCAGATACATTGACTTAGATAGGGTACACAAAAGAGCAAGCTAAATTCTGGAATGCAAATACTACCGTCAAGTCTACATAATTATTGACTTTACACAGAAAATTCCCGGTTCGAGTTCAGTTCCGGGATTTCAGGGACTGAATTTTAGGCTCTCCTTTGACACCATTTGCGAGTATGGTCTTAAGGAAACGATGATAGTCCGTCGGAAGGGGACGATATATGGCTGACCCGTGTTAAGAGAGATCCATATCTCTTGCACGTAAAACACACCCTTGTAGATTTAAAAAAAAAGAGCAGGCTAATGCCGCTACAAGGTAGCACTCGCCCCCAAAAAGTGAAAGGCAAAATATAAGTTGCAAAACTTGTTGTCCAATCCACTATAAATAAATATGTTTAAACTAAACTAAACAGAAAACAGGAAATGTTTAACAAATGATACGTGAATACAATGTAAAATAATTGTATAATACACTTCAAAAATGTTCACTCTGATTGGAAGAGTTGTGTTGTCATAAAGGGCGTTCGTTGAAATGAACAGTGGTATAACAAACATCGAATTCCCTCACACAATGTTATCATAAACTAGGCAAATTCATTTCTTGAACGTTTGTTTGATACAGTTGGGGAATATCCCTAAAGCCCTTCTACTTTAGGAACTCAAAAATTGTACGTAAACAAAAAATCTCTGTGAATAAACAATTTAATAAAACAATCTCTCAGGAAAAGCTATTTGACATTTGACCTCATTTTTTGGTAGACCTTTGTCCTGAAATCATTTTTTTCTAGAACTTTTTCACCATGGATTACCAGTTACGAGTAAAAAAATCACTTATTACAAATAAATAAGGTGAAATATTTTTTATGGAGTCTCAGTGTCAGTTTCTTTTATGTTTGTTGATGAGTAGCATTCACAAAGAGTTCAGTGTTTAGAGCGATAACTCTTACAAAAAAAAAGTATTCGGTTAAACGCTGTTAATTTCAAACGCGTTTCAAAGCATTTACAAAAGGGTTGAAAGATACCAGTGGGACATTCAAACTCATAGATAAACTGTCCAATAGCATATACGAAATATCTAAATGACATCTTTCGAGACAATTTCTTCTCACAAGAAATAAAAGTGACCGAAGAAAAAAATATTAATAAAAAACAAACAGACCATTCAAAAGTCTTTCCAGCGATAAGTGAAAAGACCCAAACGACACCGTTAATAATTATCTTTACTTAAGTTTTTTGTGGTAGAAAGATTAAGGTTAAGTTTTTAATATATATGGTTAATTACTTTTTATATGTTAACAGTAAATTACGTTTTAATTAGACCAATAGACCAATCAATCGATTAATCAATAAATCAATAAGTTTTGTCTTTTCTTATTTTAGTTTCAACATATTCTTCAACCACAGAATATCAACAAGAAATTGCTTCAGCAGAAATAACAAAAAACGAATTACAGAGTATATCAACGGTTATGACAACAACAGAAGATGTCTCTTCTTCTATAGGTCATTCTGCAAAAAAACAATCACAGAACTTGCATTCTACTGAAAAAACTATTTTAATTTCGACAGAAAGCACAACTTCCAAAACCATATCATTTAAAGACCAAGACGCTACCACACAAACCAAAACCACAAGTGCACCAGAAAGAACATCATTTGAAACAAACCAAGAAAGCACAATAACTGCTGAACAATCAAATACCATGAGCACTTTATCTAAAGCTAAGTTAGACATAACTTCAGCTCTGATTCAAGCAACTTTTAGTACGATATCAGATGAACAATATGGTCGTTCGTTTTTAAATCAAACTTCAACATCGGATAGGCAATCAATTACTCCATCGTTATTTCAGACAACTATAAGGACCAACTCCAAATCTGACACGCCTATTTCAGATAAGCAATCAATAACTTCTGAAACGGTGACAAATAACAATAATACATCTGACACACAAACACACACTACTGTTTCCATAGACCAAACAAGTAATGGTACATCCTCGTTACAGCCTGACAGTAGTCCACGCTTTACGAAAGCACGTGAGACAACAATATTCAAGTCACTGTCAAACAGCTTCACAACCAGGGATCCAACAAGTGACAGTTCGACATCCGACAAACAGTCAAATAGTACGCAACGTTTTGGTATAACCTCCAGTTTACAATTTGATACTACAACAACTATGAGTGAAGCCGTTGATACTATGACAACCTTGATACAATCTGGTAGAAGTACAACTATAGGGCAGATGAGTATTGCGACGTCATCCTCAGTAGAAAAAAGCAGTGCTCCATTGATGATTAAAACAAGTGACAGAACAATGTTACAGACACAATATTACAGTAAATCAACAAAGATTCAAACAGAAGATACTACAGCTATTCTTCAAAGAAGTCGGAGTACCCCACCTGAGGTAACGTCTACAGGATCACCCTCTGAAACTCAAACAAGTTACAGTAACCCGTCAAACCCGTCAACAGAAGTATCGTATACAGCTGATAGCACGACAGGAAATACACAATACATGGTCACATCTGTTTACAGTACTCCCCTCGAGGTTCAGTCTCAAGTTTCTACAAAGGAAACTCAAACAACTCATCATTTTGATAAAAGTTCAACAAAATCTCAATCTTCCGACTCTATAACTTTAAGTAAAACAAGTGACAGTACATCATCACAAACAAAATATGACAATAACTCAACAATGATCCACACAGAAGGTACTACAGCTCTTTTTAAAGTAAGAGAGAGTACTCCACCAGACATTCAGTCTCCAGTTTCTACAAAGGAAACGCAAACAACTAATCATTTTGATAATAGTTCTCCGAAATCTCAATCTTCCAATGCTATATTTCTAGGTGGAACAAGTGGTGGTACATTATCACAGACGAAGTATCACACTAAATCAGCGATGATTCAAACGGAAGGTACAACATCTCTACTTCCAATTAGTGGGCGTAGTTCACCAAAGATTCAATCTAAAAGTTCCACAACGGAAACTCAAACAATTGATAGTAGTTCACAGAAATCGCAATCTTCAAACGCTGTAAGCATTAAAACGATAAGCAAGAGTACATTACCACAGACACAATTTGAAGGTAAATCAACGATTATTCAAACAGAAGGAACCATCACTCTATTTCAAATAAGTGACAGTACACCTCCTAGTTATACATCTGCAGATTCAACATTGGAAACTCGGACATCTGATAGTGTTTCACAAAAATATCAATATTCTAACGCTATGACTTTAAATAAAATAAGTGACAGTACATTACCACAGGCACAATTTGACGGTACATCAACGATTAATCAAACAGAAGGAACCATAACTCTACTTCAAATAAGTGGGAATACTCCATCCGAGGTTACGTCTACAGTTTCAACATTGGAAACGCAAACAATGAATAGTAACACGTCATCAGAAGTATATTATACAGCTGATAGTAAGACTGGAAAGACACAGTTCATGGGCACATCTATATCAATTGACACTACAAAACAAAACACACAGTCTAATTTAAAGGCGGTTTCGTCGATTGAGAATACATACATGTATGGTAATACTATATCAGTACAACAACCAACTGACAGCACGCCTACAGTTGATAATACACCAGTAACCCAATCAAATGATTCTGTATTATCTGAAATATATGGCAAGTCTACAACGATCTTACGCGCAGCTGACAACACTGCACAGTCTGAAAGAATAACGGCAATAGATCATACAACTGAAAGTTTCATATCAATATCAAATTCCCAGAGCAACACTCTTGGTAATAAGAAAGAGTATACAACAACAATACGAACTTTAAACTATAGTTCACCATCACTGGCTCCACAATTTCAAGAAACAAATAGGACACCGGATATACCATTGAATTATGTTACAAATGTGATCCAGACAAGTGGAAGAACAACATCTCAACCAGAATTGGATACAACAACAGTTTTGAATACTGGAAATAAAATATCAGTTACCAAATATGCTAAAAATACGACCGAAACCTTAACAACTGAAAATATGACATCAGCAACACTGTCTTATAGACAAAATACTCTCCAAACAATAACTCAATCACCAACAGATATCACTGACATACAAAAAAATCCATTACATCGTGAGACAACAATCCTGAATCAACCTGATACAACACCTTATAGTCCTGACGTTACAACAGAATTTCTGTACTCAACGACAACACAAAAGGTGGATCATTGTAACAGCTTTCCATGTGCTGATGGTGGGATTTGTACTTCTCTTTCGAGTACTGATTCCGTTTGTCAGTGTAACTCATCCAAGTGTGGAACATGTGAGTACATATTCTCTTTTATAAATAATCAAGCGTTCACACGATGAAATGTCATCACTGTTTACAATGATTTATGCATTAATTATATGCCAAAACTCGTAAGGTTAAGTTTTAGGAAAGATATTATACAAATTTAAATTACAATCATTCCCACCACCAAATATAGTTTCCCATTTGCTTAGTATCAGAGGAATAGACCGCCATGCACTTGTATTTAGCCATCGGAAGATCGACTATTCATATTTACTAGATGGTGACAAACAATGCCCCTACCTAATCTGAATCTATTCATTTAATATTTTCCTTTAACAATATGCCTATTGCATATACCCTTCATGATAGTCTTGCCATTGTTTACTAAACCGTGGTGTGGACTTGATATACCAACTACACATTTTATTCATTCCGGTCGGCGTCGCAGTAAATATAATTTTGTCAACATTAACTGATTTTTTATTCTCAAATTCTTCTGAATCTGTATGGGTTTTTCTCAAATATAAGATTGAAGAATGTAGAGTGACAATATTTATTCGGAACATAGTTCATCAAACAGGATTTCGGTATTATTCGGAACCAATTTCATCAAACAGGGTTTCGGAATTATTCGGAACCATTTTGATCAAACAGGGTTTCGGAATTATTCAGAACCAATTTCATCAAACAGGGTTTTGGACTTCCTGATTTATTTATTTACCAATAAAAACGTATTCATATTTGCGATATTCATTCTTAAATATATAAATAATGGAATAATAACACAGTACGTTTACAGGATTAAAATCGCACTTTGTTCATAACACGCCAACTAGAATTGAATATAGCTAGAAGTTATTAGACCAAGTCTACACAGCGGGCTAGTTAATGATAGTATAAGGTTTACTTCGAAAGAGGAATAAGGAGGGGGATTTGAAATATGTCTAGTGATAAGGGAAAATATTTATGACAATAATGTAACGGAATTAGCATCCAAAATAATAATGACAACATTGTCTTTCTTTTGTAAGGAATACAACATTTATGGTAAAAATTAAGTAAATAGCAAGATATATAATAGACCAAAAAGCCGCTATGTATTATTAAATATGCTTTCTTACGTTCATCTTTGTATAATTGGTGATACATTTTGTACACGTATCCTGACAAAGCCATTAGTCAAAGAACTGTTAATGCAGTGGTTGTTGAAAAATCTAACAGCATGATAAGTTAGGGAATCTAGGTAAGAAAACTTTCAACAACCTCAAATGTCTTCTTCTTAGACGTCATATATAATGAGATATGCCACCAAAACATTGCGGGCATACTGTAGGGGTAAATTCAGTAAAAAATCTCCCATTGACTTTAATGCTAATATATGTGTGGAAATAAATTTATACCTGATTTACCATTAGAAATTAAAATCTTTCATATATCATTCATGAAAGTACAAATGTAGCCCTATCTTTTGCAACAATAAAAACATAGGGCCATGCGGCATTTTTGGGCATTCACATGGCCTTGTTTACAAACAATGTAGATTCGCACTGAATTCCCATACTGACCCCCATTACTTTTCAACCCTGAAGGGAAAAAAATTAGTACATTCAGCATTTATTTTTAATTTTTTTTCAACTCTAGTTTTGATCCATCTACCAAAAAATATTTATTACAAACATTATCTGCCAATCAGAAGACCATATATTCAGTGTTATACAGAAAGCTCTCCCCTAAATGGGCGGTCCCTGATGAGGTATATTTATTTACTGAATTTACCCCTGTAATCTTAGTAGGGCATGCATGGTATAATATTATCATGTATGTTACTTTATGTTTTCTAAGTAACAGTTAGCAGTGTAATGGTGATATAATTTTAACTAATTTGTGTAAACGAAAACATTTTAAAATTTAGAACGGGATTTTGACCTAAATTGTCAATTTGACGTAAACAAAATTATTGTTTTGTATAGTTTATTATTAATTAACTACATTGTTATTGGACTTAATATGATGAAAACTGCCTATGCAATATAAGGTGTCAACTCGGCCAATAGATTTTTTTTCTGTATTGGCCGAGTTCTGATCCGGCCAATACAGGATTTCGGAACATCTCTAGTTTTTAGATCGAAAGTTACGATAAACACAAACTGAAAGTAAACAGTTTTTTGGAAGACGCAGTTTTCATATACTCATCATAAACATGCTGAAACGTTCAGTATGGCATATATGTCCGGCTAAAGACGGTCACATTCATTTAAAAAGCATTTTCAAAGCAGACGAAGGAATTATTTCAGGTTTGGGGTACGAGTACTCAGTAGATTATCACAAAGTTCATTTCTTGACGACCTCATAATTTCACGATTTTACAAATCGATTTACTGTTTACTTTAATTTCGCTTCTCATGTTTTGTAAACTGTCATTTATTTTTAAACTAGAACCAGGCATATGCATTCTGTAATTGTGCAAATCTTCGTTCTTTTGTCATTTGGCTTATGGATAGTTGTATCATCACTCCTACATTATTATTTTTTAAAAACAATGTATCTTCAATTTGTTTATCTATATTACATGCAATGACAGTACCTTTCCAATTACTATTTATGTGTTGCGTCTAAATTTTAGTTGTAACACTTTATAGTGACTGGAAAGGGTGAAAAATTCATCAGATGAGAAAATGCCGAAGACACCTGGAAACGATACCAGATCATTAGATATTGCATCTTATTAAAAGAAACTGAGATTTGGATAGTTCCACTTCAAGGTAAACATGTTTATCTCTTGTGAAATGAAATAAAACAAATTATTAATTAACTACACTGTTATTGGACTAAATATGATAAAAACTGCCTATGCAATATAAAGGTGTCAATTCGGCCAATACAGAATAACTCGGCCAACACAGTTTGTGTTCTGTATTGGCCGAGTTCTGATCCGGCCAATACAGGATTTCGGAACGTCTCTAGTTTTTAGATCGAAAGTCACGATAAACACAAACTGAAAGTAAACAGTTGTTTAGAAGACGCAGTTTTCATTTACTCACCATAAACATGTTGAAACGTTCAGTATGGCATATATTTTTGGCTAAAGACGGTCACATTCATTTAAAAAGCATTTTGAAAGCAGACGATAGAATTATTTCAGGTTAGGGGAACGAGTAGATTATCATAAAGTTCATTTCATGTCGACCTCATAATTTCACCATGGGTACAAATCGAATTACTGTTTACTTTCGCCTCTCATGTTTTGTAAATTGTCATTTGTTTCTAAACCCAAACCAGGCTTGCTGTAATGGACTGAGGCGAAGCCTCAGGCCAAGCTTCAGGCCAATACAGCAAGCCTCGGACCAATAACAAGGCCAATACAGAAATATTCACGTAATAATATCATAATACAGAATCAAAATATCTTTAATTCGTGCAACAATTATACTTTCTTTAATCGTAAACTATGATGTAAATGAACATGCAATAACAGTTGCCCCGATTACGTTACATGACTTCAAAACTTGTAAGATATGAAATAAACAAAAGCAATGTCATTAATGAATTTATTTTTACACTTCCAAACAAACAGAGGATACAAAACGGAAAACGCGATGGCGCGAAACATTTTAAATGCTACTCTTCTTTAAGTCTTCTATTAAAGGCAACAAAATCAATAGATAGTCGCCGGTTACTCATAATCTTCAATTTTTAAGAAATTGTCTGTTAAACTATGATAGTAGAAATATACTAGTAATACATGCAAATACGTAATGTCTTATTTCTTTAGTTATCGATTTAACTGCACTAGAAGCTTGTTACAAAAACATTGCTGCATAGCAAAAAAAAGTGAAAAAAATATGTACACATACGTATACACAATCAAAGGCTCTTTCCGTACATATTTTTGGAGTGTTCCAAATAGTTTTTAGTATTTCAAAATTTCCTAAACTGTATCTATTTTTTCGAGCTAATTTCCTACGGAAGCCTTTTAGGGCCATCCTAATTTACTTTTTACAATTTAAAATAACAAATTATTAATTTGATATTACAAATTATTAATTTGATATAACAAATTATAAATTTGATATAACAAATTATTAATTTGATATAACAAATTATTAATTTCATATAAGAAATTATTAATTTCATATAAGAAATTATTAATTTCATATATAGAGAATAATACATGGCAAAATCCGTATCATATGTCGTATCATCCCGAGACATCAATATCAGCCCGAGGGCCTTTAGGCCCAAGGGATGATATTGGTCGAGGGTGATACGGCATGTGATACGGATTTTGCCATGTATTATACGCTTTATCATATATTTCAACAGAAGAGTATTATAGTATATGAACTGTTTTCTGATCCATAGCACTGGGTTACCTTCAGTTCTGCTTTTGTCTTATTTCAAAGCTTTAAAATAACTGCTCAATTATTTATACGAAGCACCTAACAATCTGTTGTTTTGAAAATATTTTGTTTATTATTGTATATATTTAAGTGTTTTGTATTTTTTATAGTTGCATTGAGTATGCCAAAAAATATGTTGTAAAAACTTGATGTTCGTGACGTCACATACAATATGAAAACTTGATGTACGTGACGTTACATACCAAACAATGACGTCATTCCAAAAAATTACCTATTTTTAGAAAAAAAAATCTTAAGGAAAAAAAACCTAAAAAACTGACTTTAGTTAAAAAAAAAAAAAAAAAAAAAAAAAGGTATGCGATACGGGTTTTACCATGCGATACGGGTTTAGCCATGCGATACGGGGTATGCGATACAGGGTAGGTGATACAGACTGGAAAAAAAACCCTTTATTAGATATACAAAATAGCTGTATTTTGTACTAAATATATGATAAAAGAAATTATTAATTTCATATAAGAAATTATTTATTTTATATAACCGATTATCAATTTGATATAACATATAATGATTATTTGATATAACAATTTATTTATTTGATATAAAAAAGAAATCCTTGACCTATACATACAACGTTATTTAAGCTGCTCGGATTATACACGTGTTATGTGTTCAACCGAAATTAAAAGTCCACAATAATTCCAATTTACCTCGCGCATGTTTCAAAAATTTTCCAAATCAAAAATATTCATTGCAACAAATTTATTTTAGACAAATGCAATGATGAATGAAGGATGTTTAACATATCCTTTCATGTTCCTAATGAAATTAATAAAGCAACATGCCAGGCTTTTTCAAAAAGGTGAAGCATTTTTTTTTATCCTTGCATGTTTCTATGTTCCTAGAAACACCAATATCTAAATAGAACTGTTCGTTTGGTTTTGACTGGAAAATATGCAATATAAATTGGCCCCCTTTTCTCTCTTATATTTGTTCGTTCTAAGACACAAGGTTCCATAAACATTGAAATAGAGGAACTAGTCCCCAAAACTGTCTCAAATAAAGGGAAAAGGGGAAAGGTTAGAAAAAGAAACATTAAACGGGTAAATTGAGTTTTGGATATGTTTTATAGTTGGTTTTTGGTGTTGTTTTTGGGGTTTGACTAACTCGACTTGGTGTAGCGAGAGGTTGGATGAAGCTTTGTGTAATAGGCGGATAACCAGTAGTTTTTATGCTGTTCGTGTTTAGGACTTTATCATACCACAAGGGTTTCAGAAATAGTACCTTTAAATAAAAACACAAAGTCCTATTCAGCTGGAATTAACAGATAGTATTCCAACTGAACAAACTTGTTTATATAGTCCCGGAGAAATTATCCCATTACTGTAAACCAACTAAATTTCGCGAGCGATTTATTTTCGCGACTTTCGCGAGTAGAAAAATAACGCGAAATTAAATCGTCGCGAAAAGGAATAACTTGGATCTTTCCCTATTTAACTACATTGAGTAAATAAGAAACTTGCGAAATTAAATCGCCGCGAAGTTGACTAGCTGGGTATAAACGCGAAATAAAGTATCCGCGAAAAAAAGTTGGTTTACAGTATTCAAATAAAGTCATAAATGTCGGTACTTAACTTTTGCAACTTTGAAGTGACCGATGCATTACCCTTATTAAAAGTCTTAACTCCCCAATACACTTAAAAGTAACATGTGTCATGGTGTTTATGTAACATGCATGGTCATTCAGTTATCTGAATGAAGTGTTTGTTCACATCATAAACCCCACTGGCTAAATGTGTACATGGTCAATAAAATTTTATACATGGTCATTTTATCCGGACAAGTGAAACTAAACTATGATTATATTATACTTCAAACTTTGAAGAACATTTAAAGAAAATCTCTCTATAATATATGCATTAGATATTTGTCACTGGACGTCAGATAAACAATGAATTAAAACACAAAATGTGCCAGTTTGGGCTACGCAATCTTTTAATTTATCACTATTATGATAAAATCATACTATAATTGGTAGAGAAATTCACAATTTGTAATATTCAATTGATAGTTTGTTATATCAAATTGATAATTTGTTATATCAAATTTATAATTTGTTATATCAAATTGATAAATTGTTTCTATCAAATTTATAATTGTTTATATCAATTTTTTTAATTTCTTATATCAAAATTGATAAATATAGATTCTTACATTGATACCAGTGGATTATCGGATTTATCCAATCGAGATAGTTAAATTATCAATTTTAAAGTCCGAGCCGCCTCGGCGAGGACTTTAAAATTTATAATTTAACTATCGAGATTTGATAAATCCGATAATCCACGAGTAACAATGTAAGAATCTGTTTCTCTAATGATTAAAAAGACATTTTCTTTTTTTGTTAACCGAAAATCCCCTTTGAGTGCCTTTCACATTGCACGAAGTTGTCAATTTCATTAACACCTGTTATCATATTTTGATTCATTCAGTTAGCTAAAAAGGTCATGACCCTCAGAATCATCCAATGATCTTTTGAGATCACCAGCAACCACACGTTGATTACATTTTTTTATACAATGGGTTCGGAAAGGGATAAATTTCCATAGAGTTAGAGAATCTGTTATATCAAATAAATAATTTGTTATATCAAATTGATAATCAGTTATTATATCAAAATGAAAATTTGTTATATAAAATTGATAATCTGTATTATCGCTATTTTGTGCATTTTTCCTTTAATCTTTTTTTGTGATAATTTTCATATCATGCTTCTCGCTTGAGATGGAAAAATTATCACTAGAAACTAAGCATGCACGTGGCGTTGCTAACGAAATTGACATGAAATTGACAACGTCGTCATAGGTAAAATAGCGATAAATAGATTATCATTGGTCATCTCAACTCGATTGCTTTTCTCACTTTCGCTGTACCAGCTCAAGCGAGAAAATCAATCTCGTTGAGATGATCAACGATAATCTATAAATATCAAATTGATAATTTGTTATATCAAATTGGAAAAAGTAAATTAACATGGCCCTAAAAGGCTTCCGTAATTTCCCTCAAGCACGCGGGTCCAGCTATTGCCACAAGAACTTTCAATATAAAATTATTGACGTAGCGTAATTATAACGGTTTTGAAGAATAATAGGTCGTATCAAAATTTGATATTTTTTAAGCATGCAGGTGTACTCGTTGCGACTTGTACTTTCAATTTAGAAATAGTGCACTTATGTAGAGAGTGATGTTCAAACGTCAGCTTGTTGCATGTTAAATGAAACATAAATACAAAGAAGCATACTAATTTATGTCTACTTTAGAATTCCCTCTTATAAAAAAAATAAAAAATAAATGAAAACGTCAAGGGGAAACCATTAAAAAATTTAAAAATCAATTTTCTGAATACATGATAAATGATTAGCAACTAATTCCGGTTTACTAGAAGTTATCATTGGCTGAACAATGGGAGATAATTGATTCTTGATAATTTGTATAAGGTACGGTCAAGGTTTTTACTTCAGTTTGTAATGTCAGTCTTGTATCACCATCGCTACTAGTGATCCGATGGATCAAATCTGTTGTAGAGTCGTCACTGGTTCAGACGTACCCCCGAAAGCTTTATTATTTTGTGAAGCCTCGGTGGCCGAGTAGTCTAGCGTGTCGGAAACAGTGCAAGGCTAGTTGGTGTCGCGACATGTCAGTAGCATGAGTTCGAATCACGGCGAGGGATGAACAAAATATTTGCGTTAGGCTGATGTTTAGACGAACTATATATACAGAATGTACACAGCCTTGTATCACCATCAGTGTTGGTGATCCGATGGATAAAACTGTTGTAGAGTTGTCACTGGTTCAGACGTACTTATAGATATAATTATTTCTGTGACTGTATCTTGCATTAATTTGTAGGATCCTTTACAATAGATATTTCAGCTGATCTGTAACAATTCCATCTTCATGCTTCGAATTCCGGCGATGGATGAACAAAAAAATTGCGAAAGCAAATTTACAGATCTAACATTGTTGGGCTGATGTTTAGACGAATTATTTATATTATATATACATGTATATATAGTCCGTCACTAGTTAAGCACCACCGAAATATAACTGGCAATATTTTTTCAACTATTGCGGAAAAAATATTTATGTTTGGTGATATGAATTGCCTTAAAATACACTAAGAAAATTCATTACGACCAAAAAGATTGAACTCCGATAAAGCAGTCAAGCAACTTTTTATTAAAGGGCATCTGTGCGTTTACAAGTACACTATTTCTCCAGGTGGTCGTTTTTGTGTTCGAACATTGGTCCCTCGACTTCATAGAGGCAACTGAAGAGCAAGTCGTGTTGTCAAGTGACTTGCCCTAATAGGCAGGTACTGTGCAAGTCATGTTTGAAACGGATAATAATTATCTATGCTTGAACATGAGAAGCTGGCAAAACACTCATTAGTCAGAGGAGAGTATGTTTATGGTACGACCAGTAGACACCATAATCCGAATTAAGGGGGAAATAAAGCGGCCTGTGACCAAAACAACATTTGCCCAATGACTGTATTCGGTCCTGGTGGTGTTACAGTACGGGGTTGCTTCTTATACCGTTGTAATCCGGGTATGCATATTCTGCAGGGTCACATAAACGGACAGACATACAGACATGGGATGCCTAAAACATTGTAGTCCCTCATTTTGATAATCCCCCACTTGCTTCAAAATGGTAACGACCGCTGTACATGGACGATAACGCTAGACCACACAGGCTAAGGATTGTAACCGAGTCCAAAGAGCAAAAAGCCATTTACACTATCTTGTGGCCTTCCATATCTCCATACATAAAGCCTATCGAAGATTTCTGGGATGCCATTGGCAGAAATCTTGCAGAAACCCACCTTCACAAAATTTTGTTGATTTAAAATTAGCAATTCTTGATGAATCATGGCTTAGATTTCCTCAACTGAAGTTTTGAAGGCTTGTAACGGGTATGAGACGTCGTGTTATGGAACTGTACCGGAAGAGATGTTGTTACACATGCTATTGACTCAATTATTGACATTAAATTTGTCGAACATACCAAAGATTATTTGTAGAAAATTTTAATGATATTGGGTGATTAATTCTTGTAAAAAAAAATCGCATTGAAACTTAAATTCCGTTTCTGATTTGTGTAATTTACACTATTTCTATAAACGCAAAACCTAAATGCATAGAACCTTCATACGTGACCAAAATTATATTTGTGGTTTGTTTATGGTATATGTTAGCAAAATTGCTACATGAATGTCTCCTTTTTTTCGAGGAATAATTGATTTTTATAATTGGAAACAATTTAAATGCAATAAAAATAGGTGGTGCTTAACTTGTGGCGGAGTGTATAATATACTTTACAATGATATTTCAGCTGATCTGTAACAATTCCATCTTCATTCCTTATATATTATGTACTGTATTACGACACGAGATTAAAACTGACGAGAAAAGGTAACATCCGGCCACCGAGAGCTTTGTTATTGTGAAGCCAAGGTGGCCGAGTGGTCGAGCGCGTTGGATACAGTGCAGGCGATTTGGTGTCACGATATCTCAGTAGCATGAGTTCGAATCCCGGCGAAGGAAGAACAAAAAATTTGCGAAAGCAAATTGACAGATCTAACATTGTTTGGCTGATGTTTAGACGAATTATATATAGTCTAAATTGAAAACAACGTTCAAACCTATGATTGCGTTGGATAAAAACCTCAATTTTTATACGTGTGCATGTAAAACAAATTTCGTTGTAGAGGGGTCTAAACACAGCACAAACAACATTTTCCAAAAGACAAAAAGAGTGAAAAAAGTATATTTCAACAAAACGCATTTGACTAACAGGTCGAACAACTGATGTTCTTAAACTCTGCTGACTGCCATTGACGATTGCTAAATAAATTGATCACAAGGTGGTATAAACAAAATGGATCTTATATTAATTGAATAAAAAACAGAAAACAATTAACTTGCGGCAAAGATGTAAAGCCACAAACATGAGGTGCTTTAATTTGTACACCATATCCGGATTTCCACAATTACTGTCTCTTCAGTGGCGTTAGGGATCGAAACGGTATTTGGAAGGACATATAATTTACCTCAATTTAGGATATACCCTTAAACCGGAGGGAAAATGTAATACAGCCAAAACGTCTGTCTGCCTGTCTGTCTGTCCGGCTAATCAGTTTTCCACATTTTTTTTCGTGCTTGAAGATATTGCTTTGATATTTGGTATATTGTTTTATCGTGACAAGTTACAGATCAAGTTTGAATATTGTTCCGGACGGAAATTTTTGTGCAGAGTTATGGTCCTTGGAGAAAATTCACTCAAATATTCTGTTTTCCGTACTTTTACTTGTCATGCTTGAAGATATTGATTTGATAATTGGTATGTAGTTTTATCATTACAAGATACAGACTAAGTTCGAATTTTGTTTCGGTCTGATGATTTGTGCCGAGTTATGGTTCTTGGACTCAAAAAATTACATATATTATCATTTTTTTCACACTTTTTGTCGTCATAATTGAATATATTGGCTTGATATTTGTTTTATGGTTTACACCATCACAAGTTATTATAGATCAAGTTAGCATTTTGTTCCAGTACAATTAATTTGTAACTGTTTGTTGTTATATGCATCAACTCAGACTTTAAAGTTTAATGTTTTAAAGATTGTATCTCGTTTTCAGATGCAGAAAACCCTTGTGACAATATGGAAAATCCACCTTGTGTTTCCGATGGTGTGGTCCATACATGTCTTTTAAAGACGGATGGTAACTTCACATGTGTCTGTCAAAAGGGTTATACGAACGAAGGGGTCTACTGTATAGGTAAGTAGATATACCCGTTTGAGAAAATTGTTCTGACGGTAGATATTGGTAAGAACTTGTTTTTAATGCCCCATTTATGGGCATTATTTTTTCTGGTCTGTGTGTCCGTCCGTCTGTCCGTCGTCAAAATTTCGGACAATAACTCTTAAAAAGCTTTGAACGAATTTTCATGAAACTTTGGGGAATTGTTCATATTTGCTGATCTATCATTCGTTTTTTTTTTTATCAATTTTAAATTATACCTTTCCGAGTTATGGGGTTATATTCATTAAAAAAGGATGATTTTCCAGGTTTTGGATAATAACTCAAAAACACTTTCACCAATAACTCAAGAAATTATTGTTTGTATCTATTGACATGATTTTGATTTTTATAAATTTTAGATTTTACATTTCCGAGTTATGGAAATATTATTCACACTAATGGGGTGATTTTACGGTTTTCGTATAATATCTTTAAAGTTTTTGAGCAGTTTTCATGAAACTTTGGTTTATAAGTATTAAGATAACCTCCCTTTAGTTTTTCATAAATTTATGATTTGACATTGATAAGTTATTGAACTTTATTATTTGAAAAAGCGAAGGGCGTACAATGTGCTCAATGGCGTGGCTCTAACCAACAGCAATCGAAACACTCGGACTTTTCAATAATATTATCGTAATGTAATTTCTTCGGAAGTCAATAACCAACTTTTTGTTTATTCGTCTTGGATATTATTCATTTAAACAAGCTAAAAAAGGAGATACTATTCCGATTGTCATAAATTACCATTTTTTTTTAAACTTGTCATCCAGAATCCAGACATTATAATTTGAAAAAATGAAGATGCTGGATAATCGAGACCACTGAAGAAGCTAATGTTTTTCTCTCTTGAAAATATCATTAAATGGAGTTCATTCATGATTTTGATTTTGTTATGCTGTGGTGAAGTAAATCGATCATTCCCACCAAGTAAATTATGTAAAAGCTTTTATTTTGACAATAAAAAAAACCCGAGAAGACCTCAAGATCTTGGTAACCACCTTTTCAGGTTCATTAAAAAAGTTTTTTTGAAGATGCCCTGTGCCAGAAGGCAAATATATAGACAATACACCACTGGGTCGATGCCTCTGCTGGTGGACGTTTCGTCCCCGAGGGTATCACCAGCCCAGTAGTCAGCACTTCGGTGTTAACATGATTATCAATTAGGTGGTCATTTTTCTAAATTTCCTGTTTACAAAACTTTGAATTTTACGAAAAACTAAAGATTTTCTAATCCCAGGAATGGATTACTTAGCCGTATTTGGCACAACTTTTTTGGAATTTTGGGTCCTTAATGCTCTTCACCTTTGTACTTGTTTGGCTTTATAACTCTTTTGAACTGAGCGTCACTGATGAGTCTTATGTAGACGAAACGCGCGTCTGGCGTATTACAATATAATCCTGGTACCTTTGATAACTATCTGCCCATAATATGTTATGCGTAACATCAACCAAACGCTATAAGAGAGGGTCGAAAGATACCAGGGGGACAGTCAAACCCATAAATCGAAAATAAATTTACAACGCCATGGATAAAAATGAAAAAGACAAACAGACAATCAATAGTACACATGACACAACATAGAAAACAAAAGAATAAGCAACACGAACCCACCAAAACCTAGCTGTGATCTCAGGTGCTCCGGAAGGGTAGGCAGATCCTGCTCCACATGTGGCACCCGCCGTGTTGCTCATGTTATAACAAATCCGGTAAATAGTCTTAATTCGGTAGGTCATATTCATGCAAGAGAAGGGGATTGTTGTTACGACGTAAGGAACATATCCGATACCATTTGAGAAACAGTTATTCCATAACGGTCAGCCAACTCGTGATGGCGTCCGTAAAATTTACGAAGGGATGACTTCAACTTCACCCCATTTGGAACTCTTGGTTTAATAGCTTCCTTGTGAGCAGCAACCCTCTATCAAGGAAATCATGATAGGAAATGCAAGCACGGGAATATCGTTTCAATTGGGAGATATGTACCCCGTATGCAGATGCTGCTGGAATGTTACTACTTAGAAATGGAAAGTTCACAATTCGAAAGCTGAAATCATCTCTTTTGTAGTAAAGTTTTGTTTTAATCGACCCTCATTGTCAATTTCTAATTAAAAATAATCGAGTTCTTTAGAATCAATCAAATTGTGTCATCTATTTTCTTTATGTATTTTTATATGTTGTGTGCGTTACAATATACATTTTCATGCTCGGCCAATAAAAAAGTGTACTATTGTTATACTTTTGTAGTGGTCTGAATTTATGATAATTATTTTAGATAAAGGAGCTTAATATGAAATTTTATTATATTGTTTTCAGATATTGACGAATGTTCAGCGAATAATTATACTTGTGATGTCACATATGGAGTATGTAATAACACAGTAGGATCTTATATATGCTCCTGTTCTGATGGTTTTGTGCTCGGTCCTGGAAATACATGCACAGGTATGTTCAAGGCTTATATATTTTATGTTTACCAGTGCGGTTGCCATTGGTAAAAGATTTATCGGGATACTGAACATAATGATTCCTAACTGTAAATTAAAATCTCCTCTAAAATGAAAAGTCCTCTTTAAAATAAGTTACTAAAGGAATCATAAATAATATATGAATGCAACGAACGGTTACTTATAACTGGATATCACTTTAGTAATTGCTACCAGCTTGTTTGAGTAGGAATTGCTCACTTCGAATGAGCACTGAATGTCATCATTCTTAAACAATGACCTTTTTCGAGCTAATATTATAAAATACCCTTCTTGTCATTGTGGGTCAGATATTGAGGATGTCCATCATTACTTCTTCGTTTGTCCAAAATACACAGCATTTACCTTATTCAATAATCCTAACTGGCTATCCGAAAACTTTGTTTTAGATACAAAACTTTAATTTGTGGACAATAGAAAAAAATTTGATCGAACAAAATGTTATAAATTTTCTAACATATTTAAAATTTCATGAAAAGGTCAAATAGATTTCTTGCCCCTTCTTTATTCGTTATTGCTACTGGCACTGAACATCATCATCATCATTAACACTCACGTCATTATATATCACAGAATTATATGAATTTCTTTTTCCTTTTTTTCTATCTCTCTTCTTTTTACCTATGATAGATAGTATCATATTCTATTAACTTTTTGCTTTAATAAATTATTATGCATCTTCATTATATTTTAATACTATTATTGTAATTTTATATTGTATTATGGAGAAGACTTCATAAATATGATTTACTTGTATCTAATCCATTTTGCTTTTATTCATCAAATAAAATATGTTTAAACTTAACTAAATGTCATCTTCGTTTTGGGGTTGATGCTGCTATAAACGATTGACTTAATTAGTAATATTTTGTAGACAGCTGTTTGTCTTTGTGTTTTTTTTTTGTTTTTTTTTGTCATGTGTCCCTCGAATCATTATTTCAATCGCTTCCTAGCTGGTATCTTCATATATATACTATGTGAATATATAGGAATCACTATGTTCGTTTGTTTCGTATTGTGTCCGCGCATAACTTTCGTAACATTGAACTTAGTTTGATAACACTTGGTACATACATCATGGCCTGGGTGTGGATGATATGCAAAAGACATGGCACTTTGAGCTTGACTTCGACATTTGACCCATAATTATTTTATTATAGTGTCACATATTTGGTCAGACAGTATATATATATATGTATACAACAATTCATAATAAAAACAGAGATGAAATATCCAGCATTAAAATAGACTTACATATGTATGAGACACTTGTCAAGAATCAGTCTTGTAAAGTGTTGTAAAATAGAACATAGGGGGAAAATGCAGTTCTTGACTTATATCTCTGAAACTAAAGCAAAAGTAATATATGTAAAAAAAAAAGTAATAAAATAACGGTTGCACTATTTCATGCATCAATTGTAAATAAAAATATCAGGTGAGTGACATATAGGCTCCATGGAGACTCTAGTTGGCAATCTTAATGAAGTTATTAGACGTTATCTCCAAATGAGTGGGGCTTTTTTTTTTTGCGTGAATCCTAAGTGAGTCCATGCCTATATATTGGCGAGTAGTGGAGGCTTTTATGGGCCATTCGGACATCTTCGGAAAGTTTGATCAGTTTATACATCAATAAATTTAAGAGGCGTTTAATCCTTATAATTCTTTAAAATTGGAGATAAGAAGTACATTTTTCCACCATCGTAACAATCTATAACACGTTAATTGTATATTTATGTCATTGAATAGGCCTGGCGCATGCATATATTTGTTGGGTCAACGTAAACATATGCTCCTACTCAATGAAATTTGCTATGTGATAAAACATAAACTACAAAAACTCTTATTATCTTTCAAACGAACGTTTTTTTGTTTATTATCTAATTGAACGATTAATGTGCAGAAACAATAAATGTTGTTAATATCGGTATTACTACGCCGCAATCTTGTTTACATTGGTTACGAAAAGAAGTTCGGTCAACCTTCGTCTATCGAAAAATGAATAACGTCAAGGTCAACTACCGGAAGTCTTCTCGACCAATCATATTAAAGTATTCCCTAAGTATTGGTCACAACTTTTTGGAACTTTTGGTCCTCAGTGCTTTCCAGCTTTGTTCTTGTTTTAGTTTTCAAACTTACATCTGGGCGTCGCTGGTTAGTCTTGTGTGGACGTGGCGCGTCTGGCGTATTAAATTTTTAACCAGGTTCCCTTTGTTGGCTATTAATCGTTTGTTTCTGTCCTATATTTTCTCCCATTTATTTGTATTGTAGCCTTGTCATGTAATGTTGTCATTTTAATGTTATAATTAAAATTGCCATTAAAGCGGGAGGTTTGGCATTCCACAAAACAAGGTTCAACCCACCATTTTGATCTTAAAATGCCCTGTATTTAGTGGGGGAAATGGCCATTGTTATATTATAGCTCGTTTCTGTGTGTGTTAAATTTAAATGTTGTGTTTCTGCTGTGTCGTAGTTCTCTTGTATTTAATGCGTTTCCCTCAGTTTTAGTTTGTAACAAGGATTTGTTTTTTCTCTATCGATTTATGAATTTCGAACAGCGGTATACTACTGTTGCCTTTATCTAATATGCAAATCATATTAGAATTATTTCAAAATATTGTCTTTACTGTAAATTTTGGGTTAAACTGAGGAATACAAAACATATTAAACAATCAGAGGACAATGTTTCATTCAGCATATATGTAGCCTGTTGGGAATACCATCTTTTTAATTACGTCATTTTTTAACGTTAAAATTGACGTTTTTCATTACATGAGACATTTCGTTTATTTATGACTTTATTTTGTTTTCATACAAGCATGACCTTGAACTTTGGTATTATTTTTTTCACTTAAAAATTAAGTCTGAATATAACTTGTTACTTTGCAGAATTTTAAAGTCAAGTAAAGGAGGGACATTGATTTCATGGTTATTTTAGTAAAATTTTGACATTTTCATTTCAGACAGATCATATTGTCCACATTTGACCAATGCATTTATTATTGGTTTTTTTAATGTAACATAATGAAAAGCTTAACATATATACTGATGGGCATTTTTACAGAACACAAATATAAATAATCATTATTAATTGGTAAAGTATGGACAATATGATCGTTTCAGAAGCCCTGGGGTGAGAACAATATTGTGACAGTCAGTTCAGCATTGTCTTAACGTCCGTTGTATCATACCATATAGGCCACATATTAATCGGGATTATTGAAATGAAATCTTAGTACAATGAAATAGATTATAAGTGGGAGGAGGGTTAGAATCTAAAAAGGACCCTGAATGAAACCTTGCCACCTCTGTCATATAATTATCTTTAGTCATATCTTCATGTTTTTATTTGTTCTTGGGAAAATTTGATATTGATAATCTTGATAGTCTCTGTTATATTTATTATCAACCTCTTTACTCTGGTTCCGGACTGCCATTGTTGTAATGTTTATTTTATCTCTAGTTTTCATTGGTTATTTCTAAACCTGTGATGTTTTATGTCTCAATGAAACATACCCAGATTCTCTATTTCTTCATAATTAATTTACCCTTAATACATGTTATATAATTGCAGGTCCTGTCTTTTGTGATGTATATAGCATGTAACAAAATGTATATAAAAACAAAAAAGCAAAAATAGTTAAATTTTCCAACATAAAGTAAACAGATACATTTGTTAAACAGATTTTTGTCATAGACTTTGTAATTACATACACAATTTTTTCACTGATTTTCAAAGCTGTTATTTTAAGCAGTTGTTCTTCTGTTTGTTGTATAAGTTGACAAAAATGTGAAGGTTTCATGCTGAAAAGGATGGTAGGAACTAGGCCTGAAAGTGGTGTTAATTATAAGTGAGCAAATACCAGGGGCCGGTTGTTCAACTTGTCGTTAACTTAGGAGGACAGACTTTGTTACATTAAAAAACAAAAGATTGGAAACTAAAAAAATAATAACACAAAAAACTTAATACAATTATCATTTTTATTTCCATTTAACTACATTTTTCAACTTTTCCACCTGTTTCTCAATTATTACTTGGAAAACTAACTCTTAGGGCCATACAGTGACCTATAGCTGTTACTTTCTGTGTCATTTGGTCTCTGTCTGACTCATAAGCAATCATTCCACATCTTCTTTTTTTTATATCTTACAAACCTCTGATTCTGCTTCTTACTTAAAGAGAACAATCTGACTTATATTAAGGCTCATAAGGTTCTGAATTGTTACTTTTGCTGAGAATCATCTGTTACAGTAATTGACGTTGAAATTGAAAAAAAAATCAGTTTTCTGATCATTATTCTTAATGCCATTAATTTTGAGTAAGAAAATGTGGTCTATCTATTTATTCAGATTATTGAACAGATATATCATGTTATTGAGGGGTATTTGCAAATAAATACCAGTCAAGGGACAAAATTACCCGAGCCGCTAGTCCCAAGACTGGTATATATTTTTCTCAAATACCACCTCATAACATGATATATTTGTTTAATTGTAATTCGGTGTACCGAATAGATTTGGATTGAAACTCTCTGTACGGGTGACCATATTTTCTTTTCTTTGTATAGCCAGTCAAGGTCGTTAAAAACTTCCATTTGTTTGTATTTTCTTTTTAATTGAAAGCTTTAATTCGTTTACATGTTCATGCATAACTTTGAGGGTAAGAGGATATTATCATAGAACCGCGGGAATTATACATGTACTAGCTCGCTTTTTTATGTAAAGTCATATCCGAAACTTTTTGGCGGCAAAATACTCGAGATGTTTAAAAAGGAATATCCAAAAAGGCCAATGCCATGGTATTTGAGGCAAATTCACCGGCAGTGGTGAAAAACAGGCAAATTCGTTTGAAAATATTAGAATCGGCTTAAATACACTGGCTATCAACCAATCAAAATCTGGCTTTCTTATATATACTTTTTTCCAATCAGTTCATTAAGAAATAATTCCTTCGTATCCTGCTCTATGCTCATTTCAACATGGGTAGGCATTATATTTGTCGATATTTTACACTGAGCGTTAGCGAGGTGTAAAATGTTGTCAAATATAATGCCTACCCATGTTAAAATTAGCATAGAGCATGACACGAAGGAATTATTTCGATTCTAATAGGACAAATACAGTGTTTTTATAGGTCGAAGCGTACGAAAATACCGTAATTTTTTTTTGGCTTTTCCCGTTTCCTCCACCGCAAGGAGTCAGTGCATCACATTTCATATTTGATAAGTATAAAAACTATGGTCAGGGTAAATATATGTTGTTTTATAAAAACATATAATAAAAGTTTATGCTAGCTGCTTAAATGTATACAATTTAAAGAATAACGATAGAAGTAACGTTAATATACACAGTAAGTTCGTGGGCATGTGTCAAAATATTTTTTTGTGCTCATTAGAACACGGCTTTGTTTACAAAGCGTAATAAGGACGTCATATTAGAATGTACGTTAGACGTCAGTTTTTATCTGTTAGACGTCCGTCCATATCCGTTTCATGTCCGTTTAGCGTACGTTTTATCCGTCGACGTCCATTCTGTCCGGTGGAAAATTTTGAGCATGTTCAAAACTTTGAACGGACGTCCACTGGATGATTTGTACATTAAACGTCCGGTAGACGTCCGTTTTGTACGGTACTCGTCCTTTTCGTTTCCGTTTTGTATCCGTTAATTGTCCGTTATACATCCGTTGGAGATCGGGTAGACAAATTCACCAACCGACTTCTACCGGACGTTTAACGGATAGAACGGACGTTGAATGAATATGAAACAGACTTCTACCAAACGTATAACGGATAAAACGGATGATGAACGGATCTGAAACGGATAAATATAAATT
The DNA here is from genome assembly GCF_036588685.1 of Mytilus trossulus. NCBI lineage: Eukaryota > Metazoa > Mollusca > Bivalvia > Mytilida > Mytilidae > Mytilus > Mytilus trossulus. The sequence goes on from NC_086373.1 coordinate 44,894,343, forward strand.
GAGAATTTCGTGTCAGAAATGCCAATTATTTGTATGTCAAATTTCTTGTGTGTCATGAATTCTTATTATACATAATCGATCTTAGAGTTAAGGGTACGTCTTCACTATCAAGCAGCTCTTATTCAAGCCAGACACTACCCTTTGGTGGTACTTTGAAGAACAAACAAAAACCTGGCACACTGGAACTTTTTGAAAATTTATGCGATTTAATTTTTCCGTATATCTTGTTTATCCGTTTTATCCGGTACGCTTCCTTTAGGTGTCTGTTTTATTCGGTATTCGTCCGTTGGATGTACGTTCGACATCTGTTCTGTCCGGTACGTTTTCGTTTCTCGTACGTTGTATATCCGTTATGTGTCCGTTATGCATTCGTTAGGTAGGAATACACAGTTAGGAGATCTTTTAAATAGGAAAGTTATTGTGTAATAAAATTCATTTTTAGACAGCTGAGTACTATTTATTTTAGCCTTCAACGATGATTTATAAGAGCATACAAATTATTTTTACAGGTTTTATGGTCAATTTTCTGTTTGACAATCCGTAAATTTATATAAAAAATGTAACATCCTGAAGAGGTGCAGGCCATTTTTGATTCAGGCCAAAGTTACTTCTAAATTTACAAAATTATTCTAATCCACCTACAGTAGAGATTACTTTTTACCTCTCATTAAATCTGTCAGAATCTGTCAGGAGAACTGTTCTAGGACAGTATGTAGAACTGTCAGCCTGACACCTTTTAGACAGTTCTAGCTAGAACAGTTCTAACCTAGAACTGATTTTGGTCAGTACTACCTAGAACTGATTTGGACAGTTCTACCTAGAACTGATCCTGACAGTTCTACCCTAGAACAGTTTTAGACAGTTCTACCTAGAACTGAACAACTCTTTGGTCAGTTCTACTTCTAGAACAGTTCTACGGTTAGAATTGATTTTATAAATTCTATGGCTAGAATTGATTTATAAATTCTACGGCTAGAATTGATTTATAAATTCTACGGCTAGAATTGATTTCTCAATTTTACGGCTAGAATTGATTTAAGAACTCTTTGTATTAAATATATATTAAGGCTTCGGCAAAATAGCGTTTAATCAAGAGATGTATGTGCCTGTTCCAAGTCAGGAGCCTGTAATTCAGTGATTTTCTTTTATATGACGTGTTACATAAATTATGTTTTTCGTTCATTTTTTGTACATAAATTAGACAGTTAGTTTTATCATTTGAATTATTTTACTTTGGTCATTCCGGGAGTCGGGATGACTCGTATAACAAAATTATTTGACATCATTAACCAAATGTAATAACTTGTTTCCCAATCTACTATGATAAATAAATATGTTTTTAAATTAAACTTCAACTGACCATATTTGCTCTTCATCATGTAAATCTATATACATGTAGCTGCACACTACAGTAATACAGTTATATTTTTAGGCATTTTATTGGATTGTACAAATGACAGCAATTATACATGTATTGGAAAACAATGACTTTAAAATTTTGTTCGCATCAATTTATAGTACCAGCATGTCCTCTTTTTATTCAAAATATTGAATCGTTCACAAATATTATATCTGTTTACGAGTAGTTTTCATACCTCGGCCGGCCCTGTTTTACAAACATCTTTTGACTGCATCAACCTAAACTGACATTATTTGCTCTTTTTTTCTGCAAATCTATGTAGCTGCACAGAAGCTGCACAGTAATTCAGTTATAATTTTCGGACTGTTATATAGAGTTAAAGCAATATTGGAAAACAATGACCACAAATTTTTGTTCGCATCAATTTAGAGTGCCAGCATGTCCTCTTTTTATTCTAAATATTGCATCATAAACAAATATCAGTAGTTTTCATACCTCAGACTGACCATGCTGACTGGTATAACAAAATTATTTGTCCGTATCAACCAAAACTGACCATATTATGTAAATATTAATAGCCGCAAAGTAAATAACTTATATTTTATATCAGGATGTATTGTATAATTCAAATGATAGCAATATTGGAAAACAATGACTACAAAATTATGCTTGCATCAGTTTATAGTGCCAGCATGTTCTCTATTTATTCAAAATTTTGAATTATAAACTAATTTCAGTAGTTTTGATATATCTCAGACTGACTCATATATAACAAAATTATGTGTCCACATTAATAAAAACTGACCATATTTGACAGCATCAACCAAAACTGACCATATCTGCACTTTATTATGTAAATCTTAATATATATATATAGCTGCATAGTAAATCACTTACATTGTATAGTTACATATCACGATGGATTGTATTATTCAAATGACAACAATATTGACTGTCTGACACATTGACTACAAAAAAAAATCAACATCAATTTAGAGAACCAGCATATCCTCTTTTTATTCAAAATATTGAATCATAATAAACAAATTTCAGTAGTTTTAGACTGAGTCATTTTAACAAAATTATTTGACTGCATCAACCAAAACTGAACATATTTACACTTTATCATGTAAATATATATGGCCTCATTGTAAACCAATGATATTTCTATATATATAGCTATGTCAGGACGGATCATATAAAGATGACACCAACTTTGGAACACAATAACTACCACGACTACAAAAGTTTGTCCACATCAATTTAGAGTGCCATTATTTCCTCTCTGTATACATAATATTATAAATAATGAACCGTCGGTGGTTTGTGATTGTTTTTTTTTTAAACAAAACTAGTTAGCGGCATCATCCAACACTCACATGACTGATTCATATACTTTAAAATGAAAAGTACATGTATGAGAAGTTCTCTTCTTGGAATAGTACAATGCATACTGTTAATATATTTCTGTATCTGTATTTCACACTTCTTTTATACGGGTGGGTACGTCACAGATTCCTTTCGGCTATTGTGTGACGGGTTGGTCTGCGCATAAATTAGTCACGCTTGCTGGGGAGTATTGATTAAAACTCCTTGGTTGTAGTTATGAACACAACAGAGTCCGCTAGACGGTTCCAATCTACTGCAGTGCTCACAAAGATGGAGTTTTTGAACTGATCAGACTTTCTATTAGGAGCTACATGTATGACCGCACGTTTGTTGTTACGGACTTGTTGGTCTATAATGTTCTTCGTTACAAAATTGTTATATGTTGTACCTCTTATTTGTTTTTTTTTTAAGAAGAAGTCAAAGAAGAATGATCATGATGATTGATTATAGTTTACACATATTTTATTTGTTAAAGTACAAATCAGATAAGACACAAGTAAAACAGACTTATGAAGTCTTCTCCATTTAACATTTATAGCAATATAATACAAAAATATATGTATGAGCATGCATGTAAAGAATGGTATATCTATTTAATAAATATGTATATAAATATGGATCAAAAGACGGTAGTAAAAGAAAACAATAATAATACAGAAAAAATAAATAAAAATTAAAAAAAAAATTAAAATTTATAAATGAATAAATTATTTTGAAAACAGAAAAAAAAAAAAAAAAAAAAAAAAAAAAAAAATAATAATAATAAAAACACAAATCCAAAATGAAAAAAATATAAAAAGGACAAAAAAAAAAAAAGGGGGAGAAGAAACAAATCTTACTTAGATGATGATGTGTGTGCGATCATGGTTTGCTACCTAGACAATTTGAAATCTTTCCGAACTTTTAATAAACTCAAAGACATTTTTGAAAATGGTTTGGTTTTGCTCTAAAGTAAGAAGACTACCCGAGGAAAGTAGTTCTATGTTGATTTTACAAGCCAGCGCAGACTTTCAAACATTTTATTTCGTATTTCTGAATATAATATACATTTAAAAAAGAAATGATAGGAATCTTCACGATTAACACCACAGCGGCAGGAAGGGTAAGAAATAATGTTGGCCCTATATAGATCATAGTTTAAGGATGATGCAAAACATCGAAGTTGGGTGAGAATTATATTCAATTTTCGATTTCCAAATTCATATTGCTTCGGTACAAATATATTACTCTGAGTTTTAAATTTATTAATTGATTCCACATCACGAGTTGAATCATCAAGATTATTCCAAAGACGTATGGTTGATGGAATAAAAGAATCATTAGTTAATGCTAGTCTGCAGAATGGAATAATGATGTCATTTCCATTGCGTAGAGGATTAGACCGTCATACTTTGTATTTTTTGGGGAATTAAATGTGACAAATATTCTGGAACATTATTATTTTGAATATTATAAAACATTTGGATTTTTCTTATCTCTCTTCTTTCAGCTTATGTTTCCCATCCAAGTTCTTCATAAATAACCTTTGAGCTTGTGAAAATAGGTAACCCTGTAACTATCCTAGCAGCTTGGAGCTGTAATTGCTCCAGTTTATTGACATAACCTACCCCAATATTATCCCAAACCTCACTTGCATACTCAAATAAAGGTCATATAAAAACTAAATAGAGTATTTCTAAATTTTTCCTGCTTAGTTTATATTTCAACTTCCTTAGCATATTTATATGTTTAGACGTGCTTAAGATAATATTATCAACAAGGGCATTCCATTTAGCATCATTGCTAAATGTTACCCCTAAATGTTTATGCATATTTGTAATAGGTATATTTTTATCATTGAATATAAAGTTCATTTCTGGGGTTTCGACATTAGAAAATAACATAATTTCTGTTTTATCTGGATTAAAAGACATTAACCATTTGATGTTTGATTGATTTTGTTTGTAGCCTAACGTCTAGGGGCAAATGTTCCATTCATGTTCAGATCGAGCATATGTTTATGACTCCCAGACATCAGTTATAATCGTTATGGATAAGTCTGTCTAAATTGACGAGATTGTGCAAATGTACATAGTTTTTTTACTTAAGTTACACAACACGTATTTCATTAATATCCCATAATTCATCCACTGTACAATTTTCGTTTGAACATGTCATAACAGAATCTTAAATCATAAATGTAAATCCAGAGCAAACAAGGTAAAATGATTTTTTTTATTATATTTTAAAGAGACTGTTAAAATCGGGGAACGAAGCAACATAAACCACGATGTGCAATCATATGAAAATATTTCTCCGATATTTGTACATGTAACGTTTGATCAGTAAAAATATAGAAAATCTGCTATTATACAGTTAAGTAATTGGAACTGATTTTTTTTTCTAAATTCTAAATTCTAAGATGCCCTTACTGCAGTGACGTCATTTAGAGCTGTTCTACAGTCCTAACTGATTTAGTCAGTTCTGCTGACAGTTCTACGGTTAGAACTGATTTGGACAGTTCTACGGTTAGAACTGTTTTGGACAGTTCTACTCTAGAACTGATCCTGACAGTTTTAGACAGTTCTACCCTAGAACAGATCCTGACAGTTCTACCTAGAACTGATTCTGACAGTTCTACTTAGAACAGTTCTAGGGTAGAACTGTTCTATGTAGACTGTTCTAGGATAGTTTAGAATAGTTCTATGACAGATTATTCTGACAGTTCTAATCAGAGATTAGAAGTGATCAGGTTTTGAATGTACCTGGGGTAACCGAATTGTGCAACAAATAATTTATGTCACCCTCGAAATGATTTCTCCAAGAATTTCATAGGTATCTTGGTAGGATTCTTTTCTGCATTTGGTGCCACTACTCTAAATCGACACATCTGAAACCGATATAAAGAATCGGCAATCACATTGAAAGAATCTCCTATATGTTTTGCTCTAAACTGAGAATTGTTACATAATGTGAACAAAACCAAGGGACGAATTAATCTCGTCACTGATTTCGAGATAGAAATGCCGGATTATCTAGCATAAACAAGATTTTTCATTTATGAATTATAGACCCTATGAATACAAATCCAGTATTATATTATAGGAACGAGGTGAAGAAATGTAATATCTTTCATCACTTCAGAATCTGCCCAATTTTCTGGCCAACGAAACTGTTTTCATTTAAAAGCAAAATAAGCTCACCAGGCCAATGATTGACTACCTGCACTGTCTGTGAACAACTCAATAATTGCATTGTTAAACCTAAACTTTTCTAGTAAACTTTTCCCCATTAAAATGCGACAAAAATTCTAACCACACCATTACATCTTGTTTGACCTCAATAGTGGCTCGAATTAAATTAAATGGTTTCTTTTCCATAACAGACGCAATTAAATCATAAAATCTTCTTATAAATGCTTTTGCGGATGGGATAGCCCTGGCATAGAAAGTCACTAAACCAATAGACGACTCTAACATATTTACTCGAACCTTTTTCACAGTAAGTAAGTTTTCTAAGTGAGATTTATTTTTTTCAATTTTGCTGTCAGGAATCCTGACCAACATTTGATCAGTAAATATTTTTAAACCCCCCAAAAATTAGTACAGTTAGTTCAATCTGAACTGTTCATTATATTGTTTCCACCCTATACTGTATAAACTTAACTTAATCCTGTTGCCCCTTGGTGGAGCATAGGCCACTAACGATATTTCTCCACCTTGTTCTGTTCTTTGCTAGCCTCTCCAGATCATGCCACTTGTACCCTTCTTTCTCCATCTCGGCTGCAACATTCCTTCTCCAGGTGTATCTTGGTCTGCCCCTGCTACGCTTTCCTTGTGGGTTCCACTGTAAGGCTTGCCTTGTAATGTTAGTTTTTGGCTTCCTCAGTGTGTGTCCTATCCATCGCCATTTTCTCTTTTTTAACTCTTCATCAACTGGGGATTGGTTGGTCTTTTCCCAAAGATCTTTGTTTGATATCTTCTTAGGCCATCTGATGTTAAGGATGCGCCTGAGGCAGTTGTTAATGAAGACTTGAAGTTTATGAAGCAGGTTTTTTGTTGTTTTCCAAGTCTCAGCTCGATATAAGAGAATGGTTTTTACGTTTGAATTGAACAAGCATATTTTGGTCTTAAGTGTGATATTTCGTGCTTTCCAGATTGACCCCATCATGTTAAATGCAGTTCTGGCTTTGCCAATTCTGATCTTTACATCTTTATCTGAGCCGCCAAGATTATCCACTACGCTTCCAAGGTATGTAAAGGATTCCACTTCTTCTAATGCTTGGGTGTTAACCATCAGACTGGCTTGGGACTTTGTGTTTGACTTTAACACTTTGGTCTTGTTTTGATTGATGGAAAGGCCCGTTTCTGCTGCTCTCTTTTCAACCTGCTCTAGTTTGTCCTGCATTTGTTGGTGGTTGTGGGATAGCAATGCAATGTCATCGGCAAAGTCTAGGTCATCCAGCTGAGTGAACATGGTCCATTGGATGCCATTTCGTCTGCCATCTGTGGCTTGCTTCATGATCCAATCAACTGCCAGGAGGAATAGCATAGGTGAAAGGAGACAGCATTGTCTTACCCCAGTTGTTATATTAAAGGCCTCTGTTAATTGACCTTCATGTATAACCTTACTCTGCATTCCTGTATAGGTGTTTCTGATGATGGTAATAAATTTTTCAGGAATGCCATAGTGTCTCATCAACTGCCACAACACATCTCTATCTAAGCTGTCAAAGGCTTTGGCAAAGTCGACAAAAACAGAATAGAGTGATGAATTGAACTCTTGTGATTGTTCGAGGATGATACGTAAGGTTGCTATTTGGTCTGCACATGATCGGTTTTGTCTAAATCCAGCTTGGTTGTCACGAAGCTTTTCATCTATTGCATTTTTGAGTCGGTCTAACATAACTCTATTTAAAACTTTCCCTGGAACTGATAGTAGCATTATTCCTCTATAGTTGTCACAAATGCTTAAATTGCCCTTCTTTGGAAGCTTTACCATGTGTCCTTCTTTCCATTCTAGCGGGACCTCTTCTTCTTCCCAGATTTTTCCAAATAGCTCATATAGCATTTGAGTTGATGTTTCAATGTCTGCTTTCAGTGCTTCTGCAGGTATGTTGTCAGGACCTGGAGCTTTGTTGTTCTTTAGCATTTTTATGGCTTTCTTTATTTCTCCTGTTGATGGTCTTTTACAGTCTACTGCCAAAAGCTCTTCCGAGGGTGGGATGTCAGCTTTTCTTACAGGTGGGTCCTGGTTTAGCACATCCTTGAAATGCTCAACCATCTTTTCATTTGCTCTTCATGTGTGTTGAGTGTTTTCCCTTCTTTGCTTTTGACTGGTCTACTTCCTTTCTGGTATTTCCCTGTTAGCAGTTTAATGTTGTCATACAGAGCTTTGATGTTGTTTGCTCTGGCTGCTTCTTCTGCTTCTGCTGTCAGTTTGTCTACAAATGCCCTCTTATCTCTCCTTGCACTGTTCCTGACATCCTTGTTAGCTATAGTATACTCTCTTGAGGCTGATTGTTTTGCTGATCTTGTTTTGCTGTTGTTCAGGATATTTTTTATATTTTTCCATTTTTCTACTTTTACAAGTGTTTCTGGCGTTATCCATTCCTGATGTTTCCTATTTTTTAAACCTACTGATGTTTCGCAAGCTGTCGTGAAAGCATTTTTAATCTCTTGCCAGTGATCTTCTATTGAAATTATTTCCTCTGCTGCATTCTGAAATATTGAGAAGCGATTTTTTAGCTCTATCTGGAATTCTGATTTCTTTGTTTTGTTTTCCAACATTGATACGTTAAATCGTTTTCCTGTTGATTCAATATTTTGATGTTTCTTCAGCTTCAATTTGACATTAGCTACAATAAGGTGGTGGTCAGTGGCAGCGTCAGCTCCTCTTTTAACTCGGACATCTTGTAAACTTCTCCTAAACGTCTTGGAGATGCAGACATGATCTATTTGGTTTTCAGTGTTCATGTCTGGAGATACCCATGTTGCTAGATGACATTTTTTGTGTGGGAAAACTGTTCCACCGATGACCAGATTGTGATTTGCACAGTGGTTGGCAAAGAGCTCTCCATTCTCGTTCATTTCTCCTAGCCCATGTCTTCCCATCACTTGTTCATAACCGGTGTTGTCGCTTCCTACCTTAGCATTTAGGTCTCCCATTAAGATTGTGATGTCTTTGGAGCTACATTTCCTGGTGGTTTCTTCCAGCAATTGATAGAATTCTTCCTTGATATTGTCCTCTGCACCATATGTAGGGGCATAGCATTGGATGATGTTTAATGATATCCTTTTATTTGTGGTCTTGAATTTTGCCATGATGATTCTTGCACTTATTGGCTCCCATCCAATTAATGTTTTCTGAGCTTCTTTTGACAGCATAATGGCAACTCCTTCAGAATGTTGAGCGTTCTCCTCCATATGTCCAGAGTATATAATCATTTCTCCTGATGTTAGTTTTGATTGTCCTGCAACATTCCATCTTGCTTCCGCTATTCCTAGTATGCCTATTTCATATGCTTTCATTTCATTGGCGATGGTTTGCGCTTTTCCTGGAATGTACATAGATCTCACATTCCATGTTCCTATCTTTGTTGCGGATTTAGAGTTCAGAAGTCTCAGTTGTGTAGCTTCCTTTTGGTTTTGGCCATCCAACGTCATTCTCCTTCTATGTAAAGGTCTTCTTTCTCTTTCATCCAAGGTTTGTAAATTTTCGTTTCGTGTTTCTGTAATCCGTTTTAACCTCTAAGCGGGGGATTAGCCTACCTAAAGGTTCCAGGTGGTTTTGTAAAGGCATCTGGAATGTAGCCTTCCCCATACGGGTCACTGGCCGGTGTGGCATTGTTTGCCCTCATACGCCCTTTGCCGTTGTCGCTTGGCAGCAATCTTCCGCCGGGGCAGTGATCTCCCCACTATTTGTCCAATAGCTGGAGTGGTTGTCTTGAAAGGACTAACGGTTACCACCAACCGGGATTTGAAATCAGAGTTTTCCTTCTCCTAGGCAGGCTGCCTTCCTAGGCTCACGAGACCCATCTTCCCGTCGCCCTTGTAGTTATGCCTGAGGCCTTTCGGTGCTCAGTATCCATCTGTTCCCACGCGGAGGTACTACATAGGACTTGATGTGGAGAGGCTATGTACTGGCAGGGTGAGACTGACAAACTGCTCACCTTTTCACATTTCTGTTAGCCAGCGGCGCTGAAAGCGAGAGGTGACAAGCACACAGACACAAAACACAGCACACTAGACGCATCATACAACATATAACAGACTATACTGTATGAACCACATAATTTAGCCGCTATTCTGATGTTGTTAGTGTATTGAAACTTTTCAGGATGAGCTAGACAATATACACTTATAAAAACTAGAAAAGCATCAGTCCACTGATCAATATTTGTAATTTTTTGCTGCTGTTGTTTTTGTTGCAACACCAATTCACCTTGCAAAAAGCATATGGTTTGTTTAATGGAATTGTTTTGAATATTTGTATTTTGCAATAAACATGCCAAATCAATAAATTCCCCATAAGCTATTTTCTCTTTATTGGCAATTGATGTATGCATGCCCAATTCATCACTTTTCTTTGGTAGATTGTAAAATAAAGTTTTGATGGGTTATCAACTGAGTATTACCTGTAGTGTCAGAAGTAGGAGTACTGAATACCGGAGGAGCCGTTGTTGTGGGTCCCTGACATTTGTGTTGTGTCAACTCCAATGAAAATACCACTAACAGGCATGTTTATCAAGAATAAACTATTCCTATCGTCACCATTAACAATGGATTCTGACAAATTATGAAGGCTATCAACAGATTATCTAGGTGCTGCCATCTTTGTTGCTGCTGACACTGCTTTATTGTATTTCTGAGGAGGGGTAGCTCTCTTTCTACTAGATCTTCGAAACATTTGGAAAACCTGTACGCTGGAAAAAATAAATTTTACGGAGTAATTGTTATACCACATGCAAAATTTGTAAACTATACTTGTGATAAATTGCATTAACAAATATATTAAATCTATATAATCAAATACTTGATGTTGGTGTGTGCAAAGTTTAAACTAAAACATTGTACAATACAAATAATTGACATAAATTGTAATGACCAAGACAAATAATTACATTTATGAATTAAGTAACCACATATAAATCAATTCATCACCTATGAATCAAGTTATCACCTATGAATCACGTAATCACTAATGAATCATGTAATCACATATGAATCAAATAATCACGAATGAATCTCAGAATCGCTTATGAATCACATACTCTCTTATGAATCACATAGTCACTTACGGATCACGTTAGGATCACGTCATCAATTATAAATCACGTCATCACTTATGAATCATGTAATCACATATGAATCAAATAATCACGTATGCATCGCAGAATCGCTTATGAATCACATACTCACTTAAGAATCACATATTCATTTACGGATCACGTTATCACTTTTGATCACGTCATCACTAATGAATCACGTCATCACTTATGACTCGCGAAATCACTTGTGACTCGCGTAATCTTTTATGAATCAATTAATCACATATGAATCACGTAATCACATATGAATCAAGTAATTACATATGAATCACATAATCATTTATGAATAAAATAATATCTTATCATACAAGTAATCATTGATGAAACATGTAATTAAAACCTGACAACAGTGACAGACGATTACCATATTCATAAATGAACGTGTAATCACAACAATCAGACTTGCAAACAAACAGACAACCATCTAAAAGTTTACGTTTCTACAATGCACACAAGCTTAAAATATCCCACTTGATGTTACTGGCAATTCAAAATAACTTAAAGTCATAAGAAACCTCAAATTGAAAAAAATATGCATCTGTTTTTTATAACTAAATGGATAGTTTTCATTAAACAACTTATGTACATATACTTTTTTTCTGAGGAAAATTCTTTAATTTGTCCACATTTAGAAGAAGTGTACTTATTTTTAATTGCTTGCTGCCAGCGAGCAATTCGCCGACATATTTTCCGTATGCATAGTGACCCGAGCGTAACCCTCCTCGTAAAAATCTGGTGACTACAATACGCATGGATCTGTCATTGAAATAAACAAATATCTGATTATACATGTTAAACACGTGCTCAATACCCATGATTTTTGTTATTTGTTTACTATAAGGTGACAATCGGTAAAACTCGGCTTCAAATCACGGCATTTAATGAGCAGCCATATTTGTTAAATCATAACAAACAGAGAGAGAAAAAAATTGGCGATTATATGATATATTTGCGAAAATAATGATAAAATCGTGCACATAGGACTAAGTTTATGATGTATACATGCATTGGTTCAAGAATTGGACAAACATTATTTTTCACCACTCACTCGTTTCATATGACTTTAAGACTATGAACATATTTAATCGATTTGAGGTTCATGCATTCGCCAAAAACTATACAAAATCGGGAAACAAAATATCGCTTGTGCGCAATAGAATTGCGAACGACAAAGTTTTCTCTGTAATAATAAATCAATTGTATAAAAAATCTGTCTTGATTCACAAGACAATTCTACGGAACTGTGGCCGTAGTGCGAAATAATTACGCACGTCTCATGGCTAAGATATAAGTATTATATATACCACGCTATTTACGAGTTAACATATTTAAACGACGAATCGGCAGGATGAGTTCGTTTAAATATGTTAATGAGTAAGGCGTGGTGTATATGTTTTGTAACATCATTCAAAAATGGCCTGGTGATTTTTTATCCAATAAAAACAAGTGGGAGTGTCGTTCTAGCCTGCTGCTTAGCGCGCGCACGGGAAAACCGTTCCAGATGGGAATACGCTCAGGAATGCGGCACATCAGATATGACAAAAAGTTATTTTCTGAATTGAGCGACGCGGGTTCCTCTAAAGCACATACCATTTGAATTGTTTGGGTCCTGTTTAGAACAAAATATTCCGGCCCTGAGTTTTTAAAAAAAGAAGATATTCCCGAAAAAAATGTATTCATGAAACACTGGCCGAGCCGTGAGAGGTGTGTCTAAAAATTTCGTTGAAATTTATGAAATCAGTGACAGAATTCCCAGAAAGTAGAAATCCTATTTGTAAAACAAACGAAATCCTTGTCCTCGTGTATTCACTAAACTGTCAATCACATGGAGACGTAACAAAGAGGCGGAGTTTAAATAATGGTTTAACATAAAAAAAAATCTCACATTAAACCAAGCTCCGCCTATCTACATGGAGTTGCAAGAACAAAGTACGTCATGATTATTTTTAATGGAATAACATATCAATCTTTATATTAAACCATGGTTTTTCAAAAACTGAACTATTAAGCAGATTATCACGTAAAGACTCCAAAGGAAAAATGCCGTATTATGTTACATTTCTAATAGTTCGCTTAAATTTTACAAATAACGATGCAATAAAGTAAATTTTACAAATTTAAAGTCCTTTTCTTATTTATTTCACTATGTTAAGTTATTTCTTTAACAAATTAAACATAGGTGGAAACAGATTAACATACAATATTAGGTCAATGTCAGAAAAATATAAACTTTTTGTATGAGGCTGAGAAACTGGGGAAGGACGAGGTCCTACTGAGCCCTTTCCCAGTTTTATGCCAAGTAATTAAAAAAATTATATATTTTTATGACATTGACCTAATATTGTTTTTATACTGCAACTTAAGTTAATAAACTGATAGCTAATTAAACTTAGTTTTCTCCCTGAATGAACCCCTGACTGTGGAAAAAGTATTCCATAATGAAATTGACATTGCACAAAATATAGCTGTGTTACTATATTTAGGAAATATAAACAACTAGTTGCAGTATAAAATGAAATATTTCTTAGCCTTTCAACCACGTCTTCTTTTCAATGTTGTTGAAAAAAGGAAGTACGTCACTGTGAGTTGGATGACGTATGCTGCAGGTAAATACTTCAAATATTTCAAGATAACACAAAGACAACTATAAACCAGGGGCCTGTTTATCGAAGCTCTCTTAGGATTAGGACGTGTCCTAAGACCAACTTAGGACACATCTTAGTCCTAAATGGGTTTATCAAACATTTCGCAACTTAGGAAAATCCTAGGAATTGTCCTAACTTTAGGATACCAATTTAGGTGTCTTAAGATAATCTAAGAATGGTCTTAACTTTAGGATGCATTCGAATTCCGTGCTTTGTTCATTTTCACGCGTATTATTTTTTAAGCAGTAGTAAAACTAGTTTAAATTCTCCGTATTGATATGAATAGTGCACGAGATTTGGATTTGAACTGTTAAAGAATGAAAATGTGACACTTCGAATTCAACTCACTCAAAAACTTGTTATGAATTTTACGCATTATATATCTTGTTTAACAGTTATTTTGTTCAATTTTTATTATTGTCTCATGTTTTGTTTCATACAGTTTAAATCTACAATTATTTTACAAAATATATTTACTACTTTTAATTTAGAACTACCTATTAGTTATTAGTTTCTAATTAACCATATTTGAAATAAAATTATTGATAAAATATATCATAACTTATTTTTTTTCATATTCAGTTCGTATTTTCTTTTCCGCCAATACTTAGGACATAAGTTAGGACGTCCTATAGCTAAGATATTCCTAAGATAGCTTCGATGTGCATGCTGAGACGTGTCGTAAGTCGGTCCTAACTTTATCCTAACTTCTGTCCTTAGAAATTCTTAGGACCGATCTTAGGACAGTTTCGATAAACAGGCCCTAGACCACTGCGGCCAAGAGATTTAAAATATAGTTTTAAATCCATTTGGTAAAATCTGATTTGCAGTTGTTGTATGACAATCAAACATGAATAGGATATGTACTTGTGTATGTATCAATGACTTCAAATACATCATTCAGCGTAATCGCATTATTAATGGAGGTAAGAATTTTTGCATCATTCCCTTGTGTAATTTCAGATCGTGATGGCAAATGGTCTGACTGGGAATCATGGTCTGCATGTACATTCACTTGTGGAGCCGGACTTCAAACAAGAACACGTACTTGTAGTAGTCCATCACAAGCAGGATTTGGAGATAATTGTACTTTAGGACATAGTTTAGGAACGCAGACGTGCAATAATGTTTTATGTCCAGGTTAGTTGTTAGCGTGGTTAAATATACAATATTAGGTCAATGAAAGAAAATATAATTTTTTTTGTATGAGGCTGAGGTTCTACCGAGCCCTTCCCTAGTTTTGCAGCGAGTACAAAAAAGTTTATATTTTTATGATATTGACCTTATATTGTTTTTATAATGCAACTTAAACAAATACATTAATAACTTTTTAGATAGTTACACAGTTTTCAAAATGATTTTCATCCCTTAATGATCCCCTGATTGTGGAGAACGTGTTCCATGATGAAATTGACATTTTACAAAATATAGCTATGTTACTATATTTAGGAAATAAATACAACTAGTTGCAGTCTAAAATGAAATGATATACCTAGGATCAGCTTAATGTGCTACGTGGATCTCATCTATGTTAGACACTAACAGGCAAATGCATAATGACACAAACATGTGTGTTCTTCTTTTCAGTAAAACCCATGCTGACTACTATTTTTGTTGATAACTAGAAGATGCCCACACAATCGCGGAACAATAGGGCAAGTGAATGAGTGTGGTCACAGTAATAAGGTGGACACAATAAGGATTTGGACACGATTAATACATTTGATTGTTATTCTTTTAACCACTACCTTATATGGAAATGCATAAATTAGCATACTTATGTTCTCGCACATGTAATTGTTTATTTACATGTGACGAAATTTATTTTTTACCTAGGTTTTTGACCAATCTCCTAAATGAATCACAATGTATGATGGACTTCTACGTCACTGTTTACATTCAATCAAGAACACGTGTTATTTACTAAAATACAACACATTTTTTCGTGCAATGCGGGATTCACAATTTCGCTTAGTTTTTCATTTTGTGTATCCTCATTTATAGTTCGTGATATAAAGTATTACTTCCATGCTCAGATTAACGAAGAGTTGTTTCTATGAGAAGAAAAAAGGGTTGAATTACCCGATATATAGCCATTAACATCTTTGCTGATAGCACAGAGATTTCATGTATTTGTCCACCAGACAGCAACGTAAGAACAGCGAAAAAAACACAATTACCCATAAGACAAACTTACCAGTGTAAAGTAAGCCGTCGATAACAGCCGGTGCTGATATTCACGATTACAGCAATGTTCGTATAGATAATTAAAGGCAAATGTGGGATCCTTGAATTTTGTGTTCGTAATTTAAAATAAAAGGCAAAGAAATATTTACATACATGGCAGTGTTAACAAAATTTATAAGTATTTTTTTTTGTCACATTTCAGTATATGGGACTTCCAAGCTGTTCCCTTTGTTTTGAAGGTAGTGAAGTCAGCAACTGTAGTTTCAGTTTGTTCGTTTTTAACGTGCTCGGACATCTGCCAAACTCAATAAAATCATTTCAGCTGTTTTCTTATACCTGCAAAGTAAAACTTTGGTTGGCCTGCTTGCTTTGTTTGTATAGTTGTTTATACAAGCTTTGAAAATAAGTTTGACATCTTTAAACAATATATATATATATATAGGCATAGTTTAACTTGTATATTTTATATTTTGTACAATATACAAACAAAGCAAGCAAGCTAACCGAAGTTTTGCTCTACATGCATTAGGAAATAAGCTGTAATGATTTTATCCATATGTATGTGCGACAAGGTGGAAAATATGATATGTTTTGTGAAATTGCAGCATTGCATCTATAATAAAAAAGGAATATGAAGTATGATTGCCAATTAGACAGCTGTCCACAAGAGACTAAAATGACACAGAAATTAAAATTTATAGATCACCGTACGGCCTTCAACAATGAGCAAAGCCACTACCGCTAAGTCAGCATTAATTAAAAAGCCCCGATAAGACAAAGTAAAACAATTCAAAGGAAAAACTAACGGCCTTATGTATGTAAAAAAATGAACGAAAAACAAATATGTAACACATAAACAAACGACAATCACTGAATTACAGGCTCCTGACTTGGGAAAGACACAAAGCCCGTTAAGAAAAAAAATAATAGGTAATATGGCACTCACTATGATCCACTGGGGTAAAGCTGATGACCGTAACTATATTCACGGTCATCCCAAGATGTCGGACGAAAAATTAGGTCAGTTTCTGTATTGTCTGTTTAAGTGTTTCTATATCATTTTCTTTACAATTCATACATTGAAACGATGCAAATTTATAAAAGAATCACTCGGAAATCACTAATTACTTCCGAGAAATGTGCATGAAACGGGAAATTCGATTTGAAAAAAAATCGCTCAGATGACCGTAAATCACAATCGAGATGACCGTAACAGAATCAGCGATTCATAACAAGGGTGACCGTAATTGCTTTAAGATGACCGTAATTTGTAAATGATGACCGTAACTTTTAAAGGATGACCCTCAATTCTAAGAAATATCCGTTTTTATATAACTACTTTTTTGTATCAAATGATTAATCGTGTTGGAATAAACATATTAATATGTGAGTATTATCCTATAGGTAGAAGACAATAAGTCGTGCTTCAAATGCAAAGATTACCATATGTATCTTTTTTACAGTAGAGGGTTTAATTTTTTTAATGACTTTGCAAAATGACATGCTACAAAAGCGCGATAAAATGACACCTCACAAGTATAATGAAATAAATGCGGTGCACAGCCTCCAACTGCTCGACAAAAGATTTTTTTTTATTTCTAGGATTCCTTTTAATGACATATCAAAAATACACATTTTTAAAGGTTTCAATGCATGTTAACCCATTGATATTATATCGTCTTCCATTTTGTCGTGCAAATAAAATAACAGAAATATTTTGAAAATATTATACGACTAAACTAGTGAAGGTGAGCTCCAGCAAAGTAGATCCTTAAAATAGTCTTGTACGAATAGCGTATCACAAGGCGGAACGTTGTCAATTTGTATATATTAAACAGAAATGTTATTCATACAGTCAGGATTCTACTTCTTCAAAATTGTCTCCCCGTTGCGCCAGTTCATGCTCACAATCGTAGAAATGGAAGCCATTGTAGGGATGACGCTCTGCCAATTTTGCTCTTAAAAACTGATAAATGTATCCACATAGTACCATTACGATCGATCGTTATATATCAGTTATATCTTTAAAGACAAATGTATCTACTAGCTAATTAGCATCAGTTAATGATCTTGTCTGCATTGATTCAATTTAAAAATATTGTCTGTTCGGATGTCAGGTGAAATTTGACGTTTTAAAATCAACCTGTAGCTTTGATATATAAAAATGATAGAGTCTGAAGTGAGATGCTTTATCAAATACTCTTGCTTTGTAAGATAAAATATACACCAAACATGCCCGATCATAAAAAGGTGCACTCGACTCTCTTTCCGATACAATCGTTACCTATTTTGGGGATTTTTTTCATGATTCACATAATGGAAGGGCAGACACGAAATGTTTTTAACTAAATTATTGATATGTTCTCCGTCCGTTGTAAAAAAATTAAATAAATCAGATTATGCATTTTCTACATCCAATTTATAGATACCCATGTCGTCTGCTTGATATCTTATTGTTTCGCATTACTATGTAATAGATACATTGATAACTTATGCAAATGATGTTTTTTAAATAAAACACTTCGTAATCGAGAAGAAAATTGTCTTTTTATTTGTTTCTATTAACTGTTTAAAATTTGTTACTATATCAAACATTACAGTAAATATGTATCGCTTTCTCGATAAACAAAGAGCTTCGATTCTTTTGTTTTATTTCAAAAGTGTCTCCGCCTGTATATATCAAGACAAATTAAGATTTTAATCTGTTTCCTCTGAAACCATCAACATGGGCTCGATTACCAGTTTTTCTGGTATGTGCGTACATTCGTCCGTTCGTCCGATCGTCTGTTTGTTTGTCCGTTTGTCCAGCTTAGAGTTAAATAAAATTGGAACTTAGTACACAATTTACTTATGGTATGATCTTTTTAATTCTAATGCCAAATTACAGTTTTATCCCATTTTCACAGTCCACTAAACATAGAAAATGATAGTGTAGATAAGGCATCCGTGTACTAGGGTCAAATTCATATTTCTTCAAATTTTCGTCGTATCGCTGTCAATTTGTGTTGGTATTTTAACGTCGTTTTCAATAAATATTTCATTGTTTACGAGAAATATGCAAATTAACTATCATTGTCATAAATTCAAAATACGGCCAATTATATTATAGTTTAAAAAAAGAAATTTATGAAACATATTTTTATATCCGCTAACCGAGCCCCAATTGAGATCGACAAACTCAACAAAAAAGCTTTGAATACAATACGGATATTTCTTAGAATTGATGGTCATCCTATAAAAGTTACGGTCGTCCTATATAAATTACAGTCAGTCTTTACAAATTACGGTCATCCTTTACAAGTTACGGCCATCTTTTTACCAATCACGGTCATTCTTGTTTTATGTTACGGTCATCTTGAAAATATTTTGATTATGATTTACGGTCATCTTAACTATTTTTTCAAATCGAATTTCCCGTTTCATGCACATTTCTCGGAAGTAATAAGTGATTTCCGAGTGATTCTTTTATAAATTTACATCGTTTCAATGTATGATTTGTAAAGAAAATGATATAGAAACACGTTAACAGACAATACAGAAACTGACCTAATTTTTCGTCCGACATCTTGGGATGACCGTGAATGCAGTTACGGTCATCAGCATTACCCCAGTGATGATCCAGAGACTTTTAATATTGGAGATATTTTACATATGTCAACAGGACAATAGCCGAACGATAAATATGAGGTATATTTTGTGATAAAATTAGCAACAAACGGATATTATCGATGGATGAAACTATAAAAAAATGTATTGAGCTATATACCGTACCCGCTCAGTGGCGGATCCATGGGGCGGAGGTTCCGAGGGATGGATCCCCTTTTTTGGACGATCAGTGCATTTGGATGGGGACATTAGTTGGAACTCCCTCCCCTTTTTGTCCAGGGTTAGGACCCCGCTTTTCAAAATGACTGGATCCGCCCCTGCCGCTTTCATGACACTTATTTTTAGCATACTGAATATTATGATGTTCTTATTATTAGTTCAGATCCTGATAAAAAAATTACACATTCAGTTAAGAAAGAAGTGTTTCAATGAAAGATTTCGTGTTTTTCTAGGCAGAAATGATTTTGGAATGTCATAATACAGGTTTAAAAGAGCTCAAATGATTTACTTACCGGACATTGGTCACTTTATTGGATATTTTACTGTGTCATGTCGTGAAATTAATGCAGGTTCATTTCATAACAACGCAGGTTCATTTCATAACAATGCAGGTTCATTTCATAACAATGCACAAAACGAGGGTTTCTTATCGTCGAGTTGCAAGTTGCGAGTTACGAAAGTCGAGTTGTGAGTTAAGAAAGTCGAGTTGCGAGTTATGAAAGTCGAATTGCGAGTTAAGAAATTCGAGTTCGAGTTAGGAAAGTCGAGTTGCGAGTTAGGAAAGTCGAGTTGCGAGTTACGAAAGTCGAGTTGCGAGTTAGGAAAGTCGAGTTGCGAGTTAGGAAAGTCGAGTTGCGAGTTAGGAAAGTCGAGTTGCGAGTTACGAAAGTCGAGTTGCGAGTTAGGAAAGTCGAGTTGCGAGTTACAAAAGTCGAGTTGCGAGTTACGAAAGTCGAGTTGCGAGTTACACAAGTCGAGTTGCGAGTTAAGAAAGTCGAGTTGCGAGTTACAAAAATATTGTTTACACCGAATTTTCAGGTTTGATTCACATTTGATAAACAAAACATGCATGTACCCGAACTTAGTTATTCCCGTGATTGTGGGATTTGAAACAGTTATATGAGATACTTATTTATAAGATTAAGTTCTCGGGAAGCATTTTAAAAAAAATAATGTATCTTTAATGGACGAGATCGATCTTATTTAATTCAATGCGTTTACAATACAACATAAAAAGAACCGATCTGACCATAAAAAATTACCTTTTGTAAACAAATAATCCTAAAAATAGAATAGTAAAGGAAATCCTGCATCTCGCGCGAAGTATAACACATTGCGAAATCATTGAGAAAATAGTTTGCTCATTGCAATTTCGTATGGAATTATTAATCATTATTTTGGATCGTACATCACAAGTCATTAAACAAAGATATGTGTGTAGACTTTCGCTAAATAAAGAACGGCCAATGCGTTTGAAGATGAGGATTTGCAGCAAACATATAGATACAAATTATTTCTGAAGTCAACCAGCAGTTACTAACAGTTGAAGACAATCAAGTGAAAATACTGGATAACACGTTAGACTTTTTGTACGGCAATCGTCCTAATCAATTACTTTTTCAGGACCATGTACATACCAACGTAGACGGTGCTAAAGTTCTAAGCCATAACATTATTTCTTGTGTTAACACAATTCTTAGATTGTACAATTCAAATTCACAATTTGAACAAAATTTTTATTCGGAGAGGATAACAGGGAGGAGATATGCGCCATTAGAGACAACCAATCAAGATTATTAACATCCACATTCATTTCGTCCAGACGTCTGGAATTAGAAGATACTTTTAAAATCTGCTCAAGTCAAGCAAACGATTGTATTTTATATCATTCTATAGTTATTCTCATTGTATATATGTGTATTCACGGTGGGTATGGTTGTCCTGCGAGAGAACGTACTGTGCTGGTGATTTGGTCCTGACGGGTGCTGGTGGGTCCTGATTCTGTGCTGGTGGGTTTGTTTACATTGTATCAGAACGGCAATAAAACGACTGTTTTGTTGCTTAATTTTTCTCTGATCAATGTGTCATAAGTACCATGCAAAGTATATTACAACAACATTGTATTGCAAAAGTCGTGCAAATTCGTTAAACGGAATTGTCCTGACGCTGTGCTGGTGATAAGAAAAACGGTCCTGGTTCTGTGCTCCTATGTCCTGGTTCTGTGCTTTTTTATTTTAGTTAAAAGTGGCATATATTCAAGATTATTGATGCTGTACTGTTATTGACTTATTAGCTGTTGTCTGCTTTCTTGAAATTGACATTGTTGTGAATCTGTTTACTGTTATTATGAGAGAAAAAATACACCTATTTTTAAATATGTTTTTTTAAACTAACTGTAATCTTATTTATTGGCCTGTTAATGGAACCCTTCTTGCCCCCTTTTAAGATAAGTAAATATGTTTACGATTTTCGGGATTACGATCATTTTGCAAGATCACCAAAATACGTTGTAATTTATACAATACTTATATAAAGTAGATGATGTGATATGTTTGTTGTCAATGGACAAATTTCCGTAAGAAACCAAAGGAAGTATGTGTTAACAACCATACGCCATCGTACGACCTTCAACAATTACCCAAAAAATAAAAATGTAAAAGATTTTGCATAAAAATTGAGAGCAAAAATATAGAACAAAGGACTTTCTGAGCGTTTGAATCATGTCTTTAGCAGCTTCAAACACATGTGTTTGTGAACAATTGAGTGCTGACTATAAAAATGACAATAGTCTTGCGAGTTTGTTTGTTTGGTGTTTTTTTTTTTTTTTTTGGGGGGGGGAAGGGATGGGGATAAGTTAGAGCGAGGTTACAGTGAAAGCTCGGAATAGTTCCCCGTAAGATTTAAAAGTTGTATTGTAAAAGAAAAAATAAGGAAGTGAACAATGTGTCCTTCTTTTCTAGATATAAATATTTTTCATGAATAAAAATAAAATGTGCCTTGATTATAATTGAAAATGAGTAAATGGAAAAAATACCCAACTAAAATACACTTTCATTTTAATATTGGTAATATCACTAAGCTTTTAAGTTTTGTGTGTCAAACACACCATCTCTGTAGTAATGACTCCTTACTAAAATATTTCACTTCATTCATTTTTTTTTCTGCATTTTTTTATATTGTGAATTCATAGAATTATCATATTAAATGTAGCCTTAATTTATATTAAAAAAAAACTGAATCTAAAGCCAGATATATCAAACATTTTTGTTTCCATCTATCCGTTTTCAGGACTTTAACAATCAACAATAACACGCCTGGAAAGTAAAATGAGTACTCGGCTGTCTGTAATCGACCATTTTTAGACACCCCATGCTCCTAAAAAAACAAGCCGGGTGGGGGTTCAAAGATGCAAATTAAGTACTTATATCAATATTTTATCTTTTCGTGTACGGTTTATGACCCCTCATGTGGCCTGTCAATTCCGAAATGTGCAAACTGCAATAGTATCAAAACAGCACAGACAATAAATAATAGAGATATAATTTTGTACATATATCAAGGGGAAACTTCTTGCATTTTTAATTTTTAGCATTATTATTTATAGTTCATTATTGTATTTAGTAGAAAAAGAGAATTTAGTGAAAATAAAATCACTATTTTTGTAGAAAATTCGCAGACCTTTGTACAGAGATTTTTGTTATGTTTAGCATGGGATCAACACAATGGTTCATTACCCAATTAAAAAAAATCAAAATGTCTATCTACCTTGAACATTTCAGAAATTTCAGATCAGATCACGAAACTGGTTCCAGCAACATTTATAAGCAATTTAAGATTGTGACCCTCACAGTTTCCATTCACCACAAATATTTTCGTTACAACGAACCATTTTACATACAAAAATACGTGTTGCATGCAGCCTTTTGTTTATCTATTAATATATGTATACGGATAAAGTTATGAAAGACAGCAGGGTCATCAGGGTGAGGAGTCCATGTCATCTGAAATAAATGCTAAGCATAGATCTAGAAAGCGACATATAATCATGACATTAAAAAAGTCTCTTCTTTTCGACTTTTTTCGAACAAATTGACACATAAAATGAATTATATAGTATTGTGGTATGTTTATCTTATTTTAGATACTATATATTGTTATCTGATATTCGACGAAAGATGTTACCCTTTTATGTTATTATGTAATACAAGTTCAGATCATTCTAAAACACATATTAAACAGCCAAATGGATGCACAAGAGCTAAAATGGGAGTCATAGATCCTGTTGGCAACAATTATCTGGCTAATTTTATTGATTTTGTAACATTTGTTTCAAATATTACCAACTTCTTATCCAAAATCACCAGCACCGTATCAGGACCCACCAGCACAATGACAGGACCAACCAGCACAGTATCAGGACATGAATAAATTGAGAAAATGCTTAATTTTAATAAATTGCAATGTTTTTTCACCAAATTGTTTTGTCGTGTGGATTGCGGTATAGAAAGCGGACTCTATGAGCATTTTTGTTTTATTTTTTCAGTTCGAGATTTTCTGAAAATGAGCATTTTTGTGTTACGCTTACTGAAACAGTTTAGAGGGTCATTTTTTTAATGGTTTATATATGAACCCATAAGAAACGAAATTGAAAAATCTCAACTGTTTTCTTCAATTTTTTATGAGTGAAAACGTCAAAAATCATCATTTTAGTCTTTGTTTACATTTTTTCATTGATCACCAGCACCCGTCAGGACCGAATCACCAGCACAGTACGTTCTCTCGCAGGACAACCATACCCACCGTGGTATTGCTATTTTTATTCTTGAGTAAAAATCAGAATGCTCCAAATATACCCAGATCAATCCTTTTATATTCCCACACAAATACCTTAACATTTGTCACTTAAATATAAACCATGTTTTACCAAAATTTGCAGAAATACAATACTTAATTTCGGAATCAAAATCAAACACGCATATTTTATGTTTGAGTGAAACTTTTTTGTCAAACAGTGTCAAAAATAAAGAGATCAATATTCTAGGGTACAATTGACATAGAAAAGACAGAATTGATAAATCTGGGGGTGGGCTTTTACTTTATACTTCAAATCAAATAAATACGCTTAGAAGGGACGATTTGGAAATGCAAGAAATTGAGTCAATGTGGATAGAAATTATTAATATTCATCAAAAGCCTATTTTACTAGGTTATGTATATAAGACCACCTAACAGTTATGCTAACTGGGTTACTATGTTTGAAACCATGATGTTAAAAGTTGACACTGAAGAAAAGGAAACTATTGTTATGGGAGATTTTAATATTGATATAATGTCAAGTAAAAACCATGCTAAGTGGTCACACATCAAAAATATTTTCAACATGAGTCAAATGGTTACAGAACCTACCAGAGTAACTAAAACTTCATCTACTTTAATTGACCATGTGTATTGTAATTTACCAGAAAATATTAATTATATTGCAATTCCAAAATATACAATCAGTGATCACTATCCAGTATGTATTTCTCATAAAAGAGGGTTTAAAACGAAAAAGCAAAAAAGTGTCCCTTTGACAGTATACTAGAAATTGATGACCCTGATGAAGCGCTACAAAGTTTTATAAATATTGTTACTGAAGTGTTAAATCATCATGCTCCTCTCATTAAAAAGCAAGTTAAGCATGTTTATCAAATCAGTGGATAAATGATGAAATTATGGAGGGCATGAAAAAACGTGATTATTATCATAAGAAAAAAGACACATATAACTATAAATTTTTGAGAAACAAGGTTAAATACCTCATAGAAAATTCAAAACAAAATTTTTATACTGAAGTATTAGAACAAGAAAAAGGAAATAGAAGCAAATTATGGAAACACTTGACCATGCAATCTTAAATGACTGTAGTAATAAACCAGTTACAGACCCTAAAAGCATTGCTGATACTTTCAATAATTATTTTACAAATATTACTGAAAATGTTAATCTTAATTCAAACTCAAGCACCAGTTGTTCTGGAAAACTTGATAATTATATTTCATGTCGTGTACCAGATAATGTCTTTTTTACCATACCACAAATAACTAGTGAATTTGTTCTCCATCAATTAATCACACTTGATGAGAAAAAAGCAACAGGTCTTAATAATATCAGTGCAAAGTTTTAAAAAATGTCATCACACCTAATTTCATTTCAATTATGCCACATTTTTAATTTAAGCATCAGAAAATCAGTATATCCATCGTTATTCAAACTGGCTAAAGTTTTACCAGTATTTGAAAAAAAAGGTTCAAAAATGATGTTTTTAACTACAGACCTATTGCAATTTTACCATTACTATCTAAGATCCTTGAGCGACACGTAAAAACTCATTTGATGAATTTTCTAAACAAATATAATCTATTGTATGTCATGCAATCAGACTTTCGTGCAAACCATTCCTGTCAAACTGCTATGACTTCTTTGTTAGATAAATGGTTTAAAGCCATTGATGAAGGAAATTTAGTAGGGGCAGTATTTTTAGATCTGTGTAAAGCTTTTGATCTTCTAAATCACAAACTGCTCCTTCAAAAATTACAAAAATATAAATGTTCTTATAATTCTATTCATTGGTTTACTTCGTATTTAGCTGATAGACATCAAGTCGTATCAATTTCAAATACTTTTTCAGATGTATCTACATTAAAAGCAGGTGTACCTCAAGGGTCCCCAAAAGGCCACTTTAATAAACGAAATCTGCAGAAGGGGTGTTTTACATATATGTACTATAGTTTAGTTGCTATCTCCCTTTACGTTTAATACGACGGTGCTATGTATGAAATTTAAAAATAATTAAACTGCAAGACATCTGCTGTATTTCAAAAGGCTATCTGCTTCTTCAGAAAACACTAAACGTAGTGATTACATCTAGTCCATTTTATTTTTACAAGAGACTCAGATAAAGTCCAAACCACAAAAATAATCAACAACACTATGTACAATTCTATAAGCAATCATTATTCCAAAATGTTATACAGTTACACCAAAAAATTGAAATATTTTAGTTTTCACATTTTTACGCAATTCGACTTTTGTAACTCGCAACTCGACTTTCTTAACTCTTAACTCGACTTCCTTAACTCGCAACTCGACTTTTGTAACTCGCAACTCGACTTTCTTAACTCGCAACTCGACTTTTGTAACTCGCAACTCGACTTTTGTAACTCGCAACTCGACTTTTGTAACTCGCAACTCGACTTTCTTAACTCGCAACTCGACTTTTTTAACTCGCATCTCGACTTTTGTAACTCGCAACTCGACTTTCTTAACTCGCAACTCGACTTTCTTAACTTGCAACTCGACTTTCTTAACTCGCAACTCGACTTTCTTAACTCGCAACTCGACTTTTTTAACTCGCAACTCGACTTTTGTAACTCGCAACTCGACTTTCTTAACTCGCAACTCAACTTTCTTAACTCGCAACTCGACTTTCTTAACTCGCAACTCAACTTTTGTTACTCGCAACTCGACTTTTGTAACTTGCAACTCGACTTTTGTAACTCGCAACTCAACTTTTGTAACTCGCAACTCGACTTTTTTAACTCGCAACTCGACTTTCTTAACTTGCAACTCGATATTCTTAACTCGCAACTCGATACTCGACAACAAGTGAATCTCATATTTGGGACACGTTAGGCCGTCGAGTATAGGCACCCGAACCACCTGTACAAATTTATCATTTTTTTTGCAATTTGTTAATTGTTGTTGAAGCTAATGTTATGTCCTAACAGTCTGCAGTCCTAACAGTCTGCATTACTATTTTTGCAAACAATTGTTCCGGGATCCCATGACTCCCATGACCCTTAACGTAATATTTGTCAATTCGTAAAAACGTGGGGTGCTTAACTTTATTCTTTGTGTATATATAAACAATAACTGTTTAGTGTCTTTAAATGTCAGCTGTATTAGTACGTGGCTAAGGAACAGGTGTAATGCGAGCTTCATTGAAATAAAACTCCAGTTTCGAGCCGCGTTCAAATACAGCTGACATTTAATTACACTAAACAAATAATGATCATCAATTCACGTGACCATGAAAATTGACCTAAGGTCAAAGGTTGAGGTCATGATCGAGATTTTGACCTCAGCTTGTTGTTGGATATACTCAATAACCGTAAAAGAGGCTAATAAAATGTAATGGAGAAAATGTGTGTTATATCGAGATTTACATTTGAAATGTTGGATTCAAGTTTATTGGACCAACTACCGTATAGCGGGTTAGTTTCGCGGGTGTAAATTTCGCGATTTACATTGAAAAAGGTATACGAAATATTTTGATGGAATTGTTTTTGGCAATTTTGTTCTATCCGCGAAAATTTACGACCTGCAAAAATAACCCGCGATATATACGGTAATATGCTCCTAGGGCACTAAAACTGTTTTTCGGGTCCGAAATGATGATTTTCTGCTTATAACTCAAAAGAGGTTAGAGATAGAAAGAAACTCTGTTTTGCCAAAATGTTCAGAAGATATACAACGTAATGACAAGGTCAGAGGTCAAGGTCCCTAGCAACGACATAAAACACATGAGCAACCATATATTTTTGAACTAAGAGGGCTATGAATAATATAAATATGAAGTTTTTAATACTGGAAATGACATTTTTGTCCCTAGCAACGACATACATGTATAAATCCTTAAAGTCATAAGAAACCTAAAATTAAAAAAAATAAAGCATATAGTTTTTTTATAACGCAATGGATAGTTTTCATCTTAAAACGTATGTACATATACTTTTTTCTGACCTTTAAACACCGGTATACTACTTTTGCCTTTCTATATGCATCAAGTTTTGTGGGATCAATATTGAAATCAACTAAGAAAATTCTTTAATTTGTTCATATTTAGAAGAAGTTTACTTTATTTTAATTAATTCCCCGACATATTTTCAGAATGCAAAGTGACCTCAGTGAGTGTGACCAATATCGTAAAAATCCGGTGATCGAAATACGCATGGATGTCCTTAACATAAACTATTATCTGATTGTACATGTTAAACACGTGCTCAATATCCATGTTTTTTGTTGATTGTTGACAAACAGGTGACAATCGTTAAACTTCGGCTTCAAAACACGAATACCTGCCATATTTTCACAACAACATTCACCGATGGAAAAAAAAAATGACGATTATTCAAAATTTATGCCAAAAAAGGATAAAATCGTGCACAGAAGACTAAGTTTATGATGTTTGTATGCATTGGTTCAAGAATTGGAATAACATTATTGTTCACCGGTCACTCGTTTCATATGACTAACAATCACTTTTTTTTATACTTTAAAGACTATAAATAGTACATATGACATTTTTAATACTGTATATATGCAGATTGTTGAATTTTACATCAATGTTTAAACGAAATGGAAAAGATATACGTTTTATTGCATATCTTTTAATATTTTTATCCTATGGAATTATTTTTGTCCTTAGCAAACACTTGTTATGAACATAAAAGTCCTTACCAACCATATGTTTTTGAACGAAGACCGCTATCAATAAAGGAAAAAAAGGAAAGACCTTTCAATAGTCCATTTGCAAATTACCGATTTGATTCTGTTATTACACACTTTTTAAACAAATTACTTCCCTTTGTCAATCGTAAACTGGTTCCATACCGGACTAAAGTGGCTTTTGCCAATGCAAAACATGATGAATTGAAAGTGATGTATCGGCGGTTTAACTAATTTTTCATGAAAAATAATTTCTGATGTCAAAAGTATTTAGCTAAACAACAAATTAATGTCATTAAAAGCTTTCAAAACCTTATAGATTACTCACATTACGCACAGGTAAATTTGCTCTTTCTGCTAGCTCTCCATTGTAAATAAAAATTAATGTCCCTCATAAATGGAGACAACAAAAAGGGATCTCTAATTACAGGGTCAATTACGGGAATTGGCAAATAGCCTATTGTTTATGAACAATCGATTTTTAATGTTGTATATTGTTTTTGCTTTGAAAGTACAACTCGCATGTATTGCAAATTTTGCATTTATTTGCGATTTGATATTCTTTGAGGCCCGCGTTGTAATATTACAATCACACAATCAGCTGATGACGGGTACGCCGAAAAGAATATCGGGTGGTCAACCATAATTCATCGCTTAAAGTTATTTTAAAATTATGAATTCTTTCGAAATGTACATAGTGTAACGTGTAACCGGGCAGGGACGTTTTGATATTTTTATCCTCGGAATTTGAATAAAATTGAGAATGGAAATTTGGAATGTGTCAAAGAGACAACAACCCGACCATAGAACAGACAACAGCAGAAGGTCACCAATAGGTCTTCAATGTAGCGATAAACTCCCGCACCCGGAGGCGTCCTTCAGCTGGTCCCTAAACAAATATATATACTAGTTCAGTGATAATGGACGTCATACTAAACTCCAAATTATACACAAGAAACAAAACTTAAAAATTATACAAGACTAACACAGGTCAGAAGCTCCTGCTAAATTGAAACAGTTTGACAGCACTCTTTCAGTCTGATACTTGTTTTAAACCAAATGTTTGGGACTTGGCTGGTGTATGAAACTGTGCTGAAACCTAAATGTATGAAACCTATTAAAACGAATGTATGATAACTATTTGAACGGGTGTAAACCTTCGTAAGAAAGTTTATTCAAATCTATGCCTATAACTGTCGGAACAACAAGATAGCACTAAGGCATGGTATGTCAGCAAACATTCATTACAATAGTGAGAGATGTGAGACGCAAAACCTTAGCACCAGCCCTGTATGGACAATATGTACCTAACCAACTGTCTCAGCCTTTCTATATACAGTCAGGAGGTTGCAAACACTTCACTTCTCTTAAACTAAACCTTCTGCATGTTGTTAACTACTTCCATTCCAACCTTTCCGATGTTTACTGTCTGCTGCCTTCGGTACAAATAACAACTTGAACAACAAATAGAAGTTTTTAACGACCTTGACTGGCTATGCACGGTCGGTACAACTTAAAATGAATAGCTACCCACTATTTCTTCTTCCAACGCGGACCACTTGAACTGAATAGCTACCCACTATTGATACTCCGAACGCGGACCTCGAATAGAGCAACCTATCAACAACTGTGCGGGTAAAGCATCATAAAGCAACCAAAAGTCAAAGGATGCTTTTTGATGCCGTTTTCAATGTAAAAGAGATCAAGTTAAAAAAATTCATAGAGAAATCGTGAAAAAAAATAACTGTAGAACTATTATAATATTCTTAAATTGTAAATTCGTAACACTAGTGTGCTAATGACCTAATACGATATATATGAGGTCAGTAAATTTCTATATGGGGTGAGAACGAAGAGAGCAAAGATTGAATCCCCATATCGAATTTACTGACCCCCATATATAACGTATTTGTTCACTAGCACACTATGTAACGAATTTATCTTACCAGGTATTTAGATAAAGGCAGCAGTAGTATACCGCTGTTCGAAATTCATAAATCGATTCAGAAAAAAACAAATCCGGGTTACAAACTAAAACTGAGGGAAAAACATCAAATATAATAGGAGAACTACGACACAACAGAAACACAATATTAAAATGTTACACACACACACACACGAACTTATGGATTATCAAAGTGATCAAGGCTTCAATACCGTTAGTACCAAGAACCTACTTCCATTGTTCTATATAAAAACAAATCCAAACAGTAACAACTTGTTAGCTTTAAATGTGTTTTATGAATTCGTAGTCTGTTGAAACCTTAAAATTTTCCCTCAACAGTGTATTGTTTTTAAAAACTAACCTTGTATTAAAAAAAGCCCCACCTACTAACCTAATATGGAACCCTACTAAACTGATATGGAATATACACGATCTAAGCAAGCTAACCAAAGATATTACCCTTAACTACATACTCATTGAAATCGGCTGTAAAATAATTCTTTAACTGGTACTCTAATACTTCACTTACCTGTTGTCATCCATCAACGACACTTTTTGCAAATTCCATTTATACTGTTAAAATTGGTCACAAAATCCTCCAAAGTCAATATAGTTTATTCATATTTTATTATGAGGCCAGATCGACGTAGGGCCGGATCGTCGTGGCCCGGATCGACTTGGGACGGATCGATCTTGGGCCGGATCGACTTGGGACCGGATCGGTTTAGGACGGAACGACCGAATACAATCTCCACGCGGTAGCAATTTTTGTCTTTAGATTGGATATAATTTAGTGTTCCATATCATGACAAATTTAAGCAACCCATGTCCTAAACATTTATTCAATTTTCCATATTTATATCTTTCAGCAACACTTGATGAACAGACTTATGGTGTAACTATTTACCTTGAAGGTTTAACTAAAGATCAGGTACTTACAATTGAACCATACTGTGATAAATTGGCACCCATATCCACAATCATTCAGATATTTTAGATACGTTAGAATCCTCTATTTAGTTGCGTCTTTATGTTTGTTGTAAATAATATGTTTTTTACAACAAATATATGTTCTTTATTCTTCAGATTGCCTAGTACAATTGTACTTCACTGTCCCAGCTCCAGTGACATATCCATTTACAATTATTATATAACTATCTAGGTAAATACTCAGAATATATATAAAAACATTACATTAACTATGATTTTTTACATCGCGATGACCTTGAGGTCATTTCGATGTATTGCTATCGCCTAGATTTCCATTATGTAAATTAGTTTTGGGTTTGTAATCGATCTATAAATATGATAAATACGCGAAAATGCAAAATAACATTCCTTATCGTTTGATATAAATACATCTCTTCAATGGAAACTGATAAAAATATATTTGTTTACAACATAAATTGATAATATGAAAATGTTTTGTAGTTAGATATGTATATATATAAGTAAAAAGAAATCATTGATAAGATCAATGCACACGTACCGAAAACTTGTGTTAAAGCATGCGGGAGAATATATCAAAGAACGTTTTGCGACAATACCGGCAAGAACCGGTACCTCTGTAATTGATTTTGCGGGAAAATATGAATGTCTACTCGTATCCAATCTTTTAGAAAAATCGAATGTTTACAGAAAAGTGTCCGCCATGCACTTGCATTGCACTATTATTAGAATAGTAGAATAGAATGATATATACAAGTGGATGGAAATCATATTTACATGTAACTGTTATTTTAATATGATATATAATAACAGACCAGTGTATACTGATTTGTATCAATACAATATAACAGTTATTACGGTGAAGTTGCATTTCCTGTCATTTATTCATCATCCACGCACGATTGCTCAGAAAAAAATGTATCTCTATACATTAATCTCAGTTTCAGGTAAAGATATATGTGATTTTTTTTCTGAGACAAGTGCTTTTGACCATCCACAGGAACTTGTGGTCATCTGATGTTCAGTTCTTCAGTACTTTGATTTTTTTTTAAATGAAACTCAGTGTAATATACAAGGTTGTTAAGTGCTTCATGTCTTTGATTTCTCCCAAGTACATCTCATTCTTAATTTGTTCAATGGGAAAAAAAATAAAGATGGCAAAACCATAGTCAAGGCTAAATAACTCTTAACTGGCACTGTTTTTTTCGCCTTTTATCCAAAAATTTGCTATGCGTATTTATAAGCACAAATACCACATAATACTGCGACGCCTGTTAGTTTTACTAACAATTGGACAGACTATGACATGTTTTTACAGATGGAAAATGTTCTATGATAGATATAATTTTGCCAGACTTATTACTTTTTTTTATTTGGTTCTTATAATAAGCCAAAAATCTGTATACTTAACAGAACTTAACATTTAAATTGTCCATTTTACTCTGAACAGACAACTATAACCGACCCGATTAACAGACCAACCGCCCGTATAGCCGCAAACGCAATATAGATTAACCGACCAATCTCTTGGGTAGCCGAGTGACGGCCGTGAAGTTCGCAATGCCTCATTAATAATTTCGAGATTAATTTATGAAATTTTAGGAGATGGTACATGTGTTCATGTTTGAATCATTTTTATTTTTATACGCTTAGGAATCTATTTTTTCCCCGTCTCACTTTATATTTAACACCACCCTCAACATGCCCAAATTGACACGATTTCCAATAGAAAGAAATATTATTCTCCAAACACATGGCCATGAAAACACTAACTGATATGATTTCTAATTCAATTGAACTAATAATTAGCATAAAGTTGTTATAAGGTTCACGTATTGTCTTTTTTTGTGTGTAAACAACTTGTTACATGTATACATGTTGCAGGATTATGGTTATACTATAGCGAAATCATGTTGTTATTTCTTTTATATCAATATTTTATACTGTATTACAGCTGAATAGTGTGGAAACTCCATTTAAACAACTGGTTGCAGACATTGTCAATACATACTGTAATTATAATGCATCAAATGTCCAACAGTGTTGCCAGACAAGTAGCAGTTATTCGTAAGTTTTTGTTGGTTACATCCTATTTTTGTGTATGGCCAACCAGTTTTCTGTTGTGATTATTGATTTTAAGAATGGGTCAAGGATTTTGATTGGAATCATTACGAACGATATCGACAGTTAAAGTGTGTCAAACGTTGCAATTTTCACAAGAAATATTATATGCGTTTATAAAAACAAAACATATATTCAAAAAGTCATTATATGTGTTCATAAAATAAAATGTAAACATGTATGCCTAATATATGTTAAGATTGGTGATTTTCCCTCCCAAGCACATCTCTGGTACCAGTTCCGGTTTGTCTGTTCCGATGATTAACTCGGTGATTGTGTCCGAGTACCTTGGATTCTTTTACTATGAAGACAGACTTTAGTTCTGGTGTCCTAACAGTCACATGGTATTGGAGCTGTTATGGTGGGAATGAATGAATGAATTTCATTCTCATCCACTAAATACATAGATAAAGAGACAATAAGTATATACAACAATATAATATACAGTGCATGTGTGAAATAATGATAATACATTAACAAGGAAGAGAGACTTTCACATTAACAGCTTTAATATAGTTATCGACATAATTTTTCTAAAACTGTGTTTGGATTTTTCCAACAAAATTCTGGTAAATATTTTTGTTTCATAAACAAAAGATTTACAAGACAAAATAAATGATACTCGTCGTCGATTTCAGCCGCGCCACAGATACGACACAATCTATGATTTCTAGACAGATTGTGCCATCTCCCTGTCTCGACTGGTAGACGGTTGCTACCACACATAAAACAAAACATTAACATTACAATTCAGTGGTAAAATAGATATAAACTGTTCAAACTTAAATTATGTTTTAAATATTCTATAACATATACCTTAAGATGTAGAATTCATATTTTCATACCATTCCTGTATAAATTGGTCCTTTAATTTTTGTTTTACATATTTAGAAATCCACAAAGCAGAAAAAGTACCCTGTTGATTCCAAATGTTTGACATTCCACAATTGTCTAATGTGTTTTTTTATAAAACGTAACCATTTACTCTCCAAACCATAATTATTAGATTAAATGAATAATAGCTTATATAAAAGTGAGAAGACTTTACATTCTTCTCCATGTAAAAGACGACACCATAATTTTACATACGAACTCTTACGTGAAATTAAATGGGGTATCTTCCCAACTCTCCGTAAATCATAAACTTTGGAGTAGATTGTTTCAAATTTAGTATAAGTTTGCAAAATCGCAAATGTACTTTTTCGAGTAACTCCAAGTTTTCCAAACCCCTAATTTCACATTTATACAAAAGTATCGGTAAATAGTTATCAAAGGTACCAGGATTATAATTTAATACGCCAGACGCGCGTTTCGTCTATATAAGACTCATCAGTGACGCTCAGATCAAAACAGTTAAAAAGCCAAACAAATACAAAGTTGAAGAGCATTTAGGACCCAAAATTCCAAAAAGTTGTGCCAAATACGGCTAAGGTAATCTACTCCTGGGGGGTAAGAAAATCCTTAGTTTTTCGAAAAAATTCAAAGTTTTGTAAACAGAAAATTTATAATAATGACCATATAATTGATATTCATGTCAACACCGAAGTGCTGACTACTGGGCTGGTGATACCCTCGGGGACAAAACGTCCACCAGCAGTGGCATCGACCCAGTGGTGTAAATAGTTATCAAAGGTACCAGGATTATAATTTAATACGCCAGACGCGCGTTTCGTCTATATAAGACTCGTCAGTGACGCTCAGATCAAAACAGTTAAAAAGCCAAACAAATACAAAGTTGAAGAGCATTTAGGACCCAAAATTCCAAAAAGTTGTGCCAAATACGGCTAAGGTAATCTACTCCTGTCGGTAAGAAAATCCTTAGTTTTTCGAAAAAATTCTAAGTTTTGTAAACAGAAAATTTATAAAAATGACCATATAATTGATATTCATGTCAACACCGAAGTGCTGACTACTGGGCTGGTGATACCCTCGGGGAAGAAACGTCCACCAGCAGTGGCATCGACCCAGTGGTGTAAATAGTTATCAAAGGTACCAGGATTATAATTTAATACGCCAGACGCGCGTTTCGTTCTATATAAGACTCATCAGTGACGCTCAGATCAAAACAGTTAAAAAGCCGTTTTCAGTTTTGTCAAACATATCTAATTGACATTCAATAGATTAATTGATTTTTTTTACATTTTTATAGCAATTCATATATTGCTTTTGTAGCTTTTCCATATAAATATTTTCTTGTCTTTGATATACTCATAATATATATATAATATATACCAGTATTAAAATTTTATATTTATGCCGGACGCGCGTTTCGTCTACAAAAGACTCATCAGTGACGCTCGAATAAAAAAATGTTTAAAGGCCAAAAATAGTACGACGTTGAAGACGTAAATGGTTTGCCAAATATAGCTAAGGTAATCTATTCCTGAGGTAGTAAAGCATTAGTTTTTAAAAAAATCAAAGTTTTGTTAACAGTTAGTTTATAATTATGAACGGAAAAGTATCAATGATAACTCAAGTCAACACAGAAGTGCTGACTACTGGGCTGGTGATACCCTCGGGGAAATAAATCTCCACCAGCAGTGGCATCGACCCACTGGTTGCAAATAAACTCATCATAGATACCAGGATTAAAAAAGAGCCACTTTTTGAAAATATAATTCCAAGATATTTATATTCATTTACTATTTCGATTTCATGATTTTCAATATAAAATTTTAAATTCTTTGACAGTAGACCTTGAAAATACCATAACTTTTGTTTTCTGCACATTTATTTTCAGTTTCCATTGTTTACGCTAATCACAAAATTCGTTTAGCATCAATTGTAAGTCTTCATTTGATTCTGACATCAAAATTGTATCGTCAGCATACAGTAAAATAAACATTTTGAAATAAACCGTCAGTTCATTTTCTATATCTTTACTAATAGTTTCTTAACCTTTAGCAGTTGTAGTTTCTAGAAAGTCTTGCAAGTAATTTAGATATAAAGAAAACAATATTAGATGAGAGAGATTCTCCCCTAAAACAATATATGAGAGAGATTCTCTCCTTGTCTAACTCCTATATCACAAGCAAAGAAGTCAGACTTTTCATTATTATGTACTATACAGTATTTCGTATCTGAATACATATTTTTTTACAATTCTAAAAAAAATACCATGTATGTGGTTCTGTAAAGTTCTACTAACCTTAAATGTAGAAGTTTGATAAATAAAGAGTTTCTATATACAAAACCAAAGGCTTTTTCAAAATCTACAAACGCACAGTAAAGTGTCTTTCTTTTTAAAAACAGTTAATAATTGAAACAATACATACAGAGAAAAAAATATGGTCCTTAGTAGAATATCCGGATCTGAATCCAGCATGATGCTTATGTAAAATCTTATAATGGTCGAACAATGTACTTATAAATCTATCATTCACAGTAGATGTGAAAATCTTCCCAATGCAAGATAATAGTGTCATGGGTCTATAATTTTTTGGTTCCAATATACTCCCTTTATTTTTAAAAATAGGTAAAACATTACCAAGAAGACACGACACTGGTACAATAGCTGTTTCAAAAATCAAATTGAATAAATAAACATAAACGTCAATCATAGAATCCAATGAAGAAGAAATGTATTCATTAATAATTAAATCATCACCTGGAGACTTGTTATTTTCAATCTAATCAAAATTAAATCTCCGCACTCGCTCATTTTTTTTTTGCTTGGTCGCTGGGGAGATTTAATTTTAATTAGATTGTGTTATTTTTTTTTAAATGTATCTCGTTTGTAATAAAAAATGTTTGCAATTAAATCTTTAAAAAAGTCAACCAAAGTTTGCAAAGGAAGTTTTGAAATATCTCTTTGCCTATTACCATGAAAAAGTTCCCAAAATTCTGTGGGTTTTTATGTTCTTATGTTTTTCATTTTGTTTCGAAAAACTGGATTAAATCTCACAATAGCATTATCCATAGTTTTCTTATGATAATTATGCAAACTTTTTTATTGCCAAGTATAACGCCCAATTATTTGAGCAGTACAATTAAGTTCAATTTCATACAAGTGATTACATATTGATTACATTAGATTATTTAAAAATTAAACAAAATCAAGTCTTTTTCAGCAGAATAATTTCTACAGGAATAATATACATGGTATATAGTTTTACAATATAATGTAGATGGACAAACTACCGGTGACTAAACTGTATCTAGAATTACATTAAAAATGTTCTCTCTTTGAATAAAGTACACAATAATAAACTTACTTTTTTTAATTATAACATTATCCTCAGATGACATTAACCATATCAATTTTGATTTATTTGGTAGGCTTTCAAAGTTTTTTTAACCTTATTTAAGTAATTTATATATTCATATCTTTTTTTTTCTAAAACAGGACACTGAAGAAGAAAATGAATTTCATCTTCAACTTCAGTGTTGCATAATTTACATAATCTATCCTCCACTCGAAGCCCCACATATCTGCTTCTTTCACTTTCTAATTTATGTGCACTGACTCTGAACTTAGTGAGCAGTCGCCTTTCATCCTCGTTCAACATTAATAAGTATTTTTCCATACAAATATTTTCTTTAAATAATCGATAAGTTCTTAGTTTATTTCCATGCTGTTTATTTTGTCTCTCATTGTAAAGTTCAGATTTCCAAATACAAGATCTAGAATATTTCTGTTTTAATTGCCGGTAAATTAGTGATTTTAAATCCATCTTTGAATGTTTAACACGTTTATTTCATAAGAATAGCAATATATCTATACCAACTATTTTTGTTTAAACCATTTAGTGATTTAAACATCCAGAGCTTCAGAGAGAAGGATATCATCAGACTTTAATATATATTTATAATATCTAAACATACTTAAAATTACTTCAAGAAATAAGGGATATCTTCCCATTTCACCTAATACAGCTATA
The DNA here is from genome assembly GCF_036588685.1 of Mytilus trossulus. NCBI lineage: Eukaryota > Metazoa > Mollusca > Bivalvia > Mytilida > Mytilidae > Mytilus > Mytilus trossulus. The sequence goes on from NC_086373.1 coordinate 44,933,221, forward strand.
TTTGTAGATTTTTTTTACCTAAACCCAAAGAAAATTTACAGAACTTGACATGAATACTTTCTTGTTTCATGTCCTTGCATAGTTTAAATAGATTATGTTTATTTTTATTAAGTTGATTTATTACTGAAGCTCACCATATTTCACTTCCATATAACAAGTTAACACAGGTTTCACAGTATGATCAAATATATGTGAAAGTGTGTTAATTTTAGATTTATATAAGGTAAAACTTTTTTTTATATTTAAATAATCACTTGTAAGAAAGTTCATTCACCCTTAATCTTTCTTTAAATATATTTGATCCATATTTTTACACAGTCTTTTTGTTTTTTAGAAATCTTTTTTTGCTTTCAAACGTTTTAAATCAAGCCATTGTTTTTGAATGCGCTTAACTACCTTTAATTTAAGACCAAAGTATTTTCTGCCGATTTTATCAAAATTATACAAAGATCAAAAACAACCTCATCTACTTCTGGTTTTCGTGCGTTGTTTTTTTTGGTTTTTTTTTTTGCATTATGTAGGGATTGTTTCTTCAAAAAAAAATTTTCAATCATTTCACCATCAAAATTATCTCTAAAATCCAAGTTTTTTTCCCACATTTCCATTTACCAATTTTGTAAGTAGTTGTATATGAGCTAATAGAGCTTTCTTAAAAATTGACGAAAGCTACATATGCTTAACGAATCATACGTAAGACTCGTTATAGGGATCCTTTATTTTGACGTTATCACATAATCGTCATGGAACTTCGATGGCATTTCACCCTTAATGTTAGCCTACTAAGGACCGGCATTACCCTATATTCAACGACACTTATTAAAATTAGATTTTTCGTGAGATATAGGAATTCGGGACGTACGATAGGTAAAAATAAAAATACTAACCAGTTGAAAGGAGATAACTCTACAAAATATACTACATATATAGGGAAGACAGAAGAAAAACATACTCTTAAAACAAAACAAAAAGCGTCCGATCCACCCAAATAAATTTGATTTAGAAAAGAATGTTTTTACCTGATAAAACAAAGACTCTTTTAACTGTTATCGTGGAAATTGAATACGTACTCCCTTTACGTTCGTTCGTACCTTTCGTCAATTTGTAAGAAAGCTCTATTAGCGTGTTTCCGTTAATCAGGTCGAGAACTCTAGATTTCCTGACGTCAGAATATATTTGCATAGTCCTTTCCCAAACACAAGGCGAATACGGCCTTGAAAAACTGACCAATCGATTAAATGATCAACAATGCATTGTGAACTACAACGAGTTTACTACTACTCGAAAACACGTGCGTGGAATTAGTGGGAAAACTGTGAACTAATATAGTGTGTGGGACTCTCAAAATAAATGTTTTTGTTCTGCGAATATGTTTAAAGTAAAATATTTAACATAATCTTCAATTTGCATGCCCAGATTAAAAAAATATTGTTAACGGACTTCACGATTCGACTTTCTTTTTCACCTTGTAAAAGTAGTTGAACAGGGTTTCTTTCCATTGTTATGCATGGTACCTGTGCAATTATTTCACGGCGTGAAACAGTGAAATATTAGATGAATTAACAACTGTCTAGTAAACCAGGCTACAACGTGACATTACGAAATCAAAGTAAATTTAAAACCAATTCTTCAGAGGTCTTTCCACCTCGATAATAAGAATGAAATTTAAAAAACGGTGTTGGAAAATGTCACTCCTGGTTAATGTAATTTGTAACTACAAACTGATATAAAAAAGAAAAGAAATATAGGTACCTTTTCATAGGTTTAGTCTGAAATAGGATACTTCCGGTTGACCTGATAAATGATGAAATGTCTACAACCAAATGCAGAAGACTTAATTGTTATATAACGAACCAGTAAGAATTTTTGGCAAAGTTCAAAATTTAGAACGTCAAGTTGACCTTTGACCTTGACCTCAATTTCAAGGTCATAGATCAATGATCTCAAACCGGAGGAACCCAGGTCAATCCCTTGAATGATTGTGGAGTAATACCGATTTAAAAGACATGGGGAGAAAACTCATATGAGGGTTGACCGATACACTTCGACTTAAATAGATTGAAGTTGCGCCCTATCGTAAACAGTTATTTGGCAAATACATCATATCATTAATTGTTACGGTTTCTTTTGAATAAGGATAACAAGCAAAAGTCAATATTTAGTGCACGCCTGCCTCATATTATGGAGACGAAGTCCCCTATTACAGTAGAAAATTTCCCGAATTTTTCATTGTACTATGGAGACGACCATTTGATATTCTGGGGGGGGGGGGGGGCAGGAGGATTTGTTTTTGATATTCGAAAACATACAATTTTTAAATGTTTTGGTTATTATAAATAATACATATAGTCAAGTCATTATGTACCATTTAATTAGATTAACCCCCCCCCCCCCCCCCGCCTCTGCAGAAATGAATCTTTTAAATTCCCAACTGCATATACATGTATTGTATACATACATAGTATTAAATTTTAGTTATAACTAGGCACTTTTAAATGTATTGGCAAACATACTACGCCGAAAATTTTTTTTGAAGGGTTATGAAGCCACTGAAGGCCCAAGAAGCTATAGAACAAATGATGCAAAATCATGCTTTCTGGGTGTTCCGAAGATTATTTCATAATCTGAAAATGAAGTTTTGTTTTATTAATATTTTGACAATATTTTGGTCTCAAAGCAAAATGTGTAAATTCAGTGTTAGACTGAAGTTTCTAGGGACAACATCAAAAGACCAATGTGCATGATAAAGCAAAAATGGAATTCACATAGTAAAGTCTGTGGCTGCTGTGTTTTTTTTAAACTCATGATCAAGTTCAGAACAAAATTTCTAGATTACAAAAGGAATGCAACACTAACAGAATACAGAAGGACAATCAATGAACAAAAGACACATAAATAAGAAACATTGATCCCGAAAAATCAGGGCTATAAGTCTGAGGGAAAACTGAACTTTCTTCTTGCAAGGCCGTGAACACAATTTGATATGGAGACAAGCGTTTGGTTTTGAAGTTTCCTACAAGTAGTTACGGCCCTGTTAAAATAAAAGTGAGGTAAGGTTTCCTTAGACAATATACCTCAAGTTAAATGAAACCAACTTTCAGACATTTCAAGTATATTTAAATAATATTTATACTTTTGTTATTAAAAAATTTGGGAAGTCTTTCCCGATTTTTTTGGGTAAAAAAATTGAATTTATGAAGAATCTTGTGCCATCTCATACTTTCGATTAGACCTGCTGAGTTATTTATTTTTCTATACATTGCAAGTCAGGTAATTTATTTTCAAACTACCACAGAACAAACCATTTATTTTTATGATTATCAAGGCTGAGTTATTTATTTTCAAAATCCTCCTCCCCCCCCCCCCCCCCCCCCCCCCCCAGATTATCAAATTGTCGTCCTCTAATGAACTCAAAATCGTTCAAATTTATTTTTTTCGCGTTTTTGAATTTCCGGATCGGCGCAGAAATCTTCTTCCGTTTCCAGTCTTGTTTACATGAGACTTTGAATAAAATGTATATTTATCAGTTTAAGAAAGGAACTAATACTAATTCATTTAAAAAGAAATGTTTGTTATTAAAAAAAACGTTACCTGATGACAGCGTTTCTTTGTTTACATTGAATATGACGTCATAACTTAAATAACGTCACAACTAAAATCCCTTACAACAGAACCAAAATCGGGAACGTTACGGTATTTCTGTTTCTCTTTTTAACATTGTTGATTTAAAAAAAGAAATCATAGACTTCGTCCCCATTTACAGGTAATTCCTGCCTCATATTACTGATTTCAAATACATAAGGGGAGAAAATTCCTATAAGGGGTGACCAAAACACTTCGACAAAAATGGGTTGAATTTGCGCCCTGTTGTAAACAGTTATTTTACAAACACATCATATCAATAACTGTTACGGTTTCGTTTGAATAAAGATAACAAGCAAAATTCAAAATTTAGAACATGACCTTGAACTTTGACTTTGACCTCAATTTCCTTCAAATGGACCAAGGACGTCATATTAAAAGACTTTAGGCCTCTATGAGTTATAATGTATAAATTTATTCAACATTTGACCTATGTTAAATTTTCAAAGGGAAATAACTCCTATAAGATGTCATCCGATCACATCAGTTAAATTTAACAAAATCATTCTTACGAGTAGACAAACAATATGGTGAAAACAGTATGTTAAAATCTTTTACGGTTTCAGAGATATACAGATAACAAGAAAAAGGGGACGCAGGGAGATAACTCCTATAAGAATAAGTGTTCGGTAACACAGGGTGAGTTTTGAAATCCCCATTACTGTACGACATCATTTGCCAAAAAATCCTTTCGATATGTTGTTGTAAAACAAAAAAGCATCTAAGACGGTAGAAGAAAAGAAAAAATAATCAGAAAAAAAGCAAATGTATTTCCACGAAAAGTTGAAAGACATACTAATCAGAAGAAAAACAAAAAGTCTTTCCACGAAAAGTTGAAAGACCTAATTAGAAAGTAAACAATAAGGCTAGGTTGCAGTCAATAAATCGTATAAATCTAAAAACCTTTTGCTTAATCACAAAAAGGTATACTGACCGAATTTAGAAACGCAACACTAGATTATTCTTTGAAATTCCTATTTTCAAATGTTCATTTCTTTACTTCAATGTTTAAAAAAAAATGTCGAAACTTGAATTGATTACGTCATTTTCAACGTTCAAATATTGTGGTATACACTGAAACCCTGGTTTCCCCTTACAAATGAACTTGTAACCGTCAAAAGCAATGACTGCCTGTATCAAACGCCAAAATGATTATCAGAAAGGTCAACCAATTCTGTTCGGCACGTTTTTTGTTCTGTTTTTCAACTTCTCATTTTACCGTTGTTCCATTCATAACAACAGGTTTTGGCATTTATGCGGTTCAAACTTTAAGGCTTTAAATGTTTTTCTGCAGTCGGTTCTTTGGCACTTCAGTTAATGAGAAACATTCATGGCATAAATCTGTGCAAAATGTCATTCATCAATATGATTAGCAGTTGACGTTGCGGTCGTAGGTCTGTCTCGCAAATGAAGTTGCGTAATCGAATTCTATTGACGTTGCATTATCACTACATGTTGATAAGCATGCATAGTAGTTTTATGAGGATTAAACATGATTTGGTAAAAAAAAAGCTACAAAATGAGTGTTGCGTTTTTGAAGTCAGTCAGAATATGAGTTTAATTATAATAATGGGAATGTTTATAGGCGCTTTAGTGTAATTCTCAGCCGCATCATAAAGTAACCAATCAGTGATCAGTATTTTTTTCAAGATGGCGTGTATGTCTATTGAAACTAATAGCTCCGCACCGTGATGCGAAGCAAAAATGCAAATTCAGATTTAATTTACACACCCTGTTTGATGTGTATTTCCTGCCACATCAGTATTTGTTGCTTTTTTATACATAAATCAGAAATACTCCGTGTAACAATGGAATATTTTTTTTTGGGAAAATCCCCCAAAAATGTGTTCCTCAAACTATTTTTATGCTCCATTTATGGGCATTATGTTTTTCTGTTCTATGCGTCTGTTCGTCCGTCCGTCCGTCTATTTGTATGTCCCGTTTCAGGTTAAATTTTTTGGTCAAGGTAGTTTTTGATGAAGCTGAAGTCCAATCAACTTGAAACTTAGTACATATGTTCCTTATGAAAATTATGATCTTTCTAATTTTAAAGACAAATTAAACTTTTGACCCCAATTTCACGGTCCACTGAACATAGAAAATGAAAGTGCGAGTTTCAGGTTAAAATTTTTGGTCAAGGTAGTTTTTGATGAAGTTGAAGTCCAATCAACTTGAAACTTAGTACAAATGTTCCCTATGATATGATCTTTCTAATTTTAATGTCTAATTATATTTTTACCCATTTTCACGGTCCATTGAACATGGAAAATGATAGTGCGAGTACTTTGGACACATTCTTGTTTACACTGTTTTGTTCTTTTACACTGTTATTTCTTCTGACGCTTCAGTCTCGTTGAAATCTCTGGAATTGTTTCCAAAAAATGTGATGAAAGTTAAAAAATTAATTGAATTCAATCAAACTTAAGTCTGTGAAGAAATTTGTTTATTTTACAATAAGGAGTTTTTAAGTAATAGAATTTTCAAATTTGATTACCAATCAAAATTTTATTAGACAAATGTTATTAGCCAAAATGTTGAGAGAATTGTTGAGGAGTACAAAAAAATGGTTTTACCAGAAACAGATGCATCCCATATAATTTATGTTTTTCAAAATTCTTTTCAATCATTCATATCAAAGAAGTTTAAACAATATGTCTTTTGTTCTAAAGATAAAGAAAAAAGAGAAAAGTCCCAAATTTACAAAATTGACAGCATGGTCAATTTGACACGAAAAAGCAACAAAATTTTGTAAAACTTTATTATTTTAACACCTATACTTTTAGTTTTCTTTAAGCTAAATTTATTCAGACTATTCCATTCCTTCTTTATGGGTAGTATGAAAACGTTAACCCTTTTCATGATGATAGTCCAAAAAAATTGATAAAAATTGATGAAAGTAAATTTAGCTTAAAGATTGATCATCAAAAATTGGGTACTTTTAAATCCAAATGGTGAAGTTGAAATCATCCCTTCTGAGCTTCCATGAATTATTTCGATTCTAAAAGAAGTGCACCACCGCATGATTCTTTTACAGTCATATAAACCCTAAAATCAGGGTTAGAAACAGTTTCATTCAAGAAATGTTTTGCTCATCAGAGATGTACATCCTTAAATTGCTAAGTTTGAATTTTGTATACAAGTTGTATAAGTTTCGCCTTATATTTTTAGACCAATGGGACAAGATCTATAAATGTGTCAACACTTCCAAATGTATAAGTTGACTTCTTTTAAGAGTTGTTGTCCTTAACTAACGATCTTTTTACGGGATCACTTTAATGCCAGTGGGACTGCAGTGTCACATAATGTATAATTCACACCACCATGATATTGAAAATAAACTAATTGAAAATCTATAAACAAGCTAAATTGATATTTTGTTCGTTTGTAATTTATTTTAGATTTAATTTTCCTTTCATTTAGGTCTAATCCAAGTAATCCTGTAACCTTTACTACCAGCAATAACATAGCATTCGGTAGTGGAACTCCACTGGAGATCAATAATCTTCTGGCAGTGATGATAGTTATTAAATACGAATCTAACAATGCCTTGTGTAGAGCAGCGCTTGCTTCTGTTGGACGAAGAAGAAGATCTGTAATACTTGGCGAGCTAGAGCTAGCACTACCTCAAGATATATTTGAACAAATCATAGCAAACCCAGATTTGTAAGTATATCATCGATGCCTTTACATTGTAGGAAATAAAATTGCTGTTGATGCACTATTACTAGTCCAAATAAGAAAGATGTATTTCAAGGTTAATAAATGTATTATATTTGTTTTGCTAAGCCCCAGTCATACTAGACCACGATCGCAACACGCTCACCGCGATCTGAAATAAATTCAGATCGTGGTGCGCTTGCAGTATGAGCGGCATTGAAATGTAAATTTTGTATTCATTCACATTGCTACTACGTCCTCATTGCGCTTCTACAACGATCCTGCTACGATTATTCCACGTTCTCACCACGCTTATTCTGAGACTTCACTACGATTATCTCGATCATTCTACGTTCATCACGTCCTCACTACGACCAGACCACGATTTATCGGATTGCTAGACGATCTTACCACGATTCTACTGCGATTAAAGCACGCTCTTTCTAAGACCAAACTACAATCATACCACGTACATACCAACGTTACGCACGCTGTTCCTACAACCCTAGGATTTAAAATAGAATCTTCGAAATTTCCACCGCAAAACAAAATAAAAATGTTAGCAAACACGAACCACTATTAAAACAAAATAAATATATGTTTTAAATTATGTTTTTATAGCTCTTGATCATATACCTAGTAATATCTAGTATATTTGAGGAGTAAAATAACAAAGCTACTAGTATGTTAAAAAAACAGATGTCGGTTCTTTGTGTCGTTAAAGCCGTTATTTTGCCAAAATTCATTTGACTCGGTGGCTGTATATTAATTAAGCTGGAATAAGAAAAATGTCCAACGACGTTTTTCGGTAACTTAACGACTGAAAGTGAATTTTATAAGTATATATAGCGGTAAATGAATAAAAAGAGTAAGACAATTATAACATCTACCAAAAGTACAAATATGTGAGTTCAAATATTGCAGATTTTATAAAATCTTCTCTACACAGTCGTTTTTCAAGCGGTAGCCATTTTGTCCAAGTTGATATTTCATTTTTCAAAGCAGTTTACGCGTATTTTTTAACTGATATTCCAATAAGTTATTTATAATTGATCAAAACAAAAGTTAAATACACGAATAGTACAAAATGCCAAGATTCTTTTCTTATAAACTACATATTTGGGTCTTAAAGAAATAAAATGCTTCAACACATTACAAAACGGTAGCCATTTTGTCCAAACGTAAAAAAAATCGAAAAACGCTAATTTCCAACGTTACATGTGCAAAAGTTTCAATTAAATGTTCATGATAATAAAAACAAATCGTGTGGTGAAATTTGGAACAAAAGATGTTTATGGCTGCCGAAAAAAAATAAATAGTGCATGTTGCTATAGACTCCGGCCGAGACAGAATCGACACAGGTTAAATTTTGAAATTTTAATTAATCGTTTATAGCTTTTAACGATTAATTTAAAAGAATGGTGAAATGGAAAAAAAATTCTCATTACATGAACTTCGTTCAACTTTTACAAAGACAAATTGGAGACACCCAGAAAGTCCTCTAAATTTAAAATAGCGAATTTTAATTCATGTTGTGGAAGTACTACGAAATAGATCATTTAAAGTCGTCACTTCAGTAAGGTTCATTCACCAATATTTAAAGACTTAATACAAGTCCACGGAATGTTTTACTTCGCAATTTGTCCTGAGGTAATTGAAAGACTAATTCCAAACAGCGACGAAAATCGTTTCATTCAATTAATAAAACCCAGGATTATATTAGCCGTTTTTACGGACAATTCAGGAGTTGACTTCTATATTTTAAAATGTATATCAGAAGTTAAACAATTTAAGCAAGCAACTTTAGATGACTTGGGAAATAATTCTCGAGCCAAGGTTCAAGTTATTGAAAGGGTGTATTTCGACAAATACGTGCCAGGGAAAATACATAACCAAGGGTAAAGATGTTTCGATTTACTTGCAGAGTGTCAGATATAATTGTATTGGGGTTGAATTAAGATATAGAAATTTTACAATGACAGATGATATACACCATGAAATTTAAACATCCTATGTATAAAGTTTTGCACATCTAAAAAAAAAATATTTATGGAAAACCGTATACATGTACTTCCGTCTCATTTTTCTTTCCTACATTACTTGCGACAGTACTGCATTTATAGGTGAAATAACTTAAAGGGTAAACATTATTAAATTGATTTCCACAACTTGAGGTAATTTATGATAAAATGATATCACAAAAAGAACAGAACCAGAATCAACCAACAACATATAAAAAAACGAAAAAAACTTAATCGAAGTCAAAAACCCTCTTTGTCGCCGCATTTTTTAGTGTAACGTCTAGGAACATCGTGCACAAAATTGTTACAACGTCGTGTTGTAGGAACATGGTGCACAACGTTACCGTGTTACCTCCCAGCAATGAAGTCAACATCGTTTTCCATTTTTTTAAATACTACAGTTATCATTCTTTCTACTTCTCATTGATACTTAGAGTTTCTCGGACACAACGCAGTCATGCTACCAATATATACATGTACGTAAGGATAAAGGTAGAGGTAGAGGGAGATCTGATAATAACAAATCATGATCCAGTAGAAATGTCGGACCGATCAATCCAACCTGTATCCCAACTTATTGCTGTTCCATGAAGATCAAATGACGATGTTTTAGTGAACGATAGTAGGAACGACATAGATGTGTCAAAAATGATTGAGCTGATGGAGATGAAGGACAAGAGGTCAAAATGACATGCAGACAAAGAAAAGCTGGAGAGCTTTTATAAATTTTATATAACAATGACATTGAGCATGATGATTGTAGTATGAACGTTGTCAGGTCGTAAGAACAGCGTGATGAGGACGGCATGGGCGTGCAAAAATCATAAGTTATAGTCTTGCACAGCCTGGTATAAGCGTGGTATAAACGTGGTATAGTCTTAGTGGAAGCTCGTTTTAGACGCGGTAAGAATGTGATAGTCATAATGAGGTTATAGTATAGTCGCTGTGAGATCGTAGTCGACTAGCGTTCAACTAACCGCTTTCGCGACGCTGTCACTACAATTGTACAGCGACCTTTGCGATCTGACCACGATCTTACTGCGCTCTACTACGATCTGATTCGCCACGACCGCACCACGACTGTTTTGAACTTCTTAAAAGTTGGCCACGCTCATTATGATCATGAAGACATAGCAACGACCGTACTTCGACCTTAATGCGATCGTCAACATTTTTTCACAGATCGTGGTGCGATCATGGCCTAGTGGGACTGCAGTATCACAGCGACTGTAAGGCGTCAAAGAAAAAAAACATATAAAAGCCTTTCAAAATTTCCTAATCATTTGGACTACACTATTGTATGATACAATGTAACGTTGGAAATATTTGAGTACACATTAGAAAGGTCCGGATGAAATTATATGTTCATGTGCTCACATAATTTTGTAATAATGGAATTTTGTGGGTTTTTTTAACAAAAAAGCAGTTGTTACACAGATATAATAAATTGAGAATGAATAAAAGGAAGTATGGAGTTATTGTTTATAAGTCAACATCTGTTCAGATCAACTAAAAGCAGAAATCATCCAGTGGTCAAACTTCGACTTTCAACAATAGAAAATTGATTATACAATTTGTCAAGGACTTAAAATGTACTCGACTTATCTTGTGCGAATAAATTTTCCAATCAAAGAGCATAGTATTTCATAATTTTTTAAAACCTTAAAAGACAAAGTCATTAGGAGCAGACATCCATTAATGATGCTCAAGCTATTTAAGACTAAGAAGATGCTCACGAATGTGTGGTAGGGTTAAACTAGTTAAACTTTGGTAAGTTAGATTGACGAATTGATTTGTAATTAATTGTCTGACAAAAATGAAATTAACGATTGCATGCGTCCTACAGGGCTTTTCTGAATTTACCTTCGTCAGGTACGTTAAGAGCATTATTTTGAAAGCCTAATAACCGAAACAAATGAATAGTTAGATGTATATATACTATTTTTAACCATGTTCTTTCCAAAATTGAAATGATAAAGATATCGGGTAATTAAGGTATCTTGCTATGATATAACAAATGATAAAACCCAGGTCGATGGTATATATATATAAACATAAAATGTTTAAAGAAAATAAATAGATTAAAATTTGATTCTGAAAATCAGAAATACATTGGAATAGATTTGATTTGTATTTTTGAAAACATCTCTCAAGAAAATCTTGGAGCAATTATCCATATATATGTTACAGGCAATTTCTAAATTTAGGCATTTTGTAAAATGACTGAAATTTTAAGGCATTTTCTAAAATGCCTGCATGATTTAGGCATTTTACAAATTGACTATTTTTTTCAGGCATTTTGTACCGATATCGCTATCGCTCAGGGTAAAATATTTGTCATAAAGGGCCAACCCGTGGTAAAATCACGATATATTCAAGCCCCCATGAATTATTTCTTAAATATAGCATGCAATTTAAACAGTTACAGTTTTATTATTGTAATTAAATCATTTACATTAACACTGAAGATGACAATTATTTTTGCTACATGTAATGATTGGATGACAGCAACTGTTACACATTTTTTTCAGACTTTTTGCAACGACAACATTAAGTGTTGCATCTAGTCTTACCACTAGCACTACAGCCACATTTTGTGTAACCCTGACCATCACACAAAGCAACTTTACTGACAGCTTTACTAAAGGATATTTCATTATCATAATTTACAAAAAATTTACTGTCAGACCATTCAAACTGATTCCTGGTGTAAAGTCCACGTAGTATTCCATCTTTAATTTCCAGTTGATAACCATGCTCTTCCTTTCCAGTAACAACAGTCATAAGGTTACACCGGTCTCCTTTCTCTCGATCCACATGGGTAATTGCAACTAATACATTCGCTCCAATATCTACCTCTGTCAAAACTCTTTCCGATAGATTTCTAACCTTGCAGCTTGTTTTGTCATTGAGTCCGATGCATGCCTTCTTTAATTTTTGATAAACTCTTTATTTGAACACATATGACAAGTAATAGTATGAGATATTGAATGGTGCATGCTTTTCAAGTGGCAAATATTTCATGCATATTCAATAGGCCTATGCGGCAACCTAATGGTAATAGAAGTCGTCAACTCAATCTTCATATGTGATGATGTCCTTTTTTTTACTTGACCAATAGTTAAAATATTCCATGAGTGTATCATACTTTTATTTTCAATATTTTGCAAGATGAGTAATTCAGGCTCCTAGAAGCCTGCAGATTTTCTTATTAACGCTTGTTACATTTTTATAGAATAATCTTAAATTTATTTTACTCTATATTTACATTAAACTCAGTCTTCTTTTTGATTGGATTTAATCATGTGTTATTGTGTATTTTGTTGTCTGCATTTGCTAGCAGTATGGTATTGGAGAGGCTTTCAGTTCATATTTAAACGATTCTTTTGGAAGGGAGAGAACTTAAAAGTTACCAGGAACATCCAAGTCAATATATTATACCAATCATACACTGTAAATTGTAAGTGGTTTTCTTAATTTTGTTGTTCCATATATAGTTATCAAAGGTACCAGGATTATAATATATACTATTCACAAAACACTCAAACAGTGGCACTCAATAATAATGTGTCCAATATGAGAATTGGTCAACATTTGTATATCATGTCCTGGTTATTTTTACCATAAGAATAAATGGTCCACAGCTATGGCCATCTTTTTGTTGACTGGATTTTAAATTTCCTTTCTTCCAATTACTATCAACATCCTGTTTTATTTTCTCACTTCTTACTTTCATGTAATTCCTGCAAAATGTTTTTCTTGATCAAAATACAAAATACAAGTACATGAAAATTAGTTGTCAGAGAAAAAGATAACTCATTTGATACTTACATAATATTTTTTTTAACTGATAATGTATGCTACTTCCAATAAAGAAATATTTTGGAAAAGTTATGGAAACTAAAAGTTTTGAAAATATGAACATCTCCATAAAGTGATATTAAAATGATAATCAATTGTATATATCAGAGAAACTCAGAAGCAGAAGGAAACCATGATATTTGTTGATATATATACAAACTTTATCTTCAGGAGAATTAATATAAATAATGATGTCATCTTCAGATATATAGCATATATCGCAAATTCATGCATGTACAATTATACCATATCACCAGTCTGATATATCATCTTACAAATATTATATCACAATCTAGCTGTTGTAAAATGTCTATACACAACATTTATATTGTGATTCCTTGTATATATCATCTTAGAAATATTAAATCACAATGAAACTGTTGTAAAATGTCTATATACAACATTTAGATTGTGATTCCTTGTATATATCATCTTAAAAATATTGTATCACAATCTAACTATTGTAAAATGTCTATATACAACATTTAGATTGTGATTCCTTGTATATATCATCTTAAAAATATTATATCACAATCTAACTGTTGTAAAATGTCTATACACAACATTTATATTGTGATTCCTTGTATATATCATCTTAAAAATATTATATCACAATCTAACTGTTGTAAAATGTCTATACACAACATTTATATTGTGATTCCTTGTATATATCGTCTAACAAATATTATATCACAATCCAACTATTGTAAAATGATATATACAACATTTAGATTGTGATTCCTTGTATATATCATCTTACAAATAGTATATCACAATCTAGCTGTTGTAAAATGTCTATACACAACATTTATATTGTGATTCCTTGTATATATCAGCTTAGAAATATTATATCACAATGAAACTGTTGTTAAATGTCTATATAAAACATTTAGATTGTGATTCCTTGTATATATCATCTTACAAATATTATATCACAATCTAGCTGTTGTAAAATGTCTATACACAACATTTATATTGTGATTCCTTGTATATATCATCTTAGAAATATTATATCACACTGAAACTGTTGTCAAATGTCTATATACAACATTTAGATTGTGATTCCTTGTATATATCATCTTAAAAATATTATATCACAATCTAACTGTTGTAAAATGTCTATACACAAAATTTATATTGTGATTCCTTGTATATATCGTCTAACAAATATTATATCACAATCTAACTATTGTAAAGTGTCTATATACAACATTTAGGTTGTGATTCCTTGTATATATCATCTTACAAATATTATATCACAATCTAGCTGTTGTAAAATGTCTACACACAACATTTATATTGTGATTCCTTGTATATATCATCTTAGAAATATTATATCACAATGAAACTGTTGTAAAATGTCTATATACAACATTTAGATTGTGATTCCTTGTATATATCATCTTACAAATATTATATCACAATCTAGCTGTTGTAAAATGTCTATACACAACATTTATATTGTGATTCCTTGTATATATCATCTTAGAAATATCATATCATAATATAACTGTTGTAAAATGTCTATACACAACCTTTTTGTAGCTTTACAATATATTTTTATCATCTATTTCATGTATTTTATATTTACATATTTTAAACAATTTGACTGAAACAGACCAGGCAATTTGTAAAATTTTCATTAAAAATTTCAGGCATTTTACAAAATAACTAGTTTTTTTTAGGCATTTTGTAAAATGCCTGTCGACTTTAGGCATTTTAGAAAATGCCTAAAAATTCAGTCATTTTACAAAATGTCTAAATTCAGAAAATGCCTGTAACATATATATATACATGGTCTTTTTCGTAATTATTAATTTACCTTTTACTTTATATTAAAAGAGAAATTCACGCGCAGGAAATTTAGACCTCTGTAACATGCAAGTGCTGTTCTTCTAAAATTAATGACTTGCTGATCTAATCTTTATTAACCGTGCGAACATGTCCCTCTTCGGAAAACCACTTTTATGAATTATTTCTTATAGAACAAATACGGTAATTAAAAAACTGAAGCGAGGGTGGGGTTGTAGTTGTGTGTGGCTGTTCGTTGTTTCTCTATGTTAGAAAAAGTAAAACATTCTAAAATCTGTAGAGCGAATTAATTATTTAGTAAAAGATCATGCTAATAAAACACAACTTCTTTAATGTATCGATGACATCACAAAAAAAACTGTAAAACGGAAAACCATTAGATCTGCTAATACTCGACTACTCAAAAGCTTGTGATAAGGTGTCCTTCAACTTACTCCTCCATAACTACACCATCATGACATCCAAACTAAAACAAACAAAAGAATAAAGGCATTTCTCACCAACAGAACCCAAGTTGTGGTTTGTAATGATATCAATCATTTGTATTTACTTAGACTAGATTTTCTTTACATGTGCATCCAATCTTAGTACCGCCTCCCAGATCGAACACATTTTAACTGATTCAATAATTGTAACTTGGGAATTTCTAGCAGTTTTTATAATTATGTCTTTGTGTATTGTTAAAGTATTAGAAAGGATTCAGTTGATTATCAGTCATTATATGACATAGTGTCAGATGTGGACAAATCGTGAATGGTTAAGACTATTGTTTGGCAAAGACATCAACACAACATAGATTGAAGCGTATTTGAAGCAGGCTCCTATAATGAACTTTTCCAGTTACAGAAAGATAGAAAAAAATGGCGTCAAACAATGGAGTTATACTTTGATGTGGCTACGAGCGAAGCGGAAGAAAATGATACACGCAAAGTGTTGCTTCATTTTGATCGGACAAGAAGGCCGGTACATTTTGGGTACTGCTACTTTTCATGTTGCAAGTTGTACATTAGGGCAGACCATTTTTAAACCTAAAGCAGGTTTAATGTTAGATGAAGGTGGTGAAATGCAGTCATCTTGAAAAAAAAAGTATGATGACAAATATTACAACACAGAGTTGTCACATGCCAATTTAACCTAAAACAGTGTGCAATACGTCATGCAAGTGGTGCATACATGGATCAACAAGATAAACATGACATGATTCAACGTTATAAAATGAGAATATTCAATTTCGTTTATCCAGAAACTGTTAACAAATACAAGACATGAATAGAACATTTTCAGAGAAGGAAGAATTTATTTTATGCTCAGGAAAAACGCATTTGACTAAATGGCTCAATTGGTAGGATAACAGACGTAATCATGTTATGGAAGCATTTCAATCTGTCTCTGCACCTTCAACAAATATAGCTGAAGCATCTAATGCCTCGATGAAGCTATCTGGAGGGACTGGTTTGAATACTGTTCAGTCTGCCATATTTGATATAAGTGAATACTTTAAGTTTGAAAAGAGCATAGCTGGATAATGCCATGGGTATGTCAAATCCGGAACCAGACCTTCTGAAGCATTCAAAACATATCAAATGGAGAAAAGGACTTTAAAAAATATAGATGAATGAATGAATCACAACTGAATTAAAGTGTAAAATTCCTTGGTATTCTTAGTCTAAATAGTACTAAAAACATCATATAATGTACAGAACATTCAAAACTTGTTCACTTGATCATAAATACTAATAGTGGAGCGGCGAATGTTGAAAAAGTCGCGTAGTTAACGATTTTAAATTAACTAAATACCTCATGGAATTTTAAGGTCTTAAAATGTTTATCGATTATTCAGCTTTAAAAAAATATTTGTCGTCAATATCAAATGTGGTACAAATGACGTTAAAAATAGCCTTTACTGACGTTACCCAACTTGCATCGAATACCCCACTGCCGTTTCGGTAGTCAAATTTCACAACAAACCCGTTCTAAAAAATAATTTTTGAATGAAATTGGTAAATATAGTTATTCGTGAACTTCATACAATGTAAGGGCATTTCCAAATAGTCCTAAATTTAATGCTTAATGCATCTGAAAATGGTTGAAAATAACACTGTAAAAATCATCGTTTTTCATCTAGCATTATTTGCACGTGCAGTATATGTGTATTTTAAAGGCACAACAGTGAAGCCGCCGTATTATACTTTAATCGACCCGATTTACTTTTTGAAGTAAATTCCTAATGATATAAATATTTGACTAAATATCAGCTTTTTATCCAGATTTCAAGTCCGAATATTTGTCACCGATTTACCGACATTGTTGGGGTTTCTAGTTATAGTCACACATTCATCGATTTAGCGAAGGTCATTTGTAGTCATTTTTAAGCAGACTTCTTGTTCATTTTATAATTTCCAAAGCCTTGTGATTAATTTATGTTGTTTGGTATTGTTGTATACTCGTTTTTGTTGAATTGAACTGGGAAAGTAAATTTGATTTTAGGGTTCGTTTGGTTTTCAGGTGTGTTTGATTTGTTTTTTTATTCAATCACATGGACAATTTAACAATCTCGTTAAAACTGGTCCCGCTAGATGCCAAAAAAAAAGGAAAGTGGAAGTTTGTGTTGACAAATGCATTATCTGCGATTCTGTTGTTGATGAAATATTAATAACATCAACAGAATCTGGAAGAAAAAGTCTGATTACTGCTGCAGCAAAGAGACGTGATGATTTGTTCAGTTATTTGAACGAATTCTGCAATGAAACAGGAAGTGAATTACCCGTATTTAGGTATCATAGGTTATGTTATAAAAGCTACACAAGTAAGCAGAATTTAAAATCAGTATCAGCTGAAAAGGAATCACCAGATATAGGTTCCGATTTATCTATAATGAATTGTTTGGTGCCTAAAAAAATACAAGTGTATTATTTGCCAAAAAAAAAATCTCATAAAAGGGTGAAATATTACATACAATTTCATCTGCTGAAAGGTTAGTCAATCTTATAGATGCTGCTTTTAGAGCATGTGACGATGAAATGATTAATCGAATAAAGCAAGATAATTTGCTCAATAATGCAGTGTATCACGCAGCATGTCTGACCACAAACTTGGCATATAATCCAGAGTTCTCTAAATATACTTCAGAAATTTACCCAAACGAACTTACTTTAACTAAATCTAACATAAACAGCAGCAGTTGTCCTTTTCTAGATTTAGACATTTCAATTTCAAACGGGAAACTTCACACTAAAATTTACGACAAAAGAGACGATTTTTCATTTCCTATTGTTAATTTTCCTTTTTTAGACGGCGATGTGCCTTTGGCTCCATCATACGGTGTTTATATATCGCAACTCGTTCGGTTTGCCCGTGTGTGTTCTGATGTCATAGATTTTAACGAACGTAATCAATGCATCACTGGTAAATTGTTGTGTCAGGGATTTCGATACCATAAATTACTTAAAACTGTTACTAAATTCTTTCATAGATACAAAGATTTGATTAGTAAATTTGGCTATACCTGTAGAAAGCTTATTAAAGATGGTATTTCTCATCCTAAATTTTATGGTAATATCGTACTTAAAGCGAGGAAATCACTATGTGATCCTTGTAAACTCATCGAACCTTTAAACAAACTTATAAGTAAGGGTTATCGTACCAATATTGTAATTAGATCTCTGAATATAGTTCACATTGGCACTAATATTGATTTTGTCATTAGCAAATTAAAACATAACTAAATTACATTATCTTTTGAGGCGAGATGTATAGGGGACACAGCCACGTTAACTTTTATTTCTATAGAAGTCGCTCTTCACTATACTACTACCTGTCGATACATTTATTTTTGGCATTGCACAAGTCATGTCTTCTTTGACTATTAATGACGTTAAAATACTAAATCCCTGTGATGTGTTTTAGTCGATTTTAGTCTCTGATGCATGATTTTTTACTATTAATTGGTTTTGGCTTTTAACTAGCTGTCAGTAACTGCGAGTACTCTCAAATCGTATTTTCTTGTTAATTCGACCTGTTGATACTGTTTATAATGCTTTTTTGTCATTTTTTATTTATATGGATCTTGGCTGTATACCAGCTTTGATTATTTGTAATATCTTCAATTTTTCACTTATTCTTGCAACATTTGTATAAACTTCAAGATTATAAAAAACCGGTTTTTTTCTAAAGTGAACATTGATTGGTTAAATATTTCTCAGTGTGTTTGAATTTGTTTGATAGCCTTTTGGTCATGACTGTTTGTCTCTAATATTTAATTAACTGTGCATTTGTATTCAGATATCGCAGATCAAATTTATTCGTTCTTTGCATTGTGTAATCATACGTTTTTTGATTGAGTTAAGTCTGCTAATTGATATTTTATCGTATGTTTTAATATGTTGTGATGTTATGCTATTGTTTCAGAAAAAGGGAGAAGGTTTGGGCCCATTAAAACGTTTAATCCCGCTGCAAATGTTTGCACCTGTCCTAAGTCAGGAATCTGATGTACAGTAGTTGTCGTTTGTTTATGTAATATATACGTGTTTCTCGTTTCTCGTTTTGTTTATATAGATTAGACCGTTGGTTTTCCCGTTTGAATGGTTTTACACTAGTAATTTTGGGGCCCTTTATAGCTTGTTGTTCGGTGTGAGCCAAGGCTCCGTGTTGAAGGCCGTACTTTAACCTATAATGGTTTAATTTTTAAATTGTTATTTGGGTGGAGAGTTGTCTCATTGGCACTCACACCACATCTTCCTATATCTATATATAGACCAAAATCCACTGATCAATCTGCGTACGATTTGGCATTTAGCATAGTTTAAATTATAGACAGGGACCTTATTCTTGACAAAAAGTCTCTTGTTTTATCATCACTTTTGACAGGGTTTCAGTGATTTTTACCTGATAAAATAAGTAAGACATACTGTAATTCCTCTAAACATAAGGCTAAACTTGAGAGGTACTACAGGGATGCCATTGCCTTTTTTGCTCAACAAGGACAATATAAATCTAGCATTGTATTTGCTAGCGATATTTCCATTGGAGAAGTTGTTAAGACAGCGAATAACATCAAAGCATAATTAAAAATGGTTGAGATAAAAGCCGACTTAAGTACATGTAGCTCCACCAAAACCAACGAACAAATCGGTATGCAAGTACTTTATGAAGCAGCCTCAATTTTATGACAAAAAATGGAAAATGTTTATATATCTAGGGATTATTATCGTACAAATAACCAAGTACAAATGCATATCATTGGAAATATCAGAAGAAATGTTGTCAACCTGTTTGAGAAGTTTTGTTACTTGTCTCTTGAAAAAGTCTTTTGAAACATTTTCTTCAGTATCAAGGAATATTTCGCATGACATGCGGAGAAAATGTGCTACTCTCGCAGAGTGCCTGGTGTCAAATTGTAATAACATAATTACTCCATTTAAAGTCTTATCATGCCGGTCGTTCATGCTCTGGGAGGGTGTGACTTCACTTCAAGTTTTTTTTGGAATCGGTTAAAAGTCGGTATTTAACCTCTTTAGGACAAAACCAAAGCGTTTCGGTAATCTTGTAGCATTAGGTCACCTTATGGCCTTCAACAATGAGCAAAGCCCAAATGGCCATACCGCAGTCAGCTATAAAAGGCCCCGATTAGACAGTGTAAAACAATTCAAATGAAAAGCTTTCGGCATGTGAATTCGTATTTAAGCATCACGTACTACGTACAATGTGGCAAAGCAAAGTTTGGTTGTCGGCAAATCTAGCCAACCGAAGTAATGGCTCCCCATGTGCCTTTGTTTGAAAACTGCGCAACATAAGAGTTAGAGTCAGTTTTCCTTGAGGGACAAATGGCATCGGACTTTCTACAAGATATAATTAGTTCATGTAAGGGGGAAAACATACTAGGCAGCACGTGTTTGCAAGGAGCAGGGTCTTCCTTGTACTGATTTATGTTTTTGTCAAAATGTAGGTAGTTGTAATGAAATATCATGAAAATAGTTCTTGTAATATTTGGTAACTTTATTTTAATTTGCTCCATGTTTTCGACGTTTCATTTGGTATGAAAATAAACTCATCATAGATACCATAACGGTCATGTCTCAATTTTAGGAATTTGTTCTACAACACGCTTTCACTAATTGAGTAACATATCAAACTTCAATAACTATACTATATAAAAAGGTATCTTGTATTGAGATAGTTTGAATTTATTTTCAGAAAAGTCAGTATCACGTCGAATCCTTGAAAACTGAAACGAATTTTTTCATGGCTGCATATTTGATTTGATTTATTAACTATGCATTTCAGATACTCTTTGAAAACTTTTTAACTATTAAAGTATTCAAGAAATGCTATTTGTCGATGTCAATTATCAATGTTTATATGTTCCTATTTTCCATTAGGTATTAACATTTGTATGTGCCATGGACTACCTTCAAAAAAGTTAAATAAAACGTTGTTCTGACGTCATGTGCAAATATGAAAAAGATTTTGTATGAACTAACGTTTTTCTACATATTACTACTCGTATAAGTTATTGAATAGATTATTAATTTTGAAAAATATCAATGGTATTGTGTCTCTAGATGAAAGTAAGATTTTTTTAAGTGATGACCTTTGACCTTGATTTTCGATATTATTGTACCAGATTTGATATTGACGACACATATTTTCAAAAAGTACAGGATTTCAGCTTTCCAATGAGCTATTAAAATCCCATGAGGTATTTAGGTAATTTAAATTTCTAAAATTGTCCTCTCCGCCGCTCCACTATAAGCGTGATGCCTAGTTAAATGTGAGATCAGAATGATTATCCCTGTTTACTAGCTACACATAGCTTTACATAACATTAGGGAGCTACCATTTGATTTTTATGGAGGGGCTAGGTTAAATTTGAAAAAAGGCAGGACAGGAGTTTTGAGTGAAAAAAAAATGACAGGATGAGCAACTTGGCAAAAAAAAAAAAGCAGGATGACAATTTATGTAAAAAAAAGTCAGGATAAACTAAGAAAAAAAAAGGCAGGACTGAAAAGAGTGAAAAATAAAAAGGTAGGGCAGAGATTACAACTAAAAAACAATGCAGGACAAAAATTTTCATCCTAGCATAATAATTGTTCCAAAGTCATATCTTCTCTTAGAGCTTTTCTCCTCATTCTTCAGATTAACATCCTTGAACGATTTGAACCATGAAACTGTGCAGACGACTTTATTATCTCTCTAGCATGTACATTTGTAATTAGTAGCTATTTTATAATATGTTTACATTAGTTACAGCACTTTTTATTGAATTCAATAAACATGAATAGTTCTGATGTGTTTTGATGTATTGTATACATGAATTGTCAAGGACCTCTTCCTAGGTACTCACAATTTGATGCTGCATTCTGTTTAGATTTTTGGGTCAAATTCGGTTCTGCCCCCTGCAACTTACAGTTAAAAATATAGAGAGCCTGTCACACCCCACCCAACCGCTGTTTTAGGAAAGTCATAACTATACATACTCAACTTTTACACATTTTATACATTCAAAAAATTATTGTTAATATTGACCAGGGGCCGGTAACAAGAAATTTTATTAAGAGAGGTCGTAAGTATTGAATTAAGGGGAAGATAAGATAATTCTAAGATTATTCAAAGCGTGTAAATCAAAGCTCCTTCAGGTTGTTCGTAGATCGGTCTTATTTCCCCCTTAAGTTGCATCGTAATAATTTTCAAGTTACGAGTTCTTAATAATTTTCCGGCGTCTCCGTTATTGGTTCCTCGCAAAGAAATTATAATTATCATAAATGAATCATAAAAACGTTTTAATCAAATCAAATCAAATGAAATATTTTATTGTCATATAAACTTTACAGTTTGTGACCAACATACATTAACACAATAAACACAATAAACATACATATTAAACATACACAATAACAACAGCATCAAATTTTTTTTTAACAACAAACAAGTTGTTAATAGTCCCCTGCCCTCAGTTCTAATGACTTTTTCAAGAAGGATCCCAACTTATTTGTTTGTAAAGGCGATGATGGATTTAGTAAATATTGAATTTTTTCTTCTTCATTTAAATTATTAAAGTTATTATTTTCAGTACATATGTGATGAAAAAATTCATTTCTTAGAGTTTTATTATACTCACAATAGAGTAAAAAATGTTTCTCATCCTCTAGTATTTTACATTTATGGCAAAGTCGTTCCTCTCTTGGGATTTTAAAATATCTTCCCTTTTCAATCAAAAGGGAGTGATCACTTATTCTAAATTTAGTGATTAATCTCCTTATCTGAAAATTAGATGTATTTAGATAAGATTCTAGTTTGTAATCTTTTTCAATTTTTTTATAAAGAAAAAAATTACTTTTATCATCAATGTTTTGAAATTTATTTTGAATTAAATCTTCATATCTATTTTTCATTTTTCACTTTATATCGTTTTTTATTTTATTTACATCTTTTATGTCCTTACAAGTAGAAAGAAATTATGGTCAACATTAGTCTCTTTAACAATTTTTTTGCATTTGTATACCATGAGTAAGTTCCTGTCAAATCTAGAGACTGTGCTAGAGAAAAAGCTTCCTTTATCAATGGATTAATATTATTATTATATAGTCTAGCTTAATATAAAAGGGTTTGTGTTTTAATAAAACATTCTATAGGCAATCTCCCTAATTCAGCTCTTGCTCCTAAATTGGATGCATTTTTTCTTTAATGAACGATAAAAATGCGCATTACAATCAACTACCCATTTAACCTAAGGAACACAATTCTGGCCTCAGACCACCATTATTCTTCCGGCCCTTTTATGATAAAAGTCAAATAGAATTGAAAAAAATTGCACCGCTTCAAACATGAAATTAATTTAACTGCTTATAGACCATTATTATTTTAATAAAAATATGCTTGTCTCAGGACAATCCATGTTTTTTTTCTTTTGAGTGCCCTATCATTCATCAGGCCAATGGTAGGATTTGAATCTTGTATAAATGACGTAGGCTTATTTTTCTATCCTACTTTTATTTCGGTCAAATCACTACTAGAATGGTTTACTTTTATAAATTGTTATTTGGATGGAGAGTTGTCTCATTGGCACTCATACCACATCTCCCTATATTTTTTCACTTTAAACAATATTTTTTCAAGTTTCACATTTTGAAAGCCTTCTTACAAAAATAAAATCACAAAAATACTGAACTCCGAGGAAAATTCAAAACGGAAAGTACGTCCCTAACCAAATGGCAAATTCAAATGATAAAACACATCAAACGAATGGACGACACTTGTCATATTCATGACTTGTAACAGGCATTTTCAAAGTGTAGGAAAATGATGATTGAACCTGGGTTAAAGAGCTGAACCTCTCACTTGTATGACATTCTTATCAAATTCCATTATATTGATTACGATGCGTGAACCAAACAGACACAATAGGCAAAAATAGGTATATAACAGCAACACGAAACCCACTAAAATCTGGGGATGATTTCAGATGAGAAGGGTAAGCAGATCCTACTCCACGTGTGTCGCCCATCGTGTTGCTTATTATATTACGTAGCCGGTAAATAGTCTATTTCGTTAGGTCACATTTGTGAAAAAGGAATGGGACTGTAGTTACGACATAATGAACATATTTGATATCATCTGTATAACGGATATTCCATATTGGTCAACCAACTCATGATGGCTTCCGTAAAATTTAAGAAGTGATGATTTAAACTTCAACATTTGGAACTCTTGGTTTAAAATTGAAAAAGGTCACAAATTTCTCCTTGCTTTATATTTATCACTTCTCTCAACAAGCCAAAATTGTAATGATTTACAATAAAGAGAAACTACCATCCTTCACACACATGGCCAAGAAAACACTGATATGCAATTTCCTATTCAGATGAATTAATAATTAGAATAAAAAAGTTCTAAGGTTCACGTATTAACTTTTTAAGCACTTTGTTCTATTATTAACAAGTGAATGTACAGCTAAGAGTAGTCGGGACCACTCTTACGAAAAATATCAAGTGAAGCTATTGCGAATTGTTCTTGGTACACCCCTAAGTTGCTAAGTTTGTTTTAAGAATAACTGACCAAAATTTAAGAATGATTTTGTGTTACCGGAATTAGTAAGATCGCTTTAAGGTAGACGTAAGACTCGTTCTTAAATCATGCACTTTTTCATAACATTAAGGGCTGTCAATCATTCTAAGATAGGTCTGAGGTTTTGTCTTGTTACATTCTTAAATCTGAAGACGCCCTTTAGACGTTCGTAAGACATTAGAAGCTTCTTGTTACCGGCCCAGGACTGGGATACTTTATAACAGGCATCAATTTAAAGGTAGCATCTAGTTACAGATCACACAACTTGAGGAACAGGCTATAAAAAACAAAGAAGTCGTAAATTATAGGGCTAGTAATGAGAGATGATTAGAGAGAAATGAATGGGGAATCTCCAGTTTAAGGATAACAATTAGCTCAAAACCTTTAAGCAGTTTTCGTGAAACTGTGGTGACTAGTTTATATCTATTAGAATATTTAACCTCCCCTTTGAAAATGTTTTTGAACGTAATTGAGGAGTTATGAAACTTTATTCTTTGAAAAAGCGACGGGCGTACATGTATCATTTGCTCATGGCGCAGCTCTTTATTTGTTTTTTTTTTCATCTTGAGAGCGTTGTAACTTTTAGCACCATTGACCATGAGTGATTCTTCTGAATATGTTGTGCCGGGCTTACGAAAAAAATCAGCACTACCTTTTTCATTAAGGTCAAGGAAGAGTAAATGGGCTATGTCGCAGATTTTGCTAAAAATTTGCATACAACCTTGGCTCGTTGAACTACAACTGAAAATCGAAAAAATAATACATTTATCTCTTTTATTATCTGAAAAATTGCAGATTGATTTTTTTTAATATGGGTGAATATTTGTATAGAAAGCACATAAAATCGGCGAAAAACCTTCTAAAATTTGTCTTAAAATCGCCAAAGCTCTAATTCTACTCCATAGATTTTTCTTAAAAAACTATATATTGTTGACACATAAATTTCTGTTTTAATGATGATGTTCTGTGATGATAAAGCATGTGGTGGAAATAGGGCTATAAATGAATATATAAAATATACTGTTTTTGTATTTTTACCATTTTATGAAAAAGTGTTTAACATGATGTTTGACACAGGTATTATACCTAGCAAATGGTTAATGGCAATATAAAACCAGTATACAAAAACATGAGAGATATATATGAAATACAAAAATTGAAAGTCTGGGGTGGTGTTCTCGAAGGTATCCTAAGATTCGTCCTAAGTCATAAATAAGACCGATTTTAGGATGGACTTAAGATCGACTTAGGACACTCTTAAGTTGTGTCTCGAAGCTCTCTCAGACGAATCTTCTGTTAGGACGTCCTAAACATTTCCTAAGTCGAAATTTTTAATCTTTACAGAATTTTTTTGATAAAACATATTTTAATGACGAAATTATTTAACAAAATTGTTTACGAATTTTATAATAACATGTACAGAATTAAATGCATAATTACCAATGTAATTATATGAAAAAAGATTGTTATTTAAACTTGAAAACAATTTGTTTTGAAATGAGAATTAAATTTGTTGTGTAATTATATTGTGAAACACGAAGTTCAAAGTTTAAAATCATGCACAATTTCTTTATATACGAGTTAATAACCGATGGTGCGTTTCATTTCATGTTCATTTTCACGTAAAATAATGAGCAAAAAGCGAAATCCAAACATTATTACACTAGAATGAAGATAGGATGCTCTTAAGACACCTTATTGGGTGTCATAAAGTTAGGACGAAAAATGAGATATATCATAGGTTAAGAGAGCTTCGAGAACACGACTTAGGACAAAGACTTGTCATAAGATAGACTTTGGACACGTCCTAATCCTAAGATAGCTTCGAGAACACCACCCCTGATTACTATTCTAAGTTGTATGAGTAAATTATTCATAGCACTTTTGAATGAAAGAATTAGGATATTTGTCGAAAATTTTGATGTTTTGGATGAAGGTCAATGTGGTTTAAGATCTGAATACAGTACGACTGACAATCTATTCACTTTGTCGGCTTTTTTTATATTTTGAAACAAAAGAAAAAAAAGTTATTTGCACCATTTATAGACTTCGAAAGAGCTTTGGATACCATTTGGCGTGATGGATTCTGGTTTAAGTTGCTCACTCAACATATATAAATGAGAAAATGTTTAATGTTATTATCCATTTATATGAAAATAGTAAAACACATATCGTGTATAAAAATCGGCACGGGACGTTTGCGCTTTTTCATAGGACATTTGCGCTTTTTTTTTGTGGACACTTGCGCTTCAAAACATAGGACATTTGCGCTTTTTAAAACTTGACATTTGCGCTTTTTACTTAGGACATTTGCGCTTTTTTTATACATATTATCTATGACTTTCCTCCTCTTTTATCCGGGCTTGGGACACATTGTTGATATATGTTTAAAAGTTTATGTACAGCTAAAAGATCGAGTTTCTCCTTCTCAATTCTTGATTGGGGAGCCTGTTCATCAATGTACCGAATCTTAATATAATTTACTGACTGTTGTTCAATAATGCTCTTCAAAAATATAAAAATTACAGGATGAGTCGTGTTAAACTGTGCATTGTGTGAAAATCTCGATTCAACTGTAACATAATTTCTGTCAGGTAGTCTGCAAATTTGGAATATCTCGGTTCTTTAAGTGCTTCAGCCATCATATCGTCAACAACTTGGTCTTCAACATCTGAATATTAGAAGTCTCATTGTCCGTTTTAATTCTTGCATTACAATTTGTAACGGTACACCTCCATGAAAGGTCTCCAATGTTTAGGGTTTTGTCGAAACGATATAAAAATCCATCATACATTTTTTTCCTTTACTAGTCTCTATAACTTTAAACTCCATGTTCAAGACTGTGTAAATGTGAACTAACTAATAGCAAATTTAAGTTAAATTTATTTACGTAATGGTAACTTCTCATGAAGATTACAGGTAGTCGACTATAGGTAAAAAGCGCAAATGTCCGGTCAAATTAATACAGGTGAATCAAAATTAAAAGCGCAAATGTCCATAGTATTTGAAGCGCAAATGTCCTATCGTTTTACAGGTAAAAAAGCGCAAACATCTTGTGCCCATAAAAATAATGTGTCGGACTATTTAATTTGTAACAAACGTGTCCGCCAATGTGAAAACTTATCTCCTATATTATTTGCATTATATATACTTAAACGACTACTTTAAGAATGCCGTCTTTACTTTTTGATATAATTGTATTATAATGTTATATCAGGCTGCACTTTAATAAAACAATATATATATATTTCTCTAATTCTATGTAAATTTATCCCTTTCCGAACCCATTGTATAAAACAATTTAATCAACGTGTGGTTGCCGGTGATCTCAGAAGATCATTGGATGATTTTAAGGGTCATGACCTTTTTAGCTAATAGGAATGAATCAAATTACTATAACAGGTGTTAATGAAATTGACAACTTCGTGCAATGTGAAAGGTACTCGAAGGGGATTTTCGGTTAACAAAAAAAAAAGAAAATGTATGTTTTAATCATTAGAGAAACAAATTCTTACATAGTTACTCGTGAATTATTGGATTTATCCAATCTCGATAGTTAAATTATAAATTTTAAAGTCCTCGCCGAGGCGGCTCGGACTTTAAAATTGATAATTTAACTATCTCGATTGTATAAATCCGATAATCCACTGGTACCAATGTAAGAATCTATATGTATAGACGGCACTGACATTGAAATTGTTAAAGAATTTACCTATTTGGGCATATTATTATCTAAAACTGGTGATACTAAAATAGCACAGAAATACCTAGCAGAAAAGTCACAAAAGCTTTGTTTAATGTGTTGAAACCAGGCCGCATATATAATCTTTCCATTCAGTGTCAAGTTGTGAAACCCATACTTTTGTATGGATGTGAAATTTGGGGGCATGGTAATGTTGAAATAATAGAAAGAATCCATCTGAAATTTTGTAAACTTCTTTTAACACTGAAAAATTCCACACCTAGCTACATGGTATACGGAGAACTTTGTAGATATCCTTTAGACATTGATGATAAATTAAAAATAGTATCTTATTGGTGTGAATTAGTATCTGCTACTAGTAAATTATCTTATATCTATACACTATTAAAAACACTATTTACTGTTTATGATAAATGTACATTATTTGTGAGTAAAGTTTAAAATTTATTGGATGAATGTGGTTTTGGATTTCTCAATGTTTTGGAAATTATATATTGTAAATGCACTATAGTTGAGCAATTACAAGACCAATACAAACAGTTTTGTTATCTACAAAATATGGGGGAAAATGATGTATGTGTCTTGCTTAATGATCATATTTATTGTTTCCAGACAAGGTAACCTAACACAGTCATTAGTGAACGCAATTGATGCACAGTTAGGTATAAGCCTAAATATTACAGTCTCAGCAGTAACTCTTGTCACAACGACTACCACAGCTTCGTCCTCAACTCAGGTATTTATTCAACGACCATGAACCGTCTTTTGAAATTCTTTAAACAACTAATAATGTCCATTTGTCAAATATTTTACGATATAGTGACTACAGAATGATGCAACTTGTGCATAATTTCCTTTAATAAAATTATCACGGATACCAGTCTTAAAAAAAATAGCCGATTTATCATTAGTTTCACATTATTTTACTCTCCAAGAGGAAATATTCCTTGTTTTACAGACCTACCTATTGTATTTATTGTTAACTTGTTCTCGTCATGAACATGCATGAAATAATTGCCACTGGACGTGAAGCAACCAACAATCAATCAATCTTTGTTTTATTTTTAAATATCTACTTCTTCAATACATATGCGGAGTTTGGTGAAACACTTTCTTAACAAAATCGTTGTTCATGTACTAAAAGTTAAGTTCTTTATCTTGTCCAAGTTTAATTTTGCTGTATAAAAAATAAATACTTTCTTTATCATAACTATTAAATTTAATTTTAACTGGAATGTGTATTAAATATATTTTTTTAACTGGAATTTTATAATTGTCCTGTATTTTTTTCTTAATAGGCATATTGAGAGGATTAACAATGACTTCTTTCAAATTTACCCAATATTCTTTTTGCTTCGCATCACGGTGCGGAGCTATTGGGAAAACGGTACTATTTATTCTGCCTTAGGCGACAATACTAACATTTTCTAAATTTACCAGTTTTTATAATATAAACTTGGATAAAACAGTTATGTGTGGTGTTTGTACATTATTACTGTATTCTAAAAATTGAAGCCAAATAGTATCATAACCAATTTCCAACGGAGCTGGTTTATGTTATCCATGCCCACCGTCATTTTTCACCAAATTTATGAAATTTTGGAAGCCTTTTCGAATAATTCTCTAGAAAATATTTCAATAGGTTTTAAAATTTATATTATAAATATACAAACTGCAGTTATTCATAGATAAATAAAAAATATATTGTACCCTTACATCCAATCACAGCGCTCATAAGTTGACTTCCTTCACCTGTCTCGGGTACACAAAAGGCTAACCTAATGCTGGGAAAATGTAATACTACCATGCTTTAGTATATGCCATATTGTGGTTCAAAATTTCAGAGCTGGTTATAAAATACATTATTCTATCTTGAGATTATAAAAAGAAGGATATTAGACACTTAAAACATTAAATCTGCAAAATACTCAGCTATAAAGTTGCCTTTGTTGTCTGTATTAATCTATGAAAAAGCTGAATTATGTCCCTTGGGAGTATTAAATTCCAACAAAAGTCCTTTCAAACAGTACAAAATGACAAATTGTGATTTCAACAACACACCAACCTCTTTTAGAAGGGGGTTTATGTTTTAAGTGAAAAGTCTGACTAGATACATGAAAGATTGAATTGAAATGAAATTTTCTACTGGCAGTTTTGTTTTGACAAACCATTATGCTTAAAATGAAATCTTCTGTTCGATAATGTTTATTCAAATAGGACTTTCAAACGTTCAGAGGAGACATTACGCCGATGGAAAATAACCATTTTCATTTGAAAAAAAAGCGAAATGAACTAGGTTTAAACTCTTAGGAGCAGTTGTCTTTATTAAAGATGAAACTATGGTAGCATTCCCTAGCTTGAAATTAATATTTTACATTTACTCAAGAAGGCAAATACTGCTATTCATATCACCCGAAGTTTCCAAGAACACAATATGTTTCCGGTTGGGTTTTTTTTTTATCTCGTGTGAACGTAAAAAATCTTCCCTTTTAAATGTTAAATCTGAATTTCAAGCCATGAAATGCTAAACGCCACCGCATTTTTGCGCCTGTCCCAAGTAAGAAGCCTCTGGCTTTTGTTAGTCTTGTATGATTTTTAATTTTAGTTTTTTGTGTATAATTCGGAGTTTAGTATGACGTTCAACACTGAACTAGTATACATATTTGTGATGGGGCTATCTGAAGGACTCCTCCGGGTGCGGGAGTTTCTCGCTTCATTGAAGATTCATTGGTGGCCTTCGGCCTTGTCTGCTCTATGGTCGGGTTGTTGTCTCTTCGACACATTCCCCAGTTCCATTTTCAATTTTAAAATAATTTCTACGAAGAGGAGTGAGGTCATTACATGTTTTTGGTTTAAACTCCATGTTAAATTTCTGAGTGTGGTACATATACAGAATTTGGTGACATGACGTGTAAACATGTCTTAATTTGATCTTTTGTTTTACATTTAAGGGAATTGTAGAGAGCAATGATACAGAGCCTTGGGTGATAGGAGTGGCAGTAGTTGGAGCTTTTCTAAGTTTAATTCTTATTATCTTAGGTTTAGCTCTTATATTCAGATTGTAAGTAATAAATCATGTCTATTTGCACCTAAAGCGTCTAGTATCACAGTAGCTGAAGTCTATATTGCAATTTTTTGCCATTTAGTAAACTTTCTATCAGGTAAAAGTAAGAAATTAAAAGTTAATAATTTTTAAAGAGGTCAATTGGAATTGATCATGATATAACATCCCTAGGTGTTGTGAAGTCCTTGTTACACAAGCATTTGAAATTGAATTATTTTGTAATATAAAAACTCACAGTACTTTCTTGATTATTTATTCCATCAATATTAACATCGATACATATACAATAACATTATTTTTTATTAAGCTCTTCTGGCTTTATATAGTAAATATAACACAATGAAAGGAGCGCATAAAACAATGAAAGGAGCACATTTAACAATGACAGGATCATATAAAACAAAAGATGGAGTTGTAAACAAAGAACGGATTTAAGTTAAACAATCAACGGAGTAATAATTTGAAATACATAATCTACGCTTCGCGACACTCCCCACTCAACGTTAAACAGTTATAAGTATCAATGAATCAAATGTTCATAAATGTCCTGTTCAATATTATAGTCTGACACATATGTCTGTCCACCAATAGTTGTAAGAGTTCTTTGAAAAGTAAGAATCACTGTCTGCTGTATAGTTGAGTTGCCAGGGTCACCAGGGATCTCTCATCATTTATAGCAACGTCGTCATCATCACTGACTATAATTGTCTCATTTATATTATTGTTAATGTCACTAGTAGGTTGATCATCCGACTTGCAGTAATCAGATATATTACCACAAGAATTGTGTCGGCTCTCTGCATCACTTGTACCACATGAGTCGACATCTTTACTTGTATATTCACATTCTTCTGTATGCTCATCTGTAGCTGTACAGTCATTTATTTCGTCATCACTAATAGTATCCAAACTGTCTAGAAATTCTTCAACACTCATTGATGGTACTACCTTTTGTTTTTCCGTTTCTATAGCATCGTTTATCTGGTCTAGAATGGTATCATCCACTCTAACATCATCATATTATTGTTCAGTGTTGCTACTTGACCTTCTTTCTGCAGATAACGATTTACGTCTAGCCAACTCTTTTTCGATGCCATGAATGGTAGTTAAATGATTAAACAAGTAGCCTCTTCTGATAAATGTTGAACTGCATTTATCCTCTGTGCAGTCATACGTACGACTCTAGGCCAGCATGGTGTTCCTTAATA
Organism: Mytilus trossulus; assembly: GCF_036588685.1. Taxonomy (NCBI): domain Eukaryota; kingdom Metazoa; phylum Mollusca; class Bivalvia; order Mytilida; family Mytilidae; genus Mytilus; species Mytilus trossulus. The sequence goes on from NC_086373.1 coordinate 44,966,248, forward strand.
TGGCGTATGTGATTCTTCTCGTGTTTATATTCCTTGTGGCAAATTAAGCAAGCATACATCGTGGCTTCGGTAACTATGCGAATGAAAATTTATATTCAATAGATCGGTTTTTATACAACCACCTATACACTGAATGAGAAACTCGTGCAAACTCAAGCTCCGTTTAAATTGAATGAGAAAAATCATGCAAAATCAAGCTCCGTTTAAATTGCAGCTCCGTTTAAATTTCAGAGATTGAATGCTTCATTGAACACAATATAAAATTTGGGCGCACTCTATTCATTTGAATTATTTCTAAATATAACTTTAAACAAATATTATCAACACAACAACACATGTATATCGATCATACATTTAACTCTTGAATTTTCTTTTTGGCAATTTCTCCCGACTTCCCGATACTAGGTCTTTTTGGCATTTCTCTTTCTTTTGGAATAATTGTAAAGTCTTGTGATTTTGGATCATCGTTTGAAACTTCATCTATTTCTAATGGATACAACAAATTAAGTGGACGACCAATTATATTTCCATTGGCTAATCTCACTTTAAACGACCTTAACTGGCCATCGTAACTGTGAATCAACTTTACAATCCTCCCCAATTTCCACATTCCTCTTGGTAAATTTTCTTTTATCATTACTACAATCCCAATACTTGGAGATACTGTAGACTTTATTTTTCCACACTTTAAGTCAATTTTTTTTCTTTCTCTTAAATTTAGAAGATATTCTTCTCTCAAAGTTTTCCAAAACGAGTTTAATATATTTTGTCCTTTCAGTTTAAACATATTTTATTTGCGTAAATGTGTAAAAGGGATGAGATACAAGTTAATCAAACTTATAAAGTCTTATCCCATTTTGTCCTTTTCGCCATAGCTTCTTCAGTTTTTCAGATGATATTTCACACGTTTTGTAAGAAGGATCTTTCAAATCATAATCGACATCAGGAATTCCATTTTGTGAATTAATCGCAAGGAAATGATTTGGGGTTAACGTTCTCGATTTCAGTTCTTCATCGACATACACTAGTGGTCTCGAATTTATCACAGCTTCTATTTCCTTCAACAGGGTCAATACCTGAACCTCTGAAACATACCGTGTTCTCAATGTTTTGCTTAGACAACGCTTAACGAGCCCAACTAAGCGCTCATAGAATCCGATCATCCAAGGTCCAAATTCTGTTATAAATTTCCATTGAATTCCGTAGCTGGACATATAATTTTGTACTATTTCATTTTTGATAATTGTATTTTCCCAGACTGATTTTATGGTTTCACTTCCTAACTTAAACGGAGAAGCGTTATCGGTAATAACCTCATTTGGTGTTCCTCTTGTCAATACAAATCTACGAAATGCACAAACGAATTCCTCAGTTGTCATGTCATTCACAATTTCCAGATGAATGGCCCGTGTTACAAAACATGTAAATAAACAAATCCATCTTTTCTTCATCACAGTACAATCCTTCACATAAACTGGACCAAGGTAATCAAGACCAGTTCCTTGAAAAGGCAAGCTTCTTGAGACTCTTGATCTTGGAAAAGGAGCCCTATTTGGCATTTTGAAAGGACCACCTTCAAATCTCTTGCATGTTTTACAATGCCGTAATATTTGCCTAACAGTAGCTCTTCCTTGTGGAATCCAAAACTTGTTCCTGATCCTACACAATGTATGAGAAACACCACTATGAAAAAGTTCTTCGTGAGTTTTTTCAACAAGAAGTCGGGTGAAAGTCTCCCCACGAGGAAGAAGAATAGGAAATTTAACACATTCACTAGTATCTGCATTTTCAAATCTTCCTCTGCAACGCAATATGTTATCATTATCTAAGAAAACTCCTAATTGAACTTTTAAATTGTCCTTCTGACCTGTATGAATTGAGTTAAACACTTCAGCAAAACTCTTTCTTTTGACACTTTTAATCCACATTTTCTCAGCTTTCCTGGTTTCTTTAACAGATAAATATTTCTCACTATTTGAGGGAATCCTCCTGATCTTAGAAATGAACATTTCAATCCAGGCAGTAACTCTAATAGGTTTGAGGTATGATGAGAATCTTGTGATATCCATGTTGTATGGCATTTTATTACTCGTGATTTCTTGTCCATTTTCACTAACAAATGCACTTTCCTTTTGGTCTTCACTTGTTCTAAGTTCACTTGAATTGGTTATTAACTTTCTGATTAGTAGCATCATCATCATAAATATTTTCCCAAGTATTCTCGTCTTGTTCCAGCCAACTAGGACCGTGCCACCAAAGGTGATCACTTCTGAGTTTTTGTACTAACGTACCACGTATTGCAACATCTGCTGGGTTTTCCTTTGCAGAGACATACATAAAACTTATATCTTTATGGCTTGTAATTTCTTTAACTTTAACATTGTGAATCTGTCCATAGAAACGTCTTGTCAATCACTAGTGTCAGTTCTGTTTTTACGAACTTCAGACTTCTAACACCAATGAGAACTGCCATCAGTTCTTACTTCGGGATGGTCATACCCTTAATAGGGGCTAGTCTCAATTTTGAGAAAATCAAATCACATTTTGTTGCGTTTCCGTTTGATTGATGAAGGTATATCGCAGTTGAATAGACTCTTTTCGATGCATCGCAGAAACATAATAACTTATATTTCACATTATTTTGGTTAGCTTCTAATCCTATGAATCTTGGAATAGAGACTTCTGAGATTTTCCTTAATTCGGCACTTATGCTATCCATTTCGGCTTATCATGTCCACATATCTCATCGTCCCATTTTAAGTTCCTTTTCCATAAATCTTGAAGAAAGATTTTACCACTGACTATGACAGGCGAGAAGAAACCCATTGGATCAAACACTAGTTCACTCAATGTTTTTCTCTTTGTTGAAATTCCAGAACACATTGTATTTTTTTGCTGATTTCACATACAATACATTCATGTCAGTATTCCAGAGAAGACCAAGTACACATGTTTCAAACACATCCGTCCTGTCTTTGGTCGGCAATAATTCATTGAACGTTTGTTACTGGAAATCCATTCTCTTAAATTCATTGAAGCATTTTGAAATATATGTTTAGCGTCTGAATAAAACTCCAATGATTCAGCTACCGATGTGCAACCAGAAATCAAATTATCAACATAAATGTTATTTTTTTCTTTTCCTGGCTATAGGCGACTGGTATGTGTCTAAATGACATTCGACTGTAGCTGCTAATAGAAATGGACTTCACATTATTCCGAAGGGATCTCTGCAAAATCTATACTCCTGGAGGTTAGCATCGGAAGCATACCCATCTATGTAATTCTTTAGCCATAGAAACCGTGTAACATCACGATCATTTTTCTGTAATCCGACCTGGAGAAATGTTTTTTCTATGTCAGCAACAATTGCAACTTGATTCAAACGAAATCTCATAAATATTCCACACAGATTCTTTAAAAGGACTGGCTCACGATACAAGCACTCGTTTAGACTATTGACTTCATTATTTGGTTTTGCCGACGCATCATAGATTATCCGTCGTCGTTTTATTTGGCGTTATAACAGCATGATGTGGAATATAATGGTTCAATCCCTCTGTACTATGTTCTTTCACTTTTTCAACTATACCTCTATCTAATTGCTCTTGAATAACAGAATTATATTTTTCCAGTAATTCTGGTTTCTTTCTCATCCTTGCTAAACACGATTTTAGTCGAGACAAAGCTAAAACTCTATTCACTGGTAAGTCAAAATTGTCACTCTTCCATGGCCATGTCACGTAGTACCTTCCATTTGAATATGCTAACGTTTCCTTTAACATTTATAAGACTCTAGAGTCTTCCGTCGAGTTTTCATCTTAACTAATTCCTATTGTCTCCAAATTCCACAGATCTGTAACGTAAGGGACAGACGTAATACATGTATCAGTTTTTGGTACATTTGATCCTGTGTATGACATGATCAGGAAACTACTCTCAATATCCTCTCGTGAATAATCATTTTATTTAGTTTTTCCTGTGATTATCCATCCCAACTTAGAAGCTAGTAGATACAAACCAGGTTGAATTGCAATCCTTTGTCCAAGAATGAAATCAAAATAGTGATCATTCCCAATCAACAAATCTACAGTAGACGTTTCGTATTGGATTGGTATGACATCTGCTAATTCAACGTCCTTTACAAAATGTCTCACATTTTCAATCGAAGATGTATCTAATCTTCTCTGTTGAACAGTTCCACTGATAACTGTCACAACGTTAGCCGAAATTTTCAACACTTTTCCATTATTCAATCGAATACACAAACTAGTTGATGCGGTTTTCACAGTTCTGGCCTTCTCAATTCCAATCGTAACTATTGTAATTTCCTCGTCTCATTCAAATTTCAATTTCAACTTTGAGGCTTACTTTTGAGAAATGTAGGTTCTCTGAGATCCGGAGTCGAACAACAATCTTGTGGTTTGTTTTAAAGAATCATTTCGATTGTTCATTTCAACTTTAGCAGTCTGCATAAGAACAATTTCACTAGATGATATTAACATATTCTCCGATGTAGTTTCTCTCTGTTCACTTAAACTTGTTAATAATTGTTCCACGCCACTACTTAATCCACTAGACGAATTATTATATTCCTCACTCAAATGGACACTGGTTAATCCTGATCTGAACTTTTTGGGGCATAAGCTCCGGTTATGACTTTTCAAGACACCACAATGTATACACAATTTTCCTTTTTTACAATCAGCTGATTTATGTGTCTTACGTAAACACTTGTAACAACTACCTTTCAACTGAGCTTTCCTTTCATCAATAGTTTTGTATTTAGGACATTCATCACTCCAATGCTTTCCTTGACAAAATCTACACTTATCAAAATAAGATGAGTTTGGCGAAGTATCATTTCCGTTCACTACAAGTGCTTCGGTTGTACTTCTGTTTTGAAACTGACGTGATCCGTTTTGATATTTAGAAACATTTCCTCGAAACTGATTTCGTTTTGACAAAGAATTTGCTCCGTTATTGTTTTGACTATTTTGACTATCCTTTTGAACATCACTTTTATCCGATCTTTCCTTTGCCACTAGATAATCCATTAATCTAGCACATAAAGATCGCACACACCATTTTTCTGTAGTTCCTTTTTGAATTTCAAGTTGCAGCATCACTTCCTGTGGTAATTTTGAACGCACCATTGATACAAATATATCTTGGTCTACACTTTGTTTCAATACTTCAAGACTTCTTAAAAGACGGTCCACTTATCTATGAATAACCTCAATGAATATGTTTTATTCGAAGGGCATTGTAAATTTATCATCTCACAGTAGTGCAAATCAATCACATCTTGGACATTCCCAAACCTTTCTTTAAGAATTTTCACTGCCACAATATAGTTTTCATGTGACACATTTAATCCAGAAATCGCATATTTTGCGTCACCTACCAGTTTACTTTTCAGGTAATTAAGAGATAACTGTATTGTATTTGAAGCTTTAAGGACGTCCATCGGTAGTTTTACTGTCGCAAATTTAGTTTACCTGGCGACGCGTAGCGGAGACAGGTAAACGGGTATTTGCGACAGTAAAACTACCGATGGACGTCCGAAAAGCTTCAAATACAATACAGTTATCTCTATTCTATTGCAAAACAAGTTCATAATTAAATTTTAATCATTTTTTCAGTGTAAAATCTTTATTAAAGAAAATTCCGCGAAATGATGTTATCTTCTATGGTCCCAAAACTAGATGACGTCATAGGTATGCTTCCGGCGTCAAACATAAACACCGGGCGTTTTCTGGCTTCTGTGCCGCTTTAGAATGTAATAAAATTTGATAAAAAGAGGATTTTTAGGTGCAACATGTGAGTTTTATGGCTTATTATTGTAGAAATTACACATGTCAATACATTCAGCAATTCAAAATGTCGGCTATCTTAGTTACAGACAAGTAGATAGAGAATTTTACGCTAACTGTCATCCAATCAGAACCATTGATACAAACTAATTGCATTAGAATTTTTATCGATGTTTAAAAGCCTTTTGTTTTGATCAATAGTAGATTCAAAAGAATTCCAGAGCTCATTCCATTTTGTCTTGTCTCCACTAAAGGAAATTATATCAATTTTTGGCAATTTCACATTTGTTTCTGCAATTTCACCCTTTTGTTGGCTTTTAATGAATTCTTCTTGTTGTTTTAATTGTGTTTGTATTATATCTTTCATTTCTTTGCTGAAGTTGCTTTAAATCTGACGGATTTAGTTTCTCTACATTTTCTGTAGCTTGATATTATCAACTAACCTTTCTTTGAAGTTCCCTAGTTCCAAATAACAGTCTGTTGCGTCTGAACATAACTTGCAATCTTCATCTGCCAATTTATCTGCTGTTCCAGACTGATCTTCTTCTGATGAACTAGCAACTTTGAATTTCCAATTTGTTAATATAAACTTTCAATTTTTCAATACACTTCGCGGATTTGTGCACCATTTCCTGACGTTGCGAATTAGAAATTTCCGCATGTAGAATCGAAATCCCATTTTGTATTTCCGCGTATAACGTATTCCTATATCTGGTTCTAACACCTTCCGTATGGCTCACAGTTGTCATCTTGTATTGGTTAAATTAACAGTATTTGTTCTCGATTCCCGGGTTCCGGCACCATAAAATGTTGTGAAGTCCTTGTTACACAAGCATTTGAAATCGAACTATTTTGTAATATAAAAACTCACAGTACTTTCTTGATTATTTATTCCATCAATATTAACATCGATACATATACAATAACATTATTTGAAATACATAATCACGCTTTGCGACACTAGGTATAAATAATAACTATGGGTAATATCATGAAATATTCATGAATTATAGTTAATTAACGGTTAATACTAGGCATTCTAGTTAATCAGTTCATTGTTGAAAGATTTCAATTCATTGGTGATCATGTACATGCATATCTGACTGATTCTACTATGTTTTATTCAATGCATAATAATAAATGCAAACATGGAGAAATAAAAACAAACCGTATATACACACACCTACAGGAAATGAGGGAAATAGAGCTGGGTATGTGCACATTTTCACCTTTATATATGAAATGTACACCAATTATGTTCTAATTCATAACTTCAAGCGAACATAAATAATTTACAAAATAAACTCAACACCTTTGTATGGGATCAGCTCGCCTGACAGTGTGCAGCAAAGCTTTAATTTTATTAAAGACAAATGCAGCGTAAAAAATGTTCATCAGTGTTACTGTCTGCCTAGGCCGCTGCAGGTAACAAACACAAAAACCAATCTACAAAAATAAAAACAATTTTCATTATGTACGAAAATACATTTTATGAATCAAATAAAGATTCTGTTCTTACACACATTATTATTCACATTAATAAAAAATAACACAAATAAAATACATTAAGTCGGGTGGGAGGGTGGGAAAACTTTACTGCACCAAAAGCGAACCTCGAATGACTATATCTTTAATATACAAAACCGCCAAAAGTATAGCACGAAATATTTGAAATGACCTTATTCAAATATTATGGTCAGTTCTAACTCAACCAATGAAAAACATTTAACCTATTATACGTGTAATTTTATAAACAAATACACGTGGTAATGTTTACATGTACATACCGGTGTACATAACTTTAACAAATATACTTAGTATTTATGTTCTAATTCATAACTTCAAGCGAACATAAATTATTTACAAAATAAACTCAACACCTTTGTATGGGATCAGCTCGCCTGACAGTGTGCAGCAAAGCTTCGAAAAATAAAGAAAGGGTAAAGAAAAAATAAACGAAAAAATACATTATTTAATTCCAATATTATTTGTTACAGATAGTCTATCCTTCAGAGACTCTTTAACATAACCGTCTTTGGCCGTGTCACTTTTCCACCGACCATGCTTTTTGAACAATCTATCCTCTACACCAGCCGCTGCAGCAGCCGATGCCCCTCCTGAACGGAGACTATGCAGTCCAAATTTTTTACTATCTAAGCCTATACTCTGTAAACTTGAAAGTAGTATTTCTCGAGCTCTCGTGTATGACAACGGACCTGTACTTCTAAGTTTATAAGAATTAGCAGACTTACAAAAATTAACGGATCTAAAAGCAAATTCATCAGAATTTGATGTAATACTAGCTAATTTGAGATATCGTTCTAGCATAGAGACAGGACAAGTTATAAGATTAGTTCTAGAAATAACCACATCCCTCCCTTCTCTGTAAATATCAGTTTTACTCTTCGCCAAGTATAAATTTGCATGTGTAGAATAAATCTTTATATCGATACCTCTCAAATTAACTAGTTCTGAAAACCTTAAAAAAACCTGCATAGCTTAATAAACACATACAAACAGTTGTTAAGTCTTTAAGATTACTATTAAAAGTACCATAAGTATAAACAATCTTTCGTAAAATGACTGGTGTCATAGGATCTTTCTTAGTGATAAAATGTCCCAATTTTCTCTGTGCTCCTTCGTTTACAAACGTTACTAATTCAGATGTACAAGGATTATTAAATCCAGCCAGTTTATGTGCCCAGCTAATGGCGTCTATTACTTCATTTATCTTGCTTGCCGATTTTGCATTCTGTGAAATGTGAATCAAATATAGAGAAACTGTATAATCAGATGAAGGTAATGGAGTAATATTATGTAGTTTAGTCCACTTACAGAAAGCATTAAAGGCATACTGGTACTTTTTACGAGTGTTCAGGGAACGTGAGCTCAAGCAGTACTCTGGTTATCTAGCTTTCAATGTAGAAAGTTCATCCGAAATATCTGAATTCTGTGTCCATCTACCAACTCGAAAAATATCTGAAAAATGTGCAATCGTGAAACAAACATTATAAAATGTCAAAGTATTAAAAACTTATATTCAAGTGAACCATGCCACTGTAAACATAACAGGACCTTGTTCAATATTTATTTGACCATGCCAGCTACAATGTTATATACATTAGTGCCGTGTTGAATACAACCATGCTTTCTACAATGTATATACACACTAGGGCCTTATCAACAACGACCTTGCATGCTACAATACACATTCATGTACTAGGGCCTCGTAACTTTAACCTTGCCAGCTAGAATACACATCCGTGTACTAGGACCTCGTCACTTTAACCTCGCTAGCTACAATACACGTTCGTGTACTAGGGCCTTGCAACTTTAACCTCGCCAGCTACAATACACATTAGTGCACTAGGGCCTTGTTATCTTAGTCGCATCTAACTTCACTGCCAATACTGGAGCAATAAATGGCTCAGTGCCAAAAATGGATTGTCTATTAGAACCACTGACAAAAATACCACTTGTATTTTTAAATTCAATAACATCAGATATGTAATTTCTGTAATTCATATTTTTATCAAAAATAAAAGGCCAATAGGTCGCAGATATCCATTTTGGTACAATTAAAGTACCTCTAGCTTTACAAGCAATTACATGTTTTATAGCTCTCAATACTAAGTAAATAGGTGGTACAATCCAATTGTTTTTACCAGACCAATTCTGAGTAAAACAGTCTACAGCTTCTGTATTTACATTCCAGAATAAAGAGTTAAATCTTTCTAATTTTGTGTTACGAGAACTAGCAAAACGATTGACTGTATAAGGACCCCAAAGGCCGTTAATAAAAGTATAGAACAATTCTGAGACTCCCCAGTCTTCATAATCAATGATTTTACTGATATAATCAGCTTTCGAATTTTTACCTCTCGAAATCCATTGTATGTTAATGGAGATTCCCTTTTGTAAACAAATAGAAAAAATGGAAATTGCTATATCTTGCAGTTTTTCTTTCATGCTTCCTGCTTGAACAATTCTGACACAATTTTGATTATCAGTTAGCCATTTTAAGGATTTTCCCGCAAATGCATGTTGATAAGACTTCAACGCCAATTCTATGGCCTTTAGTTCCCTCCACGTGGAACTCTCTAACATTTCAGTGGATTTCCACATAGTGTGAACATTTTTACTCTCCAACTCTACTGTACATGCTCCGGCAGCTATGCTGCTAGCATCAGAATATACCATTACATGTGACTGACTATATTGATTTAATGTTTTAAATTTTACATTAGCAATGTTATCAAGCCAGAACTTTAATTCTGATATCACAAAACTTTTACTTTCTAAAACTAAATAACTATCCCATGACATTCTACTTTCAATAGACATATAGCAATATCTAGTCATTATTCTAGTAATATTTCCGATCACAGGAGACATACTTATAATTCTACCCGTTACCTGGGCTAAATTTCTGGCAGACATATATGAAATTTCTCTGAAATCATTATGAATAGATTGAAATAATTCGTCAATTCTCCTTTGAGGAATGCATAAAGTGAAATTACATGAATCCCAAATGATTCCCAACCACTCCAACTTCTGTACAGGAGTAAAAACTGATTTTTCTTCGTTCAGAAGAAAACCCGCACTCAAAAGTGATTGTTTCACAAGTTCAGCATCTTTGATGCATTCATTATTTTCGTTATTCATACCAAATCCATCATCAAGATATAAAACTATTTTTATACCATTTTTTCTCCAATACTTGACCAATGGTCTGAGACATTTTGTAAATATGTAAGGACCCGTTGAAAGACCAAATGCTAAAACAGTGAAGCAATAAAATTTATCTTCCACGAAAAACCTAGATACGTGTGCTGCTGTGGACATATATCCAAATGAAAATAACCAGACTTTAAATCAAATTTATAAAGATAATCATTTTTCTGAAAGTATAGCACAGCTATTTTCCAATCTTCAAATTTTATCTTTTCCTTTTTCACCGATAAATTCAAAGTGCTCAAATCTAAAATTAGACGCCTTTTCCCAGACTGTTGAGTAGCTACACTGAGCGGATTGACAATGTAAGGTTGAAAAGGGACCTCAATGACGCAACCTGAAAGAACAAGTTCATTTACAGATTTGCTAACAAAATCATCATTCTTAAGAGCAGATTTGTTATTTTTCATGTACATGCTCGAAGGAGTATCAATAAATGGAATAAGATAACCATTTTTCAGTGTGTCTAAAATAAATGAATTAGCACCGATATGCTCCCAGTACTGAATACTTTTAGCTAACCTTCCCTTTACACCAGAGAAAATACCCGTGTTAGATTTGAAATTTTCAAAAAATCTTACTTGTCTAAGCAAAATCTCAATATTATGATTTAAACAATAATCACTATCAAATTCAGAAAATAAATATAAATACTTATCATTAACTAACTGTTCATTGTTAATTGTTCTGTTGTGTATTGTTGAAGTTGAACTGGTTGCGTTTGACAAGTGGACAGTTCTTCCTCCTCGAAAGGGCGGCGGGTTAACGTTCTGACGCTGATACTGATTGGAATAATAAGGATTAGAAGCAGTTTCAAGGGGAGCCGGTCTAGAAGTTGTCTTGTAGGGATTTGGGCGTCGGGATTTGTCTTTAGTCGAACGCATGGCTCTGGACTCCGCCTGGCGGATTTTCTTTTCATCTTCAGAGTCGGAAGCGATAACATTTGCTTCATACTCTCTGACAGTAGCCCAACCACCGGCTGAAGTATCTGCTATGCGTATCAGTTTGTTTCTGCCCTTAACCTTATCTATGAGGTCTATGATGATACGCGACACTTTGGTTTCTGAACGGGGAACAAAGCTATAAACCTTGTTTAACTCGGTAATAGTTTCCTCGTTAAATTTGTATTGTATTCTGTTGCCCTCGTGCTTGAATATAAGGGAAACCTCTTCCTTTAACTTTTTGGAAATTACGTCCTGTTCACGGACCAAATCTGATTTAAGATCTACAAGCTCAAAATATACTTTAAAAAGTTCAAAAGTATCAGCTAAATCACGGCGATCTTCTACTATGTGGTTGCTACTTTGTGATTTACCGGTTGAAATGTTTGAATGCTCAGTCTCACCTTCGGACATTGGACTTCCTTCTCTATTCTCAGACATACTTAGGTTAAGCACAAGCTTACAACTTTACTGCACCAAAAGCGAACCCTCGAATGACTATATCTTTAATATACAAAACCGCCAAAAGTATAGCACGAAATATTTGAAATGACCTTATTCAAATATTATGTTCAGTTCTAACTCGACCAATGAAAAACATTTAACCTATTATATACTTTCAAAACACGTGTAATTTTATAAACGAATACACGTGGTAATGTTTACATGTACATACCGGTGTACATAACTTTAATAAATATATTTCTCTAACTCTATGGAAATTTATCCCTTTCCGAACCCATTCTTTAAAAAAATTTAATCAACGTGTGGTTGCTGGTGATCTCAAAAGATCATTGGATGATTTTGAGGGTCATGAACTTTTTAGCTAACTGAATGAATCAAAATACGATAACAGGTGTTAATGAAATTGACAACTTCGTGCAATGTGAAAGGCCCTCGAAGGGGATTTTCGGTTAACAAAAAAAGAAAATGTTTTTCAATCATTAGAGAAACAGATTCTTACATAGTTACTCGTGGATTATCGGATTTATCCAATCTTGATAGTTAAATCCGATAATCCACTGGTATCAATGTAAGAATCTATATTTATTTCTCCTACCAGGACACTATTGGTTTACTAGAAAATGTTTCAGAGGTATTGACCTTATTTTGAATAAAACCCTCTGATCAGTGAGAGAAAAAGCAGTTTAAAATGGGATAAACGTTCATCCGACTCCCGATTTGAAAGAATGAATTGGCAATTGTCTAATGTACTAAATTAAATAAGCCGTGCTGTGTTTCTTAACAAACTATGTTTGTCTTCTAAAGTGAATGTGTTTCCTCTCTCATTAGAATAGCAAGTGCACAACTTCGTGTGCCGTAGAAGATGCTTTTTTTCAAAATTGTTTGAATTTTAGTTTACTCAGTTTTAAAATGTGACACGGACGACTCGGCAGCAGAAATGTCTTTTTGTGCAAGTGCAGAGATGCCTGTTATGTAATTTTTCATACTTAGTAATTTTAATGTGTGTATACGTTCTTTTGTTGTTTTGTCTGGTTTTTCTACTGGTAGGTTAAATATCATTTTCTTCGTGTATTTCAAGTAGGCATTACTTATTTCTCTTTGTAATGTTTTTTTCAAGTTTGGTCATTTGTTCTTGACTATTTTTGCTCTTTGTATGTCATTTAACTTTATGTGTCATAATTTTGAAGTTGTTATCAACCCAGGGCAGTTTTTTTTTCTGTTCAAGATTGTCTTCATGGGAATGTTTTTTTTATTGATGTAAGTAGTCTGTCAGTGAATGTTTTTCCAGATGTCATCAGTTGACGAACTATGGTAATGGTCTTTATTATCGTGTGTGAGTTTGTTCAAAAATCTATGTATGTCTGTTATTATGAAACCAGGAGTTCTGTTTCCTTTTGTGTTTTTTTTTTTAACTATCTGACAGTCTGTTCAAGTTAATGTTCTTCAATGAGATTAAGAAGTTGTTCATGATGCATGGGATATCCCAGTTTTTTTTATCAAGGTTAAAATCGCCATCAAGAATGATTGTTGATTTTGCATTTTGGTTGATACGATCTCGTGAGATTTTAAGTTGTTCTATAGATGTGTCTTTATCAGATGAAGGTTGATAGTAATTTTCAATAATTAACTTAAAGGCATTTGTCATGTTTATTTGTACCCATATGGATTTATAGTCTGTTTGTAGATCTCTGAGTTCTTCGTACAGTAAGTTTGTTGTTACTGCAATGAGTACACACCCATAGCTAAGATTGATGGTGCTTGGAGGTCGGTCTTTCCTGTATACAGTATAGTCTATCATTGGGAATCATTCAGATGCTAATATATCTTTATTGAGCCAGTTTTCAGTGCTTATGATGATGTCAATTTAGTAGATTTCTGCAATTTTTGTTGTTTACTTTAAATAAATTGAAAATTGATGTTCAATATTTTAAGAGGTGTTTCTTTTTTACAACAAGTCCGCTTGAATACCTGTTTTGTAGGTGTTAATGATGCTGCAGGTTGTAAATTTTCCACTCATTAGTCTTCTAGGAGTCCAAGCATTTGCAGTTTAGGGATGACATGCCTTGTCTTAGCAAATACTGTGGGTCGTTTACTGTAACACCAGATACACCTGGGTCATATTTCAAAGCTACAATAAGTAATTCCAACACAAGGATTAAAGATATTAAAGATAAGGGGACAAGGGGTAACCTTTCCATCTCCCTTACCAAAGTTGAACATGCTGATAACTTGCCAGTATGTGTAACTGTACTGGTAATGTCTGTATAAATTTGTTTAACCTTTTTACATAGTATGGGGCCAAACCAATAAAAATCTAAAAGTTTTTTTTCAATAATGCACCTGTCGAAGGCCTTTTCAAAGTCAACCAGTAATAATAATCCTGGAATACCATTTTCTTTTAATTTATCTATCAAATCTACAATAAATAAAACGTTCACCAAATTGAATGTATCTTCCAATTAAGATACTTGTTTGTCTGACTTATAATATTTTGCAGAAAAAGATTTCAATCTATTTGCTATACAAGCAGATGCTAATTTATAGTCAACACAAAGTAAAGTAATTGGACGCCAATTTATGATGAAATGCTTTTGCTTTTTCTTCCTTTGGTAGACATACTATAAGCCCTTGTCGCTGCCTTATTGAGAATTTTCTTTTTTCAAGCCTCAGTTTCAGGCTATCGACAAGTTGAAATTGAATGTCTTTTTTTTATATAGATTTCTGCAGAAAAAAAAATTATCAATGCCTGGTGATTTTAATTTTTCTTATTTTTATGGGCAATAATTGTATTTCTTTAAGGTAGTTTGACTCTCACATGGGTCTCTTTTCTGCCAGGTTTAGTAAGAAGGTTTCATATTTATGCATGTAGCCGATTGTCCTCATTTCTCCCCTTTAATTTGCCATTTTCCATTAATTTCTTAAATTTTTAAGATCTGGTTCAGCCTTTTCAATATCGAATCTGATTTCATCTGTTTATTTTAAACAAAGAGTTTGTTTAATTTTTCTAACTTTTCAAAAAGCATATTCTCTATCTTGTCTTTTTTCTCTTCTTTGAAGAGCAGAAAATGGCTGTGAACTTATTTTAATCCAAACAAGTTCCCAAAGAAGTTGATTATCAAATTGGTGCATCAAGGTTTATAAGATCCTCTTTTTAGTTCAAATCATATTCAGATGTTAGCTTTATAAATTCATGCTTGACTGTTTTAATATAATCAATTCTCTTCAATAAATTTGTGTTTAATTTCCCGGTTATCTGATTAATAAATCTTAGAAACGTTTACGTCCTAACTTCAATTATAATTCGAATTGCAATTTGCGTCATATTTGCTTTACTGTCCTAACGACGTTAACATTTAATAAGTATTAACAAAAGCGTATTTATAATGCGAATTGGATAATTCGAATAGCGAATTCAATTCGTATTCGATTCGAATTCGTTTCGAATTAAATGTACGTGTAAACAAGGCATCAGCTCAATCTTCTCTGGTGAGTGATCAGATTTATAGCTAGTCCAAAAATCTGATGTTACAACAATCGGCTCTTTGTCAGAGGAAACACAAAAATAATCAAGACGTCCTTGTTTTTCATGATAGAATTTAATGTGGACCAATAAAAGATCATGTATTATCTCATCTGCCTACATACAGTTGAATATGATACAAAATATGACTCTTGGGTGAAAAATACCACTTCTCCGTTATAAGGTCTCTTGTTGGTCTATTTTAACTGTCATTTCCGCATTATTTCAATTTTTTATGCAAATAAATCAAAATTTAGGGTAACTTTCACACATCTATGCAAGAAATGTGATAATGTTACGAATTTACGGTTTTAGAATGTTATAATATTTCTACAGTTATGTATTTTCCAATTTATCTATGATTTTACCCATTAGATCTTTTTATCGTTGAAAACGGCATCGAAAATCATCCCTTTATCTTGATTGCAATAACACGCTTTATTGGGTAGTTATTAAGTTCAAGCTGTCTCAACCGTCCAAGGGCTGTATAGCCAGTCAATGTCGTTAAAAACTTCCATTTGCTGTTCAAGTTATCATTTGTACCGTAGACAGCAGACAGTGAACACCGAAAAGGTTGGAAAGGAAGTAGTTTACAGCGGACAGCAGGTTTAGTTTGAGTGAAGTGAAGTGCTTGGGACCTGCGGGCAGAATATAGAAAGGCTGAGACTGTTGGTTAGGTACAGATTGTCTAAACAGGGCTGGTGCTAAAGTTTTGCGTCTCACATCTCTCACTATTGCAGTGAGTGTTTGCTGACATACCATGCCTTAATGCTACCCTGTTGTTCCAACAGTTATATAGACATGTTTTTAATAAAGTTTAATACGAAAGTTTATATAGTTCAAATTTGTTTCATACATTAGTATTACTAAGTAACATTCATTTTAGTTTCAGCCCAGTTCCGTTCCTCATAGTTTCAAACCTGTTTTATACATTTAGGTTTCAGCCTAGTTCCAAACATTTGGTTTAAAACTGTTTCAATTTACCAGGTTCGGGGTTAAGCTAATAGGTGTTGAAATTCGTGTTATATTTGGTAGTGATAGCGTAAACTGTTTGACTTTAAAATTTTTGAATTGCTTTTCAAATCCCAGGAAACTGGTACGAACCCGATGATAACCATTATTAAAACGTCCCCGCCGGTTACACGTTACACTAATAAATGAGTATGTAAAGCATTCCAGCTCAATGATATATTTATATAAAAGTCTAATGACTTTGTAAAGGAACCAATAAGTCCTTAAATAAAACTTAAACTGACACCATGCCTCAGAGAATGACAAAAATGCTGTCTTTTTAGTGAATACTTTGTTGTAACTGTTTCAAAACATAAATTGCAAGCTCACAGGAGCATGTGCAGCTTTCCATATAGGTGTAAAACAACTGTTTTCCCCTAGTAGTGTTTGTTAAATTTGCACTTTTAAAAAACAAATTGTGCAGAATTTATGATTTCTTTGTTTCGAAAAAATTAATACTTGTCATGAGTAGAAGCGTTGTTGGGTCAAAGGCGTGGGGGTGGAAAGGGGGTGGGGGCTGTTTGCTGGTCAAATTGAGGTCGTAGTAACGTCGCTGTGGGATCGTAACGCAAACACAATTGTTTATTTCTTCATTCTAGGGCCCTATCTCTACCTACCCAGAAAAAAATTCTATTTGTTGAAATAAAAAAAAGAAAAGGCAGACCAAAATATTTTTAAATGTGGCCTAGTAAATAAATAATCCATAAAATCTTTTGCAAAATGTTGAGTGGAAATTTACATTGATACCTGTTAACCGGAAACTTATATGAACTGGAAGTAGTCATTTTACATTATTTAATGGTAAAGTACCTAGAAACTATATATGTTTTGAAACGGGAATACATTTGAGACCGGAAGAGACATTTTATGTAATTTTCTAAAATGTAAAAACAATAAGCGATGCATGCAGTTGCATGCAGTTGTATCATTGCCTAAATTGTAACCATGCCACAGCCAGAAATGTGTAAAAATAAATGGACGATTATTCAATTTGTTCTTCTATCGGCAAGTTTGTTTCAAACACTCAAAATTTCCATCTAAAGATAGTCTTTGAATCATACTGATTGATTCCATAGACCAAATCTAGTAACGGTCTAAAGGTTTGCAACACATTTCTACGATTTGTAATTTTTGTTTTAGCTATTTTTTAAACATAACGTGTCAATATTTACGTGAATAATTTATTTCTTAACATTATATTGTAGGAAAATGAAAACAAAAGTGGCACCATTACAGGAAAGCAACAGAGAAGAAGAGGATATTAATTAATATACCAGGGATGTTTACGATGTTTATTTCCAGAGCTAAATACGACTTTTTTGTAAAGCATTATCTCATCTCAATAGCTACACTTTTAGGACATGGAGATTGCTCATCAGTTTTCCAGATGATTTAAGATTTATTTAAGATTGAAGATTGAAGTATTCATATGTTTTGTAACAATAATTTGGTTTTTGGTCCATCCACACCAAGAGGCACAGAGTCTTTGATTTTACACACAGTTTTGAATTTTAAAGCAGCCAAAGCAACTAATTTATAATACGAGCAGACATGAATATGTGCATAGTTTAAATACTGACTGACTTTAAAAACGCAACACTCATTTTGTAGATATTTTTTTTACCAAATCATGTTTGATCCTCATACAACTAATATTCATGCTTGTCATACTTCTTTCTCTTTCGATATACCTGTCGTTATTGAACATACCGGATTATTGAGATCGCAAGAATTTCAGAAAGCGAAATAACGAACCAATTAAATATTTTTCATTTTATTTTCTTTGTGAAACAGTTCTTTCGATCCTTGGCCACACTTAAATCAGTTAAAAAATGTTGCATCTCCATATTGTCAAGACTTAGGAATAAAAAAACGGAATGAACCCATTAGAATACTGCAAGCAAGAAAACGTGAACGTGCTGCAACCAGACAATGATTTGACATCAGAAACTCGTCTAACTGTCCTTCCAACAATGATACAGGAAGACGGGATTTGTTGAAGACCATCAATGACCAGATCAACAAGTAGTGACAATGCAACGTCAATAGAACTTGATTATGCAACGTTTTTTTGCGAGACAGGTATAAGGCCGCAACGTCAATTGCTAATCAAATTGTTGAATGCCATTTTTGTACAGATTTATGCCATAAATTTTTCCCATTAATTGAACTACCAGAAAAACATTTAAAACCTTAAAGTTTCAACCGCATAATTGCCCCAAAAAATGGATGGAACAACGGCACAATCAAAAGGTGCAAAACAGAACCCACAACGTGCCGAACAGAATTGATTGACCTTTCTAGCAATAATTTTGGCGTTTGTTACATGCAGTCATTGCTTTTGACGGTGACACGTTCATTAGTAAGGGGAAACCCAGGGTTTTAATATATACAACAATATTTGAAAATTGAAAATGACGTAATCAATTCAACTTTCGAACTGGCATTTTTTGTTAAACATTGAAGTAATGAAAGAACTTTCTGTTCATAAGTTTGTTTACAAAAAAAATGCATATTTAAAAAAGGGAATTACAAAGAATAAACTAGTGTTGCGTTTCTAAAGTCGGTCAGTATTTTTATATTAATTTTACGATCTAGACTATTTAGTCGATGCATCTACACGTACACACTAGATAAACAGTTATTTTAAATTATTTACAATTTTATTACAGCAACCTTTTTTATAATTAAAGCAGAAATCAATTTCACAATCATCAGATCAAATAAATTTACCATTAGTTAAATAGGTTTAACTAAACGTAAATAGGATGAGATATTTTTGAATTATATCATTTTTTTTTTACAGCAGTCGTTTTGCGTTAACATATTTTACTATTATATAACAGATTCACAACAATTTAAAAAAGAAGATGTGATATGATTGCCAATGATACAACTCTCCACAATTGACAAAAATGACACAGAAATTAACAACTATAGGTCACCGTACGGCCTTCAACAATGAGCAAAATCCATATTTATATACAAAAAAAATGAACGAAAAACAAATATGTAACACATAAATAACAACAGCCACTGAATTACAGGCTCCTGACTTGGGACAGGCAGATACATAGAAAATGTGCGGGGTTAATTATGTGAGCGGGATCCCCACCCTCATCCTAACCTGGGATTGTTGTGTAACAGTACAATATAAGAATGAACTATAAAATTCATTTTAAAATGGCTTAACTCATCAGATGGATAAAAATACAAATACTAAAAATACAAGTGGATACATGTTATTGACTCGTTTATCTTTTGTTTATTTTCCATGTGAATGTTAAAGACCTCATTTAAACAAAATTGTATATACTAGTATATAAGGGACAGACACCCAGAACAAATTTATTTCATGTATATGGGAAATGCATAAAATGAAACTTTACACACAACTGCCTATCTTAAGCGTAAAAAAATCAAAACTGTTCCTCTCTGATGAGTGTCTTCCTTAAGGTAGATGGGGTGTCTAAATTATAATCCAAAGATTTTTTTTAATAATTTGCTAAAATGTAGTTTATATAATGCTTTAAAAAAATGGGTCACGGGGCTTATTTTCACGCTACACGCAGTTCAAAATTGACAGATTGTGTATAGATTATGCATGGAAAACCCAATTTTCTGCAATAAAGCGTAAACTACACCATAGAATTTCGAGATAACATATGAGAAGATAGCTTTAATAGCATGCTTTCAGTTAAGAAAAAGAAAAAATGGGGTCACCGCACCCGTTTTCTTGCTACATTATAAAATAGGTAAATTCCTAACACATTCTATTGTAAAATTACCTTATTCTGAATTATCTGCCCTTGCATTTGAGTTGCCTCCCCTTAAGTGGCAAAGTTGGAAAAAAAATTATTAAACAAAAGTTTTCTGTTTTTTGTAAAATACAACCATAAATATGATAAAACGTGTCATTTTCTATATTGAAATGAAAGTTCTTACACCTGAATTATCTACTACTAAAAAAATTTGCACATTTTATTAAAGAAATAGACCTTGTTTTCTTGTATTACCAAATCCAAAATGGAGGAAGACAACCTATCTACCTTAATATGTGTATTTTGTATATTAAATGAAATTCTATGAGAAAGGAACGTTCATTTATATAGTAGGAAGTAAAAGCTTTGCATAAAATATGAATTTAAGTCTTCAGATTTTTTAATTCGTTGTTATTGCCTTTGAAATAGCTGTCACTGACTTCGAGTACTGTCGGATTATTTTGTGTCTTTTTTGTTGTGTTGTTAGGGATTAAATACCCTGCCACGATTTGATTTTTTCTATCGATTTATGAGTTTTGAACATCGGTATACTACTGTTGCCTTTATTTATGTCCAGTCCAATATTTTGGCACATTTGATCACTTTATGGTAAAAGCATGAAACTTTGCACATTGTTAGATATGATGCTAAAAAGCATTGGTGGTTATGGAGCCATCTAAAAAAAATCCATAATGGCCGCCAAACACAAAATGGCCGCCAATCGTCAAGAGACTTATTCAAGATATTGGTATAATTAATCACTCTACAGTAAAAGCATACAAATTTGAAAAGTGGTAGTTATGATGCTTATAAACATATTTGGAAATGGACCCATCTTTAAAAAATCCAAAATGGCTGAATCAGCCTGACCAAACATTTTTTTTCCAAAGAAAGCATTTACTTGGGTAAGGATTTTCATAAATGTCCACATATACTAAAATGTTCATTATTACCATAACTTACACTGTAGAAGGTGTCATGCCTTTACTTTTAAGAGGTCAATTATACCAATGTATTGGAATTAGACACTTGACTTCTGGGCGGCTATTTTAAAATGCCGACCATAAAGAATTAAAATGGCTTCAGATTTAAAAGTGTTCATTAGCATCATTACTAACAATGTGCAAAGTTTCATGTTTTACACCTAAGAGGTCGATATATTGAACTTATAAAGTCTTATTAGCAATAGTGCATGTTTGAATAATTCGTATTTCATAAACAGGAAATTTACAGAAAAGGGAACATAATCATCAATGATAATTTATGTCAGCAAACATGTGCTGACTACTTTAATAGGGACAAAATATTCGTTCTAGTGGTTGTAAAAACACACCAAAGATAGCAGGCTTAATTTAATAACGGTGATGTAAGTTTCGTTCAAAAACAGTTGGTGTGACTAAATCAAATAAAAAATTGAAATAGCATAATGAACCGAATTTCCCAAAAGTTATGTCAAATACGAATAAGGTAATATACACCTCTTGATAAAATAAAATTGTTTTTATTATGTATTCCTCTTATGAACAGCAAATACAATTATGTCAGCATAAAAAAGCTGGCTACAAGTCTGGTAATATAAATTTCGGAGACCAATCCAACCGTCACATGGAAGATCATAAACCCCGAATGTGTGCTTATATGGGAATGATGATCCACTGTAAGACTAGAAAAAAGTAATCATGTAGAGGATTTCGTCAAACTTACACTATCTGTTTCTTACGACAGAGTGTTAGGCCTGGCTTCTTCGAAGGCAACTGAGACTTATTGTCGTAGTTATTTCCAGAAAGGTATTGTTTGCCCTTCCCATCTACTACAAAATATATTAACTTCGTCTGATGCAGACAACATTGATCATAATCCAAGCAGTATACTATTAGAAGATTCATTTCATGATACCAGTATGTCTTTATAACATCATATTTGGAAGGACGTTGAAGCAGTTTTGTTAAGTTTTACCAAAGAGATAATCGAATCTCCACCAGTTGTATTAAGATTCAGATATATCAGTGGAAAGAGAGCTATCAGTTGATTTGTGTTCATTCCCACGGGGAACTAGAAAGGTTCACACATCAGTGGATAATTCAAGTGTCAAAAGAATCTCTACATTTTAAATTATGGTATGTTATCCTGCGATTTGAATTGACAGTATTAGTATTTGTAAGGTCTATATATGTGATGCTACCTTCTTTGTATATTTAAAAGCTCTCGCGAAAATTATCCCTTGGTTCTTTGCTTTGAATCACACCAACTATTCACGATGGTGCCAATTCATTAACACGATATGCTTCATTTATCGACATCGAATCAAGAAATTCATAGAGCATTCCTTGACTGAAATTGTGTGGTTAAACAGACAGAGAAGAAATTTTCTGGTATGGCTATTGACCAAGCCCACGACGAAAATAGAGCGTGTTAAAACAGATGGTCGTGCTGTTGGATTAAAGCAAAATCCAGGAGCACTTGGTAGATGAATGTTTGGATAGGTTGGAAAATAATCATGAAAATATTAAAACAGTTTTAGTGTGTTTTCCTGTCTTGTTGGTATATGTACAACCTGTTCAAGATTATCATCATTCATGATATCAAAAATGTTATGTTGTGTATTTGTAAATTTACAATTTGGTTTCAGTTCTTGTTTGACCCAGTCATATTTAGGGAGGTTGAAGTCTCCAAGTAGCCAGATATTACTGTGTGTTGCAAATTACATTTATATATAATAATTACAATGATTATTAAAAACATTTGAAATAAAATTAAAAGCAAAAACACAAACACAAATAAAACCAGAGACGATATGTCTCTGGTAACCAAACAATACAACAAGTACCCTCTATAACTGTAGGATATTCAACAAGAACCTTCTATACAAATAGGACATTTATCGTAGTAGCATTAAACAAATATGAATGCTCAAGTCATGCTTCGGTGATTCCCTATGTAATTAACCAATCCCCCTCCCCTGGATCTGCCTTTACTGACCATGTAGCTAGCCTAGCTGCTATCTTGACTTTTATCTATTTAGCAGGTAGGCTTGCTACTTGGTCAGAAGCAAAGGCAGATCCAGGGGAGGGGGATTGGTTGAGTACATAGGGAATCACCGAAGCATGACTGGAGCATTCATATTTGTTGAATGCTACTACGATAAATATCCTATTGGTATAGAAGGTTCTTGTTGAATGTCATTCAGTTATAGAGGGTACTTGTTGAATATCCTACAGTTATAGAGGGTACTTGTTGTATTGTTTGGTTACCAGAGACATATTGTTTAAGGTTTTACATATGTTTTTGCTTTTAATTTTATTGCAAATGTTTTTAATAATCATTGTAATTATTGTAATTATTGTATGTAGATATAATTTTTAACACACAGTAATATCTGGCTACTTGGAGACTTCAACCTCCCTAAATATGACTGGGTCAAACAAGAACTGAAACCAAATTGTAAATTTACAAATACATAAAATAACTTTTTTGATATCATGAATGATGATAATCTTGAACAAGACAGGAAAACACACTAGATCTGTTTTACCTAAACCAGCCTTCACTCGTACAAAACATAAAAACACTACTTCATATCATGGTACTTTTGTAAGGTTAAACATATTTATTAATAGTTGATTGGGAAATAATTTATTGCAACTTATATTAATCCCTTTCCACTTTGGTACTTTTGTTGTCAAAGTAAATACAAATTTCGTGATGAACCATGGAGTTTTTATACGGGACGTATTGTCCATTCGTCCATCGTCAGCATGTCGGACAAAAACTCAAAAACGCAACGCTGTAACCAATTTACATGAAACTTCGGTGAATTGTCTATTGAGGTATCATCCCTTTCGAATTGATAGAAATTACTGATTTTACGTTACCGAGTTATGGGATTTTATTTAACATTATAGAGTTTCTTAAGAGCCTGTGTCACTCACCTTAGTCTATTTGCTGCAGTGCATGTCAAACAAAGGGCACTCTTCAACATTAAAGACAAGAATATAATTCAGGGAAAAGTTATCTGTTTTGGTGATAGTGACTTTTTGTAGATCTTATTTTACTGAAAATTATTGCTGTTTATAGTTATCTCTATCTATAATGAATTGGTCAAGTAGTTTCAGACGAGAAGATTTTTGTTAAAGTTACGTTTTTGACATTGAGAAATTATTTATATGTGTCATAACGAGTGGGAATAGATATCGCTTTTTATCAACTCGAGTTATTCAATTTCAATATAATAATAAACGAGCCTATGGCGAGTTTATTATTGCTATTTGAATTAAATAACGAGAGTTGATATCAAGCGATATTCCATTCTCACAAGTTATTAAACCTAGTAGTTGTCTTAACTGTCAGTTACGGCCAACACTCTCATTGCTTAAAACTAAAAATTTCGAGCATCTTTGTTCTAGCATTTTGCACAATAAATGTACATCATCGTAACCTTTGAAGGTCATCAATGACCCAACACGAATACCCAGTGAAAATGCCGTAACATCGTCTTATGATGATGTATAAGGTGTCAGACCACCAATTAAAATTCCCTATCTGTTCTACCAACTTTTGCAATTTTCGCAGCTTTCTAAACATGCTAAATATCATACCCTTAGTTCAGCTTTCTAGAAACCAGGTATATCCTGATATGTACATATATCATATTTCTACATGCCAATACCCTTAAAGACTTCAAAGAAAAAAACTGACCTTCGAATAGAGGTACTCCAAAAGTAACCCCTGTTTTTTTCGAAATCTTTAATTAGTATACCGTGGAGCGCAATAATCCTCAAATTTTAATTCTAACTCATAGACAAGTAAATTTTGGGTCGAAATGGTCTAAATATATATATTTCTCTTTCACCAAAAGTTTGATTTTTGAAAATTTGTTGGTCCTTGTTTAAGGACATCGAAAGCACTATCTTGGGTCAGAGTGGGGCAACTTTTACGTTCTACAGTGGATGGGGTAATTGGTGGTGTGACACCAGCAGATAAAATTAACGCAGATTTTCGTATTTTCGAATTACACTCTGTGTATTGATGATACGAGAAATTCATGCAAGAAATAGATAATAAGACACAACCATGCATAAGAGAAATGAACTTTGAAAACGTGACAGGTGTATCGTGCGACCATGGCGCAGCTGTTTATTAAAAAACGGAGTACGAAACCTCAGTACTGGACAGCAAAGAAAAATCAGAAAGAATGCTATGTAATAAAACACATTCTACTGATGGAGGCCTGACCCCCGCCCCAACACAAAAAAAAAACATGAATGAAAAAAAAAACATAACACAGAAACACTTAATCCGCCCGATTTTTATTCCAATTGACAAAAACATTTAAATTAGATTTTATACTTAATAAACAATGAAATGAATATTAGCTCATCAGGAATATAAATATCTGTATATGTACGTCTCAATCCAAAATATTTATGCGTATATTATATTGTTGACATCACGAATATGTACTGTACATGAAAGTTATAAAATATGACAAACAGCAAAATATATACAAATGAACGAATGTTTATAACATGTAAGTGTTAGAACACCATTATCAAACTGACGAATGCATTGGTTCATGCCTTGAAAAGTACTTAATTTGAAACTTTGATTATTGTTTTTAATCGTAAATACACTGACACATAGCATTTTTAACTATAGGCAATTTGTATAATCACTCGAAAAAAATTGGACACACTCAAAAAACCATGACTGCTCTCGAAAAAACCCGAACATAAACAAATGAATTTAGTCTCAAAATGTCGTTTTCAATGCAAAAACAAGAATTTTTGTAAAGTGTCTGTATTTCTAAGGATATATAAATTCCATGCATTCCTTCAACATTATCAGTGTTATGTGTATAACAATGGCTTTATTCTATATTTTGGAATTGAAGCATTTTAAGGCTTATTTTAACTTTTTTTAACGAAAAATAATGTCGGGTTTGTAATATCTTTCTGTGTTAAATACAATCATACATAATATAACTTTGTATATTAAACACAAGAAGCGTCTATATCAAGTCTTGTTAGAGATGACGTCTGTTTGCTTACATTTCAAGTTGATCATATTCACTCGAAAAAAGTGGTCACACTCGAAAAAGCCCAATCAAATCACTCGAAAACCCACGATCCTAGCCGGACACTATACCTACCGTGAAAAACTTTAACCTGAAACTCTCACTTTCATTTTCTATGTTCAGTGGACCGTGAAATTGGGCTCAAAAGTCTTATTTGGCTTTAAAATCAGAAAGAGCATATCATAAGCAACAAGTGTACTAAGTTTAAAGTTGATTGGACTTCAGCTTCATCAAAAACTACCTTGACCAAAAACATTAACCTGAATCGGGAAAGACGGACGGACGGACGCACGGAAGGACGCACGGACGGACGCACGGACGCACGCACAGACCAGAAAAAATAATGCGCCTCTATTATCGTAGGTGGGGCATAAAAATAAGTCAAAACAAAAAAAGCAGACTGGGACAAAATACGCACAGAAGTAAAAAAAATCCAAAATTAATACTTTTCTCTAACACTTACTAATAACACCATGCACAGAAGAAAAGTGGACACTTTCCCCATTTCGAAATTCCATTCTCAATCAGTTTACTGATCAATAACAAAATACAAGAAATAACAGACAAAACTATTCAATCTTAAATAATGAAACAAAAACAAGATATTCCTAGGATAACACCAAAAATAAAGAGACTAATAAGAAAAAGAGACAGAATACATAAGAAAATAAAGGCAACAAAAACAGAATAAATCGGATACTATTAAAAAGTACCGATCCTTAAAACACCAAGTTCAACAAAAAACTTCTTAAACATCATATTGGAACTACATAGAAAACATTATAATTGAAGACAGCAAACTGAAAGGTAGTAAACCAAGCAAGCAATTTTGGTCATTCATAAAAAAAAAAACAGAAGTGAAAACACGGGTGTATCACCACTAAAGGTAAATGGTATTGCAAAATCAAACCCTCAAGATCAGGCTGAAGCACTTAACCATCAGTTTCACTCAGCATTTACCACACCTAAACCTTTGAATTGTCTCATATTTGTGAACTAAAATCATTTAAACCAACAACACATAAATTTGAAATGAAGCAAATAAACATCACCCTAGAAGGAACATCTAAATTACTAAAAAAAAAATAAACCCATCAAAAGCAATTGGTCCTGACAATATATCAACTCATTTTTTAAAAGAAGTTCATCATGAAATCTCACCAATAATATTTGACTTGTTTAACTCATCAGTAAATACAGACACAATACCAAACGACTGGAGAGAGGCCATGGTTACACCAGTTTTCAAAAAGGGAGCAAAATCTAAACCTGAAAACTATAGGCCCATCTCTCTAACCTGTATTCTAAGTAAATCACTAGAACACATAATTGTATCATCCATAATGAAACATCTAGACATTCATGATTTACAAGACCCACTGCAGCATGGTTTTAGATAAAAAATTAGCTGTGAAACACAACTTCTACTATTTACACAGCAAATACTTGATTATATTGCAAAACGGTAAACAAACTGTCGTAGTTGTCATGGACTTTTCAAAAGCGTTTAATAAAGTGGACCATCAAAGACTTATCCTTAACTGAAACGCATGGGAATTAATAACAAAACAACAGATTGAATAGAGGCATGGTTATCACATTGATCCCAAAAGGTGGTGGTTGACAGTCACACATCAAATAGTTGTCCTGTATTGTCAGGCGTTCCTAAAGACTAGAGTTCTCGGTCCATATCTGTTCTTAATTTACATATAAATGACATGCCAGACAACCTCAAATGTAATGTTCGCCTCTTTGCAGATGACACTATTGTGTATTTAACAATTTCATCATTAAATGACTGTCACACCATTCAATCAGACCTACATAAATTGGAACAATGGGAGCAAGAATAAATGGCGTATGTCCTTTTACCCAGACAAATGTGAAATCATCCACATATTAACAAGGAAACATAAACCAATCATCTATAAATACACACTACATGATCATATTTCAAAATCAACAGACAAAGCAAAAATAACGCCAAGATATAATAATAACGCCGGATCTGACATGGACTTCTCATATAAATAACATCACAAATAAAGCAAATGTATTACTAAGAATTATTAAAAGAAACGTCAAAACAAACAGCATAAAAACAAAAGAATTGGCTTACAAACCATACGTGAGACCAAAAATAGAACACTGTAGTGTCGTCTGGGACCCCTGGCAGAAACAACAAATACATAAAATTGAAATGGTTCAGAGAAGATCTGCCAGGTATACACTTAACCAATACAGCTATCAAAGCAGCCATGCTTAAACATCTAAGATGGCCAACACTACAATAGTTTCCATCCCAGTCAATATATACCTAGTAACACCATCTAAAGAACATAAATTTATACAGCCATCCTCTCCAACAAACTTATCGTTTACATTCATTTTTTCCCAGAACAATAAGCTAAGGTTGTGGAATTCCTTACCATACCAAGTAGCCTGTATCCAATACTTAGAAGCACTTAAGTCTTGTGCAAAACCACACATACATGTATTGCTAAACCAAATCATATCTTTTATCTACATGCCAAGTAATCCTAGCTAAAAAATCAGGTGGACCTCCTACGGCACCCGTTTAAGAATTGAATGCTCTTTTTTTGTAAATTTATTGGGGTGTAAAAGCGTTGACCGAAGTACATTTTGTATGAAGCGCGGAAGTGCTTCATACTAAAAATGTGCGCACGGTCAACGCTTTTACACCCCTATTAAGTTACAAAAACAGGCATTCAATACTTATAATTACATTTTTACCCATAGGATCATGAACACACGCCTTTTATCAAGTTTTTATTTCATTTACCTGTGCACTTTATTGTGGGACCTCGTGTCATCGTGAATGAAAAGTTGCAGTGTGTAATGCAATTGAGTAAGGAATATCACGAGATTGCTAGTTAGCCAATCAGAATAACGTATTATAATGAAACATACATCTAAATTAATGTAATTATTAGTAGATACAGATTTAATTTCATTCAACAAATTAATTTATGACCTTTATGTATATACGTCTCGCTAAGAACACGACCATATACCACAGTGTTCCAGCTAGGATTTCAAGATGATCACTAATGACCCATCCGATAAACGGATTACCTATAACAACAGATTATGACACCAGTTGTAACCGTTGATAAGCTTGTGGTCGTAAACAAAGTCAACTTTTCCCCAGGTAAAATTTAGTAATTAGCGTATCATATCAAATATATACGAACAAATCAATATGCAATCGATCTTCAAAAAAGGCAGGACGCCCTGGAAACTGTAAAAAAAAAAAAGGGGCACAGGGCGCCACTCGGAAAAGGGCGGGCGCCGCGCCCTCTGAAAACGGCCTAGCTGGAACACTGTACCAAATGGTCAATATTAATCATCCATGTAATTTGCTCTATGGGATATTTGCAGAATTTCAACGGAGGCAATTTCTTGGCATGGTTAAGTTTTGTATTTAGTTCGGAAAGTTTTAATTTTATTTCAGGTCAAATTGTCTCGCGCTAGGTTGTGGCGTCACGTGACGAGGCTTTATAATAGCGAAAACTAAATATATTTCTTTCTTTTTAGATGGAGAAATATATTTCTTTCTTTTTAGGTGGAGACGTTAGACAGACAACATGTATATAACGAGGGAATATACACACGATGTATATTTCTTTAGTCATTGTAGGAAATTGACGTTTCGATCACAGTTCACCAGCAGTGCATGCTTTTGATTTACTTTATCCTGTGTAACTTTAAAACACGATCATTGATTATTTTCTTACAATGTACATTTCTAAATAGCAGCTTGTAACACAAATTTTAATATAATATAGGAGCAGACATTTTATTGTAGGATTTCATTGAGATTAACGGACCTAGAGAGCGATTTTTACGGCATTGCAATTTCTTTTCTCTACGGAAATTCTTGGAAGGTGGCTGCACAACGTTGTTTTGCGAAGTTTTAATACATGTATGCCCTGCTGACTGCAAAATGTTAGGTCTATTGGACTTGTAGTTTCAGAGTATATCAGATAACTTGCAAGCATGTGTTTTTTTTTTCAGAAGAATTCTATGTAAATACAAATTGAATATTAAAGAGAAAAAAAAACGGAGTTGTCATTCTTCTCCGTTGAAAGGATAGATATCACACAGCTTCATTCAACAGTGATAAGTGGAGGGTAAAAACAAATAGGGGAGACAAAAAGAGGTCCCAGGGGAAGACATTTTTTAAAATAAAAACGGTACATACAAATGGTTAAAAACGCCGTTTTACAATATGAATCAATTGCTTAAAAAAAAGCATGAAACATGATTGATTGCTTAATGTGTGTGTGTTTGTTTGTTTGTTTGTTTGTTTCTTTCTTTCTGCAAGGGGTTCATATTATTGTGTTACCCATGCCAGACACATGTATACTAAATATGTCTCTGCCCATGCCAAGAAATCCTAGCCGCTAAAAATTCCGGTGGACCTCGGCTACGGCACCCATTAGTAGAGTATACAGATTTAATTTCATTCAACAAATTAATTTATGACCTTTATGTACGTCTCGCTAAGAACACGACCATATACCAAATGGTCAATATTAATCATCCATGTAATTTGCTCTATGGGATATTTGCAGAATTTCAACGGAGGCAATTGGCCTTGGCATGATCAGTAACATATGTTAGATATATACTAGTGTTCCCGGCAGGCATGATTTGAATGGTTTTACACTAGTAATTTTGGGGCCCTTTATAGCTTGTTGTTCGGTGTGAGCCAAGGCTCCGTGTTGAAGGCCGTACTTTAACCTATAATGGTTTACTTTTAAATTGTTATTTGGATGGAGAGTTGTCTCATTGGCACTCACACCACATCTTCCTATATCTATCATGATATATACAAAAAACAAAACAAAAAGGGTTTCGGAATTATTGTAAATATATTTAGATTTTAATTTGTTTCCCTAGTATGTGCCTTCTTGTAATCAGAGACATATATACACATATATGTGTATATATGTCTCTGTTGTAATCTTCAACATATTGAAGTTAAGAAGTATTATGTCGATGAAATTATTTAGGTCAGCTTTGGGCGATGTATTTTTATGATTTAGCAATACAAACTACTGTACATCCTCATGATATCATGAAAATATGCCGAATGATAATCCTGGACTAAATTTTAAAAATAATTGTGACCTCGGTTCCTTCATCGAAGTTTATTAGGATTACGTAAATTTGTAATATATATCTTAAGTTAAAGTTATGTAGATCTATATGTCGTATTATTATTAAAGTTTTACTTGGATTCGGGACCAACGAACATGTTTTACACAATATTTCTTATTTCCGGCATAACAATGGCTGTGCGTGCCTAGCAATGTGATTACGACTGCAAAACTAATAATAATATTGATTGAAATATCACCTACTCGATCTTTATTTTCACAATGTAAACAAATTAGAGAAAGTGCACATAAAAGCATGTATGGCGCGAAGCACAGTTGAAACTTTGTTCAAGAAAAACAGTAAATTAGAAAGCTTTTTAAAAAAATCCCTGAACGATGAAACATACGAGAGAGTGCGCGCCTATGAATCCTGCATTATTGTTTCGGAGAAGGAGAATAAAGCGTTGAAATATGTCATTTTAGGTGATGAATGGATATATCTTACTGAAAATCCACCTAAAAATGTAGTAGAAGAGGTTTCTTTAAAAGATATAATTTCTGTAGATCATGTAAGTAAATTACATGCTTAGTCAAGCTGTAACTAGTACTGGTATGAGCATAATTTTCAAGTCTCACTAATTAGCAAGAGGAAAAAAAGTTAGCAGCAACTGAGGCAACTGTTATAGTTGTTTCAGTCAACAGGAAGACAAATTTGGCGACTAAATAAAATTGAGAATGGAAATGGGGAATGTGTCAGAGGCATAATCCCGGGCTCAAAAATTTGGAATCCTGAAGTGTTGAATTTGAAAAAAAATAAATCCTGACATCTTGAAATTCAAAAAGAATTCCTGGATCCCAATAGGATCAATCCTGGAATCCTGAGCTTACATTGTACAACACTTGATCCTGGAATCCTGATAAAGATCCCCCCCCCCCCACTCATTCATGTATAACTAACTTTTGACTCTGGGTTCCACAATTATTTGACAAGTTACAATGTACCAGTGGCATGGCTAGAATGTACCATTGACTTTCATGCACAAACGAAATGGCAAAAAAAAAATCCTAATACTATTGACAGTCAAAAAAAGAAAGAGTGTGATTGAATGTCACTATATATACATGCAGTGTTCTCCCCAGTTATTTCATTCAGCATCCTGGTAAACAGGTGAAATTGAAAAAAAAAAGTCCGACACTTATCAAGTCAAGTATCAGGGTAAAATAAAATTTGTCTGTCGAGATCTGTATTATTACATTTAGATATGTAATAACATATTTTTAGAAATAACTCTGTATATATAACATAAGGCTAAGGTACATTTAGTTCGAATACTTGTATCATCATATACTTCATTCGAAATATATAACAGTATAATGAGTATATAAATAACACATAGCTGAGAGGGTGATAGAGCAGATTGTTACCCCGAGAAAACATTGTCAACTGCGGCGCGAAGCCAAGGTTGACAATGCTTTTCCGAGGGGTACCAATCTGCTCTATCACCCTCTCAGCTATGTGTTATTTAATTTATTATACTGAATGTCCTATGATTAATGTCTATTACAGATTAATTTTATTTTAAAAGTATTTTCTATGAAGTCACAAACATTGACAAACATACTGTACCAACGTTTTGGGTATTAGAAAAAAACACAAAAGTAAAGCAAGATGTTTTATTATTTTATTTTGACAGTCAAATAATAAAATCTGAGCCAAAAAGTAGAACTTAAGCATTTTTTTTTAAAAATTACTTGATGTAAACAGAAAACTCTGTTCATCATTCATTGGATGTAACCTTGTTGAAACATGAGACAGTATTAATAACCCAATCACCAGTCAATAGTAATCCGTCAACAACAATATTGATTTACGCATCACATAAATTTGTTAATTGACTTCCTGTTTAGACTCTTGTCAAAACAATGTCGAGGATAATGAATTTTCTAGTCAAAATGATGTGTTTGGGACTCGGGGGATACAATCAGGACGTGTCCCAGGGACTCTCAGGTTTCATTATGATGTGTTGAGCTCAATTTCCATGCGTCGAGCCATGCGTCCACGTCTTTAGAAGAACCATGATTACTCAATTCATTGTCCTTTAAATTTATCGACTTTTGATTGGTCTAGACGAGAGGGTAACATTAAAAAAAAAGTCACCCTCTCAGCCATGTGATAGAGTAAATTAAAAATGATTAACACCCTCGTATTAACCAATCGAAATATGGCATTTTAACATGAAGTATAATAAAAAAGAATATTCCATTTTCCAAATTAAAGAAATACATGTATAAAGAAAAATAAAGTACCTAGACATGTAAAACGAAAGAGGGACGAGGGTAAGGACTGAGCAATTGATACAATGTATAAGCATGTGTATCAACTCCAATATACTGAGACAAATATCCCGCATGGAAAGAATAATTGGAATCTAAACGGACAACCACAAATATCATAGAGAATAATGGAGTTGGTCGTTTTAGAGAAAATTTACCCATACACATAAGAACACATTGTCAGAATAATGGGCTGTCAGAGTAATGGGTTGACACGTCGGAATAATGGGCTGTACGAAGAGTGGGCTGTCAGAATAATGGGATGTCACTGCAAAGAAATACAGGTGCTATCGATTTTTCTGGCAATAAGTATATTTTGATAAATCACAGTAATATTTTCACCAATTTAACGCTAATGGTAGCCGAAAATGACTGTTTGATGCCTGAAGTTAAAGGCCATTACTACCCTCATAGACACTATGGCTATGGAACATATTTTCCTCGTGATACTGTACTTTTTGAATTCTAATATATTCCCTTTGTTGAGCCTGCGGTTTTTGTCGCAATAATGAGACACAAAAATGTATAGGGATCCTAAATTTTGGAAGGGGCGTCTATAAATATTCATTCTATGGTTAAAGATTATGAAATTTTATTCATTTTTGTCCTCCTTGACAGAGTCAAAAAGTGAGACATAGGTCTGCATTTTCCGGTGTCAGAGACGACGATGGCGGCAGTGGTGTCAATAATGTATTAGTTTGTGATTGGGTTTAGTTGTATGGTAAACCACTAGTCAAAGATATTTGGTATGCAGCTGTATCAGTATTGGCACATCTCATTACAGTGGATATTATTTGGCCCCATCCCCTCAGTTATGGTCTTTTGACTTTGAAACTTTTGCTTATAGTTTGCACGTTTTAGTTTGTGATTTAATAGGTCAGTTTATGGGGAACCTGACCAAGTGAGTATATATACATTGTGTACATGTATGAAGTTAATGATACAATGTAATTGGTATGCAGCTGGCATATCTCATTTCCGTGGAGATTATTTGCCCCCACCCCTCAGTCATGGTCTACTGAATATGAAACTTTTCTTATACATATAGTTTTCATGTATTAGTTTGTGTTTATATTAGGTTTGTTTAAATGGAACTGCTTAATAAGTCAATGATATTTGGTTTGCGTTGTATAAGCATTAATTTTTGGCACATCTCATTTCCATGGAGGTATATCGATTGTTTAGCCATGCATGTACATCATGTACATGTACCTTCAGTTATGATTCATTGACTTTGAATATTTGCAAATCGTACATATTAAAGTATTGCTATTTTAATTTCAACATTTTCATTGTTGAAATTACCAAAAAGTGAGACATATATCTCTGTGATAACAGTTTATTTTAAACTATCCTGGATTTCTACCAAACTTAGACAGATTGAAGCATGTTAATGATCATAAAATACATATGTAGTATTCAAAAGTAAATTAAAAAAAAATCCCTTTTAATAAACTTTAAACTTTAAACTTAATCCACATTTTAGTGAAAAATGGATTTAGTTTTTCTGCCAGTTATACATATAGTACATGTTATATATATTACATTCACTCTGTGGTTAAAAGTTTTTAAATTTTTGATAACTTTCTTGAACTATCCTCACTGGATATCATATGTACCAAAATTATACAAAAGCTTGTTTAGAATCATAAGATAGTAGATGAATCTTTATAAAAATATTTATTTTATGCAGGTAAATGACTATCCTGACTTCCTATCAGGCGAAGAAAGAGAAAACACACAACATTTGGTTGTCACTTACTGGACAAATGATTCTAAAAGACGATCTATACGACGCTCTAAACGATCTCCAAGACCTGGATCTGCAGCTACAGAAGGGGATAGGTTTGTATTAGTTCTTCAGTAATATATAATCCTTGGACACATTAAAGTTGTGTCAATTTAGACCATGCCAAAACAACTTGCTGGTTTTTAAAACATGTCAGCCAAAAAACCTATGCTTTGGCAACTTCCCTGAATCATTTACTGATTGAGTAGTATGAATTCTTCTGTATACTGCATGAAATTAAAGTATCTCCACTTAAATATTATTAAAATTCAGTAAGTCACAAAAGGCCTGTATATCAATTTTCAAACTATTTCCATTTTTTAGCTGGAGTGCATGCTTTTTACTTTCTACCTGACAAGGTTTCAGGTTTTGTTTGATCACCTTGCATACTTAAGGGGCATTAAGTGAGCTTTCCAGCATCCATCATCACCATCCATTAACTTTTACCAAAATGTTTTTTTCTGAAACTACTGCACTAAAATTGAACCAAACTTTATAGCCATGATCATCATTGGGGAATCTACATTGTAGTTTAAAAATGTGTTTGATGACCCTCACAGCCTCCAAACCACAAATGGCTTAAAATAGAACATACATGTAGGGGTAAAATGCAAGTTTTGTCTATTATTTTGAAAACCTTATTAACAGGGAAAATCTGACTGGGGTTAAAAAAAGTTCAGAATGTTGAGCCTTACCAGGTCAGTTGTCCGTATAGGCCAACACTGTTAGACAACTTCTTATATTGCCCTTAAACGACAAATTTTATTGTTTTATATAAATCTTGAA
Source organism: Mytilus trossulus (assembly GCF_036588685.1). NCBI lineage: Eukaryota > Metazoa > Mollusca > Bivalvia > Mytilida > Mytilidae > Mytilus > Mytilus trossulus. The sequence goes on from NC_086373.1 coordinate 45,002,607, forward strand.
ACTGCAATGGATATGATTTTTATACCCCACCTACGATAGTAGAGGGGCATTATGTTTTCTGGTCTGTGCGTCCGTCCTTCCATTCGTCTGTTCTTCTGTCTGTCAGCTTTAGGTTAAAGTTTTTTGACTTTTGACCCCAATTTCACGGTCCACTGAATATAGAAAATGAAAGTGTGAGTTTCAGGTTAAATTTTTTGGTTGAGGTAGTTTTTGCTGAAGTTGAAGTCCAATCAACTTGAAAGTTAGTACACATGTTCCTTATGATATGATCTTTCTAATTTTAAAACCAAATTAGGCTTTTCACCCCAATTTCAAGGTCCACTGAACATAGAAAATGAAACTGAAAGTGCGAGTTTCAGGATAAAGTTTTTGGTCAAGGTAGTTTTTGATGAAGTTGAAGTCCAATCAACTTGAAACTTAGTACACATGTTCCAATTATGATATGATCTTTCTTATTTTAAATCAAATTAGACTTTTGACCCCAATTTCACGGTCCACTGAATATAGAACATGAAAGTGTGAGTTTCAGGTTAAATTTTTTGGTTGATGTAGTTTTTGCTGACTAAATATGCCCCTTTACACATTGAAAAATTGCTGAATTTTTCATTTCTTTTCTCTATCTTCAGTTTGCCTCAACCAAATGTAATGGAACTTATTGGCAATACATATTACCACAAAACTTGTTTCAAGTACAAATTTGGGTTGAGTCACTTTTTAGCTCACCTGGCCAGATGGGCCAAGTAAGCTATTCTCATCACTTGGCTTCTATCATCCGTCGTCAGCATCATTGTATTAGTCCGTGGTCCATTAACTTTTACAAAACTACTGGGCCAGATTTAACCAAACTTTGCCACAATTCTCATTGGGGTATAAAGTTTGAAAAATGTGTCCAATGACCCAGCCAACCAACTAAGATGGCCGCCATGGCTACAAATAGAGCTTAAGATGAAAAATGTATATTTTGGTTGATATCTCTGAAACCAAATCATTAAGAGCAAATCTGACAGGGGTTTATCAGATTAATCAGGTCATGATCTACATTTGTATCTGCCATGAAATTTTTAGACAAATCTGACAACCCCTTGTTGGATTGCTTCGGCATCTGAATCAGTAACATTTAAAGGAAATTTTGCAGCTTTGGGTTATTAGATTGAATATTAATTAAGATAGAGATAAACTGTAAACAGCAATAATGTTCAGCATAGTATGATCTACAAATAAGTCATCATGACCATAATGGTCAATTGACACCTTCAGGGGTAATTGTCCTTAACCATATGTTTATAATAAATTTTCAACAAATATTATATAACAGACATGGCTAAAAATAGAACATACAGGAAAAATGCCATGTTTGGCTCATCAGTGGCGGATCCAGAAATTTTCATATGTGGGGGCCCACTGACTGCCGGGGTGCTAGTCACGCTTCAGCGATTCCCTATATAAGCAACCAAATATTTTCCCATCTTAAATCTGCCTCTGCTTATATCTCTCAAACTAAAGCATTAAATAGGAGGGTCAGGTAATGGGGAGTGCCTTCTTGGTGAATCACGGTAAAAATTCTTGCCAAATGACGTTAACATTTATAAATTTTTGATGCATGACGATATAAAAATGTACACTTTCTTTTAGACAATAAGAAAATTGACTGATTTTCTGCAATTCACGTTAAATTTTCCCCAAAAATTACGGTAACGATAAATAATTGTGACCTCTGACGAATAAAGATAATTAGGATAGTTTGATGAATTACGGTAAAAATTAAACCAATTTGATGCTAATGGTAGCTGAAAATAACAGTTTGACGCCTTACGGTAAAGGGCATTACTACCCTCATTTAGTGCAAATCTGACAAATGGGTAAAAATGTTCATTAGGTAAAGATATATCTGTAATGAAATTTTTAGACAATTCAGACAAGCCTTTGTTGGGTTGCTGCTCATGAATTAGTTGATTTAAGGAAATTTGGCAATTTTGCATTTTTGGATCTTTATCTTGAATATATATTATTATAGATAGAGATAAATTGTAAACAGCAATAGTGTTCAGCAAAGCTAAGTAAGATCTACAAAAAAAGTTAGACATGACCAATATGGTCAATTGACCCCCAAAAGGAATTATTGCCCTTTAAAGTCAAATTCAACAATTAAGAAATAATTGATGCAAGCTATACTCTATTGTAGTTTTAACATGGGTAGGCATTAATATTATATTCATGATTATTTTTGCCCGAGCGATAGTGAGGGTTATTAAAATAATACGAATATAATTCCTACCCATGTTAAAAGGGCAACCATCGAGTTGACCTCTAAAGTCATAAGATGACCATATAAGCGATGTAAACATAAATATAGATATAAATAGATCAAGCAAACTCATGCTGTTGGATTTTATCTAGGTCTATTTAATTTTATGTTATAGATGAAAAATAAATGGTAATCATCGTTTTTACCTAAATAGAATGATTTTTTGTGGATCGCATTAGTCCATCAAATAATTTACCTTTGTTTCACTTTTGATGTTGACGTTCTTTTTTACCTTTAAATAACTTTACACATACAATTCAGGTGTTATCCATCTCAAGCTAAGGGGTTCAATTGAAGTTCACATGAATACGGATTCAATGAGGTCAAATTATTCACTTGCAAAATCAATGTTTTTTTAGCTTATTTTGACAAAATGGAACCTACTGGCTGCTAAAAGCCAATTATTAATTCACTATTTGCATTTCATTAATGAATGAGCCAAAAAAATGATGTATTAGATTTTTTATGTATCTCGTAGCTTAAGTGCCCCTTTAAAACTACAATAAGGTATAGCTTGCATCAATTACTTTTATTCTGATTAGGACAATAAAGATAATTTTCACGACTTTCGTGAGGAGAAAAATAACGCAAATATAAATCGTCTCCAATTAGTAAATCTTTATAACACAAACTAAAGTATCCATGAAAATAAGTTGGTTTACAGTACATGGGAATGACCTCAAGGTCATCATGATGTAAAAATCTGTTGAAAAAGGCGTAATTTAACTCATCAGATCGATACTAATAGAAATACTACACAGAGTGTACGTGGTCAGGAACTTGTATATCCCAACAACATAAAGACATTACGTACTGATCTGATAGTACTCACAGTTACTGACAGCTAGTTAAAGCCACGAAAAAACTAATAAAAACAATCATGCATCAAAGACTAAATGTGTTCACATTTATATCTCTCCTTACTCTTGAGAAATTCAGGGGTATTTTCCAACCAAAATAGTCCACAACAAACTTTATATTATATATAATATTTACATGTATAGTAACTATATATTGTGAATAATAGAATTAAATTAGTAAAATTTACCAAAAAAAACCCACTTGTGGCCATTTTGTATCTACAACTACTTATTAAATCCTTAATACATATTATTTACAGATCAAATGCTTCAACTCCACTTGGGTTTGCTTCTTCACAAGACTATGGAAATCTATCTGAAGATTATGGGTATATCACACAGAGTATGTCAAGTTTACAAATCAGTGGTAGGCCAGATAGTAGAGGTTCAATTGGGTCAGTCAGGGAAACAAAAGGAGGCAGTAAGAAGAAAAAAAGACTAAGTGAAAGCTTAGAAGAAAGTTTCAATCTTAAATCTTTGAAAGAAGAGAGGGAAGACCATTTGTTAGATATTGAGGAGAACAATGAATTAAATCTTTCAACTAACTCTTATTTACAGAAGCCATTACCAAAGCGAGAATCTGGAAAAAACAAAAGACTTCGGAAACCTTCAGGGGACTCTGTGAAATCCAATGAAACCATCTCAAGCAGACAGGGGTCAGTAAGACCATTACCTAATTTACAAAAGAAAAATGCTTTTGATACATCTCAGGCAGATCAAAAATCTTGTATAACTGAGAAATCTGAATTAGTACCAAATAATGGATTAGAAAATCCAAATAAAGCAATAGTGTGTTGTTGTTTCCATGGTAAAAACAAAATAATTCCATCATGTGGGCATGGAGATGATACAACTGATGATTATTATGAAAAAAAGCCCATAGAAAGCATGGAAAGAAAAGTGCCTATAATAAGTACTGAATATCCCATTAAGGATGGTCAACCACCAGATATAAGTATAGACATTACATCAGATATTGCTAAGGGGATGAGGGGGTCTGTTTTATCTGTACAGGAAACTGTTCAGTCTCGACGGTCTTCAATCACTACTCTCAAGGGAGGTAATTCCAGAGCAGGAACACCTGCCTTAGAAGGGGAAGCAACTCGAAGTATGAGGTATGTTGATTTGCATTTGGTGTTGGATGTCTTATATTCACTGATACTTCAAAAATATTAACAGTATATCTTTTTAGTTCTTCAGACTTAATTTTTACACTCACTGTCAGTTTAAAAAAATCTGTACTACAGCTTGTATAGAAATAAAAAAAAAACATATTTTAGATTTTAAATGAGGCTCGTGGGTACAAATTTTTTGTTTTCATTACAAATTTTATTTATAACTTGTAAGTTAATCATATGGTACAAAAATCTTCAAATTAAATCAATTTGTAATGGCCCCAGATAACTTTTGAAATGTAAATATCATTGAAAAACCTCCAAATTATCTCCCTTTGGTGCAAAATGTCATTTTTGTCACTTAAATTGAAATATCTTTTTTTACTTTTTGGTGACCTATGTTTTTTATTATTTTTTTCAAACAGGCTGTTCGTAAACTAAACTATTGTAAAATTTGAGAGATTTCTGTATTATTATTTTTGTTTTTTTCAATATTACTTTTATTTCTCCTATTAATTAGATATAGGAAGATGTGGTGTGAGTGTAGTTCATCAGAAAAAAGTGCTTCACAAAAATGTATGCTTCTTTGGAAGGCAGATTGTGAGCTTAAATGAACAGTGATCCCATATTTTTATTATATTTTTCTATAAAGTATAATAATTATGGTAAAGTTCATTTATAGAAAAATATATCGAAATCCTATATTTAAAAAAACATTTGATTTATACCCACAATACCCCTTAAGGTTCCTAAAAAAAACATATCATTTTTTATGTACAATGTATTGACAGAGTCAGAACTTTGTATGTAATTCTAATATGACGTGCTTCTTTCCCTTTATTATTAAACCCATGCTCTAAACCCAATATTTTTTTTTTGCACATGGGTATATTAACTACTGCAGAATAAAGAATTTTATCAAATTGGCATGCATTTAATATATTTCATTAACTTAAAACACTTCCTAACTCTCAAATGATGCACATGTTGTTACTTATTCATTTTTGTCGAGCTTGCAACTTTTGTTGCAGAAAGCTCGTCATAGAGATAATGATATGGCGGCGGAGGCGTTAGCTTACTTCTTAAAAGCTATATATTTTAAAAGAAGGTGGAAGACCTGGATACTTCATACTTTGTTTATATATGCCTCATGTTACAAACTTCCGTCAGTCACATGTCCAATGTCCTTGACCTCATTTTCATGGTTCAGTGACTACTTGAAAAAAAAGATTTTTTGTAATGTTAATTAAATTCTCTCTTATTATAAGTAATAGGATAACTATATTTGGTATGTGCGTACCTTGCAAGGTCCTCATGCCTTTCAGACAGTTTTCACCTGACCTCGACTTCATTTCATGGATTAGTGAACAAGGTTAAGTTTTGGTGGTCAAGTCCATATCTCAGATACTATAAGCAATAGGTCTAATATATTTGGTGTATGGAAGGACTGTAAGGTGTACATGTCCAACTGGCAGGTGTCATCTGACCTTGACCTCATTTTCATGGTTCAGTGGTTATAGTTAATTTTTTGTGTTTTGGTCTGTTTTTCTTATACTATATGCAATAGGTCTACTATATTTGGTGTATGGAATTATTGTAATGTGTACATGTCTAGCTGATAGGTGTCATCTGACCTTGACCTCATTTTCATGGTTCAGTGGTCAAAGTTAAGTTTTTGAGTTTTGGTCTATTTTTCGAATACTATATATATGCAATAGGTCAACTATATTTGCTGTATGGAATAATTTTATGATCTATATGTCAGTCACGCAGGTTTTATTTGACCTTGACATCATTTTCGCAGTTCAATGCTAAGTGTTAAATATTTGTGTTTTAGTCTGTTTGTTTTAATTTATACGCAATAGGTCAACTATATTTGTTGTATGGAAGAATTGTTAGCTGTACATGTCTGTCTCGCATGGTTCATATGACCTTGACCTCATTTTCATGGTTCATTGATCAGTGTTTGGTTTTCTTGGTTAATGTTGAGTTTATGTGACAGCTGTAATAAAGCTTTATATTTAGGACTATCAACATTATATCAATGATTAGTTAAGAAGGCCAGACATTTCAGCTTGTTCACTCTTGTATTATGACTGTAATGTGTTGCATTCCAAATTGGCATATTGGCCCTAGATACCACAACCGTTCAAGCTGGCTGTTCAAAACTGCTCCCTCTGAAAAATCACCGTGCCAGTGGTCTGCTTCTTTACAAACAAAAAAGGGAGGTTCATGGAAGAGCATACACAATCGCTTATACTTATACACATGCACTTTTATGTCTTGCCTAGACAAAGTTGCTGAGGCAAGACTGAAGCATGTTTGCAATAGCAAAATGGGTGTATTCATTTGTTCCTCAGTTTGCCATTATGTCTCTTTAAGCAAAACACTATTTATAGCTACTAAGCTAGCTTTTGGCATATTTCACTTCCATATATGGGTCAAAATCTTTAATTGTTTTTCCATAGGCGATAATGGTAACGTTTTTTCCTGTAGCTCAGTCCATATCGTAAACTTGGATATGTATGATAGCTCGTTTCGAAGCTGTGACATTTTCACATATGTGGTTAAATTTTCGGGGTACTAGGTGAGATTACTTTTTCCGTAAATTAGCAAACCCCGAACATCCTTTTGTGATGCAGCTCCTTGTGGTAAAATATCCCCTTTTTAACACAATAAGTTCTTTGAAAATTTAATACTTTGAACACATTCAATAGCTTCATAGTTTTTACACATTTATTCTATGTTCCTTTACTTTCCTAATCACCACAAATAATTAAGTTCAGTCATTTGTTAAAAATAGAAACATGTCCAATATCACTATGTACACAGAGATTTTTTCTTTACACGTGACTTTTGAGTTCCTCATTTCAAGGCGTTGTTGTCCCATATATCATTTAGCCTTGCACTTTCAGTTATGGTCCATTGACTTTGAAACCTTTCCATAATTTATGTAGAAAAAGAAGATGTTGTATGATTGCCAATGAGAGTACTCTTATTCAAAAATATAAATACATGTTAAGATTCAGCATATCAAAGAACCCCAAGAATTTTATTTTTGTTAAAATCAAACTAAGTTTAATTTTGAACCCTCTGAACCTTAATGAGGACCAAATTGAAAACAGAACTCAAAATAAAAAATCTGATTACACAGTTAGATTGTGCATATTAAAGAAATACAAGAATTCAATTTTTGATGAAATCAAACAAAGTTTAATTGGAGATCGACCCTTTAGCCCTCCTCAATGTAAACCAATTTGATAAAGGGGCCAAAAAAGCAAAAAATAAATACATGGTCAGATTCAGCATATCAAAGAACCCCTTTAGTCAATTTTTGTTGAATGCAAACAAAACATTTTAATTTTGGAGCTTAATGTGGACCAACTTGAAAACTGGGCCCATGATAAAAAAAATCTAAATACATATTTAGATTCAGCATATCACAGAACCCCAAGAATTTTATTTTTGTTAAAATCAAACTAAGTTTTAATTTTGGACCCTTTGGACCTTAATGTAGACCAATTTGAAAACAGGACTAAAAATTAAAATATTAAATACATCTAGATAGATTTGGCATATATATCGAAGAACTCCAACAATTCAATATTTGATGAAATCAAACAAAAGTTTAATTTTGGACCCTTTGGACCTCAATGTGTACCACTTCAAAAACGGGGCTCAAAATCCAAAAACTTAATACATGGTAAGATTCAGCATATTAAAGAAGAACCCCAAGAAACCAAGAATAAAACTCTTTTGAAATTGGTCAAAAATAATCAATCTATACAAAGTATAAAAAAGTATTCTTTTTGGTCCTAATTCTTGTCCCTATAATTACTTAACTGTCGGACCATAACCATTAATATCAATCCCAATCTTCCTTTTTAGGTTTCAAACCTTGTGTAAATTTCACAGATACTGATAAGTGTCTTCAAGTGTGTATGTTTGGGGGAAAGGGGGGGAGGGTTCATGGGGGTAATCGTTTGATACTGAATTTCTTTGGAAAAAGAAATAAAATGCATTAATTTTTTATGCATAGTACATGCACATGTATATATTGAAAAATTTCTGCATTGAGGTCTTGAATTAAACTTTTGTTTGATTTCATCAAATATTGAATTATTGAATTATTGGAGTTCTTTGATATGCTGATTCTAACCATGTACTCAGATATTGATTTACTGAGATTTTGGGTATTGGACCATACTAGGTAAATGTCCAATTTTAAAAGTTTTAGCTTACCAGATCTAAAAGTCCAAGTGAGCTTTTCTATCCACAGGTCGTCTGTCATCATTGCCTGTCTTCAATGTCAATTTTTACAAAATCTGAAGCTACTGGGCCAAATTAGATCAAACTTGACCACAATGATCATTGGGGTATCTAGTAAAAATGTTTCTCATTGTCAATCAACATGGCTGACATGACTAAAATAGAACATTTGTGTAATATGCAAGATTTGTCAATTATTTTGAAATCATTTAAATTGAGAAAATCAGCATTTATGAGGAAAAATAATCAGAATGTTGAGCACTACCTTGGGTCAGAGACCACCAAAACTGTCAGATGACTTCTAGGTTTATTTCCCTTCCCTAGATTTTCCATCAAACATGATGGAATTTTGTGAAGGAACAAATGCCATCAAATTCCATCATGTTGATGGAGTATTGGAACAACTTTCCATCAACTTTCCATCAATTAGCATATTAATCTATTGCAATAAAAAATCATAATATCTAATATCAAAATTCTGCCTTCAGCAGGTAATTGTTTTTCTATCTATCATGTCTATAAGTTATTGTTGATGCAATAAACATCCACTTTTCTAACAAAATCAGTTCACTTTCCATAGATTTTGCAATTTTCCAAGTTGTTTAAAATTTGAGTTAAAAACTATTTTGATATCATGTTTTCTTAGTAGCTTGCTGTTTTGTGAAGCTTGTTAAAGGCTGTACTATGAGTCTATGACTTATAATGGTTCATTTTTATACGACCGCAAATTTTGAAAAAAATTTCGTCGTATATTGCTATCACGTTGGTGTCGTTGTCGTCGGCGTCCGAATACTTTTAGTTTTCGCACTCTAACTTTAGTAAAAGTGAATAGAAATCTATGAAATTTTAACACAAGGTATATGACCATAAAAGGAAGGTTGGTATTGATTTTGGGAGTTTTGGTCCCAACATTTTAGGAATTAAGGGCCAAAAAGGGCCCAAATAAGCATTTTCTTGGTTTTCGCACTATAACTTTAGTTTAAGTTAATAGAAATCTATGAAATTTTGACACAAGGTTTATGACCACAAAAAAAAGGTTGGGATTGATTTTGGGAGTTTTGGTTTCAACAGTTTAGGAATTAGGGGCCAAAAAAGGGCCCAAATAAGCATTATTCTTGGTTTTCGCACAATAACTTTAGTTTAAGTTAATAGAAATCAATGAAATTTAAACACAATGTTTATGACCACAAAAAGGAAGGTTGGTATTGATTTTGGGAGTTTAGGTCCCAACAGTTTAGAAATTAGGGGCCAAAAAGGGACCCAAATAAGCATTTTTCTTGGTTTTCGCACCATAACGTTTATTAAAGTATAAGTAAATAGAAATTTATGAAATTTAAACACAAGGTTTATGACCATAAAAGGAAGGTTGGTATTGATTTTGGGAGTTTTGGTCCCAACAGTTTAGGAAAAAGGGGCCCAAAGGGTCCAAAATTAAACTTTGTTTGATTTCATCAAAATTGAATAATTGGGGTTCTTTGATATGCAGAATCTAACTGTGTATGTAGATTCTTAACTTTTAGTCATGTTTTCAAATTGGTCTACATTAAGGTCCAAAGGGTCCAAAATTAAACTAAGTTTGATTTTGACAAAAAATGAATCGGTTGGGTTCTTTGATATGTTGAATCTAAAAATGTACTTAGATTCTTGATTATTGGCCCAGTTTTCAAGTTGGTCCAAATCTGGGTCCAAAATTAAACTTTATTTGATTTCATCAAAAATTGAATAAATGGGGTTCGTTGATATGCCAAATCTAACTGTGTATGTAGATTCTTCATTTTTGGTCCCGTTTTCAAATTGGCCTACATTAAGGTCCAAAGGGTCCATATTTAAACTAAGTTTGATTTTAACAAAAATTAAATTCTTGGGCCTCTTTGATATGCTGAATCTAAACATGTACTTAGATTTTTGATTATGGGCGTTTTCAAGTTGGTCCAAATCAGGATCTAAAATTATTATATTAAGTGTTGTGCAATAGCAAGTCTTTTCAATTGCACAGTATTGTGCAATGGCAAGAAATATCTAATTTCACAATATTGTGAAATAGCAAATTTTTTTTTTAATTAGAGTTATCTTTCTTTGTCCAGAATAGTAAGCAAGAAATATCTTATTGCAAGATTTTTTTTTAATTGGAGTTATCTTTCTTTGTCCAGAATCAACTTAAATCTTTGTTATATACAATATACAATGTATATTCACTTTTTACTACCAACTGATAAATTTAAAAGATCTTTACCATTCAGTGATAACAAGCAGATTTTTTACATCTTAATATTTTATGATGTATTTAAATGAGTAGTTATTTTTGCAAACTCCATTAGAATATTTTAATTGAGATTAGTTTTGGAATAAGGGAAAGGGGGGTGTGATTAAAAAATTGGGTTCAATTTTTATACGACCGCAAATTTTGAAAAAAATTTCGTCGTATATTGCTATCACGTTGGCGTCGTCGTCGTCGTCGTCGTCGTCCGAATACTTTTAGTTTTCGCACTCTAACTTAAGTAAAAGTGAATAGAAATCTATGAAATTTTAACACAAGGTTTATGACCATAAAATGAAGGCTGGTATTGATTTTGGGAGTTTTGGTCCCAACATTTTAGGAATTAGGGGCCAAAAAGGGCCCAAATAAGCATTTTCTTGGTTTTCGCACTATAACTTTAGTTTAAGTTAATAGAAATCTATGAAATTTTGACACAAGGTTTATGACCACAAAAGGAAGGTTGGTATTGATTTTGGGAGTTTCGGTCCCAACAGTTTAGGAATTAAGGGCCAAAAAGGGACCCAAATAAGCATTTTTCTTGGTTTTCACACCATAGCGTTAGTATAAGTAAATAGAAATCTATGAAATTTAAACACAAGGTTTATGACTATAAAAGGAAGGTTGGTATTGATTTTGGGAGTTTTGGTCCCAACAGTTAAGGAAAAAGGGGCCCAAAGGGTCCAAAATTAAACTTTGTTTGATTTCATCAAAATTGAATAATTGGGGTTCTTTAATATGCCGAATCTAACTGTGTATGTAGATTCTTAATTTTTGGTCCCGTTTTCAAATTGGTCTACATTAAGGTCCAAAGGGTCCTAAATTAAACTTAGTTTGATTTTAACAAAAATTGAAACCTTGGGGTTCTTTGATATGCTGAATCTAAAAATGTACTTAGATTTTTGATTATTGGCCCAGTTTTCAAGTTGGCCCAAATCGAGGTCCAAAATTAAACATTGTTTGATTTCTTCAAAAATTGAATAATTGGGGTTCTTTGATATGCCAAATCTAACTGTGTATGTAGATTCTTAATTTTTGGTCCAGTTTTAAAATTGGTCTAAATTAAAGTGCAAAGGGTCCAAAATTAAACTAAGTTTGATTTTAACAAAAATTAAATTCTTGGGCCTCTTTGATATGCTGAATCTAAACATGTACTTAGATTTTTTTGATTATGGGCCCAGTTTTCAAGTTGGTCCAAATCAGGATCTAAAATTATTATATTAAGTATTGTGCAATAGCAAGTCTTTTCAATTGCACAGTATTGTGCAATGGCAAGAAATATCTAATTTCACAATATTGTGAAATAGCAAATTTTTTTTTAATTAAGAGTTATCTTTCTTTGTCCAGTATAGTAAGCAAGAAATATTTGCAAGAATTTTTTTTAATTGGAGTTATCTTTCTTTGTCCAGAATCAACTTAAATCTTTGTTATATACAATATACAATGTATATTCACTTTTTCTACCAACTGATAAATTTAAATAATCTTTACCATTCAGTGATAACAAGCAGTTTTTTTACATCTTAATATTTTATGATGTATTTAAATGAGTAGTAATTGTTGCAAACTTCATTAGAATATTCTAATTGAAATTAGTTTTGGAATAAGGGAAAGGGGGATGTGAATAAAAAATTGGGTTCAATTTTTCTCATTTGAAATTTCATAAATAAAAAGAAAATTTCTTCAAACATTTTTTTGAGAGGATTAATATTCAACAGCAGTGAATAGCTCTAAGAGAAAACAAAAATTTTAAGTTCATTTGAATACATTCATTCTGTGTCAGAAACCTATGCTGTGTCAACTATTTAATCACAATCCAAATTTAGAGCGGAATCCAGCTTGAATGTTGTGTCCATACTTGCCCCAACCGTTCAGGGTTCAACCTCTGCGGTCGTATAAAGCTACGCCCTGCGGAGCATCTGGTTCTCATTTGAAATTTCTTAAATAAAAAGAAAATTTCTTCAAACATTTTTTTGAGAGGATTAATATTCAACAGCATAGTGAATTGCTCTAAGAGAAAACAAAAATTTTAAGTTCATTAGAACACATTCATTCTGTGTCAGAAACCTATGCTGTGTCAACTATTTAATCACAATCCAAATTTAGAGCGGAATCCAGCTTGAATGTTGTGTCCATACTTGCCCCAACCGTTCAGGGTTCAACCTCTGCGGTCGTATAAAGCTACGCCCTGCGGAGCATCTGGTTCTCATTTGAAATTTCTTAAATAAAAAGAAAATTTCTTCAAACATTTTTTTGAGAGGATTAATATTCAACAGCATAGTGAATTGCTCTAAGAGAAAACAAAAATTTTAAGTTCATTAGAACACATTCATTCTGTGTCAGAAACCTATGCTGTGTCAACTATTTAATCACAATCCAAATTTAGAGCTGAATCCAGCTTGAATGTTGTGTCCATACTTGCCCCAACCGTTCAGGGTTCAACCTCTGCGGTCATATAAAGCTACGCCCTGTGGAGCATCTGGTTACAAACTGCCTTGGATGGAAACTCAGTTGTCACATTTGCAATCATAACACAGCTTCTTATATATCTAATTAATACAAATATATAAGATATAATTGATTTAAAATTTTGATACACCCGTCAAAACTTTGACAGGACATATTATGGTATACAAATGTCTGGCGTCCACCTGTCTGTCTTACCGGCGTAAACATGTTGCACCTTAACATGAGAATGTATCCAAATTTTATGGGTGTCATATGTTTTTTTCACATGTTGTGCTGTATCTGAAAAAAACGATTTATGATCATTGCTTAAAACTTTACACACTTCTTATTAATATTAATCATAAGATCTGGATACTTTTTGGTGATGATTCAAAATTTTATTTTAAAGTTATTGAGTTTTTTGTAAAAAAAAAAGGGGGGGTTTTAACATGTAGCACTGTATCTAAGAATCTATTTATGATTATTGCATTAAACTTCACACACAAGAGGACCGATGTATCATTTGTCGTGGCGTAGCTGTTTATTAAGTTTATAATGATTTAAATTACAGTTTACTTGGCATTAATCAATCTACATCAGACCTAGGAAGTTCAGTGACTGGTTTGTTACTAGGAACAGAAAATCCTGGAGAGAGACGCAAGATGGTACTCAACATATATTTGCTCAACTTACATTCACCAATGCTCATGTTAATAAGAAGTGCCTGGAGTAACTATCTCATTGTAAGTCATATGTCACACACACACACACATTTAGTTGCCAGATATATATCTGGGTTAAAATATTAATCTAGCTGATGGCTAGTGATGGGTAGGACAATTTTTTTTATCTTACTGTTCCAAAGGTAAAATGCATATTTTTTTTCTTTTCAAGAAAATATGACAGATACAAAGAACATTTGAATGAAATTTTTAAGACACTCATAAATATATATATATTTTGAAAAGCATAATTATCATTGTGGAAAGATTTTAAGCAAACAAATTTACAGGTGAGCAATTCAGTGGTATTTAGTTGAAAATGGTTAAGAATATATATATATATTTTAGACTTATGAACATTTTTTCTCTTTTAAAAGATTTTTTAGTGAAAGGGCTCCAGTCTCTTGAGAACCTCTTGTTGTAACTACTGATTAATATTTGAATATGTGAAAACAGTCAGAATTATTTTCAATTTTATTGTGTGACCTTTACATTGTCACAAAGGTGAGACAAAGGCGTTTTATTTCCGTTGATCCCAACATGATCTTTTTAATTTTTAGCTCACCTGGGCCAAATGGGCCAAGTGAGCTTTCCTTATCACTTGGCTTCCATCATCCGTCGTTGTCATTAACTTTTTAAATTTCTTCTAGAGAGCCACTGAATGGAATGGAACCAAATATGGCATGAATGTTCCTTTTGAGGTGCTGACCAATTGTTTTTACTTTTTAGCCGATCCATCATCCAAGATGGCCGCCAGCCGGATACTTAGTTTAACATAGAACCCTATTGGAAATACATACAAAAGTCTTCTTTTAGAGAACCACTGAATGGAAAGAAACCAAAATTAGCAACAATGTTCCTTATGAGGTGTTGACCAAGTGTTGTTACTTTGTAGCCAATCCATTATCCAAGATGGCCACCAGCCGGGGACTTAGTTTAACATACATGTAGGACCCTATGGGAAATATATACAAATGTCTTCTTTTAGAGAACCACTGAATGGAATGCAACCAACCATAGCATGAATGTTCCTTATGAGGTGCTGACCAAGTGTTGTTACTTTGTAGCCGATCCATTGATCCTGTGGACTTATTTCAACTATATCTAGCCAGCTGTGGACTTAGTTTAACATAGGACCCTATGTGAAATAGTATTATACATACAAATGTCTTCTTTTTAGAGAACCACTGAATGGAATGAAAGCAAAGCAATATTAAACAAAATTTTGTCTCAAACATCATTATAAGTATCTGTTATGATTTTTACATCTTTTAATATTATTTCAAAATCCCAAGTAGAGTCAGGTGAGCGACACAGGCTCTTTAGAGCCTCTAGTTTTGATTGGATCAGTGTAAAGGAAACCTTAATGAAACTTTAAACAACCGTCATACAAGTGGGATCTGGTACAGCTAGCATTAAAAATCAGGTGAAACTTGGTCTTTTCTTCCAAAACATCTTGTACCAATGAAAGTAAGGGATATTCCTGAACTGCTTTCCATTTGTTCCATTGATAGATATAGTTGATATTGTCATTAATGGATTTCTCACTTTTTATATACGACCCAAACAAATTTTGGGATTGTATAATGGTATGGTGTCGTCTTCATCTGCATCGTCGACGTCCTAGTTGTCCTATGAAACATTTCATTTCCAGACAATAACTTTAAGTATAAGAGAATGGATCTCTATGAAATTTTTATATGACCATAAAAATCCAAATAAAAAATTTGGTCCTTTATTGGTATAACGGCATTGGCGTCAGCATCGTCATCCAAAAAAAAAATTTGGGTCCCTTATTCCTAAACATTTGGGACCATAACCCCTAAAATCAATCAAAACCTTCCTTTTGTGGATATTATAAACATTGTGCTAAAACAGCACAAAGGGCCCCAAAACAACCATTTATCTAGTTTCAGGACAATAAAAGAGGGACGAAAGATACCAAAGGGACAGTCAAACTCATAAATCTAAAACAAACTGACAAGGCCATGGCTAAAAATGAAAAAGACAAACAGAAAAACAATAGTACACATGACACAACATAGAAAACTAAAGAATAAACAACACAAACCCCACCAAAAACTAGGGGTGATCTCAGGTGCTCCGGAAGGGTAAGCAGATCCTGCTCCACATGCGGCACCCGCTGTGTTGCTTATGTGATTACAAATCCGGTGAATAGTCTAATTCGGTAGGTCAAATTCATGAAAGGGAAGGGGATTGTAGTTACGACGTAAGGAACATATCCGATATCATTTGTGAAACGGTTATTCCATAACGGTCAACCAACTCGTGATGGCGTCCGTAAAATTTACGAAGGGATGATTTTAACTTCACCATTTGGAACTCTTGGTTTAAAAGCTTCCTTGTGAGCAGTAACCCTCTATCAAGAAAATCATGCACAATAAGTTGTGTATATATTAAATATTTCAATTGCTCTGAACTTGCAATGTCACTCTTTTGTCACTGACACCATACCATACTAGACAATCTAGATCATAAATATACACTGTTATCAATTTTCCATAATGAAAAAAAAATATAGAAAAATATGCCTTATGAAACACAAAAGAGAAATTTGAATTATTTTTAACCTTTTTGGCTATGTAAACTTGACTGTTAAAGACAATAAATATGTAATATCCTAAAATTTCAAATAGATTATAAATAACAAATGTATCCAGATCTATGATACCGTAAATAATCATCAACAGAAAATTTTTGTTCATTTCATTCCTATTATTTTTACAGAGGTGTACCTTGATGTTAAATCCTGATTATGAAAAAGCCTTTAGATCTAGTATTGTTAGAGGTCAACAGATTCAAAGGTAAGTTTTTTTTACATGTTCCTGAATATGTTGCAACACATTAATTAATGAGTTTAAGAATATAACCATTAGTTTATGGACCCAATCTTTTCAAAAGTGATTTTAGATCACTTTGATTATTCAAAATCTGATTCATTTTAGAGAAAACATACTAAAATAATACAAAATATATATGGAATATTTTTATACGACCGCAAAATTTGGAATGAAACCAAACACAGTATGAATGATCCTTATTAGTCCAGTCAATCTAGCTAAAAAAAATCGCCCAACCTCAAACTAATTGCAACAAAAGGTTTCTTGGTAAAATTCGATCTATTGTCATATCCTATTGATCATATAAAAAATCGACAGATATCAATGGGCTAATTTTCGCTAATTTTGGGGTCAAAATATGGGTTTTTGCACCAAAATCGCGGAAAACTGGAAATTTCTTATATTTTATTACTTTGACAAAAATATAAGACATGAGTTAAAATATATGAGAACAGCTATATGGATTTCTTATAAAAAGACACAATATAAAATATCGGTTTCAATAATGGAAAATTTTGGGGTTAAAAACTGCTTTTTTGAGAAAAATCGGTAAACAGTAAATTAATCATTATTGATAGTCAAAATATAAACAAGTCGATTTTTAAACATTTTTTAGAACGTATACTACCTCACAATTCACTGTTAATCTTTATTGTTTTGTAAACATCCGAATTTTTAGGTAAAATAGTTAATTTTTAATGAAAAACTGCGGAAAACTGAAATTGAAGACTGTTTATCTGTGTAAAATATACTTTAATAAAACACGCTTTAATTTTGAAGTTAAAATGGAATTTGAAATTCTTAATTGAAAAGAACGACATGGAACCTATTTAAAAGAATTAATATCACAGCTTCAAATTGATAAAATAAAGGGACACTTTAAGGTAGTTGCAATCTAGAAGATTGAAAATATGTAACTGACAACAATATTCAATATCGGATATTAACTTGAGTCCGAGAAAAGTTCATCAGCTTCAACATCAATGTCACCATGCCTTGAATTCATACAGCTTTGACCACGACAGTCACCATACACTATATTACATTCTAAGCTGTGTTTCCGACACGTACAACGACGAGTATCACAATTAGTCTTGCAGTTGCAACGTATGATTGAAAGGAGTCTTTGTGGAGCGGGTTGCTTTTTACTTTTAATAGGCATCTGTTTTCCATTAACGATTAACCAACCGAAATCACAAGGATCTATGTCCTCTCCTCCAATCCATGTCTGAACTTGGAAATATGCTCTTAAGCTGTGATATGCAGCAGTTTCGGTGGTTGGTGTTAGAGTATGTATTTGAATCACTTCTTTGCAAGTTATAACTCGGTTTGCAAACTTTTTATATCTGAGAATGTCAAGTCCTTCGAGCGGAACACCTCCATAAAAAAACGTCATAATTTTTTCCCCGGCATTCTTGACGTCCTCAACAAAAGACTCTTTCAGAAAAACCTCACCAAGTTCTTCTAATGTTGGACTATCTATGAATTTCTTTAACGTAGCTACCTTCCCTACACCATACAGCATGTCATGTCACAACTGCTTATTGCGTGAATGATCGGAAGAACTTTACACATGTCTTGTCCAAGAACCACTTTCGTTTTATTTATTTCCCATATCTTTGACTTAGTCTTCTTATCATGATTCGGTTTAAAGATAAGATTGTTAGATCAAACAGTGTAATAATATAATGAAGTACCAACAGGTCAGTATCTTCACCAAGGAGTATTGTTTTGGTGTGAAATTGACGATTCCACTGCAGTTTTAGCGATCAGGACATCTGCATCTGCTGAGGCATGTTTTGTTTCAATTCCATTTGAATGCATCCTTTTACACAGCATTTCAATAAAGTTCTGTTTATTTTCATTGTTAGCCAAAAATAATTCTTTCTTTGACCTAAAAGGCGTTGTCTCTGTAAATGTTACTTTTGTACCAAAGATTCCTTTGGTTCGCTTAAGATGCATTGCATCCTTCTTATCAGGACCGGATACGTATCCATCAAATACAACAACGACTGGATTTGTTCCATTACACTTTACAGAATCAACGTACCTTTTACAGATTTCTCCAAATGTTAACCCACTTTTCAACGGTATTTTATGCATACGTGATCCGCCATCAACAACACAACTGTAAACAGTATCTGTATATTCAGTGTTGCAGTCTCCAAGATAACAAATCGCATCCGCTACAGTTGACTTTGATGCTGCCCTCATAAATCCGGACGAATCAAACATAGAACTTGGTTGACTAGATAGTTCATAAGCAAATATTTCTGATTTATCTTCATATATAATGTACTGTCTGCTGCTACGATAAATCTCTGAAATAGAAGTTGTGGGTCTATTGTTGCTATTTCAGGCTCTACATTTACGCAAATAGGTTTGTCTTGAAGTGTGATAGCTTGGTGTTTTCTTTTGAAAGTAAAATCGGATACACATTTACCTTCCATTGATTTTAATATACCAAGTCCAATATCTTTAGCTCTGTCTGCATTTACATCTGATGTTGCTGATATACCAGTCTCTATGTCTCTCATACCCTCTTCTTCAACAAACTGATTTCTCTCCTCCAGAAAGGAAGCAAATATCATTGTATCTTTCGTGTCCCTTGTTTTACGACTTACACCATCTTCCTTATGCTGATCTGACGAATAGAATTTTGTCCCCGTAAATGACATTATTGTATTGTTAACCTCAGCACAATCAGGCATTTTTAAAATCCAGAGTGCTCTCTGACTTTTGCTCATACCTCGGCCTCTGGTAAGTCCACTTGTTGTCTTAATGCTTTGCATTAAAGCTTGCTCTATTGCCAAATCAGACAAAATACCTGCCCAGTATTGATCTGTTCGTCTGATCACATGATATCCTGCTTCAAATAGAGCTGCTACTTCCACATTTTTTTCCTTTAGACATTCCATTTGGTTTATATATATCCAAGCAGACTTTGCATACAAATTGTGACCAGACGCTGTAAAGTATGGTAGCATAGCCTTTAGAGACTCCAAATGTTAAGTCCAATTGCCAGTTCTCTCTGCCTTTATAAAATCACGTAGGATACATATCATGTCCATATACTGGAACCAAAGATTAGCTGTTTTATACTTCGATCGAGACTGTCGAAATTGTCCTATTTTCTCTTTTATAGTGTCCAATGAATTACTCTGATTTAAGTCTTCCAGACACACATCTCCTTTTAAAAATAAATCTAACAGATCTGTAGCATGTGACATTTCTTTCGTGTAGCATGTGTCATAAACTTGAACTTCAGAAGTATCATAAGTCTGAGTAAAGTTTTCCTCTGCATTTTCTTCTGAGTTTACTTCAATTTTTTGGAACTGGAATCCCATAAATAACAGAGAGTATCAATGCAGTGAGAGCAGTGTCTAATAAGAAGTGATCCCTTACAGCCCTAGCATTTGCTTTTCCACTTAACATATGTGATACCGCTGTGGATGCATACACAGTTTCAAAGATATTCATCAACCCTGATCCAGACATAAGGTATCTGATGCTCCCGACAAAACTCATCTCTGCATGGAATCCTCCAAGTTTCAGTACAAGAGATTTAAGTGAACTGGAAGTAGGTTCGTTTTGAACTATCATCTCTGCCTTCCAGTACAGTGGCTGATCAAAAGTTAATATAGGAGTGCATTTGTTCTGTTGAGCCTCTTTACAGACGAAATGGAGTGTTGTATAGATACAGGACTCGTCACTGGGGTTAAGATCGATCATAGGGAGAAATGTTCTATTTGACTGTCCAGGATATGATCCACTAGTTTTATGCATTATAGCTGACCAACTTGCACTGAACCTCAAGGGCCAGAAAATTTTTGATAATAAATCAAGCTTCCATGACTTATTTTCTATCTCTCTTTTCTCGAATACTTCATATTTCAAATTTTTGGAACGAATTGGAATGTTCTTTATAGAATTTTATGTTTATTTTAGCTTAAGCAGTTATTTCTTTTATACTTGGGTTTCCACGAGGAACCGATCTTGATGTTTTGATGCCATTGTGGAGTTGATGCCGCTATAATACCCATCCCATGAAAAGTTCCGAAACCATCTAAAGATCTTATATTGTGGTCAACATTATCTGCAATGTACTATACAAATGATTGGTTTTCATTTTCATTATATGTGCTTCATGACGCAGCTGCATTCATCTCAAATTTTTGTACCTCACTATAGGATGAGCAGAACCCAAGATTGTATAATGTGTCAATAAGAAACCGAGAACTAAAGTGGTGGTGCATTTGAATTCCTGAGCCAATCTGCAATGGTGTTATGACACTTCTAGGTCTTGTTGCCAGTGACTTTATGATTGCATGTCCAATAGCTGAAATGTTAGTGACACAATCTGCTTTGCTAAATAATGAGTTTAAAAATATTCGTAGGGATCGAGGGACATATTCAGCATTTGAGGTATCGGACTCCATTTCTTCTGCAGACGGATAGTAAATGTCTCTCGATGTTACTTGCTTTATGTCTTCTTTTATAAGCTGTGCTGCTGTTGATATAATAGATTTTTTTTCTTCTTCCATATTTTCTTTTCCTATACGGTTATAAAAGTTATGCAATATCGGCGAAATATTGTCTCGAAATGTCAGGACACTTGGTTTTCCTTCTTCTGTAAACAGTATTGATTTACCAAAGTAATCCTGGATTTTCTTCTTCATGTGGACAACTGAATAAGTATTATCTAAACCACATAACTTTTCCATCTCCCTTACTATATCGGCAATTGATATTTGCTTTTGATTCTTTTCTATTCTCAACATAATTGCCTGGAATCCGTTTTCCGCTATGTCATTTTTTGGTCTTCCTGCGTAGGATATTTTTCTCTTTTTCTAATTATCTTCTGGTGTTTTGGCAATAGTTTGTGGCATTTGCTTGCTGGTCCTACAGTTTGAGTTGCATTGTGCATGATACACCGCATCTGCAGCATGTAAATCAGAATGAGCCATCTGTATTCTGCTTAAGACTTCTTCTCCCCATTTGTCATTTCTCTCTCTGCATGAACTTTCAACTGAAGACTGAAATTCTAAAGTTCTAACACAAACAACGTCATATCCTCTTTTTCTTTTGTAGTTCTTTGCTGTTTGGCCACAGAACAAGCAGTTTTCTTTGAATTTTAAAATTGGTTTGCTTGACCTTAAACCTCTTTCAGGAGATCTAGTTTCCGCTTCTACACCCAAATCTGTTTTCCATCTTGTCGATTTCAGGTTAATGAAATCACGTCCGCAATCGTGGTGAACTTTAAAACCTGGAACAGTTATTATGTATTGTTGTCTGTCGGAGCTGATTTTATTGATGTTATCACACCCTTTCTTTCCAAGTTTAACTGTTTGTTCGCCTTTTCAAGTAGCTTGTCACAAAATATACAGTTGTCCATTGTGCCATCTGAAATAATAATAATTAAATGTTAAAAGTCAACCTTTTACATTTTTAGCTCACCGGGCCCGAAGGGCCAAGTGAGCTTTTCTCATCACTTGGCGTCTGGCGTCCGTCGTCCGTCGTCCCGCGTTAACTTTTACAAAAATCTTCTCCTCTGGGCCAAATTTAACCAAACTTGGCCACAATCATCATTGATGTATCTAGTTTAAAATTTGTGTTTTTTGACCTGGCCAACCAACCAAGATGGCCGCCATGGCTAAAAATAGAACATAGGGGTAAAATGCAGTTTTTGGCTTATAACTCAAAAACCAAAGCATTTAGAGCAAATCTGACAGTGGTGAAATCGTTTATCAGGTCAAGATCTATCTGCCCTGAAATTTTCAGATGAATCCGACAACCCATGGTTTGGTTGCTGCCCCTAAATTGTTAATTTTAAGGAAATTTTACTGTTTTTGGTTATTATCTTGAAGATTATTGTAGATGGAGATAAACTGTAAACAGCAATAATGTTCAGCAAAGTAGGATTTACAAATAAGTCAACATGACCAAAATGGTCAGTTGACCCCTTTAGGAGTTATTGCCCTTTATAGGCAATTTATAACCATTTTTCGTTAATCTCCATGATCTTTTACAAAAATCTCCTCCTCTGAAACTACCTGGCCAAATTAACCCAAACTTGGCCACAATCATCATTGATGTATCTTGTTTAAAAATTGTGTTCTTTGACCTGGCCAACCAACCAAGATGGCCGCCACGGCTAAAATTAGAACATGGAGGTTAAATGCAGTTTTTGGTTATTACTTAAAAACTAAAGCATTTAGAGCATATCTGACAAGGGGTAAAATTGTTTATCTGGTCCAGATCTATCTGCCCTGAAATTTTAAGATGAATGGGACAACCCGTTGTTGGGTTGCTGCCCTTGAATTGGTAATTTTAAGGAAATTTTGCTGTTTTGGGATATTATATTGAATATTATTATTGATAGAGATAAACTGTAAACAGCAAAAATGTTTAGCAAAGTAAGATTTACAAATAAGTCAACAGGACCAAAATGGTCAATTGACCCCCTAAGAAGTTATTGTCCTTTAAAATCAATTTTTAACAATTTTCATAAAATTTGTAAATTTTTACTAACATTTTCCACTGAAACTATACGGACAAGTTCATTATAGATAGAGATAATTGTAAGCAGCAAGAATGTTCAGTATTAAAAGGAAGATGTACAAACACATCACAATCACCTAAACACAATTTTGTCATGAACTGTCTGCTTCCTTTGTTTAATTCACATATGCCAAGGTGAGCGACACAGGCTCTTTAGAGCCTCTAGTTTTGTTTCATAGTCTGTATTCATGCATGTCATTTTGATTTTTAACTTTTTGGTTGTATTTTCGGTATTTTCGGTATTTTAAAAATATAAAACAAATAATTAATTTTTATAGTTCACATCGTATGAAGACGCAATTTGATAAATAATACCCTGTAGAGCCGCCAATAGTTAATACCAAAAAAATATATAAACGAAACTAACCGGAAATAAATCGGCAATTTCCTCAATAAAATGTATTAAAAGGTGCTATATTAATTGATATCAAACAGAATAAAATAGTGATGGAAAACATTTCACTTGCAATAGACAGAATTACCCTTAAAACGTTTAAATTTCACTGTTCATTTCGATAATTGCAAATAAATAATGACGCTAACGGCTTTCCATACTTTTCTTCCGAAATAGCGGAGGCTACCAGTGGTCATTAAATGCTATTTTTTCGATGTTTTGGATATATTTTCGTAAAGAGTAATTGGTTTTATTATAACCATATGACTTATGACAGTTTCTGAGCTTAAAATCAATATTAATTCACAAGAAGAAGACCCAAGAGTCAAGGTGTACACTATCCATTGAAATATTGTACAGACCAAACAATTGTCATTACTGAACATTATATATGAATTTTACACTATAAATATACCTACAATACCTATCAGAGTCTTTTATTTCATTAAAATACTTACCAATGCTGGCAAAATCGCAATACCAAAACAACAAATTTGTCTGCTACATTGCAGTTATTTCGTTATTTCGTGAACTCTTTCACTCTACGGTCGCCCGAACGTTACATAATTTACACAAAAGTTATTAGCAAATTTGAAATCAATTTTGAGAAAATACTAGCCTATCGATTTTTGTCGATTTTTAATATGTTGTTAAGACATATATCATAATTCAAATTCACCAAAAATTTCTTTTGTTGCAATTAGTTTTACGTTAAACTTTATTTTGACTAGACTATATGAGGTGCTGACCAAGTGTTGTTACTTAATAGCCGATCCTTCATTCAAGATGGCCACCAGCAAGGGATTTAGTTTAACATAGGACCCTATGAGAAATACATACAAAATGTCTTCTTAAGTTAAAGAACCATAAAATGGAACGCAATACTAAACCAAATCTGGCCTCAATCATTATTTAAGTACCTGTTAGGATTTTTTTCTTTTTTCAAAAACCAAAGTAAAGTCAGGTGAGCGACACAGGCTCTTGAGAGACTCTAGTTTTATTTTTGAGAGGGAGGGGGAAGGGGGGGGGGGGGGGGGGGGTTACCAATGATGTTCCAATTCTAAGTTGTTTGACTACAGTGATTCTGTGTCAGAAACCTATTATGTGTCAAATATTTAATTACAATCTAAATTCAGACCTGTTTCAAGCATGAATAATTGTGTCTATTTTTCTATATAACTAAATATAGTCAGCTCTCTTTGTATTTTTTGTGATATCTGGAGTTTGAATAATGCAAATCTGTTCATTGAAACACCAATTTGTTATTTTGAGGTGACTGAAATTTTGAGATGAAAATGTTTGAAATGAAAAAAATCAACTGTTCTGGAAGTACACCACTAATTCATGGTCCCATTACTTTCTATGTTAAATTCCTCCATTTCAACCAGGCACACCTCTTTCATTTAAAGTTCAAATAAAGTGGCAATCATTGCATGTCAAAGCAACACTTTATGGTGTCTTCTACTGAAAAAAACAACATACCTTACATTGCATACAAGAAAGAACTGGTTTCCGGAACTTTGGATGTACCAAAACAGGTACTTAAGATCTGACAAACAGACCAAATGTACCCTTTTTCTAAAATTTGCTGCAGTTTTTTAAATATTTAAAATTAAAAGTCCAAAAGTGTTCTACAATGATCACCAGTCCTTCAGCTTTCATTTGATGCCAAAAATACCTAAATATCCTACATATTTTGAAAGTTACACTTTCTGGTATGTGCTTTCTGGTCGGGCCCGAATTAGTGGTGTTACACCTTCTGCATGTTGCTTGAAATCTGTCAATAACATTTGGCAGACCAAGTGCATATACACATAAATCTAGGTTAACAAATATTAGTCCAAATGGCCGAAAAATAGTTTAGATAGAAAACAACTGACATATATTATTGATAGATTAGATATTAAAATACATAAACTATGATAATATTTTGTTGCGTAATTTTTTACTGTTATATCTAAATCATACAAGCAAAAAATTGCAAGACTAGATAAAACTAGTTAATAATATACTCAGTACAAAGGAATGTGGGCAGAGTGTCAGAAATTGTTATTGAAAATAGGATGAAAATTAAAAAAATCCTATCTTAAATACATACTGAAATTTCATGTTAATTTTATTTAGGGAGAAGATGGAAGCTTTGTTCAACCAGCTAAAAAGAGAGTTACTTAATCCTGAAAACACTATGGAAGATTCGTTTAACTTACTAAATGAACTTAGGCTTGCTACAGAAAGAAACTTTGCATTAAAGAAAATGTTTTGGAAGGTGAGTAAGTCATGCCATTAAATATGTTATATGCAATGCATATATATGTTAAGCTAAACTGCTAAAGTAATATATTGCAACTCTTCAACCTGGAGTATTCAACCATTCAACAGCCTATTAATGATGGTTATATATTACTAATACTAATATAGAAAAAGATAAAAGAAGAAATGTTGAAAACAAGAGACATTCAGTTTGAATAAGACAGAATTAATTAATCATGTTAATTGCAATGATGTAGACAATTTAATCCTCATTTCATAGTACTTATAGGTATCTTATAGGATTGATGCAATTTTTAGCCAAAAAACAGATGTTGATGTGATAAATAAATTGATTTAAAAAAAATTAAAGATATGATGGTTAGGGTTATACAGGACTTACTGTGGTAGGTTTTTGTCAAGGCTGCTAATTTTATCGCAAAACCTCACTCTGTGGGTAAAGTTTTTTAGAATTTTAATAATTTTCTTAAACTCTCCTGTTTTTTTCCAAACTTGGACGGAAGCTTGTTTTATTCTATGAACATAAGATAGTATCCAGAAGTAAATTTGCTAAAAAAGGAAATTTGTATTTTACATATAAATAGACTTAGTTTTTCTGCCATGGCAGTTAACATTACATTCACTAGAGGTGGTTAAAGATTTTAAAACTTTAATAACTTTCTTAAACTATCCTGGATGTTTACCTAACTTAGACAGAAGCTTGTTTATGATCATAAGCTAGTA
Organism: Mytilus trossulus; assembly: GCF_036588685.1. Lineage (NCBI taxonomy): Eukaryota > Metazoa > Mollusca > Bivalvia > Mytilida > Mytilidae > Mytilus > Mytilus trossulus. The sequence goes on from NC_086373.1 coordinate 45,029,387, forward strand.
TCTAGAAGGAAATCTTGAAATTATTATAAAAGTACACCTTCAAATTGTAGAAATGATAATTTGATCAATGAAATATGAATAATTTTGTAGCAAAGTATATGTTGTTAAACTTGTTTGAAATTTAGAAGCAGTTGAATTAGCCTTTTTAACAGATAATACTGTATTTTAATATGACGTGCCTTCTTTCGCTTAGTGAACAAACTGATGCTCTAAATCCAACAAAATTTGTTTGCACATGCATATATTGACTAAGGAAATTTGATTTATTAAATTATAGTTTATACACAATACAATGTATCTTCTATCTAAGAGTTTAGAAACCTCAGTCAATCTATTATTAGATTCTTTACTGTTTACTACTAGAGGGGGTATATGTGTTTTGATGACCTCGTTATCATAATGACAAACTTTTAACCTACACGTGTATCATATATATGTTAATTAGCTATTTTTTACTGTTTTCGAACTATATTCGAAATCTAATTACTATCCTATGTTAACAATTAATTGAATTGGATCTAAGTTTCTTTGAAATAGTGATTTGATATTGTTCATTTGATTGAGTATTGCATTATCTCATTTTCAAGTGTGTGCCATCAATAATGTCATGTTAAAACAGAAACCTTTTTCATATGAATCAGAACTTTCGAAACGGGAATTAAACTAGACTTCGATCATAGAACTTTAGTTTCCCAATTAACGCCAGGACAATGGCTTATTGGCTTTAGTTCGATATTTTAGAAATCTTCGAGTGTCGAGGACATAAACGGCGGCCATGACAGCTTGTTAGATGTTACATCACAAGAGACAAGTGTGCGATCCCACAATGCACCGCACAATGTATGCAAAATACAAAGTACTGTGATAGAAGGCAATTTAGGAGACTAGCAGTGTAAAAGGTTTTAATCTACAGCTTTGAATAATGAGCAACTGTTTTGTCAAACAATGTTAAAAAAGAAATGACAATCATTATAAGTCCACCCTATTTCAACCCCACCAGTTTTAACGGTATCAAATCGGTTCGCCTGATTACATGTTCATCCAGGGTCCGACTTCACCCTGAAGAAAGAAGAAAGGAAGACAAGAAGATTTAACCCTGCAGCTCCACAATGAACCACATGCTCTGGGAGTCAGTGATCATAATACAAGAGACTACATACCAAATTGTTTTGCAGAACACTGCCGTTGGTGGAAACTTTTCTCCTCAACTTAGACAATTATAACAACAGCAACCCCAATGACTATATATTTAACATCTAGAGGTCGTCATTTAGTAATCAACAGTTGACAGGTGCCAATTCAGTAGTTCGAGATCTAGTCTTTGTTGCAAGTATATAGAATTACGCAAGTCCTTCCAAGCAGGATCAACTATAATCCAACAACACTTTTGGCAACTCTTCTATCGTACAGAACACAATTGGGGTTTACCATACTACTGCAGCAGGAAGGGAAGAACAGCATGGAGATTCGAGGACATGTATTAGGATATAGAAATTACAGATATACGTCAGAGATGATTCTGATTACTTTCAATGTAATTGGTTAAATTACAATTACTTTGTCATTTGTACGATTACATCATTTCTGAAAGTATCTGATGAAATTAATGATTAAATTGGCAAAGTTAATCATGATTACATCTGATTACAATTTAAAAAAAACAACATTTGAATGATGTGAATAAATAAACGTTTGGTATAACTATAGAAATTGAAAAAGGATTTTATTAGATATGTTATAAAAATAACTTCAAACTTTTTCTATTGAAGAAACAGCTAAAATTCGCAAAATATATGCATGAACATTATGTCACTGGTTATGACCCATTACACTTTGTCATCTTTGATCTCTGAAATATTTTGACTTTAATTGAATAAAGGTTTATAAAAAGTTTGGTGTTAGACCTCTCCGTATTGACCTCTTCCAGACTGTATAAGTATTTCAAGGTGCAGTTGCTGGGATTTAAAATATGGATGAAATAATGTGTTACCAGTTAAAAACTATGTAAAATTTCAATATGAATGTTTTATCAAATTGTAAACAAAATATAAGTACTAAAAATCATTGCATTTTACATGTCCAGACCAAACACACATACCAAGATGTGTTCATTTTAAACAACATATTTGTCCAACTTTTAATTTATTTTTGCTCATTAGATAAATTTTCACATGTCTGAATTATCTTTTATCATAAATATTGCCCTTGCAGCTATACACAATTGGTAATTGCAATACAAACAATCCTTAATTGGTATCCTACTTGTCAATTCAAAGTTGACAAAAATCACAAAATTAAAAATAGATTATAATTCAAGTGTTAAAGAAAATTATTACTTGAATATAACATCTATTATCAAATATATATATATAATGGACATCTTAAAATTGTAAATATTGACAATATCTTTTATTAAAGCTCATGATGACTTTTTAATACTGTAACAGTTTATTTTTTACTGAAGTATACAAATCAATTAACTTGCTTAAAGTAAACAAAACTATTTTAACATGTTAAGTATCCATTAAATATGAATAACAAAAAGGTTAATTTATTTATAGACACATTTTTTTTTCAATTGTTATCAGAATTACATGTAATCAGATTTTTGGCTGATTAATGATTACAAAGATTACTTGAAAAATTGTAATCAATTACAGCTGATTATAATTACCCCAACTCTGATATACGTCAGTGCTTCTTAAGGATATGCAACTGAATCTCTTGTATTTGTAGAACCAACTGGACAGAGTTGCAATTGTAAATAGCTAGGATTTTGATATCATTATTTGCTTGTCATAACTACACTACAACAGCATGAACAGGGACCGAGGGATTACCTTTTATTGCATTGATCAAGATATAGAACTTTCACAATTGTAGGCTTCTATGAACAGACCAACATTTGCATCAGCCTTATTACAGTGTTTGTACAATATGTTATTAATCAACAGGAGTTTTCCTCACGTTTCATAATTAATGTTACATTCATCAGATAATGTTACACTGTGGATTTTAACAGCTTTCTTACGTTTCCTTCGATGTTAAAAATACACTTGTTGAATAAAGAATGAAATCTAAATGGACTTCTTCAGTGATTTTGATACCAGTGTAGCTCTTTACTTTTGTGTGAAGTTTGGAACACTGATTGCAAAGACTTATGCTTTTAGAACAGGAGTGAATGTAACAATTATAGAACAGGAGTAAATTTAACTTTAAAGTACAACCAGTAGTGACTATGAATACTGTAAAATGGGAGCCATATAACTTTCTTCTCTGTTCTTGAAAGTGGTTCAATGCAATCCGTTTTTGTCTCGCCTTGACGGAGTCAAAAAGCGAGACATAGGTATGCTGTTTCTGTTGTCGGCGGCTGCGAAAGAGATGTCGTCAACAATGTATTAGTTTGTGATTAGGTCTAGTTTATGTTGAAACACAAGCGGTAGGTCAATAATATTTGGTATGCAGTTGTATAAGCATTGGCACATCTCATTTCCATAGAGATTATTTGGCCCTGCCCCCTTAGTCATGGTCTAGTGACTTCGAAACTTTTGCTTATTTTACATGTATTAAGTGGTGATTAGGTCAGTTTATGGTGAACCACAAGTGGTAATTCAATGATATTTGGTATGCAGTTGTATAAGCATTGGCATATTTCATTTCCATGGAGATAATTTGGCTTTAGTCATGGTTTATTGACATTGAAATTTATCTTAGTTTACATGTATAATTTTGTGATTAGATCAGTTTACAGATGAATTGCTTATGTTAAGTCAATGATATTTGTTATGTAAATGTATTGGCTATTGCAGGCATTAATTGTTTCCTTGGATATTATATAGCCCCATCCCCTCATCATGGTTCATTGACTTTGAAACTTTTACATAGTTTACAGAGTTCTTTCCCTGTATACAAAAATTAGTATTTCATAAAAAAAATAAATTCTTAGGGTTCTATGATGCTAATTTTTACAATATACAATTTGTACTTAGATTTTGGATATTGGATATAGCTGGTTAATGTCCAATATCAAATTTTTCAGTTCTTTGACCAGCAGGGGCAAGATATGTTTAAAAGTCAAATTTTGCCAATATAGTTATCATGGTGGTTAGTAATTAAAGGCAGAAGCATAAAACGGCTGTTCGAAATTCATCAATCGATTAAAGGGATAATTCGCGATTTTTCACTTTTCATCTTATTATGTTCATAATACCATAAAAAACATATTCACCAAGTTTTATTTTGATATGAAATCAAATAAAGGAGAAAATTGGGAATTATTGATTTTATTTCTTAAAACTTCCTATCTTATGTGACATAGTTTAAGTCTTTGATGCATGCCGGGAGTGAAAATATCTCATTTAAGTCTTGTTCGTTAACCATCTAATAACGCAATTTAAAGCGCATCGACGACTTTTGGTGTAGCTATTAACCAACGAAAAATAAGTGATAGCCATGAAACTTTTAATCGGGAATGTCTTAACAAAATAGTCTTCGTCTCACACCGTAACTATATCGGGCCCAACTATATATAATACTTTAGCTATTTGACCAACAATGTATAAAAAAAAACCAGAACGAATTTAATGTCATCTTTCCCTATTGTTTAATGTTATAAGTCTGTTTCAACTGGCAAGAATACCCAAAAAGCGGACAAGCAGTTTGTTCTTTAAATTGCTGTCATTGAATATCAAGAAAGAAAATAAATCCCGAAATTGATTTGAAACTTTGATACTCTATAGTTTTCCTGGAAACTATTCACATCCCTTAGAGATTATTAGTGTATGTCCAGTTGCGTACATATAACATGCATGTCGGAACAATTGTGATGATGACGAATTTCTTCCTTTATTCGAGAACAATCTAATTGATATATGTTCATAACTTTGATGAGCCAAATAAAGTTATATATCGACCTGTATTTAAATCTCTTCTTCTTCTTTTGGTATACAATTTAGTCTTTCGACATTTGATGATTACATACTGTTGGCATACGTGGACTAGTCTACTAACAAAACATTTACCCCAATTTACACAAAATGTATGTTTAATTTCTTTCTTATATACAATGTATACATGTATCAAGGATTTGTATATTTGAATTTTCGCTATAGTTCCGTAACTTTTTATCCTGGCGTATATACGAATGGTCGACAAGTGCGTACATTTTTTTAAATCAAAATTTCTGGTATGGTCCGATCTGTCCTTCACCATTGACAAAAAATATGTATATAGATTTTTATTTCATCAAGTCTGTTGTTTTTTTTTTAGGTATTTTCTATATTTTTTTAAATAATTTTCTTTACATCAGACATGTTATTCATAAACAAGCGTATGAGTTTAGTAATGACTAGTATATAATATCACATTCGGACACGCAAGATAGAGATGCATATTATACACCTAATAGTTCAAAATGGAAAGTTATAAGTTATCGGCCGTGTACAACGACCAATACCCTTAGAAGTGAAACGATGTATGAATTTGCAAGCTCGACAGGAAATCGCTTGAATACCTGGACGTGTCACACCCCCTGCAATACATTTGGGAGTAATACCTTTAGCCATGCAGGTGATCAGTGGAGCGAAGATCCTAATTTATTTGAATAAAGTTTATTACATAAAAGAATTATGAACTAATTAGATTTCCGAAAACAATTCAAGTTTCACGGAACACTTATTTATGATTTGAAATTTTTACTTTTTAACTTATTCCAATATTATCATTATTGTTAAAAATAACAGATCATGGTTATTAAAAAAAAAGATAAGAAAATTTTCCGTATCAACTTAGTTATAGTTAACTAGTCGGATAAAACAACCGTACAATTGACAAGATATATATACACAATTACGACTACATCGGGTTACTGTAGACATATCTTGGGTGCAATTCGGAGAAGGTAACAAAATGGCTGACCGGAGAGAATTGATACTCTAAATTTAAAATCGATGGTGATCTCTTATCTAGCAGAATAAAACTTTAATATTCATGAATTTGAGCATTTTTATACAGAATGAACATAATATCAATTTTTGATTTTTTTGCGAAGTTTTCCTTTAAGAAAAAAAAAATCTGGATCACAAACTAGAACTGAGGGAAACACATCAAATATAAGAGGAGAACTACAACACTAAACTGTAACAAACACAGAAATGAACTAAAATATAACATTGGCCATTTTCCTGACTAAGTATTTTAGGACATTTAAAAAATATGGTTTTATGGCTATCCAAACCTCGCACTTTTATGGCAATGTTAAATATAACACTAAAATGACAGGAATGCAGTACAAATAAATGCAATAACATTCAGGACAGAAAATTACACAAATAAACAATACATTATATAGTACATATCGACAACAAAATAGCATGAACACTGAATTGAAAAAAGCAAACGACAATGTAATATACACGGAAACAAACCATTCATTAACAATTGACTGTCACTCTTCATAGAAGTGATTGCCCTTGAATGAGGATTTTCCCCCTCTGTTGTGTTTGAGCAAAAAAGATAGAGAGAAACAAAACAGAAGATCAGTAATACAAGATCAACATATATAGAGATTTTTGTCCTGAAGTCTATTCTCATCTACAATGTTGGGAAGTGTCCTTTGTTTGATTCACACACAGATCAAGGTGAGCAATACATATGCTCTTTAGAGCCTCTAGTTACAAGTTAATTCCATACATAACTTTTTTTTTATCAATAAACAGCTGTGAATATGCTTACCAGTACATGCATATATATATACCTGTATACAACATTGCCTCACATTCTCATTAAGAAAAAATTCACACACCTAATTAAATGGGCATTTAAAAAGTCAGAATGTGAATATATATATTCAAACTCTTTTAGGTAATTTTTTAGTAGCAATAAACAAAAAAACTATGTCAATTGGACATGCTTTGATACTTTATATGCCCTTGAATTTTTACCAGATAACATTTTTGTTCGCTTTGGGAATTCCGTATATTGTCAGGTTATCGGAATTCCAATGGGGACTAACTGTGCACCACTTATTGCGGACCTGTTTTTGTATTGCTATGAGTTACAATTTATGACAAAAATAATCAAACACCAATCGAAACAACATCTGATACACAAATTTAATAATACTTTTAGATATTTGGATGATATTTTGGCTCTCAATAATAACGACTTCAGTGTGTATATTAAAGAAATTTATCCTGTTGAACTTACTTTGAATAAAGCTAATACTAACAATGACCACTACCCTTTTTTCGATCTTGATATCTATATCACTAACGGAAAGCTGAATACTAAAATTTATGATAAAAGAGAATATTTTTCACTTCCTATCGTTAATTATCCATTTTTAGATGGTGACGTCCCTCATGAAATAAAATGTCTGAATTTTTGCTGAGTTTTGCTGAATAGGTTCTGGACCCTAGCTGAATGCATGCTGAACCAAATTTTGGGATCTGAAAAAGTGCTGAAGCACTTTTTCCAAATTCTGAACAAATACTGAAAAATTACTGGAATGTTCAGATTTGCTGAAAAAGTGCTGTAACATTTTCTGAAAAGTTCAGACTGTGCTGAAAAATTCAGACATCGCTGAACTGAAGCTGAAAATAATCTGAACTGTTCAGTTATTTCTGAACTCCTCAGACAAACATCTGAAACTATGCTGAAAACTTTTTAATATCTTTGAACAGTGCTGAATTTTTCAGAACAGCCCTGAAAACTTTCTGAACAGATTTTTAAGATCCTGAAATGTTCAGAAACAATACTGAAATCATTCTGAACAGAATTAATACTTGCTTAATTTTTCAGAAAGACATCTGAAAATGTGTTGAACTATTCAGACAGTGTGTTGAATTGTTCAAAACAGCTAAAAAAACAACTTTCTGAAATGATAGAAAGCTGAACTGTTCAGAACAGTTCTAAGAGCTTATATGAACAGATTAGCCAGATGCTGAACTGTTCAGACAGAATACTGAAAATCTTCTGAAAATAATACAAACAAGAATGTGTCCACAGTACACAGATGCCCCACTCACACTATCATATTCTATATTTAGTGGACCTTGAAATTGAGGTAAAACTCTATTTTGGCATTAGATCATTAGGAACATGTATACTAAGTTTCAAGTTGCTTGGACTTCAATGAACAAAAACTTTAACCTGAAGAGGGACAGACAGATAAATGGATGGACAAACAGACAGACGAACAGACCCACAGACCCGAAAACATAATGCCACAGGCCTCTACTATCGAAGGTGGGGCAAAAACAATATTTTAAAAACTTTTATATCAGATTAGAGCAGAATACATGTACACCAAAGACCACCAAACTGAAGTTTTTTTTTTAATTACACATGTTACATGAGTTGATCTGAAGTCAATTGGCATTGACAACGTAAACAATTCATTTTTAGAGCAGAGTTATTGATATAACATAAGCATTGTGACATATGATTTTTAAGGGAAAGTTTAAGAATTTGGGTCGTATCTTTTTCAGATATTAGCCAATCAGTAAAATCAAAATATATTCGAAGTGAAAATAGTTTATATAAACAAATAAAAAATTTCAAAATCATTAACTACATGTACCAAAAAAGGGGTTGTGTGTCATTAAGGATTCTCCCACTCAGGGGCACCCAAATGTAATCATGTCCCCAGGTACCTGTGAAATCTACAATAAACAATTAAATAAGCTGGCTTTCTGTTTAAAGTCATGAGTACTCTATTAATAATGTTACATTAAAAACTGAAGAACTTATATCATTGACTCATTTACAATTTATAACAAGTTTGTTGTTTCTGTAATAAATTTCCTTTCTTTAAAAGTCATGATTCCCCAACTTGCAAAACATAATCTGTTCATTTGGGGGCGAATTAACCAGGTCCGATTTGACTTGGTGCCGAACTGTCTATAACAGTGCCGATTTGACAAGGTGCCGGAATGTCTAGAATTCATTTATATGAAGACTTTAGAGGTAACCAAGGTCCTGTGTTATATTAAAATATTGACACCAGAGGTCTTGCCACGTGTCAATGTGTCTTGGTGTCAAAGTATTAATAAAAATTCAAAATTTGAAAAGGGAACTTACGTTGAAATCATTTGCTATTTGTTCGATAGCCTATCCGTTTGTGCTGGTGCACTGCCAGTGTTAATTTTATCTGTAGAAGAAGTTTTCTGAATCTCTCTCCAAGTTCTTCAACATGCCTTACTTAATTGTATTTCGGCATAAAAAAAGAACTAAGAAAAATATCAGATAAGTCAATCGTTTGTTGTTGTAAACTAATACAGTGTTATTTACAAGCATAGATAGTACAGTCAGTTATATAGGGAGTTAAAACGTTTTCATGATCTAAGCTGATCCCCTGCTGGCTACTACACTATGTTCGTAGAATGTAGATACCAGTTTAATAAGTGAAACCTTTCTGAACCGGAAACGCATAATAAATTACGTCAACAAAAAACTATTTAGGCGCCCTAAATACGATTTGTGAATTGATAGCTATATTTATCAGATAAGTATTTTACAGTTTGAACTGAAATGTTTATTGCTAATTTTAAATCTAATTTAAAGATTAAGTTTATTGAGACAATCTATAAATACCATTTTTGAGAAAGTCAACACCAGAAAATAAATAAAAAAGAAGAAAATCCTTGAAATGTTTATACTTTTTTCTCTTCCCTTCTAATTTTTGTTCTTTTATGATATCAAATCAATCAATTTAAAAATGGCATTTTAAAAAATCATAATTTATATTGAATTAGAAAATAAGTAAGACATTGGATTCTTTGTGGATTGTATTTTCTTGCAGGTGAAAGTCCTGCATTCCTGCATCTTCCACAGAAACTTTTTGAAATTCAAGCAGAAATTGAACTGATCTAAGTTTGAAGCTCTGAAACTTCAATTTTGATTAATACAGAAAAAAAGAGAAGTTTACATATATATTTTAATCTGATTTTATTTAATATACAAATGATTCTCAATTTCTGAATTAACAGAATTAAAAGTTCATGAATAATTCATGATTCACATTATTTGAAATAATTATCAGGACGTTGAAATTGGATTGATGATTTTCCCTATTAACATAAGAAAATTTCAAAGGGTTGAAGGACAGGAAAGAGTCCAAAAGACTTCTTTTATTAGTTGGAAAATAGAACAAGACGCATATATTGTTAATGTTACTGTTAAAGATACGAAATGTTTCAAGTGAAAGACGTGAGATTACATGTAGATTTACTGTAGTGCTCCTTTCGTGTGGTAACCTAACGGTGTACAATACTTGGCCCAAGTATCAACAGCAGCATGGAAGCTTTCACTTGGGACAATTATATGTTTATTATACAAAATATAAAAATAATCAGATGTGGCATGATTGATGCTGAGCAAACAATTCATAGATAAAAAAAAAAAAAAACCCAGAGATTTAATAAACGGTCATTACTGGTCCGTTAAAGATTAAAATGGGCAAAATCTATACTGTATTATGTATAACCGACTTTAAAATGTGTCCACTTTCTCATAAATTTCTTATGTCACAATGCTGGGTCAATGATGTCACAACATAACACAAACTAATCATCAGTTGTAAAATGCTTGACTGATCTGATTGCAACTATATAAGGCAATAAGACACAAAATAAAAAGAAATAATAAAAAAGACAAAGACACAACTAATAATTCTACTTCACATATGACACCATTGTATTTCTTAAATAATGTTTATTTGTTTTGGATAAAAAGTGTCTTTCAGACAGAATATTAAAAAGCTCAAATTGTCTAAATACCAATGGAAACTTTCCTGAATTATAACTGAAAATCATCTGAACCTTTCCTGAATTATATCTGAAAATGGTCTGAACACATCCTGAACAATAGCTGAAGACTGAATATTGGCTGAGTATAGATTAATTCAAATTTTTAGTGAATTTTTGCTTAAATATAGTTTAGTTTGTTGAACATTTTAGAAAGAAATGCTGAAAAGTTTACCTTAAGAGTCTTAGATGAACTTTAACAGAAAATTTGCTGAAAACCCACTGGAACGTGTTATAGCTGGTTTTTTTTAGAAAATGATGTTTAAGAGGTTCTGAATATATCAGCAAGTTGTTCAGAAAGATTCAGAAGTAATGCTAATTATTTCTGAATATTTACTGTTAAAAATGTCTTGCTGAATTGTAACTGAAAGTTTGCTGAAAACTTGCTGGAATGTCCCAAATTCAGCCATCTTTAAGCAAAAAGTTTTTTATAGGTTCTGAATATTTCAGAAAGGTGTTCAGAAAAATTCAGAATTAATGCTGAATTATTTCTGAATATTGCTGAATAGTTACTGAAAATGACTTGCTGAATTGTTACTGAAAATTTGCTGAAAATGTGCTGGAATGTGCCAAATTCAGACATTTTTAAGCAAAAGATTTTTAATAGATTCTGTAAAATTCAGCAAGGTGTTCAGAAAAATTCAGCATTAATGCTGAATACTTACTGAAAACGTACTGCTGAATTTTTACTGAAAATGTGCTGAAAACTTGCTGGAACGTGCCAAATTCAGGCATTTTTCAGAGAAGGGTTTACTAAATGTGTTCAGTAAAATTTCAGCATCCAGTTCAGAAAAAATTCAGAAAAATATTTTCATGAGGGGTTCCCTTGTCACCATCTTACGGTGTTTATATATCTCAACTTGTACGATTCGCTCGTGTATGTAACAATGTTTTAGATTTTAACGAGAGAAATTTATGTATTACTGAAAAATTATTACACCAGGGTTTTCGATATCACAAAATAGTCAAAACATTTACTAAATTTTATCATCGGTATAAGGACATCATTTGTAAATATAGCTCAACATGCAGACTTCTTATAGGTTCAGGTATTTCACATCCATTTTTGTATGGAAATATTCTTTATAAAGCACAAAGGTGTCAGTATTCACTTCAGAAACTAACAAAACCTTTGAATAGACTTATTAAGAAGGGATATTATGTTACGATACTGTTGTAAGGTCATTAAAGTGCATATTTTGGCGTTAATATTGATTCACTTATAGGGTCTAAACACATTTATTCAAAAACCAGTTGTTGGCATGACACGGGTTATGTTCTTCTCATATATGTTATGATGGTATGATACAAGACCCCTAATGGGAAGGATTGTGCCTGATGTTCATATGATGAAATCATAATCTTTCAGTCAGTTTAATTGAAGTCTGGAGCTGGCATGTCAGTTAACTGCTAGTAGTCTGTTGTTATTTATGTATTATTGTCATTTTGTTTATTTTCTTTGGTTACATCTTCTGACATCAGACTCAGACTTCTCTTGAACTGAATTTTAATGTGCATATTGTTATACGTTTACTTTTCTACATTGGCTAGAGGTATAGGGGGAGGGTTGAGATCTCACAAACATGTTTAACCCCGCCGCATTTTTGCGCCTGTCCCAAGTCAGGAGCCTCTGGCATTTGTAAGTCTTGTATTAATTTTAATTTTAGTTTCTTGTGTACAATTTGGAAATAAGTATGGCGTTCATTATCACTGAACTAGTATATATTTGCTTAGGGGCCAGCTGAAGGACACCTCTGAGTGCGGGAATTTCCTCGCTACATTGAAGACCTGTTGGTGACCTTCTGCTGTTGTTATTTTCTACGGTCGACTTGTTGTCTCTGACACATTCCCCATTTCCATTCTTAATTTTATAGTCACTTAAAAATAAAAGATATGGGGTTTTCATCCATGACACAAAAACAGGATATGCTTAGCAGAAAACATAAAAAAGATAAAGGAGCCCTGAGGCCTTCAACAAGGAGAAAAACTCACATCACTGCAAGTTTATGACAATCCCTAGCTAGGGTCTTAACCTATTTCTTTCAATCATTTCAATAATTTTTTATTTTGAGCATATTTACATTTCAGAATACAGACATGTTTTTGTTCCTTGTAAACCAGTTGCAACATTATCTACCAAAATCACCAGTCAATGTAAACACTGAGCATGGAAGAAGTCAAAGATGTGATGAATTAGAGTAAGTTACTTTTTTGTCATCAGGCGCTTAGCTCCCTATAAGCCAACATTGATTTGGCATGCCAAAAAAAAATAAAAAATAGGCAAAACAAATTTTATAAATAAAATGTTTAAAGGAACATTGATTATATTCTTATTTTTAATTGATGAAATGTCATTGAATAACAGCAATTGACTTGTTTCAAAATCATTAAATAAAAGTTTTATGTAAATCTTAAACGATTGTGAGATGATAAATATGTCAAAACCTGACAGTTCCCTGCTTCTTTTACAAGATTTGAATTTGTTAGCTCTTGTTGTTCTGGAGCACATTTTACAGAGCTATATGCTATATGTTGGAGGCTACAAAAGAATGTAGATGAACGAAACCATATGTATCTGTTTTGAATGAGATATACCAATGGGGATAATAAATTTATCCCAACCTGTAGATATCGTTAAAAATATGCCAAGGCAATGTAGTCAACACACTACCAGAGTCAATCACCGTGCAAACACACACAAACAGTATTGGAAAGCATGATTATATTTTGTGTTCAAATACTACATAAAAAAGGAACCGGAGTCACGTCTGATATCATCAGAAAATCACTTCTTTGCGCAGTACTTGCCTCCTCATGTTGTTAGGAATAAAACATATGAGACTGAACTGGCATATGATTTAGACGAATTCAATCGAGAGTTTGCTAGATGGCAAGCACATTGGTGTATAACACCTCACAATTAGATGCCTTAAAACATATATACTTTCAACCATGAATAAGTTATAAGCGCTAGCAATATTGTATGGTCATCAAGATTTCAGTGTGAATATTGACAAAGTAATGGAGAAGTTTGTTTCTGCTAGTAGACTGAAGAGCGGATTTTGGACAATTTTAAGTTTATTCTGTCTCACAAAAATGTGTTGTTTATGTATTCAATTTAAAATGATTTACCCTATTCAGAAGAATTCTGAATAGTTTTTTTGCAATCATGAATTGTCTATAAATCTTTTATATTCATTTAAGCACCTCTTTTCATCCTCCTATGACTGAAAAACAAATCAATTTTGCATAAAATGGTTCCTTAAATTGTTAGCCACACAAGCCTCAGCAGTAGAAGCTTGCACATCATTTTATTTTAGCTACACCCCTGTAATGGGTGCCAATAGTGAAGCAGGAACTGCTTAGCTGTCCATCTGAGATCATCTTAAGTTTCTAGTCAACTTTTTGTTACTCAGCCTTTGGAATATTTAGTAGATTTGTGTATGTTTTCATAATCTTTATAATTTTTAAATATCCTCAAAGTATTTTCAGCCTCTGTTTTACAGAAATCATTCACTAAAAGTTCTTTGATATTTTCCCCATTTCCATTCTCAATTTTACTTATTGTCAACTTTTAAGAAAATTTGAATAATAGTATATTTTTTTTGCAGACTTACTATATTGCTTACAGAAATATTGAGCTTAATGTTCAGAGAATCTGAGATAATTCCTGCAAGGATACAAACATTAAAAGCAGAAAGGTAATTTAATTTGTTTACTCCACCTAGCCAAAGGTGTCATTTGTACTTATTCCATCACTTATCGTCCTTTATGTCCATTTGTTGTCACAATTGTTTTTATATACCCGCTTTAAAAAAAGTTGGGGTGTACTGTTTAACCTCTGTCAGTCTGTCCGTCCCATTACTATTTGTTTGTTCCATCTTTCTCAGGAACTACACTACAAGGATTTCTGTAATTTGGTTTCAGGGTTTACTTGATACTTGTATCATTTTACACATGATAGCTAAGTTGAAAATTTTTGTCACATTTTTCTCAGGATCTACAATACAGAGATTTCAGCTAAACTGTGTGAAGCGTTTTCAGATTCATCAATAAACAACTTCCAGTTTACCGAATACTTACATATTTTTACACTATTAGAATTATTCACTTGTGGCGGGGGTATCATCAGTGCACAATGGCTCACAGTTTTACTTGTTTTAAATCTACCCCATAGAAATTTCATGTTACCAATTGCAAACTTCATACCAAATCTTCTTATATCTATTAAACGGAATTCATTTAAATTGGACAACAAACATGATACTGTTGTTTAAAATCGAACACAGGGGTTTCAACATACCCATATCTATCTACTGTGAAATTTGCAGAACTTGCTTGAGTTATTATATTTTTGAGTGATTATATATTTTTATGTCCACAAAATGTTACAGTCATATAATGGTATGACATCATCATTCTTGTCATTCAGAGACATTTTGGTTCCAGACAATAACTTTAATGAATAAGTGTATGGATCTCTATGAAATTATTCAGCAAGGTTCCGTACATCAAAAAAAATATGTTGGGATTGATTTTTTGGGGTAATGGCCAAATAAAATGTTTGGAATTAGGGTAAAAAAAGTGCCTGAAAAACTTGGATTTTCAGGATTTACTGAAAAACTTGAGTATAAGTGTATGTGTTTGAAATTGTACCACAAGGTTCCATATAAAAAAAGGAAGGTTGAGATTTTTTTTTGAGGTTATGGCCCGAACCATTTAGGAAAAATATAAGAATAGTACTTTTGTAATACTTTATATCAAGAGGAGTGCCATTTTTTTCTTCAAAAAGTGCTTTAAGAGTACAATTTAGACTTGAGACAAGAAATAAGAAATATTCCATTTTTATACGATTGCAAAAAATATATTGATATCACACCTTCGTTCAAAGTCATTTGGTTTCTGGACAATAACTTTAGTATAAGTTACTAGAAATATGTAAAATTTTAACACAAGGTTTATGACCACAAAATTAACGTTTGTATTGATTTTTGTGGTTATTGTCCCAACAGTTAAGGGATAAGGGACCAAAAAGGGTCCCAAATAAGCATTTTTTCTAGTTTCCAGACAATAACTTGTGGAATGGTGTATTGATATCTCTGAATACATCTCCTTACTACAATGAGATGTTAAGAATTGGCTTTGGAGTCTATGGCTTAAACGGTTTGGGAATTGTGGGCAAAAAGGGGGAAAACAAGGGTTTCCTGGTTAATGGACAATGACTTAAAAGAACAAAACACAAAACTTTGCATTTTTCGAAAAACTGAGGATTTTCTTGTCCCAAGCATAGCAGTATTTGGCACATCTTTTTGGAATTTTGTATCCTCAATGCATTTTAACTTTGTACTTGTTTGGCTTTATAAATGTTTTGATATGAGCGTCAGTGATGAGTCTTACTTAGACGAAATGTGCTTCTGGCATATTAAATTATAATCCTGGTACCCTTGATAACTATTGACTAAATATCATTTCATTGAAGAAAAAAAATGATGTGTTGCTTATTGTGTGCGTTCCTATTACTATCCATACTCTTGTCTTACATCCTATTCATGTGTTTGATATAAAAAAAGAAGATGTGGTATGATTGTCAATGAGACAATTGTCCACAAGAGACCAAAATGACACAAAATAACAACTATAGGTCACCGTACGACCTTCAACAATGAGCAAATCCCATACCGCATAGTCATATATAAACGGCCCTGATATGACAAGGTTAAACAATTCAAACGAGAAAACTAACGGCCTTATTTATATATAAAAAAAGAACGAAAAACAAATATGTAACACATAAACAAACGACAACTACTGAATTACAGGCTCCTGACTTGGGACAGGCATGCACATACATAAATAATGTGGCGGTTAAATCTGTTAGTGGGATCCCAACCCTCCCCCTAACCTGGGACCGTGGTATAACAGTTCAACATAAGAACGAACTATAAAAATCAGTTGAAAAAGGCTTCACTCATCAGATGGACAAAAATACAAGAGGACGTGGCCGGGTACTTGTACATCCCAACAACAAAAAGACACTAGGAACAGATCTTAGGGTACTCACAGTTATCTGACAGCTAGTTCAAAGCCTGGAGTGACTTACAACTAATAAAAAAAATCATGCATCTAAGACTAAACTATCAATCTGTACACATCCAACATCCAATGGATTTAGTGTTAAGATGTCATTAACAGTCAGAGAAAAACATGACCTTGTGCAATGCCAAGTTACAGGTATCGACAGATTGTAGATCCATGAATGTATATATGTATATAACATACTAGTAATATTTAGTTTGCTTTTAATTTACTGATAACAAGTGGTTGCACTTTGTATATACAGCTGTTTCTCAAACCACGCCTCTTTTGGGGAGATTTAGAATATTCATAGAAAATAATTTTGTTTACATACTGGTTCCCAGTTATGCTCTCTGTGTTTCATCTCATAGAGACATAACTTGGGAATGTTACCATACATGTGCATATTGTTTACATTGAAATCTGTGATAACCCTTCATTCGAGGTAGGGGTAGTTAAGAAAATTAGTGTCAGTTTAAACTCTGAAAAGTTCAGGGCATATAAACGTTGAAAATATGCCGCACAGCCCTATATTTTGACCTTTGAAAAAAATTGTAGTGCATATGAACTTTCAATTCTAGAATAAGATTTTTTTCAAAACTTCATAGTAAAAGTGGTACAGAAATAAAAGGAATTCCTATGGGAAATTGCATTGTCAATATTTACAGAAATGCAACCTATATAGGGTGAAAAAAGAGAACATTCAGATTTTAACCACATTTGCTTTAATATCTCACAGATTTTAAAGAAATTACCTCAAATATGAAGTTTTATAAATATTTCATTAAGATTGATAGAATCCTGGGCCTTAGATATGTTGGCTCAGCATAAATTCACAGTAAACAGTATGCATATGTCAGTATTCACCTCAGAAACTTACCAAACCTTTGAATAGACTTATTAAGAAGGGATATAATTACGATACTGTTGTCAAGTCATTAAAGATTGCATATTTTGGCATCAATATTTAGTCACTGATAAGGTCTTTGCATCGGAACTAAACACATTTATTCTAAAAACAGTTGTTGGCATGACACGGGTTATGTTCTTGTCATATATGTTATGATGGTATGATACTTAACCCCTAACGGGAAGGATTGTGCCTGATGTTCATATGATGAAATCATAATCTTTCAGTCAGTTTAATTGAAGTCTGGAGCTGGCATGTCAATTAACTGCTAGTAGTCTGTTGTTATTTATGTATTATTGTCATTTTGTTTATTTTCTTTGGTTACATCTTCTGACATCAGACTCGGACTTCTCTTGAACTGAATTTTAATGTGTGTATTGTTATGCGTTTACTTTTCTACATTGGTTAGAGGTATAGGGGTAGGGTTGAGATGTTTAACCCCGCCGCATTTTTGTGCCTGTCCCAAGTCAGGAGCCTCTGGCCTTTGTTAGTCTTGTATTATTTTAATTTTAGTTTCTTGTGTACAATTTTGAAATAAGTATGGCATTCATTATCACTGAACTAGTATATATTTGTTTAGGGGCTAGCTTAAGGACGCCTCCGGGTGCGGGATTTCTCGCTACATTGAAGACCTGTTGGTGACCTTCTGCTGTTGTTTTTTTATTTGGTCGGGTTGTTGTCTCTTTGACATATTCCCCATTTCCATTCTCAATTTTATAGTTTACTTAAAGTCTTGAATACAAAATTAATTCATAATATTTGCATAAAGTAAGTTAAATTGTTAAGAAGTGCTTATATTTGCTCTTCGCAGTCATTGATCCTTCCTGGTTATTATTTATGGGGTGTTTGTGTCCTGTCGATAACCCAAAAGTAAGCCGTAACACCTAAATCTGCTTTTTTGTCACCACGGCATAAAAAATACAAGCTAGAAATACAAAAATATCTCAATAAAACTTACAATAGTGTGTTCTATCCTGAATATGTACTAAATATTCCAAATTGCTATAAACAGCAGAATAATTTAGGAAGTTTGAGGCCCCAGGGGCAACAAACATAGAAAATTGCCTACCCCTTGGGTCATAAAACAAATAATTTAACTTGTAAATGCTATGATTTAATGTTTTTTAAGTTCTTGATATAGAAAACAATAACTATGCTTGAAAGTTATGCAAAAATCAGATGTTAGCAGTCATCTCTATAACATGTTAAGTGAATTTATATCTCAGACTGGTATCTGCATACATATAACTATTGCAAATATGGCTTTGTTTGAACAATTCTAGTATATTTATTAGGTAAATTTTGTCAGATATATGGTTACAGATGATACTGTTGTGACAAGAATTTTAAATTGACCATTTGAGGTAGAAAATGTGAACTTTAATTGACAAATAGGCATACAGTAAGATGTGGACTGGAGACAGAGGCAGGATTGGATACTTTATATAATCTTGAATGTTGTAATGATTGACTGCTAAACATTACATTTATAGTATTCTGATATGCTTTCAATATGTTATCAAAACAGTTTTAAACAGGTTCTTGGCATTTTATATCAGAAAATATGCAAATAAGGTATATAGCTGACAATAATTAAAGTCTTGTTTTCAATTTTTTTTTAAATTGAAACAGGGGATATTTGATATCTCTGAAATTATATTTGATGGGGCATAAAATGTTCAGTAAAAAAAAACTTAGTGATTTTTTTCAGGGTATAATTCTGATAAATGAGTATTAATGTGAGAAAAACTGAGTTTAGAGAGTTTTTTATTTGAATAAATGTTTGTATAGTTTATTATGTTCTACCTCACTATGCTCTTCGAACATAAATTATTTCTCATTCTATATAAAGAAACAACAAAGACTAATATGGCAGAAGGTACACACCAAACAGTTTTAATATAACATTTTCAAAATACATGTATCCAGTGCAATCAAATATTAAAATCCATACATCATGCGTCATTATATTATCTATATAAGTCATCTCAACCGTGTTCATACTAATATCTACAAAAAGAAAATACAAAGAATTAGGATTTATACAAAGCATAATATTACAATCTAAATGTTATAAAGTTGTCGAACAAATTTGGTATGTGAAATCTCGATGAAATGAAAAGGGCGCGTAAAACAGTATATAAAGTCCGAAAACTGAATTACTCAGTATTCCGCGACAGAAATAGAAAGAAATCTCAAAACGAAAAGAAATATAATTATGTTCTACCTCGCTATGCTCGTCTGAACATAAATTATTTCTCATTCTATATAAAGAAACAACAAAGACTAATATGGCAGGAGGTACACACCAAACAGTTCGACAAAACAAAGGAAATAAGTGTAGATTAGTATAAATAAAGTACAAAAATGACAATTTACAAATTCAAATTATTGGTAACAGATAACCTGTTATATAAATTTTCTTTTATGTAACCGTCTTTTGAAAGATCTGACTTCCATCGACCGTGTGCTTTTAATAATCTTTCTGGTATTCTATTATGAGCTGCCTGTGTCACACCTCCACTTCTCAAACTATGAAGGCCAAATTTACTTTTATCAAAACCTGCTTGACGCAAAGCATCTAAAAGTAGCTCTCTTGCTCTAGTGTATGATAAAGGTTTGTTAATTTTGCATAACGCGTAACTGTTTTTACTTTTTAAGAATGTAATTGCTCTAAATACATATTCGCTGGAAATCACAGAAATATTTGTTAATTTTAAATATCTCTCTAACGTTGTCACTGGACACAAGTCCGTGTTGGTTCTAGCAATACAAATAGTGTTACCCTGTCTATACACATCAGTTTTACTACTTTCTATCATAATTTCAACATGAGATTTCTGAAAAGTTAAATTTGATGCTTTAATATTTGCAAGCTCGCTGAAACGCATAAAACCGGCGTATCCCAACAGCATCAAACAACATATTCTTAAATTCTTAATGTTATTCAAATCTTAATAATTATCGAAAAACTTTTTGTAAAATTTCAGCTGTAATTGGTTCTTTTTTATTAACAGGCTTTGTCGTTTGTTTATGTAATATATACGTGTTTCTCATTTCTCGTTTTGTTTATATAGATCAGACCGTTGGTTTTCCCGTTTGAATGGTTTTACACTAGTAATTTTGGGGCCCTTTATAGCTTGTTGTTCGGTGTGAGCCAAGGCTCCGTGTTGAAGGCCGTACTTTAACCTATAATGGTTTAATTTTTTAATTTTTATTTGGATGGAGAGTTGTCTCATTGGCACTCACACCACATCTTCCTATATCTATTTGATAAAATTCTGGTTCCTCCTTCTAAAATCCACTGCCAAAAAGTTTCAGAAAACACTGAATTGTACAAGTTAAGCTCATGCTCCCATTTAATTGCGTAATAAGCATTTTGTAAAACTGAAGAAGATACTTTCAACTGAATTAAATATGATAAATAGAGTGCAATGTTAGAAACTGACGATGGTAACGCACATAAGTCATAATTTGTACACCAAATGTTAAATTTTTTAAAAGCGTAATCATAAACTTTTAAAGTGTTTTTACTTTTGCTGGACATAACAATACGGGGTAGTTTATCAGCGAAGTTGCGTAAACAGGGATTTTCAAAAGAATTCAGATCCTTCCAGTGAGAAAAATTAAACCGAACCTGAAAGGAAAAGAAAGCAATTAAAAAAAAAAGACTTATATTACGCCAAGTATCGTATCTTGTAAGGGTCTCCGTCACAGAATTGACAAATTTCATCACAGTAGAGACAGTCTTCACGCTGAGTGGCAGCCCTGGCAGCCCAGGCTTGTAAAATTGCTCTCAGGCCTGTAAAAATCATATCTCAGGCCTACATAATTTAACAAAAAAAATAAAAAAATGAGCTCTGGGCCTGTAGATTGAACAGTTCACCGTGAAGACTGTAGAGTAGCCCATCACGGGAAAATAAACGAAATCCCATCACGGGAACATAAACAAAATCCCATCACGGGAACGTAAACAAAATCCCATCACAGGAAATAATAAATTCAGTTATAAACACCCATAACAGGTTAAGAATATCAATACCCATCACGGGTTATTACAATGACTGAAATAACTTCCATCACGGGAAAATTAATACTAGTTTATAATTGCCGTCAGCTTCTGAAATCTAACCTCAAGACGAGAATATTAAATGATAATTTCTCAGCAACGAAAATACTGTTGACATCAGAGCCTTTATGAAAAAACTTCTTGGGTTTTGCGTACTTGATTACATCTTTCACGAAGTATTTAAATTTTTGATCATTAAATGACCACAATAAAGGCCAAAAAGGTGACGATGTCCATTTCGGTATGACTAAAGTGCCTTGACCTTTACAGGTAAATAGGTGTGAAATTGACCTACTAATTAATTTTACAGGTGGTACAATCCAACAGTTAAATTCTGACCAATTTTGTGCGAAAGCGTCTACTCCACTGGTCCCGGGGCACCAATAAGGAGAATAGAATTTTTCCAACTTTCGGTTATTGCTGTCTGCAAATAGATCGCACGTGTATGGGCCCCACGCTTTATTAAAATAATTAAAATATAAATCGGATACAAACCAATCATCGAAGTCAAAAATTTTACTGTAATTGTCCGCAATTTGATTTTGATTTCTAGTAATCCATTCTACTTCTAGAGAAATGCTGAATTTTAAACAAAAATTAAAAATTTCAATTGCAATATCTTGTAATTCAGAGTTCATGCTGCCTGCCTTTATAATTCTTACTACGTTCTGATTATCAGTGTAAAGTTTAACTAAACGATTGCTGAAACATTGAACATAGAAGATAAAGTAATAAAGACAGCCTTTAATTCTCTATAAGTCGAACTTTTAGATGCTTCTATATTAGACCACATCTTGTGAACTACTTGATGAACTGTCTCTACTATAAAACCAGCACATGCATAACTGCTAGCGTCTGTATACACTATTCTGTCGGGTAGGTATGTTTGTTGGAATAAATTTTTTCTAGGTAAATTATGACAATTATTCAACCAAAAATTTATTTCCTGCTGTGCTTTATATGTTAAAATTATTCTTTCTTCCCAAAAACGAGAAGTAGCAACTAACATCATCATATTTCTTCTCATGATCCTACAAATGTTACCTAAACTAGGCATGAAAGAAATAATTTTCCCTGTAATTCTGGCTAACTGTCTTGCTGACAGCGAATTACAGGAAAGCTTATTTGTGTCTTTTTTAAAACGAACAATTTTATCTATAGGAAGATCTAAAGTTGAATTGAGCAAATCCCATTCGAAACCCAGCCAAGTTAATTTTTGAGTAGGCTCCCAAACGCTTTTTTCTTGGTTAACAAAAAAACCTGCGGATTTAAGATCTAACTGCATGATATTAGATAAAACTTTACAAGATTGTGCATTAAACTCTACTCCCCAACCATCATCAAGGTATAATATAACTCTAAGACCCTGCGAACGCCAATGCTTGACGACAGGACGTAAAACTTTTGAAAACACATGTGCTGCTGTAGATAACCCAAATGGGAGAGATGAAAATTTAAAGTATTTAGTTGTGTTCTGAAATTTCCAGGAAAAACCCAAATATGTCTGATGGTCTTTGTGAACACTCACGTGATGATACCCGCTAGTTAAATATAATTTAAGCATGTATCCGTCTTTAATTGTGTATTGTAAAGCCTCCCCTACACCCTCAAACTTAAATTTCCTTTTTTCTATAAATAGATTGACGTGCCTTAAATCTAAGATCAACCTTTCTTTACCTGAGGCGTGAACTGATACGGTTAGTGGATTGATAACAAAAGGAATGTGATCTTTGCATTCAATAGCTGCCCCCGTTTCTAAAAGCTTATTAATAGCGCGCTCCACGAATACTGAATGCTTAAAAGCAAGTATTATTGCTCAATCTAACTGATGAAGGATTTTCATAAAAGGGTATTAAATAACCGCTAGAAATTACGTTGAGAACAAAATTGTTTGCTTTTAAGATATCTTTCCAAAATGAAAAGTTTTCGTTAAGACTACCAACATAAAATGAGGTTTTTTCTTTAAGTGAATTTTCATATTCATAATCTTGCTCATGTAAATTATAAAACTGGTACTTAACTGTTTCACTGCTGCTGCTTCTCTGGGGGGTATCTGCCTGCTTTCCTGGGACATTGATAGGCCCAATGACCTTCCTCATTGCAGTAGAAACAGCGTGTTGCTCCTTTCTTTCCACCAAAGTACTCGCTAGATGAGTAGATACCTTTGCCACCGGCCGTCCTCCTGCTCCTAGATGATTCTTCTGAATATGTTGAGCTAGGGCGACGAAAAAGGTCAGACGTAGCCTTTTCTTCGACTGGGTTCTTGTAATAAGGGTTTGGTCAGTCGTTTTTTGCGTACTTGTCCTTCCTCTTCAATTTCGCTCTGTATTCTGCCTGCTTTAGCCTAGTAGCATCTTCTGTACTTTCGGTTAACGGGTCGTCCATGAACTCTTCAACTACGTCCCAACCATATTTGTCGGCAATGCGGAGTAGCTTGTTCCTTTCTTTTAAAGCTGCTTCTGCTTGCTCCAAGGCTTTAACTGCTGCACCAACGGAACCACGCTCTAGGAAATCTGTCGCTCTGCTAAGTTCATTTATACGAGCAGTATTGAACTCGTGCTGCCTTCCATTGCCCTCGAATTTAAACTTTGGAGCGATTGATGGTAAACGAGAACTCTTTTCCAGGGAACTATTGCCAATCTTTAAGTCAATTTGTGCGAAAAGTTCTTTCTTGTGTCTGACTAAAGCGGTATGTAATTGACGGGAAAACAAAGAAAGGGCGTCTTCAGGTGAAAATCCTACATGATTACCTGGGTCTGTTTGATTTGGCGGTTCACTATCTCGGTTAGTAACATCGCGTGGGTCTTCCTCGTCACTCATGTTGAACTAAAGTTGTCGAACAAATTTGGTGTGTGAAATCTCGATGAAATGAAAAGGGCGCGTAAAACAGTATATAAAGTCCGAAAAACGAATTACTCAGTATTCCACGACAGAAATAGAAAGAAATCTCAAAACGAAAAGAAATATAATTATATGCCATAAGCAATTGCTGTCAAACTGAAGTCAGAGGCAGGTGTAAAGCTATGATATACTATAGAGAACAACACCTGTGATCCAAGCTTGAGTAAAAATAGTTCATTAAAATAAAACTTGACAAATTGATCTTTTAATTGTCTAGCTTTTCAAGGCTTAATGATTTTGTGAATAACTTTTTATCAACTATAGTTTTATTTGAACACATATGAACTCAATCGACACAAGATATTTTTTTCATTACAGGGGAAGACCTGTGTTTGATCTTTTGAAAGTTTTGATTTGTACCCCTGAAGTTCCTGAAAAAATGGCAGCACCCAGTGATAGTGATAGAGAGGTATATTATGATAGTCTTATACAGAATACTTTACTTTATTTAAGGTTAATAGATAAACTGAAAAATACCCAAGATTTTCAGTTTCAGTACCTGGTGAAAAAAACAATATATCTGATTCCTTAAAAAAAATGACAGGAGCATGAAAGTCATCATTTGTCTGTCCATTCCAAAGAAATGCTTACAAGATGAAATTGCTTAAATTCAATGATACATGTTCTTTATATAAATACTTATGAAGTATATATGGAAGGAGAGGAAGTGTATGATTTTGAAATCAATAGTTAAAAAATTCTTTCTACTAGATATAGTTATTTTGTAAAGATATCCGTTTGAAAATGTATATTAACATGAATATGGGAATTATTGTGTTAATGAACTGTTCTTTAATAAACAAAACTTCATGAGCATTGTTTATTCAATTGCAGTTCATTGTATTGTTCTTTTATATTAATTGAACTTATCATGAATATTTCAAGAATCTCTTATTTACCAATTCAACTGACCTGACTAAAGTGGTTTTGACCCATGCATTTACCATCTCACTTGAGATTTGCAAAAATGACCTGTATTGTCGGGTCGCCAAACAACCTGGGATTTCAGTATCAGAGCTGTTTTCACCTGTCTTCTAGTTCCATGAGACTTTTTAGTTCTTATTTGAAAAACTTTATTGCTCAAGATTGTTTAACAATTTTATGAAGCATTTTAAGCATTGATTTTAAAAAGCACTCATCTTGCTAATTATATTGGTAATTTAAGGATACAGAGGTGTCAAATTTAAGGAAATAATAAATTGGCCAAGAAAGTAATAAAATCGCTGTTTGAAAAAAACTGTGACAAGTGAATGAGTTAAGAAGGCTTGTAAACGATAGTAATTTTGAAAATGCTTAATGTTCCTTAAAGTAACGTACAACCTGTATCTAACCATGTATTAAGATTTTGGATATTGGACCATAAAAGGTAAATGTCTAATTTAAAAAAAAAAAGTTCTTAGACCACATTCATTCTGTGTCAGAAACCTATCCTGTGTCAACTATTTAATCACAATTCAATTTCAGAGCTGTATCTAGCTTGAATGTTGTGTCCATACTAGCCCCAACTGTTCAGGGTTCGACCTATGCGGTCGTATCAAGTTGCTCCCTAAGAGGCTGATTTTATTGATTAATAAGATCAAGATGAGCGTGAGGGCTGCATCCGATGTATTGTTGTCACAGAGATTTTACTTCTATTTTTAACTGTTAACCAATAGCTTTAAATACGCTGACATTATCGAATGCAAAATTGCATTCCTTATCGCTGGTTATGAATTCATTTCTTTTAGTAAATACTCATAAAAATATTTTTGAGAACACAAATTAATAATAGGAAAATGTTTTTTCGCTACAAATATAAATGTAAGTAAAAAAAAAAAATTGATATCTATGCATGCAGAAAAATTGAGGAAACAGATCTCGAGAATGTTTTCCTGGAAATATAAATGCCTGCACAAATCCAATCTATTAGAAAAATCAAATTATTACAGAAAAGTGTCCACCATGCGCTTGCACTGCACTATTAAAAGAATAGTACAATACAATGATAAACAAATGGATAGAAATTATGTAAAAATGTAACTGTTATATACAAATATTAATAAAATATATAACAACAAACCAGAGTTTACTAATCTGTATCACTACAATATTGTAGGTACACTTTTGTATTACGGTTAGGTTGACTTCCCTGTAATTCATTCATCATCCAGGAACGAACTTGTCTCAGAAAAAAATCTTTGTACATTAACCTCCCTTTCAGGTATAGAGATGTGATTTATTTTTCTGAGACAAGTGCTTGTGACCAGTTAATGTTCAATGTAACAATTTAGAATATTTCAAAGCAATTATTTAACATAGCAATTCAAATATAAATATTTCAACACCATTTTCATAGATGAAAGGTGTTAAATCCTGAAAAGTTGTCCAAAATGCTTTGAATTCAAGAAACACAATGAACTATAAGTAACAAGTGTATGTCTTCATTCAATCAAAGTATTCAAGTAATTTAATACTTGACAAGTTGATTTCTTTAAAAAAAAAAAAATGCAATCATAAACCCAAATGCTTGTTTGGCATTACATATTAGATAATTGTTTTTAAATAAAAATGTATTGTTTTATATCAGTTTTGTTGTATACGAATTATAAACTGACATTGATTGTTTACTAAATGCAACTAATGATCAAAATGGGGTGGAATATTCTTGTTTAAGGAATCATTGTTACAGTGACTTGACTGTTAGTGTTGCTATCCACCATTTGCAACTCATTCAAAATTTTGACCAAATTGCAATTTGTTTTATTAAATCAAATTGTTCAACTTGTCAAAAATTTGAACAAATTGTTCAGTCAAAATGTGAAAGTGCAAGGTGATAAAATAAAACATACTTACAATCTGTATAGTTATATTATAGTCATTACCATACTAAAGGTCAACTGTTTTATTTTGAATTGCTATAAAAATGTCCAAACTAAGCTTTTATTTAGTTTTTCTTTCGAAAAGGATTTTATATTTATTAAAATCATATATCATTTAAAATAATACATCATATCATGTATTCAGTAAAATATATGTGAAATAACAATATGCTATTGATCAGTTTCCTTGGGGAGATAACCTAAAATACTATTCTTTTGAATAAAGACTTTTTGAAACCAAAAAACGATTATCTCCCCTTCTTACAAACATATTGCAATTTCACAAATATTTTACTGAATATGAAATGTTTTTATTCACATAATGTGTGATTCTTATGAATATAGAATACTTTTCGAAAGAAAAATTATATAAAAGCTTAGTTTGGACATTTTATAGCAATTCAAAATAAAACAGTTGACCTTTAGTATGGTAATGGCTATAATATAACTATACAGATTGATAGACTGATTTAGTAATTACATCAATACAGTGGAGTTAAAGTCTTGTAGGATTGTAAGTATGTTTTATTTTATCACCTTGCACTTTCACATAATGACTGAACAATTTGTTCAATATTCTGACCAGTTGAACAATTTGGTTTAATAAAACAAATTGCAATTTGGTCAAAATTTTGAATGAATTGCAATTGGTGGATAGCAACACTAACAGTCAAGTCACTGTAAAGGATTTTTTTTTCTCCTCTCTCCCGAAAGACAACATGCAAGTCACCCACTGGATGTTCCATTCTAAGGTACAGTTGGTTGGTTTTTTGTCGAGCTTTTGACTTGTCGAAAAAGCGAGACTAAGCGATCCTACATTCCGTCGGCAGCGGCGGCTTCCACAAATATTCACTCTGTGGTTACAGTTTTTGAAATTTTAATAACTTTCTTAAACTATACTGTATTTCTACCAAACTTGGACAGAAGCTTGTTTATGATCATAAGATAGTACCCAGAAGTAAATTTTGTAAAAATAAAATTCTTTTTTTTCCATATTATACTTATAAATGGACTTAGTTTTTTCTACGGGGAAACATAACATTCACTCTGTGGTTAAAGTTTTTAGAATTTAAATAACTTTCTTAAACTATCCTGGGTTTGTACCAAACTTGGACAGAAGCTTGTTTATGATCATAAGATATTATCCAGAAGTAAATTTTGTAAAAAAATATATCCATTTTTTCCATATTTTACTTTTAAATGGACTTAGTTTTTCTGCAAGGTTACATTACATTCACTCTGTGGTTAACGTTTTTAAAATTTTAATAACTTTCTTAAACTATCCTAGGTTTGTACCAATCTTTGACAGAAGCCAATTTATGATCATTAGATAGTATCCAGAAGTAAATTTTGTAAAAACATGACTCCATGTTTTCTGTATATTACTTTTAAATGGACTTCTATTTTCTTACAGTTTACATTACATACAGTCTGCAGTTAAAGTTTTCAAAACATTTATTATATTCATTTAACTATCATAGATTTTTACCAAACTTGGACAGAAGCTTCTTACAATCATAAGATAGTATCAAGAGGAATATTTTAATTGATTTTTTGTGCATTTTTGTTGAGCCTGCGATTTACAGCAAAAGTAGGTGAGACACTGGGTTCCGCGTAACCCTTACCAATTTTTTTTAGATAAGAGTTAGTTTTTAGGCTAAAATTCAAATGAAATTGGAAGAAATTTAATCAATTTATAATTGTTTGTGTTTAAGAAATGCAATACTCAAACCTGTAAAATATATGTTTTTATTGGAGTTTGAGATATGTTCATGGTTATTTGAACAATGGCTTGATATTGATCATTATTAAGATCCTTACACCTGCTCTGCAAGGTTGTTGTGATGCTCAGGGTAGTAAGCATTGGCAATTTTAAGTTGTGTGCTTTGTGCCCTAAAAGGTGTAGATGACAAACGCTCTTTTGTTAAAAACAAAAACTTTTTAAAACCTTTAACTCGCTTTGAAGATATTTTCTGAATGTCCCTTTTTATTTTGATGTTTTCTTATATTTTAAATAGTGGGTGATCAAAACAGGCCTACATGGAACCAAATCATTAAGAAAGCTATTTATAGCCTAGACAAAACAGCTTACACTTTGTACTTATAAATAAACAAACAAAATTGAAAATCACAAAAACACTAACATGGTCAAACCTGAAATTACCACCGAATACCCATCACATAAATATTTTTTCATTTACTTTTAAAGGGTGTCTTTTACATGTTAAAGTTACACTACTGTCTTATGGTATGTATGTAAATTCTTTTAAACCAGGTGTATTCATAAGCACATGTCCCAAGTCAGAAGCATGTTGTTAAGTGGTTGTTATACGACCCCAAAAAAATTTTGGGATCGTATAATGGTATGATGTCGTCGTCTGCGTTGTCTGCGTCGTCGTCGTCCTAAGACACATTGGTTTCCGGATAATAACTTTAGTTTAAGTGAAAAGACCTTTATGATTTTTTTTCAGAAGGTTCAATACTGAAAAAATGAAGGTTGGGATTAATTTTGAGGATGATGATCCCAACTGTTTAGGAATTATGGGCCCAAAACAAGCATTTTTCTAGTTTCAGGATAATAACTTGTGTACGAGTATTTCAATTGCACTGAAGTTATATCACAATATTTAAAACAACAAGAAGGATTCTTTTTATGGATTATGGGGTTAAATTTCAGGAATTAAGGGCTAAAAAGGGGCCAAAACAAGCATTTTTCTAGTTTCCAGACAATAACTTGTGTGTAATTGTATGGATCTCTTTGAATTGTACCACAATGTACCATATAAGAAAGGGAGGCTGGGATTAAGTTTTGGGTTAATTGTCCGAAATATGTAGGATTTAAGGGCCTGAAAAGGGCCAAAAAGAAGCATGTTTCTAGTTTCCAAACAATCATGATGATAACTTCTGTTTAAGTGTATGGATCTCTCTGAAATTGTATTGCAAGGTTCAATACTACAAAAGAAAGCATGGGATTGAGTTTAAGGGTTATTGCTCCAATGGGGGGGGGGGGTCAAAAAAGGGGGTGGGGGGTATTTTGTTTACCATTTTTGTAAGGGATTCCTTTTTTTTTCAAAAATTTTCAAATTTCAAATTTTGAAAAGTTTCAAGAAGAAATATTCAATTGCACAGTATTGTGCAATATATTTGTTAGATCTTTGGCCACATTTAATTTGTGACAAAAACCCATAGTATGTAAAACATTTGATCACAATTCAAATTCAGACAGTATCAAGTTTGAATTGCCCCGACTGTTAAGGGTTCGACCACTGGGGTCGTATATAGCTGTGCCCTGCAGAGCACCTTGTTTTTTGGTGCAGTTCATATTTGCTTTTTGATTCTGGTTTGAAGTTAAATTGGATTTGGGTTTTTTCCTGCTTAAATAGTTTAGTATCAGTGTTTTGAGGCTCTTAGTAGGATGTGAGCCAAGCCTTTGTGTTGAAGGCTGTACTATAACCTAAAATTGCTAACTTTGACTACATTGTGTCTTGATGGAGAGTTGTCTCATTGGTATTCCTACCACAGTTAACAAAGATATTCCCTCTGACATCTGAAAAATCCATTAAAATAATGTAAATATTGAAATAGAACTGAAGTTGCCTTGTAGGTTTCTTATATTGACATATCCTTGTTCTCTCTAGCTGGATATATAGGTTTATTTTGGTCATTTTGGGGCACTGTGTAGCCTACTGATCAGTGAGATGGCTCAAATCTCCTACTAATAACTATGAATAGAAATCATTTTTTCTTAACTCTGTCTGCATCTGTCATCACTCAATGCCTATAACTAGACATTTGATATCTTATCGCTGACCCTGTTTAATCTGCTAAAAGTGCATGCATGATTAATTTTGAGGTTATCGATCGTAATTATAGCGGCACATTTAATTCGTTATTGCATTGCTTGAAGTATTATTTCTTACATCTGCATGGTCAAATGTATTTTTTTCCCATTCATATTTAAAATCTACTTATTTACATTTTAATAACAAAAAGGATCCAGATGTACCTATAACAATCTGATATGTTATTTTAATCAAGGAGGTTTTATTATGACCTCCTTGTTTTAATAAAAAGGAAACAATGTTGCAATATGAAAACAAAGAAAATATTAACTTGCAAATTTGCAATTTTAATGAAAACAAAAACAGAAATGTACTTTCATAATTTTAACGTTATTTTCAATAAAGAATATTTTTTTTTTTTACATCTATTCAAGGACGTATATTAGATAGATGTAAAATTTTATTAAAATGCAAGAAAGACTTTTAATTTCAGTATGAAAAAAAAATGAAATAGCCTGCTTTGTACATCATGTACATCTTCCCTAAACTCAAAATCTCAGTGGCGTTTCCAGTATATTTGAAAGAGGGGGCGTAGAATATAATTTTTTGCGGAGCGGAGCGAGGTGAATTTTTTTTTGGACCTTTTTTTGGGCTAAAAAATATAAAATAATTGTGAAATGCACTATTGTGACGGTTCCTGACTTGGAGCATATATATATTTTATAGATAAAGTGTCAGGGTTTGATATTTTTTATGCCGAATTCTCTTCATTAATTGTCTATGGTATATTCTAATATGACGTGCTTCTTTCGCTTTGTGAACAAACCCATGCTCTAAATCCAATAAAATTTGTTTGCACATGCGTATATTGACTTCTTCAGAGTAATGAAATTTATCAAATGATTACTAATTCATTTATTATGACTGTAATGTGTTGCATTCTGAAATTGACATATTTGACCTAAATAGGACAACCATTCATGCTGGCTGTTCAAACTCCTCTCTCTGAAAAATCACAGTGCTAGTCGTTTGCTTCTTTACAAACAAAAAAGGGAGGTTCATGGAAGAGCCTACACAAAGGCTTTTACACTTATACTTATTGGACATAGAAATTACATTAATTGTCCTATTCAGAATTGAAATAATTGATGCAAGCTATACTTTATTGTAGTTTTTACATGGGTAGACATTATATTCATGTTATGTTAGCCCTCACTATTGCTTAGGCAAAAATAATCACAAGAATAATGCCATGTTAAAACTACAATGAAGTATATCTTGCATCAATTATTTTTTTAATTAAAATGATTGGATGGATCTTAACAGCAGTAGACAAACAACGAGAAATTCCAAATTCTAGGGTCTAAGGCGTTACGCTACATTTCAATAGTCCTAGGCCAGGATTTTATGAACGGGAGGCGTAATTCTGGTTGCCCTGGTATAGGGTCTATTGGAAAGGTCAGAAGCTCATGGATTTTAACAATTTAGCATCAAATTATGAAGTATTATAACAGATACAAATTGGTGAAAAGTAGTCTGCTTTCTGATCATTCAAATTATGTATTGATTAAAATGTTGATATCAAATCTTTGGAAGAAGTTGTAAATTGAGTTAAAAAGTTATATGAAATGGGCATGAAAAATGAAAAATAACTCTTGAACAATAGCTTTTTCTGAACTTTTTTATACATGTATATGCATATACGTATATATACCTGTTTTGTTAAAATATACCTTCTCACTGTTTTTAATTGTTTATTGGAAAATGTTGTTTGTGCTGTATTTAGACCCCTTTACCAAGAAATTAGTTTTGCATGCACACATATTTATCCAATGCAATGCAATGCAATGATAGGTTTGACCATTGTTTTCAATTTAGTAGATATAAATAGATGTGGTATGAGTGCCAATAAGACAACTCTCCATCCAAGTCATAATTTATAAAAGTAAACCGCTATAAGGATTAAAGATCAAAGTAAACAACACAGAGCTTTGGCTCATACCGAACAGAAAACTATAAAGGGCCCCAAAAATTACTAGTGTAAAACCATTCAAACAGGAAAACAAACGGGCTTATCTATATGAAAATTGAGAAACAATTATGAACCACATCAACAAACGACAACTACTGAACATCAGATTCCTGACTTAGGACAGGTGCAAGCAACTGAAGCGGGTTTAAACATTTGAATGCTACCGAACATTCACCCTTATCTAAAACAATAGTGTAAGATTGTATTTATAATACCCCGTTCTAGATAGTATTTATAATACCCCTTTCTAGATAGTCAAATCTGACCCCTTCCAATGCAATGCAAAAAACATAACCCTATTTCAGACAATTTAGCTGAAAATGCAACCAGAATGTTTGTTGGAACATCCCCGGTATCATATGTATAGTGAGTAACCCTCCGGTAGATGTAGAATGGCCATTGGGGAAGTGTCACACAAAACAACCATTTCATGTATAGATTTACTTCAATACCATTTTAGTGGTTTAAAAAAGGTGTCCATGTCACCCATCGGATGGGGGAATCAGTATAAAAAGAAATTAGAGTATGTGTTTAATTAATAAATATGATAAATTGCCATATTCAATACAATACTAGCAGAATACGATTGGTTTTTTGTTGTTGTTGTTTTTTAAAAGGGGGGCCATTACGCCCTTACCTGGACCCACCCCTGATGCTAGTAATTCTTCTTGTATATATTTTAGTATTAACAATTCTTGTTTCAAATATAAATTGCATTGTTAACATGAAATCTTATCTCATATCTAAACACAGCTGGTTTCAACATTTGACTCTAATTAAAATAACTGCGCATATATGTAAGATAAATATTAGCAGCTTGTAAATGCGTGCAAGGAAGTTGCTTGTGTCAAACTAAATTTCGCATCATATGTAACATATCTCTATAGCAACTTTAAGATGCTGATGCTTATTCAAAAGGTCACTTACAGTTCTTCTATTAAAGCATGCAAAACAAACAATTGATTAACTTTCTTGCTATATTTTTTTGGATGTTTGTAAACGACATGTATGTAGTCTATTTCAGTCTGTTTACTAATTACTAGAATACAATTGGACAATAAACATTAAATTCATTTCATGTCAATTCTTATTGTCCAATCAAATCCCAGTATATATCAAAACAGACAGAAACTCCGCCTACCTGTTGTTTGCAAACAACCAAGCAAACATAGCAAGCAAGTTTATCAATGTTTTGTTTTGCATGCTTTTATAGAAGAACTGTAATAAGCTATTGCCACATGCATTTGAAAGGTGGCCATAGAAAAAAAGATGTATTCCGAATAACATCCTGTGTTCTGAAAGACCATGGACATCGTCCAATATATAACTTAATTTAGCATATGCTTTTACACATTAAAAAAAGAAACATGTGATGTTGAATGGGGAGATATTTATGTCTCATTAATTCTTTAGAACTCTTTAAGTTTAATTTCTATTGTTTCTTTCAATCTGGACACAAAAAATATTTTTCTGGTATACTTAAGTACCATGCATGCTTCCTCCCAAAGTGTACTCAGTGCCTCATTGCAAGCAACAGTAATATAGAATTTTTTATTATTGAGTAATATTCTATGAGATTTTTTATAATTTGATAATTTAATAAAAGCATCACGAGAATGGATTACTGACTGTTATTTTATTAATTTATTTTCAGATTGATAAGCAAGTATTAGAGTTTACCAAAGTTGCATTGCAGGCAGTTTTTGAATTGTTTCTTATGGCTAAACAGGTATATTTTTTTATCTTGATATTGAAGATTATTGTCTTATCTTAAAATCCAAAAGATTTTGGAAATAACTGTGTCAGGGCAACAATGCTCATATTGGCAGTATACCCCTATTGACTGGTTATGAGGGTAATAGCAAGTTTGTTGTCCCTGAGATACCAACTATTGCTGGAGGCTACCCAGGGCAATAGTTGTATCAAAGGAACAACAAACTTGCTATTACCCTCAAAACCAGTCAGTAAGTGTTCTATTATACAGAAGAAACCAACTTTCCAAAAAGTCTACAAACATTATCTGAAAGTAAATAGAAAATGTCGCAATATGCACAATATGCACAATATGAACCATAAGGTTTTTTATAGTCCATGTTGTATTTGTAAGTATTTTATTTTTTGTAATCAAGAATAGGAAAACTTGTGTAAAAATTCCTGTGCATATAAATACTTCTAGACTAGCTAAAATACTGTTAACCAACGCAATCACAGTTTATGAAGACGACGACTGACCCAAGTTGTATCTTTTTAAAATGTGTCACAAATATTTTCTTTTTCTTTTTTAATTGCTTCTGGTAGGTGATATATCAATTCAAAATTAAGATAGACATGAACATATTAAACCATTCACGATATTAGAGTTTGTTGTTGCCAAAGCGTACAAATCCAAGCAGAATAGTTCACTACATTATTATTGACGAATGAAAAATAAGTATAAAAAAGTCCATGAAAAATGACCAAAAAACTATTCACAGGGGTAATAGTCTTTGAAACTATAAACTGGCAAATAGTCTGTGGAAGGAAATAGCACAACTATTTCATTATTTTCTATATAAAAAAATCTTACTAATGATATACACCTATTGACTATGTGTGAGAGTAATAGCAAGTTTGTTAGCAATAGTTGGTGTGCGAAGGCCTGCGAAGTGACAACAAACTTGCTATTACCCTCACAACCAGTCATTAGGTGTTTTATTATACTGAACAACACATTCATTAAGTGTTTTTATATGTCAAATACTGTGGAATCATTTATTTTCATTGGCACCAATTTTCGGCGATGAAGGAAAACTTGCATATTCGTGGAAATTTAATTTCATGGTTTTGCCGAAGTCTTTATACAAGCCTTCAGAACATTTGTCATTGGTTGAACATTTAATTTCATGGTTCACCTATATCAACGAAATCAACGAAAACTGGTATCCAACGAATAATGATGAATCCACAGTAATTAAGTTTTTTTAAAGTGTTTAAATATCATCTGAAAGAAAAGAAAAATGTCACATAACTTTACGTGCACATGATGAACTATACTTTTTTTTTATAATTCGTGTTGTATTTGTAAATATTTCATTAATTGCAATCAAGACTAGAAATACTTTTGTTAAACTTTCCGTGCTTATAACAAATTCTGGCTAAAGAACACCAAACGCAAATTCAGTTTTAGAGTATGATGATTGACCAACCCCATGTTATAAATAAGGTACATTGTACTATATTTTAGATCTTTAAAAACATGGACGAAGATTTTCTTTCTCTTTTATAATTGCTTATTTGTGTGAAATTACAATCAACACAAACAGATTATACCGTTTACAATATCAGAGTTTGACGTTTCCAAGCATACATAACCAAGCAGAATAGTCAATGACATCAGTATTGTCCATTGTTATTATACCCGACGCAACAGATGGTATAATGTTTTGACCCGTCAGTCCGTCCGTCAGTCCTGTTTCTTGTCATCGCAACTCCTCTCAAACCACACAACAGGATTTCACAAAACCTTTTCAGATAATAAGGACATACTATGTAGTTGTGCATATCGACGGGAAATTGCGATTAAATTTTTTTTCTAGGAGTTACGCCCCTTTGAACTTATTTACTTTAATGTACTACTGCAACAGTTTGTCATCGCAACTCCTCTGAAACCACACAACAGAATTTCACGAAACCTTTTCAGATAATAAGGACATACTATGTAGTTGTGCATATCGACGGGAAATTGCGATTCAATTTTTTTTCTAGGAGTTACGCCTCTTTGAACTTATTTACTTTAATGTACTACTGCAACAGTTTGTCATCGCAACTCTTCTCAAACCACAACAGAATTTTTACGAAACCTTTTCAGATAATCAGGACATGCTATGTAGTTGTGCATATCGACGGGAAATTGCAATTCAATTTTTTTTCTAGGAGTTACGCCTCTTTGAACTTATTTACTTTAATGTACTACTGCAACAGTTTGTCATCGCAACTCCTCTTAAAATAAATCTCAACCTTCTACTTATGGTATTAAACTTGGTGGTACAATTTCAAAGCAATTGAAATACTTATACACAACTTATATTGTCCAGAAACTAGATATATGCCTTTGGGCCCCTGATTCCTAAACCTTAGGGACCATAACCCCCAAAACCAATCCCAAGCTTCCTCTTGTGGTTATAAACATTGTGTTAAAATTCATTAATTTCTGTTTACTTATACTAAAGTTATTATTCGGAAACCATCCGTCTTCGGACGACGCTGACGACGACAACGTGATACCAATATACGGGTCGTTTAAAAACCAAAGCAGTTAGAGCAAATCTGACATGTGGTAAAAGTGTTCATTAGGTACAGTTCTATCAGCCCTGAAATTTTCAGATGAAGCTAATAACCCATTGTTGGGTTGCTGCCACTAACTTGGTAATTTTACGGAAATTTTGCAGTTTTAGGTTATTATCTTGAATAGTATTAATGATAAAGATAAGCTGTAAACAGCAAATATGTTCAGCAAAGTAAGATCTACAAATAAGTTCGTATGACCAAAATTGTTAATTGACTCCTTAAAGAGTTATTGCCCTTTAAGGACAATTTTACACAATTTGTTGATCATGTTTTCTAACTTTAGAAAATCTTCTCCTCTAAAACTACTGAACGTATTCCAACCAAATTTAAGCTGAATGATACATTAAACCAAAAAAAACAAACTACGATGAAATTGGACACTTAAACTCTTAAACGAAAGATAAATGCCAAAAAATCAAGGTGAGCGATTCAGGTTCTTGAGAGCCTCTTGTTCATAAACTATAAGCAAAAGGTGCAATATATTTGTCGTATGGAAAATTGTAAGCTGTACATGTCTGCCTGGCATGGTTCATCTGACCTTGACCTCATTTTCGTGGTTTATTGGTCAATGTTTAGTTTTCTTGGTTAAGTCCGTTTCTTTGAAACTACATTGTATAAGCAATAGGTCAACTAGAGCCGTGTCGTAGTAGTTAGTGCATTGAACTAGTAACACAAAGTTTCCTGGTTCGATTCCTGTTCCGGGATGAAAATTTCAGGGACTGAATTTTTGGATCTCCCTTGACACCATTTGGTCTTGAGGAAACGATGATGGTCCGTTGTAAGGGGACGATAAATGGCTGACCCGTGTTAAGAAAGAGCCATATCTCTTTGCACGTTAAAAACACCCTTGTAGATTTTGAAAAAGAGCAGGCTTATGCCGCTACAAGGCAGCATTCGCACATGCAAAGTGGAAAGGGATTAATATAAGTTGCAAAAACTGTTTCCTAATCCACTATGAAACAAATATGTTTAAACTAAACTAACTGTTTTAATGTATTGAATGTTTTGTAAGGTGTACATGCATTTCTTGTTTGGTTAATTTGACCTTTACCTCATTTTCTTGGATCATGTTAAGTTTATGTGATAGTTGTAGGGAAGCTTTATATTTACAACTATCACCATAATATAAATGATAAGTAAAAATGACGAACACATTTCAGCTTGTGCACTCTTGTAATAATACCAAATGCTGGGAATGAACGATACTCACAATAATAAGAACTGGCAGTCTAAATTCAGATACATATAAGTGTATATAGATTTACCTGAAATCACAATTATAAATCTCCATTCTTCAAAAATTACAATAATAAATGTATGCAATAATTTCTGACTTTACAGTACCCCATTAAAAGATATTTTATCTTTCAGGCAAACTGGGGATTTAATGAAGGGAATTTCTTCAACATTAGTTGGATGGTAAAAACATTAGAAGAAATGAGAACTGTGGTAAGTTTAACTTCTGCTTTTGTCGCCAAAAAAATAAAATTAGACTTGCATTTAAATTATCAATATAGTTGATTATGTAACATGACTATCTTATACAGCAGTATATACTTGAACAATAAATTGAATATTTTCCAACAATGTTATCTTTAAAAACATTTCAGATTTAAAGAGACGTTATCTAGTTATAACTGATAAGTTATCAAGTCCGGAAGTTCTTAAATACAAATTTCTTAAAACCATTACTAATTTCTTTCATTTACTTCAAAATTTCCAAAAAAAAATAGAATCCTGCATTTAAGACTAAATAAATAAAATATTAATTGTGATTTTGATACATCAAAAACAAAATCTACATCCTACGATTTTTATATGGTTGCACTAAGGGACGACATCAAAAGTGCAATGAAGGATAAAAAACTTAATTCACATAGTTTTTGGGAGAGGACCTCTCTAATGTTGTTATAACTTGTGTCCAATCCCTTTTGCTACTTTTGCAAATAAAATATGTTTAAACTAAACATAGTTTTTTCGCTGACCCCCCACCCCCCCTCTTAACTTAATTTGGGAAAAATTGATTGACCAATAAAGGGCGTATATGCTTTCAGAGTATACCTTTTATATCAAATGTTGTTTTCTCCTCAACAGTGTATTTTTTTTTGTACATTGATTTCAACATCTCTTTTATTAACCAGATGCTCCGCAGGGCGTAGCTTTATACGACCGCAGAGGTTGAACCCTGAACAGTTGGGGCAAGTATGGACACAACATTCAAGCTGGATTCCGCTCTAAATTTGGATTGTGATTAAATAGTTGACACAGCATAGGTTTCTGACACAGAATGAATGTATTCAAATGAACTTAAAATTTTTGTTTTCTCTTAGAGCAATTCACTATGCTGTTGAATATTAATCCTCTCAAAAAAATGTTTGAAGAAATTCTTTTTATTTATGAAATTTCAAATGAGAAAAATTTAACCCAATTTTTTAATCACATCCCCCTTTCCCTTATTCCAAAACTATATTCAATTAAAATATTCTAATGGAGTTTGCAACAATTACTACTCATTTAAATACATCATAAAATATTAAGATGTAAAAAAACTGCTTGTTATCACTGAATGGTAAAGATTATTTAAATTGATCAGTTGGTAGTAAAAAGTGAATATACATTGTATATTGTATATAACAAAGATTTAAGTTGATTCTGGACAAAGAAAGATAACTCCAATTAAAAAAAATTCTTGCAGATATTTCTTGCTTACTTTACTGGACAAAGAAAGATAACTCTTAATTAAAAAAAAAATTGCTATTTCACAATATTGTGAAATTAGATAGTTCTTGCCATTGCACAATACTGTGCAATTGAAAAGACTTGCTATTGCACAATACTTAATATAATAATTTTAGATCCTGATTTGGACCAACTTTAAAACTGGGCCCATAATCAAAAATCTAAGTACATGTTTAGATTCAGCATATCAAAGAGGCCCAAGATTTTGATTTTTGTTAAAATCAAACTTAGTTTAATTTTGGACCCTTTGCACTTTAATTTAGACCAATTTTAAAACTGGACCAAAAATTAAGAATCTACATACACAGTTAGATTTGGCATATCAAAGAATCCCAATTATTCAATTTTTGATGAAATCAAACAATGTTTAATTTTGGACCTCGATTTGGGCCAACTTGAAAACTGGGCCAATAATCAAAAATCTAAGTACATTTTTAGATTCAGCATATCAAAGAACCCCAAGGTTTCAATTTTTGTTAAAATCAAACTAAGTTTAATTTTGGACCCTTTGGACCTTAATGTAGACCAATTTGAAAACGGGACCAAAAATTAAGAATCTACATACACAGTTAGATTCGGCATATTAAAGAACCCCAATCATTCAATTTTGATGAAATCAAACAAAGTTTAATTTTGGACCCTTTGGGCCCCTTTTTCCTTAACTGTTGGGACCAAAACTCCTAAAATCAATACCAACCTTCCTTTTATAGTCATAAACCTTGTGTTTAAATTTCATAGATTTCTATTAACTTATACTAACACTATGGTGCGAAAACCAAGAAAAATGCTTATTTGGGTCCCTTTTTGGCCCCTAATTCCTAAACTGTTGGGACCGAAACTCCCAAAATCAATACCAACCTTCCTTTTGTGGTCATAAACATTGTGTTTAAATTTCATTGATTTCTATTTACTTTAACTAAAGTTATTGTGCGAAAACCAAGAATAATGCTTATTTGAGCCCTTTTTTGGCCCCTTATTCCTAAACTGTTGAAACCAAAACTCCCAAAATCAATCCCAACCTTTCTTTTGTGGTCATAAACCTTGTGTTAAAATTTCATAGATTTCTATTCACTTTTACTAAAGTTAGAGTGCGAAAACTAAAAGTATTCGGACGACGACGACGACGACGCCAACGTGATGGCAATATACGACGAAAATTTTTTCAAAATTTGCGGTCGTATAAAAATGTTGGAAAAAAGTGTGGGTGTTAATTTATGCATTGAGAAAGATATGGTTAAATCAGAATTTTATTAACAATACAATCAGCATGGATTCTGCATTTTTCATCTGTCCACTGTGGTTGTTTGTTCTCTTTAAACAGCTCAATATTTCATATAATATATAGCTTTGAAATAAATATTGTGCCAACAGCGGAGAGAGGAAAAAGCACAATTCAAAATGAATGTAGTGCCTGTGATAGGATTTGTGTTGTTTCTATTTAATGTCTGTAGAACACTGTCAGATTTTACTATGTTATCTCCTTATATATAAAACATTATATAAACTTTAAATCTTTTTATTTTATTTCTATTTTGTTCAAACAAATTCAAAGAAAAATGTTAAGTTTTTATTAAGTGTTCTTTCACTCTTTCTTCTTCTTCTGTGTGGTGAAGTGCTGAAGATTCTGCTTGTGTTTCCTCAACTGGTAGTAGGTTGTTCCTCTAAAAAAAGAGAATTTTTACTTTAATATTAATCATATGAATATTTTCTAGGATGTACATATATATACACAAAAATGTATTTGAAATAATCATATTTAAAAACCTTTCCTTTATGTAAAATGTGTTTTTTTTTTGTGGCTTGGAATATTTGTTTTTTCTTTTTGATATACATGTATTTATCATTTCTCAGTAAAGGACCTAAATATCGTCCCCCGTCAATTATTAATTGGAATGAGTGTCGTAATATCATCCACGACTCACTCCATACTTACTGTATGAAATGGATAAAACGGGAAAAAGCTGACAAAAAATCTTTGGACTCTTT
The DNA here is from genome assembly GCF_036588685.1 of Mytilus trossulus. Taxonomy (NCBI): domain Eukaryota; kingdom Metazoa; phylum Mollusca; class Bivalvia; order Mytilida; family Mytilidae; genus Mytilus; species Mytilus trossulus. The sequence goes on from NC_086373.1 coordinate 45,071,870, forward strand.
TTTTAATTCAGTAATGAAGATAGTTGATATACGTATTCAACATTTTAAAGAACATTTTACTATTAACAATAACCACAATAAACCTATTTCTCGTATCAAACATAAACTAAAAGAACTAGCCAAGGAATTTGTTTTTGTCCCGGCCGATAAAGCTGCTAATAATATTATTATTGTTTGACGTAAATTTTACATCGAGGTTCTGAAAAAGGAAATCACCAATTCACCAACATTCCAACTGACTCCATTTTCAGAAAACGAAATCTGTAACAAACATAAACTTTTAGCCTCCGCTTTACAAGCAGAGCCAAATACAATGAAAGTTCCAACTATGTATTGGCTTCCGAAGCTACACAAAACCCCTTACAAATATAGATTTATTTCGTCTTCAAGTCATTGTTCAACTACTAAATTGTCTATTATTCTTACCAGCACACTTGGTACAATTAAAAACCTTATAATAAATTGTTCAAATAAGGCCTTCGAAAATAGTGGAATAAATTACTTTTGGAGTGTCAAGAACTCGTTGGAAGTACTTGATAAATTGCATGCTTATATTGGTGATTTTGAATCTGTTCAAAGTTTTGATTTTTCTACCCTGTATACCACATTGCCTCACATTCTCATTAAGAAAAAATTCACACACCTAATTAAATGGGCATTCAAAAAATCAGAATGTGAATATATATGTTCAAACTCTTTTAGGTCATTTTTTAGTAGCAATAAACAAAAAAACTATGTTAATTGGACCTGCTTTGATACTATATATGCCCTTGAATTTTTACTAGATAACATTTTTGTTCGCTTTGGGGATTCCGTATATCGTCAGATTATCGGAATTCCAATGGGGACTAACTGTGCACCACTTATTGCGGACCTCTTTTTGTATTGTTACGAGTTACAATTTATGACAAAAATAAGCAAAGACCCATCAAAACAACATCTGATAAACAAATTTAATAATACTTTTAGATATTTGGATGATATTTTGGCTCTCAATAATGACGACTTCAGTATGTATATTAATGAAATTTATCCTGGTGAACTCACTTTAAATAAAGCTAATACTAACAATGACCACTGCCCTTTCCTCGATCTTGATATCTATATCACTAACGGAAAGCTGAATACTAAAATTTATGATAAAAGGGATGATTTTTCATTTCCTATCGTTAATTATCCGTTTTTAGATGGTGACGTTCCCTTGTCACCATCTTACGGTGTTTATATATCTCAACTTGTACGATTCGCTCGTGTATGTAACAATGTTTTAGATTTTAACGAGAAAAATTTATGTATTACTGAAAAATTATTACACCAGGGTTTTCGATATCACAAACTAGTCAAAACATTTACTAAATTTTATCATCGGTATAAAGACATCATTCGTAAATATAGCTCAACATGCAGACTTTTTATACGTTCAGGTATTTCACATCCAATTTTTTATGGAAATATTCTTTATAAAGCACAAAGGTGTCAGTATTCACCTCATAAACTTACAAAACCTTTGAATAGTCTTATTAAGAAGGGATATAATTACGATACTGTTGTCAAGTCATTAAAGATTGCATATTTTGGCGTTAATATTGAGTCACTGATAAGGTCTTTGCGTCGGAACTAAACACATTTATTCTAAAAACAGTTGTTGGCATGACACGGGTTATGTTCTTCTCATATATGTTATGATGGTATGATACTAAACCCCTTACGGGAAGGATTGTGCCTGATGTTCATATGATGAAATCATAATCTTTCAGTCAGTTTAATTGAAGTCTGGAGCTGGCATGTCAGTTAACTGCTAGTAGTCTGTTGTTATTTATGTATTATTGTCATTTTGTTTATTTTCTTTGGTTACATCTTCTGACATCAGACTCGGACTTTTCTTGAACTGAATTTTAATGTGCGTATTGTTATGCTTTTACTTTTCTACACTGGTTAGAGGTATAGGGGGAGGGTTGAGATCTCACAAACATGTTTAACCCCGCCGCATTTTTGCGCCTGTCCCAAGTCAGGAGCCTCTGGCCTTTGTTAGTCTTGTATTATTTAAAATTTTAGTTTCTTGTGTACAATTTGGAAATTAGTATGGCGTTCATTATCACTGAACTAGTATATATTTGTTTAGGGGCCAGCTGAAGGACGTCTCCGGGTGCGGGAATTTCTCGCTACATTGAAGACCTGTTGGTGACCTTCTGCTGTTGTGTTTTTTATTTTGGTCGGGTTGTTGTCTCTTTGACACATTCCCCATTTCCATTCTCAATTTTATGTATTAAAATAAAAAGAGATTTGAGGTCCCAGTTCCTGAAATGGATGGGCTTCTCTCAGTTTCCTTTTTTTTACTTGCCAAAGGAAAGAAAGAAGTTATTGACCTCTTCATGATGTCTTTGTCTAGAAATTCCGTCAGTTTCTGGAAGTTAATTTTTTTAAATACTTTTCCAGAGAGAAGAAGCCACTTCTGAGATTTTTTGCTTCGACTTGCAATACATTTTTCGGACATTTTAATATTTGCTAAAGTTTATTGACAAGTTTTTCATAATCATTTGTAGGATTCTTTATTATTTTTTTCTTCCATGTTGTGTTGCATAAAACCAATGATTTTATAAGCAAATCTTATTTATTCCGTCAACTCACCATGCCGTGTAACCAAAACAATCTGTGTTGATCTGTATATGATTTCATATCTTTCAGAATTCACGATCGATTAAGCGTTTGAGCGACATAGATATTATGGAGTCAATTTCGTCCCTATACTTTCGGCCATAAAATTGTTTTCCGGTACGATTTGACGACTTTCATTTAGTTTGAAAGCCCATCTATATGTTAGGGGCGAATTTGAACTTGTATTTTTCATAAATAAATAAAATAAATAAAACTTGCAGCGATTTTTACCCCCCCCCCCCCCCCCCCTCACCTCACCTCACCTATCCTCTTCATGCCGGTCGGCATTTAAGGCCCTGATACATTGTTTCCATCTCACACGGTCTTTAGCTACTGTTCTTGCTGAAGCCCAGCTGTTCCATCCAAGTGATGTTCGTTCTGTCTCTACAGTCCGTCTCCAGGTGGTTTTGGGACGTCCAACTTTCCTTTTTCCCTCTGGTTTCCATGTCAGTGCAACTGAACATATACTGTTGGCATCCATCCTAAGTACATGGCCAATCCATCTCCAACGCCGTTCTATAACATCATCGCTTAGCTTCTTTGTTCCAGCTCTTATGTGGAGGTTTTCATTTGAAATTGTATTGGGCCATCTTATTTTCAATATCTGTCTGAGACATCTATTTTGAAAGGTGTTTAATTTCTTTTTGTCTTGTTCAGTTGTTTTCCAGGTTTCGCATCCATACAGTAGGACTGATATGACTAAGCTGTTAAATAGTCTGACCTTTGTTTTAAAAGACAGTACCGATGATCTTCATATTTTTCTTAACCTGCTGAATTGGCCTTTAGCTTTCTTGAACCTGTTGTCCATATCATTGTCACAGCCAGCTTTTGTTGTAACTATTCCCCCTAGGTAAGTGAAGGTATCGACATCCTCTAGGTCTTTCTCATTTAATTTCACCGGGTTGTTATTCGTGGTATTCATCCGCATTACTTTTGTTTTGGATGCGTTTATCTTTAATCCTATTTTGCTGGCATTTTCTTGAAGTTTACTTGTTTTTAACTGTATATGTTGGAATTTGGAAGATAGTAATGCTAGGTCATCCGCAAAATCAAGGTCCTCTAGTTAGGTGGTAAATTTCCATCTAATTCCTGTTTCATGGTCTTTTATTGTTTGCTTCATGACATAGTCAATGGCTATCAGAAATAAGAAGCCAGACATCACGCATCCTTGTTTTACTCCTGTTTTTACTTTGAACCAATCTGATTGTATTCCTTCATCTAGTACTGCACACTCAAATGAATCGTAAAAGAGTTTTATTACTGTGATGAGTTTGGCTGGGATGTGATAAGCTTTTAAGATGGACCATAAGCTTTCCCGGTGTATGGAATCAAACGCCTTTTCAAAGTCTACAAAGTTGATGTATAAAGGAGCATTCCATTCAGAACATTGTTCTATGATGTTTCTTAAAGCAAATAGTTGTTCAGTGGTGCTTTTTCCCCTTCTGAAGCCAGCTTGTTCTTGTCTTAGCTCTTCATCTATACCTTCTTGTATTCTTTGGATGATTATCTTAGTGAATACCTTACTTGGCACAGAGAGTAGTGTTATGCCTCTGTAGTTGTCGCAACATGTCCGGTCTCCTTTCTTTACAATTTTAACAATTAGACCTTTATTCCACTCCTTTGGTATTTCGTTTCCAATCCATATCATATTGTAGAGCTTTAGCAAATACTTGGTGGTTGTTATTGTATCTGCTTTAAGTATTTCCGCTGTTATGCCATCTATGCCTCCTGACTTCCCATTTTTTAATTGTTTCAAGGCTTTTGTAATTTCCTCTTTTCTGATTGGGCCAGTATCAATCTCTCTTTCCTCGATTTCATAGTCTAAATTGATGTTAAGTGCTATTTCTGGTTCAGGCCTATTCAAGACTTCTTGAAAGTGTTCTTTCCATCTTTTAAGTTTTTCTTCATGGGTTGATAATAAATTTCCAGACTTGTCTTTGATGACTTGAGGTGGTTTCTGTTTTTCATTGCAAATTGTTCTAGTAACCTCATATACTGTTTTCATCATACCATGGCTTGCTGCTTTTTCTGCTTCTTCAATTAAGTTGTCTGTCCATTGCCTTTTGTCATTTCTCATACTTTTCTTTACCTCCTTGTCTTTGTCGCTATACTTGGCATTTAAACTGTTCTTGACTCTTTCTGATCTACTGTTGTTTGTTCTTTCCTTTAGTTGTCTTCTCTCGTCTACAAGTTTCCATGACTCATTGGTGATCCAGGGCTTATGCCCACGTTCTTTGAAACCTAAGGTTTTAGTTGCTGTTTCTTTATAGCATTTTGTTACTCCTTCCCAGAATGTTTCTATGTCCTCTAGTTCGTCTAAGAGTTGGAACCTGTTCTTAAGCTCGATTGAAAATGCTTTTCTTACTTCTGGACGTTGCAGTTTGGTGGTATCAAATCTCTTCCTTGTAGCATCCATTACTATTTTATGTCTTTTAAGTTTGATTCTTAATTTGCATTTGAGGAGTTCGTGATCGCTGCCAATGTCTGCTCCTCTCATTGCTCTTGTGTCCAGTATTGATGTTCTGTGTTGTCTAGTAACAAGGATATGGTCTATTTGATTTTCTGTTTTCTTGTTTGGTGATATCCATGTTACTTTGTGTTTGTCTTTATGTGGAAAGATAGTGCCAGTAATAACTAAGTTGTTCCTTTGACAAATATCAAGGAGGTTTTCTCCATTTTCGTTTCTTCTTCCTATTCCATGCCTTCCCATGATGTTCTCATGACCTTCATTGTTTATTCCAACCTTTGCATTAAAGTCTCCCATTACTAAGAGGATGTCATGTTTAGGTGTTCCTGCTATGACTCTATCTAGCTGTTCTATAAAGCTTTCTTTTGTTTCATCTGTAGCATCGTTGGTTGGTGCATATACAGTGATGACACTTATTTTGATGGTTGTTGTGTGAAATCTGGCATACATTAATCTCTCAGTGATTGGCTTCCATTCAATCAGTGCCTTTTTTGCGCGGTTTGACAGCATCATTCCAACTCCTGCCTGATGTAATCCATCATTCCTGCCTGAATATAATAAGACTTTACCATTTTGAAGTGTAAGCTTTCCACTGTCTAGCCATCTGACTTCATTTAAGGCCAATATTTCTATGTTGTATCTGTCCATTTCCCTTTCAACTTCTGCAGTTTTACCTGTGGCATACATAGTTCTTACATTCCAACTGCCTAGAAGTATATTATCTTTTGGTGTACACAAGGGTGTCAGCTTGTGGACTTCCCGTGGGCTTTCATCCACCAGCGTCATGTCCCTTAAACCATGTTGTGCAGCAGAGGTGTTATCCTCATGCTGATTTCTTAATGTATCTTGGGTTTCCGTAATCATCAATTTTTTACTCTGTCTGGTGATTAGCCATACGAGAAACCTACTACCTGTAGGATGGAGTTTTGTTGTCTAGGTTTTCCTTCCCATAGACGATTGCCTACCATGGCTGACGAGTTCAATCTTCCCGGCTTTTCTTTCTGGGTCTGCTTCCATAGCCTTTGATTTTCCCAAAACTAACCACAAGGCAGTGGTACTATTTACCCATAGTTGGGACAAGGTTGATGAGTGCAAGGGCGTATCCACACGCCGATGGGCCTACACACTGCATCTCTGGGCCCTTGCTGCTCCGAGATCCTCTACAATAATGCCTAGGATGCTAGATCCTAGTTACCATGTGCTGTCGCGAGGAGGCATTGTAGAAGTCTTGAATAGTGTAGAGGCTATGTACTGGCAGAAAGACTTACGCACTCGGCTTTCTGTTCACCTGCAGTGCAGGCTAGCCAGCGGTGATAGAGAGCCTATGGCACTAACCACACTAGACGCATACACAATCCTGTGGTACAGACCCCCCCCCCCCACCCCCAAACTATGTCGTCCCTAAGGCTATGGTTTTTATACAACCGCAAGCATTTTTTTGGAATCTTATAATGGTATGAAGTTGTCGTCGTTGCGTCGTCCGAAGACACATTTGGTGTCCGAACAATATCTTTAGTTAAAATAAATGGATCTGTATGAAATTTAATAAGAATGTTCCATACCACAAAAGGAAGGTTGGGATTGATTTTGGGGAGGCTAGTCCCAACCAATTGGAATAAGGGGCCCAAGACAAGAATTTTTCTATTTCAGGATATTAACCTGTGTATCAGTATTTCAATTGCTCTGAAATTGTACCACAATGTTTAATACCACAAGTAGAAGGTTTGGATTCATGTTGGGGGTTAGTGTTGCAACAGTTTAGGTATTAAGGGCCAAAAAGGGACCAAAAACTAGCATTTTTGTAGCTTCTGCACAACAACGTGTGTGTCAGTGAATGGATCTATCTTATATTGAAGCACAAGGTTCCATATCACAAAAGGAAGGCTTGGATATAGTTTTGGGTATTTGCTCATTTCATGTGGGAATAAGGGGCCAAAATAGGGCCAAAAACAAGCATTTTTTTGTTTCCAGACAATAACTTGTGTTTTAAGAATATGGATCTCTCTGAAATAGTTCTACAATGTTCCATACTACAAAGGAAAGGCTTGATTGTGTGTGGGGTAATTGCTTTAAAGGGGGGGGGGGGGGGTTCAAAAAATTTTTGGGGGGTTCCACATTTTGTAAGGGGTTCATTTTTTCCTCAAAATTTCGAATCTTAAATTTCAAATTATTGTGCAATAGATTTCTAAGATCTTGACAGTTATTTTGTGTCAGTACCTATACTATATCAAAAGTTTGACCACAATCCAAATTCAGACAGAATCAAGCTTGAATATTTTGTCCGAATTTGCCACAAATGTTCAGGGTGCAATCTGTGCTGACTTTTATTGATGTCTGGATAAAAAAATGATTTATTTGTTATTATTTTTTTGTATGCTAGTAATCTTGCATCAGTATATGGTATCTATCTTTTTTTTTATACGATAGCAAAAAAAATATGATGTTGTCGTCTGAAGACACATTGGTTTCCGGACTATAACTTTAGTTTAGGTGAATGGATCTCTTTGACATTTTTTTAGAAGGTTTAATACCACTAAGGAAAGTTGGGAATGATTTTGAGGATAAAGGTCTCAACTGTTTAGGTATAAGGGCGGGCCAAAAATGGTCCAAAAACAGGCATTTTTGCTAGTATTTCGATTGCTCTGAAATTGTACCAAAATGTTTAATACGACAGGTAGAAGGTTGGGATTTATATTAGGGGTAATGTAATGGGGCCAATAGTTTAGGAATTAAGGGCCTTAAAGCGGACAAAAACAACAGTTTTTGTAGTTTAAGGACAATAAGTTGTGTTTTAGTGTATGGATCTCTCTGACATTTTATATCAAGGTTCAATAACACAAAGGTAAGGCTGGGATTGAGTTTGGGGTAATTGCCCCAAACCTGTAGGAATAAGAGACTAAACAATCATTTTTTTTAGTTTCCAAACAATGCTATGTGTTCAAGTGTATGGATCTCTCTGAATTGAACTATAATGTTCCATACTACAAAGGAAATAATTGGACTGAGTCTTGGGGTAATTGCTGCAAGGAGGATTCCAAAAGTGTGGGGAGAATGTTTTCTCCAATTTTTTTAAGGAATTCATATTTTTTTCAAAAATATTTAAATTTCAATTTTTTTAAAAGTTTCAAAAAGAAATCTTCAATTACACGCAGTATTGTGCAATTGATTTGTAAAATCTTTGACCACATGTATATTATGTCAAAATTCAGACAGTATTAAGATGGAATATTGTATCCAAATTTTCCCAAACTGTTCGTATCAGGCTGTGTTCACAGAGAAATTTTATTTTATTGGTTATTGTAGTGTTTTGTTCAGATATGATGAGTTTAACTTTTTTTGAATGATTTGTGCAGGTGGTAAGCTGCATTTGGCAGAGATGGCCTATGGTAATTTCTCATCACTTGGGCGCCATTGTCCATCATCTTTGTTCACTGTAACAAAAAAAATATTCTCTGAATCTACTTGGCCAAATTTTAACCAAACTCGCTCATAATTGGGATATCTAGTTTAAAAGAATGCCCGATGCCTACAAACCAACATGGCTAAGAATAGAACGTAGGAAAAAAATGCAAGTTTTGTCTATTATTATGAAAACCACTAAGAATAAAGAAAATCTGATAGGGGAAGAAACTAAAAGTTCGGAATGTTGAAATCTAACTACTGGTCATTATCTTCATAACTGCATATAGGTATAACTCATAATTGTCAAAATTTACTTTTTTTTCATTTTTTCATTTTTGCCTATAATATTTTTAAAATTAATAGATATTCTGAAAATGACCAGCAAGACATGCTGACTTTGCGGTATGGGCTTTGTTCATTGTTAAAGACCTTACAGTGACCTATAGTTGTTAATTTCTGTGTCATTTTGGTCTCTTGTGGACAGTTGTCTCATTGGCAATCATACCACATCTTCTTTTTTATATGATCTGCAAATGAGTCAACATATCGGATATCATAAAAAAAACTCCTTATTGGAGTGATTGCCCTGTAAAGACGGTTTTTTTCTAACTTCTGGTTTTTTGACCTCACATCCTAAAAAAACAATATTAATTAGAAAGAAAATTTCAACAGCAAAAATAGAAAAAATTTTCAAAAAGACAGGAATTACAAATGCGTCAAACATGCCGATAAATTAGTCAACTTCTTATTAAAGTTATTGCCTTTTAATGATTATTTTTCAAGTTTTTGCAGAATTTTTTAATAGGACAAATCATCATTCAAAATCTTCTGTAGACTTGTTTTCTGGAGTTACTGTCCTTAAACCATCTTTTTTAACATATTTTGCATTTTTAGCCTCTCATCTCAAAAACTACAACATATCAACACTTTTAAAAGGGAATAATTATCAGCAGGATAATTTCTTCAATTATGTTAACATGACTGAATTGATCAAAATAATAGGCAAATTCATCGGAGGGGGCATTTAGTTTAACCCATGTCCATCTATATGTACGTCTGCATGTCCCAAAATTGGTTTCCATTCTCTAACTTGAGTTGGCCTCAACCACATGTTATTAAACTGATACACAATGTTTATTACACATCAAGTTTGAATTTTGGTGGCGTCACAATAACGGTTCTAGAGTTGTTCCCCTTTACAAATGGAAAAATTGCATTTTGTTTAGTTTCCGTTCTCTAACTTAAGTTCGCCTCAACCAAACTTCTACACAATGCTTTTTTCCACCAATTACAATTCAAATTTGAATTTTGGTTGTGTCAATTTGACCATTATCGAGTTATGCCCCTTAATAAATTGAAAAATTGCAAAAATTTTAGTGTTCGTTCTGTAACTTAAGTTTGCCCCACCCAAACATTATGAATCCTATTAGAAGTACACATTTGGGTAGCGTCACTTTTATCGTTCTGAGACTTTAATATACACAATACTTATTTATTTATTACCAGGTAAATGTCTTATTTTCATATTTTTCATGTCTTTAACTACATTTATTTTGGTTCACAAACCTATGCTGTGACAAATATTCAATCACAATACAAATTCAGAGCTGTTATATTAAGCTTTCAAAATGTTATGTCCATACTTGCTCAACTGTACAGTGTTTGACTTCTGCAGGTAAATCCGGTTTTCTGTCTTGAAAGTTTTAACTTAACAAATACTAATCTGCATATGTGTTATGTAATTTGTCATTGATATAATTTTATACTGATTCAGGTTTTTATTCTTTTATCTTATTTTTCTGTAGGAACTATTTGTGGAAAAGACAATTGACATAATGATGAAAATGATTAGACCTCCCAGAACAGATGTTTTATCACCCAGTGAAGCTGTATTGCTATACTCTATATTCTCAGTCTTACAGACATTACTTGAATATAGTCCGAAAATAGCCAATTATATCAAATCTCATTATCATGAAGAATTTAAGTAAGTTTATTCATAATTATTACACCTACAGGCTACTCTTAATTTAGATAGCATACTGGAATTCCCTTTCTCATCTATCTGTTTATCTCATTTACCCCATATTTGTTATGCAGTCATCTAGACTTTTTATATCTTTTATATCTGAATTTTTGGTCTGATGCAGAGCATCTTGTTTAAGGATAATTTGACTAAGGATTCTAGTGAAATTGTTGTTTCTACAATGACAATGTGTGGTCATGGGGTATGGGGGCGTAGTACTTACAAACAGGTCATTGGTATTAAAACAATATTAACGCCTTCTATTTATCTGTTATCGGCTGTGAAATCTTTTTTTGAAAACATCATATGAGGATTACTTGCATATCAAGTAATTAAGTACCGTGATTTGCACATCATACATGTTCTAGTTATTGATTTTGCATACTTTTTCTAAATGAAAAAGTTGTTACGTAATAATGACTGTATATTTATATTCATGATTAATTTTTCAGATATTTTGTGCAGGCGCCTTCAATAATGAAAAAACTACCATCCAACTATCCACTATGTAACCTGACACTAAGCCTACTTGATAAAGTGATGAATATGGTGGTTGAGGCTCAAACAACATCCTCGTTTCCTAAATCACCAAGATAGTGTTCAACATATAAAATTTGATTAAGATTGACAATTTTTTATTGTCTCGCTTTGACGGAGTCAAAAAGCGAGACATAGGTATGCCGTTTCCGGTGGCGGCAACAATGTATTAGTTTGTGGTTAGGTCTAGTTTATGGTGAACCACAAGTGGTAGGTTAATCATATTTGATATGCAGTTTTATAAGCATTTGCACATCTCATTTCCATGGAGATTATTTGGCTCTGCCCCTTCAGTCTATTGACTTTGAAACGTTTGCTTATTTTACATGTAATAGTTTGTGATTAGGTCAGTTTATGGGGAACCACGTGTCGTAGGTCAATGATATTTGGTATGCAGTTGTATAAACATTGGCATATCTCATTTCCATGGAGAATATTTGGCCTCTCCCCTCAGTCACAGTCTAATGACTTTGAAACTTATCTTAGTTTACATGTACTAGTTTGTGATTAGATCAGTTTAAGATTAACTGCTAATGTTAAGTCTATGATATTTGGTATGCATATTTATTGACATTTGCAAGTATCGTTTCCATGGAGATTATATAGCCCACCCCCTCTTCATGGTTCATTGACTTTGAACCTTTTACATAGTTTACAAGTTTTAAATGTTTGTATTTAAGTTGGTAACGACTTATAATAAACAAATGGGATTTGGTATGCAGTTGTATTATCATTGGCACATCTCATTTACATGGAGATTGTTGAGCCATGTTATTCAGTCATGTTTCATTGACATTGAATATTTGCCTAACTTGTGTAAGATATTAAAGTATTGCTATTTTGATTTCAAAATTTGCATTATCAAAATTACAAAAAGGCGAGACATAATTCTGTGATAACAGTTTATTGGTATAGAAATTATGAAATAGTGAATATCATGAAGTAAAATTTCCAATAGAAGATAAATATAAAGCACATTGAATTGGTACCTTTATTTATATCTGTATTACACCAGGTAACCGCAATCCTGTTTTAATGGAAGAATATAAAGTTTGTGTGGAAAGTGAGTAGAATTATTACACATGTTCCGGACCATATGAGTATTTGGACCATATGCGTATGGTCATGACCATATGCGTATACTCGTATGGTCCGACCGTACGCCTATTGTCGGACCATATGAGTATTATACTCGTTTGGTTATTAACGGGCCGGACCATATGAGTATTTGGACCAAATAGGTATTTTTTTTAAATTTACAATAGAAATAATACAATAAACTTTATCTTAAAAACAAATATTAACAAAAAACTGTATTAATTTTACATTTCAAAAGCTACATAAACGTTAAGTATTGATGCTACAGTCAGTTGATCTTAGTTTTCATCGCTAATTGTATTCGTGTATGCTTTTGTATACTTAGAATGACATTCACGCGGTACCATACATGTAGCTTTTCTGTGATTGCTTGTTTTGGCTGCGTGCAGTGATATCGACTCGGACAATTCCGATGTGTCTACGGTGTTTTTTTTAAAGAAACTCTAGATCTCCAATATCGTAAAATGAATATCACAGATCAAATTAAATAAAGACAGTAGCTATTTCATGGCTCTTAAATGCTATTTTACCGGTCTTATAATTGAGATTAAAATAGAAGTATAGAAATACAGAATAAAAAAAAATAAAGAAACATACACTTTTAATATTTTACTTATCAAAAATGTCTTAAAAAATATCATGATCCTTGCTAGTGATGTCACCTACTTTTTAAAAACAATAAGATTCCTTTTACAATATGTTCATTTGATTTTGAAATCTTCTTATAATTGTACTTACAAATAGTAAGTAATATTAACTGTGTAAAACGGTTTTTTTCGAGCCTTCGACTTTAGTCGAAAAAGCGAGACTAAGCGATCCTACATTCCGTCGTCGTCGTCGTCGGCGGCGTCCACAAATATTCACTCTGTGGTTAAAGTTTTTTAAATTTTAATAACTTTCTTAAACTGTACTGGATTTCTACCAAACTTGGACAGAAGCTTGTTTATGATCATAAGATAGTATCCAGAAGTAAATTTTGTAAAAATAAAATTCCATTTTTTCTGTATTTTACTTATAAATGGACTTAGTTTTTCTGCAGGGAAACATTACATTCACTCTGTGGTTAAAGTTTTTAAAATTTTAATAACTTTCTTAAACTATCCTGGGTTTGTGACAAACTTGGACAGAAGCTTATTTATGATTATAAGATAGTATCCAGAAGTAAATTTTGTAAAAAAAATAATCCATTTTTTCCGTATTTTACTTTTAAATGGACTTAGTTTTTCTGTGGGGAAACATTACATTCACTCTGTGGTTAAAATTTTTTAAATTTTAATAACTTTCTTAAACTATCCTGGGTTTGTACCAAACTTGGACAGAAGCTTATTTATGATCATAAGATAGTATCCAGAAGTAAATTTTGTAAAAAAATAAATCCATTTTTTCCGTATTTTACTTTTAAATGGACTTAGATTTTCTTCCAGTTAACATTACATACAGTCTGCAGTTAAAGTTTTCAAAACATTTATTAGATTCATCAACTATTTTTAGCTCACCTGACCTGAAAGGTCAAGTAAGCTTTTCCCATCACTGAGCGTCCGTCGTCCGTCGTCCTGCGTCCGTCGTCCGTCGTCCGTCGTCCGTAAACTTTTACAAAAATCTTCTCCTCTGAAACTACTGGGCCAAATTTAATCAAACTTGGTCACAATCATCCTTGGGGTATCTAGTTTAAAAAATGTGTCCGGTGACCTGGTCATCCAACCAAGATGGCCGCCATGGCTAAAAATAGAACATAGGGGTAAAATACAGTTTTTAGCTTATAACTCGAAAACCAAAGCATTTAGAGCAAATTTGAAGGGGTAAAATTATTGTTCAGGTCAAGATCTATCTGCCCTGAAATTTTCAGATGAATCGGATAACTCGTTGTTGGGTTGCTGCCCCTGAATTGGTTATTTTAAGGAAATTTTGTAGTTTTTGGTTATTATCTTGAATACTTTTATAGATAGAGATAAACTGTAAACAGCAATAATGTTCAGCAAAGAAAGACCTACAAATATGTCAACATGACCAAAATTGTCGGATGACCCCTTAAGGAGTTATTGCCCTTTATAGTCAATTTTTAACCACTTTTCGTCATTTTTTGTAACTTGTACAAAAATCTTCTTCTCTGAAACTACATGACCAAATTTAACTAAACTTGGCCACAATTATCATTGTGGTATATAGTTTTAAAAATGTGTCCGATGACCCCGCCTACCAAAGATAATGGCCGACATGGCTAAAATTAGAACAGTGTTAAAATGCAGTTTTTGAGTTATTTCTTTGAAACTAAGACATAAAGGGTAAATCTTTCAAGATGTACATGTTCATTAGAATAAGATCTATTCCCTCTCAAATTTTCAGATGATTCTGACAACTCATTGCAGTTTTTGGTTATTATCTTGAATACTATTATAGATAGAGATAAACTGTAAACAGCAATAATGTTCATCAAAATAAGATCTACAAATAAGTCAACATGATCAAAATTGTTAGAGGACCCCTTAAGGAGTTATTGCCCTTTATAGTCAATATTGAACAACTTTTCGTCATTTTTGTAACTTGTACAAAAATTTCTTTTCTAAAACTATGGGCCATTTTTAACCAAACTTGGCCACAATCATAACTAGGGTATCTTTTTAAAAAAAGTGTCTATTGACCCAACCTACCAACCAAGGAGACCGACATCAGTAAATACAGTAACAGGTGAGCGACACAGGCTCTTGAGAGCCTCTAGTTAATTTTTACCAAACTTGGACAGAAGCTTCTTACAATCATAAGATAGTATCAAGAGGAATATTTTTATTGATTTTTTACCTCATTTTTGTTGAGCCTGCAATTTACAGCAAAAGTAGGCGAGACACTGGGTTCCGCGGAACCCTTACAAATTTTTTTTATAAGTTTTTTTAATATATGATAAAATGACATTTTAGTGACGTAACAAGCAGAAGGGTCACACCTATTGAAGAGTTAAAAAGTATATATACGCGTTGATAACCCCGACCATACGCGTACGGTTCGACCATACGCGTACGGTCCGACCATACGCGTATGGTCGGACATATGAGTATATACCCATATGGGGCAATATGCGCAATTGTTTCACCATAGGCCATAATGGTAACGTTTTCTTCTGTTGCTCAGCCCATATCGTAAACTTGTATATGTATGATGGCTTGTTTCGAAGCTGAGACATTTTTACATATGTGGTTAAATTTTCGGGGTACGAAGTGTGATTCATTTTCCCGTAATTTAGCAAACCCCGAGTATCCTTTTGCGATGTGGCTCCTCATGGTAAAAAATCCCAATTTTAACACAATAAGTTCTTTGAAATTTTAATACTTTGAACACATTTCATAGCTCCGTGGTTTTTACACATTTATTCTGTGTTCCCTTACTTTCTAAATTAACACTAATGGTTCAGCTCAGTCATTTGTTTATCATAGAAATGTGTCAAATATCACTACACAGAGATTTTTTGTTTACACGTGACTTTTGTGTTCCTCATTTCAAGGCGCATTAGGGGTATTGTCCCATATGGTCATGACCATACGCGTATTGTCCAGATACTCATATGGTCCGGAACACACACATTATATCAGTTAGCTCATATGTGAATCATCTATTTTGTTAATTTATTTATTGACAATTAAAGAGCAAATGTGATGATATTACGACCTAGTTTTAATCAAAGCATTATGATATGATTTAAAATCGTTTGTTGTGGTCATAAGTCGTTTTAGGAGTGTTTCCCTTAAGATTCCTACAAGCTTTCAGCTGTCCTAATTCTAAGATAAAATTCTCGCAACATATTTTGCACTACGATATGATTAGTTCTACGAAATCAGCATGTCCGTTTTTCAGTATTTTTAGCTTACCTGGCCCACAGGGCAAAGTGAGCTTTTCCCATCACTTGGCGTCCGTCGTCGTCGTCGTCGTCGTTCGTCGTCGTTAACTTTTACAAAAATCTTCTCCTCTGAAATAACAGGCCAAACTAAACCAAACTTGGCCACAATCATCATTGGGGTATCTAGTTTAAAAAATGTGTGGCTTGACCCCGCCAACCAACCAAGATGTCCGCCATGGCTAAAAATAGAACATAGGGGTAAAATGCAGTTTTTGGCTTATAACTCAAAAACTAAAGCATTTAGAGCAAATCTGACATGGGGTAAAATTTCAAGATCTACCTGCCCTGAAATTTTCAGGTGAATCTGAAAACCTGTTGTTGGGTTGCTGCCCCTGAATTGGTAATTTTAAGGAAATTTTGCTGTTTTTGGTTATTATCTTGAATATTATTATAGATAGATATAAACTGTAAACAGCAATAATGTTCAGCAAAGTAAGATTTACAAATAAGACGACATGATCAAAATGGTCAGTTGACCCCTTTAGGAGTTATTGCCCTTTATAGTCAATTTTTAGCCATTTTTCGTAAATCTTAGGAATCTATAAAAAATCTTCTCTAAAACTACTGGGCCAAATTCAACCAAACTTGGCCACAATCATCATTGGGGTATCTAGTTTAAAAAATGTGTGGTGTGACCTGGTCAACCAAACAAGATGGCCGCCATGGCTTAAAATAGAACATAGGGGTAAAATGCAGTTTTTGGCTTATAACTCAAAAGCCAAAGCATTTAGAGCAAATCTGACTGCAGGTAAAATTGTTTATCAGGTCAAGATGTACCTGTCCTGAAATGTTCAGGTGAATCCGACATCCCGTGGTTGGGTTGCTGCCCCTGAATTGGAGATAAACTGTAAGCAATAATGTTCAGCAAAGTAAGATTTATAAAATAAGTAAACATGACCAAAATGGTCAGTTGACCCCTTTAGGAGTTATTGCCCTTTATAGTCAATTTTTAGCCATTTTTCGTAAATCTTAGGAATCTTTTACAAAAATCTTTTCCTCTGAAACTACTTGGCCAAATTCAACCAAACTTGGCTACAATCATCATTGGGTTATCTAGTTTAAAAAATGTGTGGCGTGACCCCGTCAATCAACCAAGAAGGCAGCCATGGCTAAAAATAGAACATAGGTGTAAAATACAGTTTTTGGCTTATAACTCAAAAACCAAAGCATTTAGAGCAAATCTGACATGGGGTAAAAGTGTTTATCAGAACAAGATCTATCTGCCCTGAAATTTTCAGATCAATAGGACAACCCGTTGCTGGGTTGCTGCCCATTAATTGGTATTTTTAGGGAAATTTTGCTGTTTTGGGTTATCTTGAATATTATAATAGATAGAGATAAACTGTAAACAGCAATAATGTGCAGCAAAGTAAGATTTACAAATAAGTCAACATGACCACGTGTTTAATATATCTAAGATGCAGTTTAAACATATTTTGTTTGCGCAAATCCATAAGGAGCAGACACAAGTCATACAAACTTATATAAATTAAGTTCTCCACATAACAATATGTATGTTCCAGACAAGTATTTGGACCGTATGCATACTTTTTCAAAATGCTTATAGATGTCAGATCACAAATTACTCCCTCAAATTTAGAACGCAGGTGTAAGTAGGCCTACTCGGACAACAAATAGTGCATTTGATGTCATTGTTTTCTTAACCAACAAATTGGCAGAAATGAAAATTTTGGTGAAAGAGAAATATATTCAGACCATTTTGATCCCAAATATACTTGTCTATGTGCATTCAATATTGAGAATTAATGAATACCATAGAATACTAATTTAGGATTTGCAGAAAACCAGGGGTTATTTTTAGTGATATCTCTATTCGGGACACCTCTTCTTTCTTATATGATTTTAAATATATGGTCCGAGTACACAGTTTTCGATCGTCCTTTGATTTTCGTTGTCCACGAATATAGACCTTAGTGTGGACTGTGTTATTTGCCATTTTTTTTTATACCCCTTCCAAATTTATTTCTCCATGTTTTATGCCTCATATAGCAAGTAGGGTGGTGAAATGACACTGTTAAAGAATTTGGGTCATAAATATTAATGTAAAGTAGTGATTTGGTCTAGAAAAAGGTAAAAAATTAGCACTTCGGAAGCTGTGAAAAGATTTCAAGACTCCCTCAACATAAAATTGTCCATATTTTGAGTTAGAGCTGATGAAGTTTCTATAATTTTGATATAATTTGTCTCAAAAGTAGTGCAACAGACTGTAAAAATATTATCGAGAAAGCGCAGGAGGGATTTTTTTAATTTTCATATATTGTCTAAAAGAAATGCACAACGAAATAACTGTGTACTCGGACCGTAGGTTGAAAATTGGCATGTAGAAAGCTGATACATGTACAATTCAGGATATACCTGGTTTCTATGAAGTAAAACTTAAAAGTAAAATATTTAGAAAACTGTGAAAATTGTAAAATTTGATTGAACAGATAGGGACTTTAATTGCGGTGAAACCTCAAAATCAGAAAACTATTGAGGTTTTCGTTTTAACTGATCATTTGAAATGAAAAAAGCCACAACTCAATCTTTTGGGGGTCAAAATGTCACATATTGCAAATTTTGAGCCTTAAACCTGAGTTTGTGCTATTTTTAACTTTTCTCACCCTGACAATATGCTTTTCTATAAAAATAAATGTCCTAAATTGTTATAAGTGTACAGTAAGTGGTTTCTGTGGTGTTAAACATAAAAAAAATGGGATTGTTTACTACCCTCAAATAATTGTTTACTGAAATTATTTTAGTTTTATCCCTCATATCATTGTGTCATACCATGTATTTGGCAGATAGCATACATAGCCTGATGTAAACACTGCAGAAACTCCCAAAAATACCATTTATTATCTCAAAGGAAAGTTTTATATCTTAAATTTTATTGACTGATGTAAATAAAAACAGTTAAATGACAATGACTGCACTTTTGATCAATTAAAAGTCCCTTTACTGGCACCAGGTGAGAAAAAGGGGCGTCAAAATTCCTTGACACTTCCATACATTGGATTTTTTACTAAACTCATTGCAAAAATGGTGGAAAGTCCTTAAAGTAGTAGTACAAACAAGGAAAAATCAGCAAAAACTGATCTTGATATTGAAAGTTTATGTTCCTGTAGTCTGAAATGAATTTTTCGAAAATATTCTGTCAAAGTTATACATTACAGTCAGTTTAAATTGAGCTGTGAAATTTGTAATATAAGTCACATAATGCTCAGATAGGATGTTTTGAACTACAAATTGACTAAGGATTAATAATAAATCATTACTGATCATTTGAAATGAAAGTAGCCGCATTTTAATCTTTTTGTTTAAGATTTAACAGGCCCTATGAAAAACAAGAATGTGTCCATAGTACAGATGCCACATCCGATCGGCACTATCATTTGCTATGTTTTGACCGTGAAATGGGGTAAAATCTAATTTGGCATTAAAATTAGAAAGATCATATCATAGAGAACATATTTACTAAGTTTCGAGTTGATAATCCCCATAAATGGGGCATAAAAATTTATTGTTGAAAGTAAAAACGTTAACCTGAAGCCGGACAGAAGGACGGACTAACAAACGAACGGAGGGATGGGGCATACAAATTTATTGTTGAAAGTGAAAGTAGTGATTTGGTCAAAATGAAAGTAGGGTAGAGATTAACGAGAGGCAAGACTTATTAGGAACGTCGGGATCTGGTGATTTTAAGCTCGGGATTTCGGAACTGATTTTTACGGGATGCGAGAATATTTTTTTTTTATTTCGGGATGTCGGGATATGAATTTCGTTAAAAATACGCATCTCGGGATTTCATGTTTTAAGCCCGGGATTTCAGAATCGTGGCCCCTCAGACCACCCCTCAAATGAACGTTAGTCATTTATACGAGATTCAAATCCTACCATTGGCATGTTAATAGGGCTTTCAAATGGAAAAATACTGATGGATTGTTCTACAAGCACATTTTATTATCTAATAATAATGGTATATAAGCAGTTTCATTTGTTTCATGATTGAAGCGGTGCAAATTTTTAATTTAATTTGACTTTTATCAAAACATGCATTGTACCAAAGAGGAAGAATAATTGTGGCATAAGGCCAAACACACACAAAAATAATCGAATTTAACAGAAAGGAAACACATAACGGAGGGCTTTTTGATACCTTATATGAAATTCTCCAGTCAAAATATTTTTTACAAAAAATCATCCTACAACAGTTTACAAGCTGTATATGCCCGCGATTTCGCGGGTGTGTTCTAGTCTCGTTGAAAGGAAAACATCTCAGCCTCATGGAACATGATGAATTGTTTCAACGTTACTAAGAACCAAGATATATAAAGCAGAAGTCAGACTTCGGGATATCAAGGTCCATGGCGATGAATTCTTATATTATCTTTTGGCTTGGAACTTCAAAATTAATTCCTGCGTCTTGGGGATCGACCATTCCGCGTTCACACAATTTTCTGTAATGTGTCCAATACATTTGGGTCCACCCATATTTTATAATACCATGAAAAAGTCTGTAACGAGTTTTCCAAAACCTTTTTGTTGTTTCTAATGTTATTCTTTTTGACATAAATCTAACCATCTCCAGGAAAAGAAGAAAAATATTGTCTAAAGGAAATTTATTGTCTAAACTCATAAATCAAAAATAAACTAAAAAAAGCCATGGCTAAAATGAAAAAGACAAACAGACACCTAACTAATAGCACACCAGAAACAACATAGAAAACTAAAGACTGAGCAACACGAAGCCCACCAAAAGCTTGGGGTGATCTCTGGTGCTCAGGAAGGGTAGGCATATCCTGCTCCACATGTGACACCCGTCGTGTAGCTCATGTTATTACAAATCCGGTAAATAGTTTAATTCAGTTTGTCACATTCATGAAAAGGGAAGATGATTGTGGTTACGACGTGAGAAACATATCCGATATCATCTGTGAAACGGTTATTACTTAATAGTCAACCAAATCATGCTGGCGTCCGTAAAATTTACGACGGGATAATTTCAACTTCACCATTTGGAGCTCTTGGTGTAATAGCTTCCTTGTAGGAAGCAACCCTCTATCAAGGAAATCATGATAGGAAATACAAGCGCAGGATTATCGTATCATTTGGGAGATATGTACTCCGTGTGCAAGCGCTGCTAGAATGTTGCTACATAAAAATGGAAAGTTTACTATTGGATGGAGTTTGACTGTTGGTGGGTTCGGGCAAATCTTATATGGAGGTGTGCTCTACGATTTTCATCAGTGTTTTCGTGCATTGAGCCACATTTCAATACCTGGGATTTTTTACTAAACTCATTGCAAAAATGGTGGAAAGTCTTTAAAGCAGTAGAACAAACAAGGAAAAATCTATCAAAAACTGATCTTGATATTGAAAGTTTATGTTCCTGTAGTCCAGAATGAAATTTTCAAGTATATTCTGTCAAAGTCATATATTACAGTCAGTTTAAGTTCAGCTGCGAAATTTGTAATATAAGTCACATGATGCTCAGATAGGATGTTTTGAACTACAAATTGACTAAGGTTTAAGATGATATAGCAAAACAAAAGATTTCAACTCAACTTTTTTGTCTCTTTAGGTGTAATACCACCAATTACTCCCTCAAATTTAGAACGTATGTGAAAGTAGGCCTACTCGAACAAAAAATAGTGCATTTGATGTCATTGTTCACCTAAACTAACCAACATATTTGCAGAAATGAAGCTTTTGTTGAAAGAGAAATATATTAAGACGATTTTGAGCCAAATTTTACCTGTCTAGGAAATTGCATTTAAAATTGAGGATTAATGCGCTTCATGGTATACTAATTTAAGATTTCCAGAAAACCAGGGGATATTTTTAGTGGTGCCTCCTTTCGGGAGCTCTCTCCTTTCTTATATAATTTTGAATGTATGTTGACAATTGGTATGCAGAAAGGTGACACCTGTACAATTCAGGATATACCTAGTTTCTATGAAGTTGAACTTAAGGTAAAATATTTAGAAAGCTGTGAAAATTGCAAAATTTGGTTGAACAGATAGGGATTTTTAATTGGTGGTGTGACACCTGTAAGCGAAATGCGGTGAAACATCAAATTCAGAAAACAATTGAGCTTTTTTGTCGGATAATTCGCGATTTTTCACTTTTCATCTTATTATGTTCATAATACCATAAAAAACATATTCACCAAGTTTTATTTTGATATGAAATATAATAAAGAAGAAAATTGGGAATTATTATTTTTATTTCTTGAAACTTCCTGACTTATGTAACGTAGTTTTTAAAAGTCTTTGATGCATGCCGGTAGTGAAAATATCTCATTTAAGTCTTGTTCGTTAACCATCTAATAACGCGATTTAAAGCGCATCGACGACTTTTGGTGTAGCTATTAACCAACGAAAAATAAGTGATAGCCATTCAACTTTTTAAAATTAGATCGTGTGGATATTTTAAAACGAATTTTAATAATAAAATTAATTCATACAATAGAACATTTTTATGATTTTTTTTTCTACAAATACTTTAAACAAACATATGAAATTGACATGATCAATAGTGTACTAAAAATACATGTTTCAAATTGTATTGTGTGACCTTTTTGCTTCATTCCATCAAACATTTTTACTTGCTTGTACGGTGGAAATAAAATGTGTATTGTTTTGTGACACCTAAAGAATGTTGAATGCGTAGGTTAACTCATGGTAATTAAAAGATTAGCATTATGTAATTCTAATCCTTTGATCCTCCTTCAGTGAAATCTAGTCCTCACGGTTTACTGTCATTGCAGGTGTGAACAACGTTTTCGTATGAATTGTAAACGGGAGTCAGTCAAAGTTTTAGACACAGAAATGTATAAAAAAATAATTAAAATTAATTAACGGGAATAATAAGGTCGCACAATAAATGGATAGCAGTTGTATATATTTACATTTTGCATAAGCATGAGAAGATCACTTTTAAATGAATTATGACTTTTGATTAATTCAGTAACGATAAAATACTTAAAATATTTTAATTGAAGTATAAATTCATAAATGAAAATAGCCTTCTAATCATTAGTGTATGAACTAAAAATTGTACTATTTTAGATTAGGATCGGCAGCTTTAAATATTTCAAACAGATCATTAACAATTGCAATTATATAATTTAGTCCATCCAAAGTTATCTTTAATTACCTATTTAGGAATTAATGTTCTCATCAAAATATTTCAAATCTCACAACGCACGAATACTTCAGATATTTGAAAAAAGATGCTTTAAAAAATTTACAGAAAATTTAAGAATCTTTTTGGAATGTAATCGAAGTTTACGAACATATTTGCTTTTCAAGTGTGAAAAACACTAACAAAATTTATACATAATCGGGAATGTCCCTAACAAAATTGTCTTCGTCTCAAACCGCAACTATATCGGGCCCAACTGTATATAATACTTTAGCTATTTGACCAACGATGTATAAAAAACCAGAATGAATTTAATGTCATCTTTCCCTATTGTAATGTAATTATAAGTCTGTTTCAACTGGCAAGAATACCGCTAAAGCGGACAATCAGTTTGCTCTTTAAATTGCTGTCATGGAATATCAAGAAAGAAAATAAATCCTGGTTTTGATTTGAAACTTTGATACTCTATAGTTTTCCTGGAAAATATTCACATCCCTTAGGGATTATTAGTGTACATCCAGTTGCGTACATATTACATGCATGTCAGAACAATTGTGATGATGACGAGTTTCTTCCTTTATTCGAGAACAATCTAATTGATATATAAATGTCCATAACTTCGATGAGCCAAAGAAATCTATATTTCGACCTGTATTTAAATCTCTTCTTCTTCTTCTTCTTCTTCTTCTTCTTCTTCTTCTTCTTTTAGTATACAATAGTCTTTCGACATTTGATGATTACATACTGTTGGCATCCGTGGACTAGTCTATTTACAAAACTTTTACCCCAATTTACACAAAATGTATGTTTCTTTCATATGTACAATGTATACATGTATATATTTGAATTTGCGCTATAGTTCCGTAATTTATTATCCATGCAGGCGTATATACGAATGGTCGACAAGTGCGTACATTTTTTTAAATCAATATTTCTGGTATGGTCCGATCTGTCCTTCACTATTAACAACGAGTATAAATTACATTTTACCAAATTTACCCTTGGAAAAAATATGTATATAGATTTTTATTTCATCAAATCTGTTGTTTATTTTAAGTTATTATTTATATTTTTATAAATAATTTTCATTACATCAGAAATGTTATTCATAAACAAGCGTAAGAGTTTAGTAATGACTAGTATATTATATCACTTTCGGACACGCAAGATATAATAGGGATGATGATGACGCGGCAACATAATAGGTCAAAATTTAATATACCATTCAACAAAAACGAACTTTATAAGATGCTTAAGACCAAAAAGACAATTGCGCCCGGTGATAACCGTATAACATATGAAATGTTCAAGCATATGCCTGAAAGTATGATCGATATTATGTTACAATTAATAAATAAAGTGTGGGTAACTGGCCAACTTCCCCACAGCTGGAAACATGCAAATGTAATCCCTATACTAAAACCTAATAAAAATAAATCTGACCCTAAATCCTACAGACCGATTTCTCTTACATCAAGTTTTTGTAAACTAATGGAAAGCATGGTTAATGTTAGACTTAAACATCTCCCAACGGAGAAAAATATAATAAATGAAACACAAAGTGGGTTCCGTGAAGGTCGCTCCACATTAGACCACTTACTGCGACTTGAGACAGACATTAAAAAAGCTAAAGTTCGTAAACAATTTCTACTAGCCATATTTCTCGATATTGAAAAGGCATTTGACTTAGTATGGCGTTTTGGTCTATTAAAAAAGTGCAAAGATTACGGTATAAATGGGAGATTATTTAATTTCATAAAGACTTTCTGCAAGAAAGAAAAATTCAAGTTAAAGTAAATCAAGAATCCTCAGACGAATATGATATTAACAATGGTTTCCCGCAAGGTAGTGTCATCAGTCCCACATTATTTAACATCATGATTAATTATCTAGTAGGTCTGGCAAATAGTTATCAAAAGTACCAGGATTATAATTTTATACGCCAGACGCGCGTTTCGTCTACATAAGACTCATCAGTGACGCTCAGATCGAAATAGTTAAAAAGCCAAATAAATACAAAGTTGAAGAGCATTGAGGATCCAAAATTCCAAAAAGTTGTGCCAAATACGGCTAAGGTAATCTACTCCTGGGGTAAGAAAATCCTTAGTTTTTCGAAAAATTCAAAGTTTTGTAAACAGAAAATTTATAAAAATGACCATATAATTGATATTCATGTCAACACCGAAGTGCTGACTACTGGGCTGGTGATACCCTCGGGGACGAAACGTCCACCAGCAGTGGCATCGACCCAGTGGTGTAAATAGTTATCAAAAGTACCAGGATTATAATTTTATACGCCAAAACACCCGCAGTAAGGGAGCTACCATTTGATTTTTATGGGGGGGGGGGCTAGGATGAAATTTGAAAAAAAAGGTAGGACAGGATTTTGAGTAAAAGAAAAAGGCAGGCTGAGTACTTTGGCAAAAAAAAAAAGACAGGATGACAACTGTTGTAAAAAAGTCAGGATAAGCTAAGAAAAAAAAAGGCAGGACCGAATAGACTGAAAAATAAAAAGGCAGGACAGAGATTACAAATAAAAAAAAAAGGCAGGACACAATTTTTCATCCTAGCCCCCCCATAAAAATCAAATGGTAGCTCCCTAATGTCACAATTTGCTGACGACAGTGCTATGTGGTACCGAGGTGGAAATATTAAACATTTAACAAAAAAAATGCAAGAAACCCTTAATAACAACATAAGTGCATGGTCTAAAAAATGGGGTTTTAAGATATCTAAAACTAAAACGATAGGAGTAATATTTGGAGATCGTCATGTTTATTCAGTTAACCTAATGCTAGATAACGAACCAATCAAATTCCAGAATCATGTCAAGTTTCTTGGTCTCATATTTGATAGAAAGCTAACATGGAATAAACACGTAAACTATTTACAAGAAAGATCTAAAGCAATATTAAACGTTCTAAGGTATGTTCAAGCAAATAATTATGGCATGGGTACTGATTCTCTTCTCATGCTATACAAATCTCTTCTTAGATCGGTACTTGACTATGGATGTCAAGCGTTTAATTCAGCATCTATAACTGTAAAATCTAAATTAGATATAATACAAACTAAAGCTCTTCGCATATTGTTAGGGGCTCATAAATCGACCCCGTTAGAAACAATACTAGCCGAGTCTGGCGAAATGCCATTACAATTAAGAAGGGACCACCTTTCTCTTAAATATTATGCTCGTACTAAACAAAATCCATCAAATCCAGCCAATCAATTAGTAGATGACTGTATTGAATATCAAATTTATAATCATAAATGGAATGACCATAACATACCTTACGGATTCAGAGTCCAAAATCTACTTAAAGATAACGAACTAGACAAAATAAAGATGGTTACTAAAAATATTCAAGATCCACCTCCATGGATTATAGATTATAGGTCAAGCAAAAACATCCAGTAACATGAAAAACAGCCTCAGTAAAAAAGAAAATCCGCATATCATTAAGACTAAAGCGTTAGAGTACATCGACAATGCATATAAAAATCATTTAAAAATTTACACCGATGGCTCAAAAGACCCAGCTTCGGGTAAAACTGGATATGCCTTTCTAATCCCATCAAAGTTGATTGCAAGCTATAAACGAACGTCAGACAATCTTTCCGTTTACACCACAGAAATGACGGCCATATATCAATCATTAAAGTGGGTATTCTCCAATCAACAGCCAGGGCAAAAAGTTGTTATTCTAACTGATTCATATAGTGCAATCCAATCTATAAATAATAATGCATCAAGTAGACCCGATATCCTAGAACCAATTCAAATACTGGCTTGTCGTCTAAAACAAAAAAATATAGAAGTAACCATAGAATGGATACCAGCGCATGTTGGTATCCTAGGTAATGAACAGGTTGACAAACTGGCTAAATTAGCACTAATTAATGATAAGATTGACCTAAACTTAAGTCTTAGTGCAAACGAATTCATTGCAATAACAACAGCATTATATAAGAAAAAGTGGCAAGCTAGATGGGATAACACATGCTCCCTATGGAGTCGTTCTATAAATACTGCAGTAAATAAAAAACCCAACTTTTATCAAGGTAATCGAGTTCATGCAAAAACAATAACTAGACTTAGGTTGGGCACTACTTTATTACCTGGACAACTAGGCCAGTACATACGCAATGTCTCTCCAATATGCAATACATGCGGCATTAAATAGGATATAGAACACGTACTAGTAAACTGTATTAATCATTCACAAGCGAGACAAAATTTGCAATCAAACTTGGACAAGGTTCAAATACAAAATATTAATACCAAAATATTACTAGATCCTCCTAAAGACAAACAACAATATGTCTGGTCGTGCTTGGTACAATATTTAACAGAAATTGATTATCATAAATTTATATAAGTATATATATATATAAAAAAAAACAATCATAGAAATAAAATAATTAAAATACACTGCAAGAGTTATCCGGGTCAGTGACTCAGAAATGGAGTCAGGCCGTAACCGGCAGTCAAAAACAAAATCTTCACTTCAAATACAGTACGTACTAAAGAAAAGATCGTTAAGAAGACCAGCTACACTGCAAGAGTTATCCGGGGTCAGTGACTCAGAAATGGAGTCAGGCCATAACCGGCAGTACAGAAGGCTCTTCAAGACGAC